>NC_091284.1:407893403-408509426 GCF_032444005.1 Ranitomeya imitator
GTGATAAAAATTGGAGCTCAGAGATATTTCAAGATATGAGTAAAAAAAATTCATATTTCTTCTCACATTACTCGATATCTCCTTAATACATGTTATACTTGCTAATTTGCCAGGTGTAAAAGGGTAATTAGATATCGGTAAGTGGAAGTAATTTACAACTTGCTATAGCAGAGATGTAAGAACCATCAATCACCTGAGGCATCACTCTAGACGGTAAGACGCGCTCACGTGGTCCTCCGATGACATTCATCCTCACCAGAATATGGTTTCTCTCCACAGACAGTCCATCTATAATAATACTCCTGCAAGTGAATGGAAATGGAAAGGCAGTGAGCACCTTTCGGGTACAGTAATAGCTAAGTATCACTAAAGACATGACAGTTATGACCACACATTATCCCAATAACGGGAGAGGTTACAGTCTCCAACCCTTTCCTGAAATACTTTGTTACAAATTGGTACATCCCCCACTGCTCTGATGAGGGTATGTGACCACTGCGACTGAGACTATCACATGGTAGTATGGTACTGCAATGGGACAGCCGGCAGGACTTGACCTAACCACCAATAACTTAGTTGGCCCTTCATTTGAATTATACGATCAACCACAACTTTACAACTTCCCCTAGTGAATATGTAGGGTTCCACTATACTAGACAATGTGTAGCGTTATACGACCCAAGCCTCAGATGTGCACTGAATGGTCCGAAATAGGGATTTTTGTGTTACTCACCGTAAAATCCTTTTCTCCGAGACGCTCATTGGGGGACACAGGACTGTGGATGTATGCTTCTGCCGCCAGGAGGCTGACACTAAGTAAACTTAAAAAAAAAAAAGTTAGCTCCTCCTCCATCGTATACACCCTGACACTGGCTACCAGAGACTCCAGTTTGGTGCAAAAAGCAGTAGGAGAACAAAACACAAAAATAATATAACAGCATATGTACAGAAAACTTATGTCTAGAAAAGATCCTACTGACTAATGTAATCAGATAAAACCAAAGCCGCCAAAAGGCTACCAGGGTGGGAGCTGTGTCCCCCAATGAGAGTCTCGGAAAAAAGGATTTTACGGTGAGTAACACAAAAATCCCTATTTCTCCTTCGCCTCATTGGGGGACACAGGACTGTGGGATGTCCTAAAGCAGTCCCTGGGTGGGAAAGATAACTCACCAGTAAAAGACATCCAGACAATGGTAGTCCTATAAATGTGCCACTGCCGCTTGAAGAATCCTTCTACCCAGACTTGCATCTGCAGAGGTCTGGGAGTGGATATTATAATGTTTGACAAACGTATGCAGACTAGACCAGGTCGCAGCCTTGCAAACCTGTTCTGCTGAGGCCTGGTGCCGAATGGCCCAGGAAGCCCCCACCGCCCTAGTCGAATGAGCCCTGATTCCGGCCGGAACCGTCATGCCCATGGAGCGATAAGCCTCCAGAATGGCCAAGGTAGATTTTGAAGCGGCGCATCCCCTCCTGCGACCCTGCGGAAGGACAAATAGAGCATCTGTCTGGCGAAAAGGAGGCGTACGGGAAATATACCTCCTCAGAGCCCTCACCAGATCCAACGTATGGAGAGCTTTTTCTACACGGTGCGTAGGTGCCGGACAAAAAGAGGGCAGAACAATATCTTCATTGATGTGAAAAGATGAAACAACCTTTGGCAAAAAGGACGGTGCCGGTCTGAGAACTACCTTGTCCTGATGAAATTGCAGAAAAGGGGGACGACAAGAAAGAGCTGCCAGCTCCGATACCCGTCTAATGGATGTTATAGCCACTAAAAATACAACTTTCCAGGAAAGAAACATCAAAGAAACATCTTGCAGGGGCTCAAAAGGAGCGTTCTGTAAAGCCCTTAAGACCAGATTAAGGTCCCAAGCTTCCAAAGGAGTCTTATAAGGAGGGACCTTATGAGCGATTCCCTGGAAAAAAAATCCTGACCTGACGATTAGTAGCAATCTTGCGCTGAAAAAGGACTGATAAAGCCGAAATCTGCCTTTTAAGGGTACTTGGAGCAAGCCCAGAATCAAGGCCTGCTTGAAGGAAGGCTAGAATGTTAGGAATGGAAAAACGCAGAGGAGGCAGCCCGCGCACTCTACACCAGGAAAGGAAAACCTTCCAAGTGTGATAGTAAATCCTGGCCGAGACGGGCTTACGTGCACTGATCATGGTATCAGCTACTTTTTGAGAAAACCCTGCCTGAGTTAAAACCCAAGATTCAACGGCCAGGCCGTCAAACGTAGGACCCCTGAGTTCTGGTGGTAGATCGGCCCTTAAGATAGAAGATCCGGCCGATCGGGGAGCCGCCATGGAACCCCGGCGAGAAGTTGTACCAGGTCTGCATACCAGGTTCGTCAAGGCCAATCCGGGGCGATCAGGATAGCCGGCACTCTCTCTGATTTGATCTTCTTGATTACTCTCGGGAGCAGTGCCAGAGGAGGGAACAGATAAGAGAGATGAAATTGGTTCCAAGACAGTACCAGCGCATCCACGGCGATAGCCTGGGGATCTCGGTACCGAGAGACAAAACTGGGCACCTTGGCATTCACCTTGGATGCCATTAGATCCACGTCTGGAGTTCCCCAAAGATGGCATATCTGCAAAAAAACCTCGGGATGGAGAGACCATTCCCCGGAGGCTAGACCCTGACGGCTTAGGAAATCTGCCGCCCAGTTTTCTTCGCCCGGAATGTGGACCGCTGAGATCACAGAGTGATTTCTCTCCGCCCAGAGTAGAATCTGTTTTACCTCCTGCATGGCTGCCTTGCTGCGGGTGCCCCCCTGGTGATTTATGTAAGCTACCGCTGTCCGATTGAATTCGGACAGGGCGACCCGCCAGAAGATGGTGAAAAACGTAACAAGGCTAGCCGAACTGCTCGAATCTCTAAGATATTGATGGGGAGATCTGATTCCCGAGGAGACCAGCGTCCCTGAGCTGTGTGATGGAAGAACACTGCTCCCCAACCCAGGAGACTGGCATCTGTTGTGACCACTAGCCAATTGGTTGGGGGAAAGGGCTTCCCCCTGAGTAGAGATGAGCTGTTTAGCCACCAAGAGAGATCCTGCTTGATCTGGAAAGACAACCGAAATCTGCGGTTGAGAGAGAGAGGATTTCTGTTCCACACTGATAGGATTGCTCGTTGGAGGGGTCGAAGATGAAGCTGTGCAAACGGAACCGCCTCCATGGTTGCAACCATCTTTCCTAACACCCTCATCCCGGACCGAATCGTATGAGGGTATGGTTGTAGAAGATTCCTCATTTCCCGCCGAAGGGCTAGGACCTTGTCCTGGGGAAGGATAGATAGGGCTTGAGAGGTGTCAAAGATCATGCCTAAAAAATAGATTTTTCGAGACGGCCGTAGGGATGACTTCCTTAAATTTACCAACCAACCTAGACGGGAAAGGGTGTCCAGAGTGATGCCGACATTTTCCCTGCAAGATTGAAATGTCGGTCCCTTGATCAGCAGATCGTCTAGGTATGGCAAGACGACTATACCTCGGGAGTGCAGAATGGACACCACAGTCGACATGACTTTTGTGAACACCCTGGGAGCGGAGGCCAGTCCGAAAGGTAATGCCGTGAACTGGAAGTGTAGATTGTTTACGGCAAACCGGAGAAATCTTTGATGGGGCGGAAAGATGGGAATATGAAGATAAGCATCCTGAATGTCTACTGAGGCCAAAAATTCTCCCTTTTGCAGAGAGGCGATGACCGACCGCAGAGACTCCATCCGAAAGTGTCGAACGCGGACAAACCTGTTTAAGAGTTTGAGATCTAGGATAGGCCTCACTGCTCCGTCCTTTTTGGGCACTACAAAAAGATTGGAATAAAAGCCCTGAAACCTTTCTTCCTTTGGAACAGGAGAAATGACACCGCTGAAACGGAGAGACTCTATGGAATTGAACAAGCTTTGACGGAGAGATTTGCACCTGGGAAGACGGGATGGGAAGAACCGGGGAGGAGGAAGACGGACCAGCTCTATCTTGTAACCTGAAGATACGAGCTCTGCCACCCACTGGTCGTGGATTACCTGAAGCCAGACCTGGCGAAATAAAAGTAGACGTCCGCCTACTTTTTTGGAGACACCCGGAGGAAGCCTCCAGTCACTTGGCCGAAAATCTTTGAGTCCTAGATCCTCTGGATCTAGAAGACTGGGGACGCATTCTTCTCCCTTGGCTGGCCGTATAAGAGATCCGACCGTCTCGGTCCTGATTGGGCCGACCCTGCGCAGGAGAACCTGATGCTGGGGCCCATCTGACATAGCGAAAGGTTCTAAAACGGGCCTGAAATTGGCGCCGAAAAGGCTGTCTAGCCCTCTGCTGAGGAAGAAACTTACTTTTCCCTCCTGTGGAGTCAGAAATGAGCTGATCCAGCTTTTCTCTGAACAAACGACCACCCTGATATGGCAGGGATGTAAGAGATTTTTTAGAGGTAGAATCAGCCCGCCAGGACCTTACCCAAAGGGCCCTTCTGATGGCAATAGCATTAGACGCAGCCGAAGAAGCACAATCTGCCGCATCCAGAGATGCGTTAATCAGATAGCTACCAGCCATAGCTACCTGAGACGACATTTCAGCCAATTCCGCTGACACATTACCTTCTTGGAGAGCCTTAGATAACGAGTCTGACCAAGATATCATAGCCCTGGCAACCCAAGTTGCTGCAAAGGAAGGAAAAAGTGCTGAGCTTGAGGCCTCAAAGACGGAACGAGCCAAGCTCTCTATAAGACGATCCGTAGGATCCTTAATCGATGAGCCATTAGGGAGAGATAGCAACGTGTTAGAGGCTAAACGGGACACTGGAGGATCTACAGAAGGATTTTCTGCCCAATCACTACAAAGTTCCGAAGCAAAGGGATACCTAGCCTTCAGAGCTCTTTGCCCTGAAAAGCGTTTGTCCGGGTGCTCCCAATTGCGTCGAATCAGGTCCTCGAACTCAGGATGAGAGGAAAAGACCCTATGGGCCCGTTTAGTCCGCTTAAATTAGACCTTATGATCAGAGGAAGAGGCGAGCTCGTCTTCTATCCCCAAAGACTGATTGACAGCTTCAATTAGGCTGTCTACTGACTCCTGAAACCCAGGTTTATCAAAATTAAGAGACCCTTCCGACTCGTAGTCAGTCTCAACTTCCCCGCTTTCTGCAGGGGAAGGAGAGCGAGATACGGAACTCCAGGATGCGGAAGCACCTGAGTGCCTGGGCGACGCTTTGCGAATCCGCTTTCCATGCGTCTGTCGAGTGAGAGCGCGGCCCCTGCAGGCCGAAGACTCCTGAGACTCCGAGGCCCTCTCTGAGACAGGTGGATTACCGGTCCCGACCGCCGGGGTCTGCAGAGATTTGATCGCTTCAGTAAGGGATGCCATGGATTGTGACAAGGACGTGACCCATTCCGGTGGAGCTACCCCAGCATCTGCTTGAGGGACCGGAGCCGGAGAGACTACTGGAGAACTGGCAGGGGGGGGGCTCCTGGACGCGTTCAGAGTCACAGGCCTCGCAGAGGCGATTACTTTGGGCGTGCGGAAAAAGGGCACTACAAGATACACAACTGGAAAAAAGAACCGTGTGAGTCCTAACCCTTCTAGACATAACAATCCGTAATGCTATACCCAGGGCCAGAGACTGGGAAAAAAAGAATGCTTCCCAGATGGAGAGAGAAGCACCTACCCCAGTCCTGTGTCCCCACGAATACAGAGATGGATCCTGACAGCATGATACGGAGCCCAAATGTGCTGCCTTATATGTCCAGCAGGCTATAGGGGGGAGGGGCCGCCAAACTATGCTGCAGCCTAGAGTAGGCCCGAAGCCGGGGCCTCAATTTTCCCCCTCAGTGACAGGAGAAGCCGGAACCGGACGTGACGCGCCGGAAGGGGCGGAGCCCCGCAGCGCGGCCTGCTGGACGGAAGTCCCGGGCTCCAGGAAGCAGCCCCACGCCTGCAGGGAGCCAGGCAGGGCCGAAGCCTCTGGAGGAACAGCGGCGCCGATCTCCGCCTCCAACGCCGCGGCGTCGCTCCGGAAGACGCTGCGGCGCCGCTGACCTAACGCCGCGGCGCCGCTCCGGATAACGCTGCGGCGCCGCTGTCCTAACGCCACAGCGCCGCAGCGCCGGATCAAACCGCAGCGCCGCCGCCCAGCACACAAACAGGACGCCTGCCTCACCCGGAGACGCCGCAACAGGTAACCTAACCCGGTGCCAGGAGCCCCCCCTTTAGTCACACCACACTCAGCGAGGGGTGGAAATAAATGACGGTGCAGGAACCCAAACTCCATTATCCCCAGGATAAGGAGAGGGACCGTCCACCACCCCAGCCAACACCCCGCGCAGGGGTGTAGAAATCAGGGGGGAACACACGGACGTCTAGGTGCACCTGTACAGCCTGGGGTCTAGATACCTCAGGGTGGTCAGGGCCAAGTCCAGTGAAAAATCCCACGTAGCGGGGAAGGATACGTGGAGAATATCGCACGTGCTTGCCCGTTGATGGTTTGGGGAGATCGGACCCTCAAAAAGGTCCGTCGCCCCCTCAATCCAAAATGTTTGAAAGTCGGGTCCAAAAATCCAGGACCCAGAGATGTGCCTCCTTGAGACACTAAGCATAAACTGGAGTCTCTGGTAGCCAGTGTCAGGGTGTATACGATGGAGGAGGAGCTAACTTTTTTTTTTTTAAGTTTACTTAGTGTCAGCCTCCTGGCGGCAGAAGCATACACCCACAGTCCTGTGTCCCCCAATGAGGCGAAGGAGAAATAGACTGTTCTGTTTACACAGGCTGCCATTGTTCTCAGTAGCATAAGACCTGTTTACACAGGATGAAGTGCTGCCAAGAACAATGATCTTTTATGCACCACAAACGATTATTTCACCTGAAGAACAAGCATTTTGAATGGGTGATCAGCAGCCTCTTAACACAGCAACATACGGTAATCATTCACGGTAAGTGGAACTTTCATGGACTCTGGCAACCACAAACAGTTTGGCATGATGAGACAACTCCTTAATTTACCACAGTTGTATTCATATTGTTATCCAATACGGATAGTTTTCTGACACTTACTGTGAACCCGTGGAAGAGTCTGTAGTGTTTTCCCTTTGGGCATTAAAAAGCATCTCGCATACTTTGTACTGGGACTCTAGAAGTAACAGAGTATCGAGACTACAGCACATGACATTCAATAATCTGAAAAAGAAAGAAAATGAGTATCCAAGGCATCATCACTTTATTTTAATATGTTCGTACTTCTCTATATAAGCTTCCAACAGGCTAGTGCAGATGACCTACATCTGTCATTGTGGGGTGGAACAAGATTTAGAAATAAGATACAAATGGAACAATTTCTAACTGTCACTGGCACAATAAAGTTATTTGCTAATGACTTGGTGTACTCTAGGACTCCTATTGTACCAACATCTGAGCGGTAAACTGTGATTCACATTTATGACCATGTCCTGTGTATAGTGGAAGCAATAACAGCTGCAATCTTTTGCTGTGAGAATATCTAACATTTGACCTAAATTATAGGGTGTATATGACCTATTAATATGGGCATACAGGTAATAGAATGTTACACTAGTCCTACCTGTATGCCTCATATTAATGGTCTTGATGCTGAGAAATGTTATATTCTTTCTTAATGTTAATGATTTCTTCCAGGGTCCGCTTGTGTGCGATGCCTGGAAGAAGTCCCTGCCTCCTGTCTCCATTGTAATACTTACTTCCTTCCATCAGCGTCAGTTACGGCCCTGGAGTCCGGCGCCTGCACCCTGCACTCCCTCAGAAATACATACCTCATCCTCCTTTCTATGGGCGCTGTATTCATGGATCTTCTGCGCCGGCGAGTCACTGTGACCTCCGATGTGTGTGCCGATAATATAGTATGCTCTCCCCACATTCATCGCTAGGAACCATGTGTGCATGGTGATGACTATGCAGGGAGGCGCACACCGAAGGTCACTTGAGTGGAAGTCGCCAGCGCCTGCGCAGAAGATCCCTGATTGCAGTGCCCATAGAATGCGGGATGAGGTATGCATTTCTGAAGGAGTGCAGGGTGCAGGCGTGGGATTCCAGCTCCACAACTGACGTGCATGGGAGGGGGTAGTATTACAATTAAGACTGGAGGCAGGGATTTCGTACAAGCACCGCACACCCCGAAGCCTGGAAGAAATCATTTACATAACGAAAGAATATAACATTTCTCAGCAACAAGACCACTAACATGCACTCTTGACAAACTCTTAGATGGCTCTGTTTTCCCCTCCTTTGCAGATTTGTCCCAACTTTACAAGATTCCCAAACGTGCTTATATCAGTACCTCTAAATTTGTCATATTATCCATTTGTGTACATTTCCAGCTTGGTGGAGTTCTGACCCATCAGACATAAAGCAGAAATACTTTAAAGTAGAATGTCCCAATAAACATGGATTGTCTCTGTTTTATAAGACTCTTAATTCGCCAGCGAAGTCAGTCAAACTCCCTTATACTCACCACTACCAAAGCTACCGCCTCACCAACGCCGGAGCTCCTACAATCCTCCGTCGACCTACTGTCTCCTTCCCCACAAACCTGTAGAATGTAAGCCCGCAAGGGCAGGGTCCTCGCCCCTCTGTATCAGTCTGTCATTGTTAGTTTGCTTACTGTAAGTGTTATCTATAATTCTCATGTACAGCACCATGGAATCAATGGTGCTATATAAAAAAAAATAAAATAAATAATAATAATAATAATAATATGATTGTCTGGGAGAAAGCACTATCTTTCTCTTCCACACCTGAACACTGATGGACTGCGGCCACATTTACTAAAAGTTACTCCTCCTACATTAAGCACCTTGAACAACTGAAGAAGATACATATGAACTAGTATCTGACCTCTTATAAAATTTCCAAATTTAACAAATCATATTCCTCATTATGCTGGAAGGGATGCAGTAAAAAGGGGATCTGGGTCATGTGCAGTGGTGGTGCCCCAAGATAAGAGGATTCTGGAATCGAGGGGCAGATTTAATCAGGACTTTGATAGGTTTCCCTTTAACTCTAGAGGCGTCCTTGGCAGTCTTAAGTATTGGGTTGGGTCTTCTACCCCCAAACCTAGTTCCAGTGATAACCCATGTTTTGACACTAGCCCGTCAGAGCATAGCAAGGCACTGGAGAGAAGCTACTACTCCCACAAAGGAGGAACTTATTGGTAGGATAAATTCTCATTATCTATATGAACGTTGTTTGGTTCACTTGATAAAGCAAAAAAAAAGTCAGTCACCAGTGGGAGATTTGGGAGACTCCTGGATTGGCGATAGCTCACACTTACGATGGTGTTTAATATTTTTTCCTGGTTCTTACGGTCTTCTCATAATCAGATTGGTATACAAAAATGTTTTAATCAAAGCTCCTAAAGCTCATCCCCCACCCCCACTATCCATTAATTTACATTTTGTGTCCAATCCCGGCGGCCTTTCCTTCTGTGTGATCCTTTCTTTCCCTCCCCTCTCCTATAATATCCAATTTGGAATAAGTTTATACAACTGATAATTTGGACATGACTGCTATATTAATATACTTGTGTAAACAAGTTTTTTCTGTTGGTATAAGATTTTTATTTAATAAAAAATGTATTGTTATAAAAAAAGACCACTTATATGAGGCAGACAGGTAAGACAAGCTTAACATTTCTATTACCTGTATGCCCATATTAATAAGTCATATATGTCCTGAGGGGTGACAGATTCCTTTTAAAGAACTGATTATGTATTGTCTTAAAAACACAATAATCTGCAAAAAACAAAACCGCTGTATGGTATCCTATAATTACTACAAGATTCAGAGAAGCAGGCACATAATGTTTTCTTACCTTAAGCCGAATATGTGTGACTGATCATAGTTAAACAAAGAATTGATTTTAGCGACTGAATTTACAACGACAAGGCGATCAAATACATCCTTGAAGAAAAAAAGAGAGAATTATGTATAATTTATTTATTCTGTTATATGAGAAATTATAATCAAGACTAAAGATACAGTAATACAATTTTATATTGGTGGAAAAGATCTGTGACAATTCAAAGGTTTCCAATAATCAGAGTGGATATTGATAAGCAAACATTTCTACAACCTTGTCTTACTCACAACAAAAGATGTAGGGATTTCACGGAGAGAGTATTCTTCTTTTGATGGCAAGTGTTGCTTTCCTAGTAGCTCATAAACAGCATGGTAGGATGACAGCAAATTTATCAAGGCTAGAAAAGACTAGAGTTGAAATAAATTCAGAAACCATACACAAAGAAATCAAACTGTAGATGTCAATAAATTAATTTATTTGTAATAAGGAAAAGTATTGAACATATGAAGAAAGAGAGGTGCAAAAAGCCATGGAAAGTCATCCTCATGGAGTCGGTTTCTAACCATTTGTGCAGACACATGCACATTTGTGGCCTGCTGGAGGTCATTTTGCAGGGCTCTGGCAGTGCTCCTCCTGTTCCTCCTTGCACAAAGGCTGAGGTAGCGGTCCTGCTGCTGGTTGTTGCCCTCCTACGGCCCCCTCCACGTCTCATGGTGTACTGGCCTGTCTCCTGGTAGCGCCTCTGGACACTACGCTGACAGACACAGCAAACCTTCTTGCCACAGCTCGTCTTGATGTGCTATCCTGGATGAGCTGCACTACCTGAGCCACTTGTGTGGGTTGTAGAGTTCGTCTCATGCTACCATGAGTGTGAAAGCACAACCAACATTCAAAAGTGACCAAAACATCAGCCAGAAAGCATTGGTACTAAGATGTGGTCGGTGGTCCCCACCTGCAGAACCACTCCTTTATTGAGGGTGTCTTGATAATTGCCAATAATTTCCATCTGTTGTCTATTCCCCTCCTCCTGTCGGCTGCCTTTGACACAGTGGACCATTCCCTATTATTACAGACCCTCTCATCCCTTGGCATCACAGACCTGGCCCTATCCTGGATCTCATCATACCTAACAGACCGGACATTCAGCATCTCCCACTCACACACCACCTCCTCACCTCGCCCCCTATCTGTCGGAGTCCCACAAGGTTCAGTCCTCGGGCCCCTGCTCTTCTCCATTTACACCTTTGGCCTGGGACAGCTCATAGAATCTCATGGCCTTCAGTATCACCTCTATGCTGATGACACACAGATCTACATCTCTGGACTAGATATCACCTCCCTACTAACCAGAATCCCTCAATGTCTGTCCACTATTTCATCCTTCTTCTCCGCTAGATTTCTCAAGCTTAACATGGACAAAACAGAATTCATCATCTTTCACCCATCTCACGCGACCCCCCCAACGAACCTATCCATTACAGTTAATGGCTGCCCACTCTCCCCAGTCCCACAAGCTCGCTGCCTCGGGGTAATCCTTTTTTCATATGCTATGGGTGACCTGTTATTTTGTTACAATTCCTGACACATGATACTATTTAGGCAGAACGTTTGACCTAGTTCTACCATTATTTCCAAGTTTCAATACATATGCCTCCTCACCCACAGGTGTACTTAGAGCCATCTGTTACATTTTCAGCTTTTTCTCCAGTTCACATTACATCAGTTCACACACTGACTATGTAGTCCTTAGAATTCTACCTGCACAGGCGCCGCTGTCTGCTACAACACCACTGCGCATGCGCCTCTTCCTCGGTACTATAGAGCGCTATCCTGTCTAATCATGCGATGTGCGCACGCGCCGGCGTCCGAAGCTCTTCCGGTCACATGCTCCCACAGCGCTCTACATCTGAGCGCCTGTCGGCAATAGCGCTCACTCTCCCACAACGCCGGTGACAGCTGAGACACGGGTGTGTCAGCACCGGTCTCTTCCCTGGAGCCCCAGCGCTTACGCCAGCATCAACTAAGACACGGTTGTGTCAGTTGTACTGCCCAGTTCCGCACAGCGCTGGATATATTCTACACAGGGGGACAGCCACACCGGTTAAACCCCTAGGAGCACCAGTACCAGCTCATGCCCTGACGCAGCCGGGTCAGCTTCACACCGCCACACAACTCATGGACGTATGTCAGACGCACCAGCTAAGTATACCTTCAATTACGTTCAGCTGCCATTGTCTCCCTGTACTTAACGCCACATATCTCATTGTTCTCAGCTAGTACTGCACACATGGGCACCCTACCCTATGAAGCGTTAACTAAACACGCCTACTCTTGACCTACTACATAGAAATAATTTTTGCTGCTAAACTCACTCCCAGGTCAGGTGCTTTATTTTACCTTTGAAGCTATACATAGCCCTTGCTGTCAGTACAGCCCTTTGCTGTCAGTACAAATTCTCATCAGTATGCCTTTTTAACAGGCCTCTGGCACAGGACTTGAGTTTTTACCTTTTCCAGAGAGACAATACTCAGCCCGGAACGTATAGGCTCCTACGTAACCAACAGGACAGGTACATGCTACCCTCCGTATATCCTAATACACTCCAACGTAGGCATAGCGAATATTTACACTTACGGTCATCTTCTAACCTCCATTCCAGCCAGGACGCAACCTTCACCAGGACTGCACCTGTATTACCTTGTACTGAGACAGACTCTACATCTTGCGTAGGCCACTCCTCTTGCCTTGTGTAATTACTTAGGAACCACCATTTTTTGCTTACATGATGGAACGACATAGGCCACCTTCTGCTTTGTGTACCTATCACTTGATGCTCATATTGCAGGCACTATCCAGTAGGTGTATATTTCTGTAGATGTATATTGTAGATGTATCCCCTTCTACTAATATCTCGCCATATGCAGATCCCTTCGCTAGAACACCTTTACATCTCGTTACATGTTCTTACAGAGTCATTACTCTGTACATGAATGTCACAAATATCATATATGTGTATATATTTTGTATATAGTGTACAGTACATGATTTCATTAATCATTGTATATACCGAATTGTAAATATTTGTATTTTCTGTATTTTTTTTCAGCGACGTTGTGACCAAGGCTATGTATTAGCCGAAACGTCAACACATACCAGTCGCTTTACCTTGAATTCACTATAAATAAAGCTCCACTTGAAAGCATAACTTCCTTTTGAACGTGTGCAGTGATCTCTATATTCGTGGGTAATCCTTGACGCTGATCTCTCCTTCAAACCACATATCCAAGCCTTTTCCACTTCCTGCCGACTTCAACTCAAAAATATTTCACGAATCCGTTCATTCCTCAACCAAGAATCTGCAAAAACCCTAGTCCATGCCCTCATCATCTCTCGCCTTGACTACTGCAACCTCCTGCTCTGTGGCCTCCCTCTAACACTCTCGCACCCCTCCAATCTATTCTAAACTCTGCTGCCTGACTAATCCACCTGTCCCCCTGCTATTCCCCAGCCTCTCCCCTCTGTCAATCCCTTCACTGGCTCCCCATTGCCCAGTGACTCCACTACAAAACCCTAACCATGACGTACAAAGCCATCCACAACCTGTCTCCTCCATACATCTGTGACCTCGTCTCCTGGTACTTACCTACACGCAACCTCCGATCCTCAAAAGATCTCCTTCTCTACTCCCCTCTTATCTCCTCTTCCCACAATCGTATAGAAGATTTCTCCCGCGCATCACCCCTACTCTGGAACTCTCTACCACAACATATCAGACTCTCACCTACCATCAAAACCTTCAAAAAGAACCTGAAGACTCACCTCTTCCGACAAGCCTACAACCTGCAGTAACCACCGATCGACCAAACCGCTGCATGACCAGCTCTATCCTCACCTACTGTATTCTCACCCATCCCTTGTAGATTGTGAGCCTTCGCGGGCAGGGTCCTCACTCCTCCTGTACCAGTTATGACTTGTATTGTTTAAGATTATTGTACTTGTTTTTATTATGTATACCCCTCCTCACATATAAAGCTCCATGGAATAAATGGCGCTATAACAATAAATAATAATAATAATATTCCATTTGCACAACAGCATGTGGAATTGATTGTCAATCATATAAAACGAGGGTGGACATTTCAGCAAGATACTGATCCCAAACACACAGCCAAGAAAAATCTAAATTCATTTCAGAGAAAGAAAATAAAGCTGCTAGAATGTCCCAGCCAATCACCTGACCTGAATCCAATAAAAATTTATGGAATGAACTACAGCTCAAAGTTTGTAGAACGAGCCACGGGACCCTCAGGATTTGAAGAGGGTTTGTGTGGAAGAATGGGACAAATCACATCTGAGGAATGATTGTGACTAGTTACTGTAATCTTTTCAAGATCCTGGAGCATCCTAGCCAGACTCCAGGCCTTAACCCAATAGAAAATCTTTGCAGGGAGCTGAAACACAGCCCCGAAACCTGAAAGATCTGGAGAAGGTCTGTATGGAGGGGTGGGCCACAATCCACGCTGCAGTGTGTGCAAACTTGGTCAAGAACTACAGGAAACGTTTGATCCCTGTAATTGCAAACAAAGGTATCTATACCAAATATTAAGTTCTGTTTTTCTACTGTATCAAATACTTTTTCATGCAATAAAATGCAACTGAATTATTTAAAATTGATACAATGTGATTTTCTGTTTTCTATTGTTAGATTCTGTCTCACAGGTGAAGTGTACCTATGATAAATATTACAGACATCTCCATTACTTGTAGGTGGAAAAACTTGCAAAATCGGCAGTGTATGAAATACTTATTTTCCCGTGTGCATTTATGAATGAGTAATAAATACATATACAGTGTATGGGGGGCTTGAACTATGCAAATAACTATTTAGAAAATGGGTACCATAAACAAGATAAATCCATTAAGTGGGATGTAGGCATGTCATTCCACACATGAATACAAGTAAAATATAGGTGACTCCTAAAGCCTTGTCTAGAGAATCGGGACATGCATCACATAACTTATGTTGTTACTTCTGAAAGAAATAAAACTATTTCATGATTTTCAGTTGGCAGTGTATTATTACATTCACATTTACCTTCTGGCAGCTCCTGTCTATAGGGTCCACAGGGGTGGGTTTGGGATGAATAACCCTGACATCATCCCTTCCACATTCAAGAGCAGCCCACAACTCAGATACAAAAGTCTGGATAAAGCCTGCAAGACATGGTGACAAAAATGTTCAGGGATCAATAATAATGTAGCTTGAGTTTAACCCCTTCACTATGCAGCCAATTTCCGTTTCTGCGTTTCCATTTTTTCCTCCCCTTCTTCCCAGAGCCGTAGCTTTTTTAATGCTCTGTCCACATAGACGTATGAGGGCTTATTTTTTTTCATAATTTTAGTGGTGAAAATAAAATTTGAGGGCTGTGTCGCCTTTTCTGAGACTCGTAACATTTTCATTTGTTCGGTCGATAGTGCAGTTTGTGAGACAACATTTTAATTGAAACGATTTTCGGATAGATGTGACATTTTGATCGTTTGTTACAGCATTTTTTGTGGTACTGCAGCAATCAAAAGAAGTTAATTATACACTAGTAGTAATGAGTGAGCATGCTCGGCAGTGCTCGTTACTCGATCGAGCATTAGGGTGCTCGGGCACGCTAGTTATTAGGCCGAGTATATCTGGAGTGCTTGAGTAAAATGCTCGAGTTCTTGTCCCACATGTTTTGCGGCTGTTAGAAAGCCAATCAATATGCAGCAATGCAGTAGCCATGTTGGCTAATGGGATTACTGTGATTGGCTGGCCGCATCGCATCATTGGCTCTTAGACCCAGAGACCCGATGCTCAGACCACTGACTTCTGAAATAAGAAGATAAAATATTCACTGCTTCCCCTGCCCATCTATCAAGATGACTTCACTGCATTCAAACTGGCAACACTCGCTTTTAAATCTGCTCTCACCTCTGCTAAACAGGCCTACTTCACAACCCTTGTATCTTCCCTATCCTACAACCCCAAACAGTTATTCAAAACCTTTAACTCCCTTCTTCGCCCCCCACTGCCCCTTCCAACCTCCCTCATCTCTGCTGAGGACTTTGCCACACACTTTAAAAATAAGATCGACCAGACAAGGCAAGTCTTCTTTGTTCAACCACCACAACCCCTTTGTATACCAGACCAATACCCAAACCCCATAACCTCCCTATCCAACATCACTGAAGGGGGGCTTAATTGTCTCCTCTCCAAATCGCACCTCACCACCTGTGCGCTCGACCCCATCCCATCCCACCTCCTCCCCAACCTTACCACCACACTCATCCCATCCCTAACCCACCTCTTCAACCTACCACTAAATTCTGGCACCTTTCCTTCTGCTTTCAAATAAGCCACAATCATGCCTATCCTTAAAAAAACAAACACCAAAGAAAATAGCACTAGGCTACAAACCAATAAAATATATAGTTTTATTTATGACAAAAGATAAAAACATATGTCAACTACGTAAAAACGGGGAACAAGACAAAAATGCAGGCTGTAGGCTTTCTTGAAGAGGTGGGTTTTCAGGTTCCGTCTGAAGGATCCAAATGTGGTTGATAGTCGGATGTATTGGGGCAGAGAATTCCAGAGGATGGGGGATGTTCAGGAGAAGTCTTGGAGGCAGTTGGGTGAGGAGCGAATAAGTGTGGAGGAGAGAAGGAGGTCTTGGAAGGACCGGAGATTACGTGAGGCAAGATATCGGGAGATTAGTTCAGAGACATATGGAGGAGACAGGTTATGGATGGCTTTGTAGGTCAGTATTAGTAATTTGAACTGGATACGCTGAGGGAATGGGAGAAAGTGAAGAGATTTGCAGAGGGGGGAAGCGGAGGAGTAGCGAGGAGAGAGATGAATTAGTCGGGCAGCAGAGTTAAGGATGGACTGGAGAGGTGCAAGGGTGTTAGCAGGGAGGCCACAGAAAAGGATGTTGCAGTAGTCAAGGCGGGAGATGATGAGGGCATGCTCAAGCATTTTAGTAGATTGACGGTTGAGAAAAGGACGGATTCTGGAGATATTTTTGAGCTGGAGGCGACAGGAGGTGGAAAGAGCTTGGATGTGCGGTTTGAAGGACAGGGCAGAGTCGAAGGTTACTCCGAGGCAGCGGACTTCCGTTATGGGGGAAAGCATGATGTCATTGATTGCGATAGGTCAGGAAGGAAGATCTATGGGATGGAGGAAAGATGATGAGTTCAGATTTGTCCACATTGAGTTTGAGGAAGCGAGAGGAGAAGAAGGAGGATATGGCTGATAGGCACTCTGGGATTCTGGACAGCAGAGCGGTGACGTCTGGGCCAGAGAGGTAGATCTGAGTGTCATCAGCATAGAGGTGGTACTGGAATCCATGGAACTTTATGAGTTGTTCCAAGCCAAGTGTATAGATTGAGAAGAGTAGGGGTCCTAGAACAGAGCCTTGGGGGACTCCAACAGAGAGACGGTGGGATGAGGAGGTAGTGTGGGAGTGGGAGACGCTGAATGTTCGTTTGGAAAGGTACAAGGAGATCCAGGATAGGGCGTGGTCTTTGATGCCAAAAAAGGAGAGCATCTGTAGTAGGAGGCAGTGGTCAACTGTGTTGAAAGCAGAGGACAGGTCTAGAGGGAGGAATACAGAGTATTGTCCATTAGCTTTGGCTGTAAGTAGGTTGCTAGTAATTTTGGTCAGGGCTTTCTCAGTTGAGTGATGGGGGCGGAAACCAGATTGTAGATTGTCAGAGAGCAAGTTAGATGAGAGGTGGGAAGAAAGTTCAGAGTGGACGTGCTGCTCCAGGAGTTTGGAAGCAAATGGGAGCAGCGATATTGGGCGATAGCTGGACATAGCAGTTGGATCGAGGGTTGGCTTTTTATTGATAGTTATTAACTCCTATAAACTCGCAAGTCAATGAATAGCCCAGTAATGGCAACCATAAACACCAAAGAAAATAGCACTAGGCTAGAAAGCAATAAAATATATAGTTTTATTTATGACAAAAGATAAAAACATTTGTCAACTACGTAAAAACAGGGAACAAGACAAAAATGCAGGAACAACTGACGGGTATAGCTGGAAGAAATGGTAACAATAAGTGTAGAGTACCTTCAAAATATCAAATACTACCCAAATAGATATATCATATAAATATAACCAAAAAATTGCCCAGCGCTGCAGACCGTAGTGATCACGCACCAAAGAAGAATTAAATATATGTCACGTCCAAGGTGAATCATTAATAATTAATGTGCACAGTCACGAAATATAAATAAAAGATATATATGTGCATGTATAAGGTGCACGATCACTGCTAGACGCGGCGTCCGGGCATAAGATAAAATGATCACAGTATACAAAATGGAAGGAACATAATTACCTAAGTGCAGACCACCAGCCAGGGACCCACGACACCCGACGCGCGTTTCGCTGAGGAAAGCTTCGTCCAGGGGTGGTGGGTAACTGATAAGGAGGCTTATTTATAGTTGTCATTGGCCAATGACTGAGAGGCGCACTGACTCTCCATAAATATACCCAAAAGAAAGTTTGTATAGCCCATTATTAAAAACCATACAATTAAACAACATACACACATAATGATAATGAATAATAAATACATTATTCTAATATACGATTATTTTTAGTAGCCTCAAACAGTCTTTTCTGGAATATCCCTTGTCACTTCCGGGTGAAAAAAATCCAGTTTGTCTGATGACACTCAGATCTACCTCTCTGGCCCAGACGTCACCGCTCTGCTGTCCAGAATCCCAGAGTGCCTATAAGCCATATCCTCCTTCTTCTCCTCTCGCTTCCTCAAACTCAATGTGGACAAATCTGAACTCATCATCTTTCCTCCATCCCATAGATCTTCCTTACCTGACCTATCTATTGCAATCAATGACATCATGCTTTCCCCCGTACCGGAAGTCCCCTGCCTCGGAGTAACCTTCGACTCTGCCCTGTCCTTCAAACCGCACATCCAAGCTCTTTCCACCTCCTGTCGCCTCCAGCTCAAAAATATCTCCAGAATCCGTCCTTTCCTCAACCGTCAATCTACTAAAATGCTTGAGCATGCCCTCATCATCTCCCGCCTTGACTACTGCAACATCCTTTTCTGCGGCCTCCCTGCTAACACCCTTGCACCTCTCCAGTCCATCCTTAACTCTGCTGCCCTACTAATTCATCTTTCTCCTCGCTACTCCTCCGCTTCCCCCTCTGCAAATCTCTTCACTTTCTCCCATTCCCTCAGCGTATCCAGTTCAAATTACTAATACTGACCTACAAAGCCATCCATAACCTGTCTCCTCCATATGTCTCTGAACTAATCTCCCAATATCTTGCCTCACGTAATCTCCGGTCCTTCCAAGACCTCCTTCTCTCCTCCACACTTATTCGCTCCTCACCCAACCGCCTCCAAGACTTCTCCTGAACATCCCCCATCCTCTGGAATTCTCTGCCCCAATACATCCGACTATCAACCACATTCGGATCCTTCAGACGGAACCTGAAAACCCACCTCTTCAAGAAAGCCTACAGCCTGCACTGACCCCGCTGGCTCCTCATCACTACCAAAGCTAACACCTCACCAACACCGGAGCTCCTGCAACCCTCAACCTACTGTCTCCTTCCCCATATTCCTGTAGATTGTAAGCCCGCAAGGGCAGGGTCCTCGCCCCCCTGTATCAGTCTGTCATTGTTAGTTTGTTTACTGTAAGGGAAATCTGTAACTTGTATGTAACCTCTTCTCATGTACAGCACTATGGAATCAATGGTGCCATATCTATATACATAATTGTCTAAGGGGTACTTCCGTCTGTCTGTCTGTCCTTCTGTCACGGTTATTCGTTCGCTGATTGGTCTCGGCAGCTGCCTGTCATGGCTGCCGCGACCAATCAGCGACGGGCACAGTCCGATTAGTCCCTCCCCTACTCCCCTGCACTCACTGCCCGGCGCCCGCTCCATAATCCCCTCCACTCACCGCTCACACAGGGTTAATGGCAGCGGTAACGGCCCGCGGTGTAACGCACTCCGTTACCGCTGCTATTAACCCTGTGTGTCCCCAACTATTTACTATTGATGCTGCCAATGCGGCATCAATAGTAAAAATGTCATGTTAAAAATAATAGAAAAAAAAAAACCTGCTATACTCACCCTCTGCCGCCTTTCTCGCTCCTCTCCACGCTCCCGGGACCGCGCCATTACAAGCAGCAGCTTCCGCTTCCGTCCCAGGGCTGGTGTGCGACAAGGACCTGCCGTGACGTCACGGTTGGTCATGTGACCGCGACGTCATCATAGGTCCTGCTCACACCAGCCCTGGGAGCGGAAGCTGGCGCTTGCAATGAAGCGGTCCCGGGAGCGTGGAGAGGAGCGAGAAAGGCGGCGGAGGGTAAATATAGCAGGACTTCAACGGGCTATAGGTGAGTATATGTTTATTTTATTTTTTTTTAAGTTTCTATACTACATGGCTCTGTGCTGGGCAATATACTACGTGACTGGGCAATATACTACGTGGCTCTGCTATATACTATGTGGCTGGGCAATATACCGTACTACGTGGGCTGTGCTATATTATACTATGTGGCTGGGCAATATACTACGTGACTGGGCAATATACTACGTGACTGGGCAATATACTCCGTGACTGGGCAATATACTACGTGATTGGGCAATATACTACGTGACTGGGCAATATACTACGTGGCTGGGCAATATACTACGTGACTGGGCAATATACTACGTGACTGGGCAATATACTACGTGACTGGGCAATATACTACATGGCTGGGCAATATACTACGTTGCTGGGCAATATACTAAGTGGACATGCATATTCTAGAATACCCGATGCGTTAGAATCGGACCACCATCTAGTAAATAAATAATAACAATAATATTCATTAGGCATTTCCATCTGCTTAACTGGCCGATGAGTTATTTAAAAACAAATAAACACACACAAAAGTCCTTTATTTAAAAAAAAAAACAAAAAAAACCTTCCCAACAATTCCCCTCATTTACCCCTTTATTACAAAGTAAAGGTCCCGCACAAGTCTGACGAAGTCCCTGACACTACGATCAGCGCTCCAACGTCCGCAACATATGAAGCCTCGCTCACACAGGTAGGGCGTATTTTTGGGGGAAATAATTTGGTGAAAGAAGGTGTCTGGGCTTTTGTATTGTTAAAATAAAGGACGTATAGGTGTGTGTGTGTTTGTTGATTTTTACTTAGAGGGATAGTAATGGGGGTGTCTGCCTGATGCCTCTCCATTACTAACCCCTGGGCTAGGTGTCAGCGCCAGCTGCTGACATCAACTCCTAATCCCATTACCCAGATTGTCACCACACCAGGGCAATCAGAAAGAGCTGAGACAGGGCCCCAGAATAGGGTGGGAATGGGCCAATAACCATGGACCTTCCCAGCCTGGTATCAGCCCGCAGATGTCTGCTTTGCCTTAGCTGGTTATTAAAGATAGGGGGAAATCCTAAGCCATTTTTAAATGTATTTATTTATTCCTAGAAAGCTGCCAGGTATCTGCTGTGTCGTTGTGTTTGACACGCAGCAGCGATCTGGATCTGCTTTACGGCCGGCCGGCGCTCACAGTCAGTGTGGGAAGCTGAGGCCGGGGGACAGACACTGGAATGTAAGTATGTAGTGTTTTTATTTTTTTTTACATTTACAATTGTAACCAGGGTAAACATCGGGTTACTAAGCATGGCCCTGCGCTTAGTAACCCGATGTTTGCCCTGGTTACCAGGGGACTTTGGCATCGTTGGTCGCTGGAGAGCTGTCTGTGTGACAGCTCTCCAGCGACCACAAGGCGACGAAACAGCGACGCTGAAGCGATCGGCATCGTTGCCTATATCGCTGCAGCGCCACTTAATGTGACGGTACCTAAACAGCATTCATTGCTGTACAAAAAGGCAGGTAATGAAATAGAGAGGGGAACTCCATGTAATTTTTTTACATTATTTATTTATTGCGAAAAACGACAGGGAAAGAGATGGCGTTTTTTTTTCTTTGCTTTTTCTTTTATTTTGCCTTAGGCTAGGGTCACATTGCGTTATGTGACCGCGTTTAACAGACTACGTTACACCGCGGCATAACGCGGTGTAAAGTAGTCCGTTAACGCCGCCATTGCCTGTAATGGCGAACGCATCGCTAGCGCACGCCCACATTGGGCGTGCGCTAGCGATGTGCCATCATTTGAGTGATGGACCGCGAACGCTGCAAGCAGCGTTTGCGGTCCGTTCCTCGCTAGGCAGATCGGGGATCTGCGCTAGCGGGATCGGCTAACGCGATCCCTTTTGGGACATTGCGTTAGCGCAGTCCGTAGCGCTATGTGCTAAACGGACTGCCCTAATGCAATGTGACCCTAGCCTTATTATATAGGAAAGAATGTTACCTAACATTTTTCCATGTAAAATCCATTTTATCATCGGTTTTGAATGTTTTATTGTCAGTCCATAAAAGTGGCGTAATACCCTGACAACAGCAGAGACCTGTGAGTCAGAGATGCGTCCAGGGGTCTTCCCCATGTTGTTCCCATTCCATTTCACCAGCGTTTCCATCCATTTGAGCGATTTTCCAGCCCCCCAGACCCACTAGAAGGGTCTGCCAGAAAAATGCTCGAATTTCCCATTGACTTCCATTATACTCGTTACTCAAGTAGAACATCCGAGCATTACGATTTGCTTGATTCGAATGACCCTATAATTTTAGTGCTCGCCCATTATTATTCGCCTCAGGTGTATTTTTTAATCTTTATTTTTAATGGGGGAAAAAGAGGGATGATTTCAACGTATGTTTTTTTTCATATTTGTTTTTTACTTTTCACTGCTCTTGTAAGTTCCATTTAGGGAACATGAAGCTGCGATCGTCTGATTGCTTGTGCTATATACAGTGGTGCCAAAGCATCACTGCCTATAGTGAAAATTACGATCTCCTTAGATTCCCAACCACAAGCAGGGTTTCAAGCGTGCCCCACAATGACAAGCACGGAGGTCTTCAACAGACCTTCTGCTGTCATAGACCCAAAGGAGTCAGTGGCATTTAACTAGTTAACACCCGGGGGAGGAACATGGATCCACCAGCATCTGTTTGAGGCACATGACAGCTGATCAGATCAGAAACCAATCGTTTCATACAAATATTACCTGATTTTTGGAGGGCTACTGCACCGGGCGCTGTCGCTGCAACCTGTGTTACCAAAACCCCATAGCCAAATTTTTCACTTCTGTTAACCTGCAAAAAATAGATCAATATGTATATATTTCAGAGACATGCAACTACTAAGCATATGTTTGATATTGAAGCATCATAAGTAATTAAATAATGCAACATCCAGGTAACCAATGGTCACTTGTTAGAACTGCTCTGTGAAGGCTCTAATATATCAACCTCAGTGAGGCTCAGCCGCATAATCTCATTAGTACAGGCGACCACACAACTTAGAACATTGACAGCTGTTCCCCTCCCTGCCCCCACATATACAAACATGCACTCTCATCATCATCTTGAAAAACAAAGCTACGGAAAGGACAAAGTACAGCTGGGCTATCACTTTAGCACTTAAAACACAGTAAAAACAAAGCTATTAATATTCTAATCTTCTTCAGACATATTTTATGTTATCGAAAGTTCCATTGTTCCTCTTAATTCTACAATCTTGGGACAACCTACCTGGAGTTTTTTTGTAAATCTGCCAAACATATAATGTATGCACTCATTGATGGCTCCAGTCTGCTGGAGAAGGAGAAGTCCTCTTGGAGTAGATGCAAAATTTAACAAACTGTCCAGTAATGATTCCTCCCAAACCAATCTATGGCACAAAAAGATACATTACCACACTGAAACATCATGTGCACTGTAGCAAGGCCTGTTAGGCGACGGTTAAGTCCTGGCACTGCAGGTCTGGGTTAGCAGTTCACTGCAGAGTGTTGTCAAGAACCAGGAAATGGATGAGTGGAATGTGTGAAGGCTGGTGAGTGACCAGCCAAAATGTGAGCCGTAGCTAGGAGACAGACAAGCCAGGGTCTCTCTCTGAAATTGATACTGCCAATGTCAGTGGGTGTCGCTGCTTATTCAGTGTATCTACCGAAGTATTTTCATGTATACTTGCCAGACGGCGTATTGCATGCATACCTTCTGGAATACTGAGTGCATACCTGCTAGAGAATTGACCTGCCATATGTACTGTACTTCCCTGCTGTGCTTACCTTTATGCTGGAGCAGGCTGTTTTGTGTTAATGTCCCTCGGAGGTCTATGGAGCTAATAAACCTTGCCTTATTGAACTAAAACATTGCCTGTGTGAACACTACCTGAGCAAATCCCTACAATATGGACCAGAGATGGTGTGAATCGCAGAACCTAGCTACCAGGTCAGTAATCTATGGAGGGGTTCCCTGAAAACTGCATACTACCCCCATGCATCCACGGCTCTTCTTTTGATTTGCCAGTCTGGCGCAACGTCACGTGTACATCACGCCACAAGGATGATATCATGCCAGACCAGCTAATCAAAAGAGGAGCTGTGGATGACAGGCGGTACGAGGGGAAAATCAACACAAGCGGTCACGTGATGACTAGACAATGTGCAACCTTGCTCAACACAAGTGACTTGAACAAGGCCAAACATGACTAGTCGGAATGTGTCCAGAAGTATGCACATTGCATACATGAGGTCACATAACCGCTCGCTCCCGGGGAATATTGGCAGAGTGCATGCTGTGAGGATTCACAATTCTGCAGTCACATAGAATGATTGCAGACTTGAACCTCAAGCCTGGACAACCCATATAAGAGCCTTTAACCTGCGATTACTTGATTGCTATCCAATACACTGCAATTCTGTAGTCTTACGGTCAATTGCTGAATTAAAGGGAACCTGTCACCCTCAAAATGGAAGATGAGCTAAGCCCACCATCATCAGGGGCTTATCTACAGCATTCTGTAATACTGTAGGTAAGCCACCGATGTAACCTGAAAGATGAGAAAAAGAGGTTAGATTATACTTACCTGGGCGGGCGGTTCTGATCCGATGGGCGTCGCGGTCCGGTCCGGGGCCGCCCATCTTCTTACGATGACGTCCTCTTCTTGTCTTCACGCTGCAGCTCCGGCACAGGCGTACTTTGTCTGTCCTGTTGAGGGCAGAGCAAAGTACTGCATTGCGCAGGCGCCGGGAAAGGTCAGAAAAGCACAGCGCCTGCGCACTGCAGTACTTTGCTCTGCCCTCAAAAGCACAGACAAAGTATTCCTGCGCCGGAGCTGCAGTGTGAAGACAAGAAGAGGACGTCATCGTAAGAAGATGGGAGGCCCCGGACCGGACCGCGACACCCATCGGATCGGACCGCAGCGGGGACCGCCCCTGGGTGAGTATAATCTAACCTCTTTTTCTCATCTTTCAGGTTACATCGGCGGCTTATCTACAGCATTCCAGAATGCTGTAGATAAGCCCATGATGCCGGTGGGCTTAGCTCACCTTCCATTTTGGGGATGACAGGTTCCCTTTAACATTCCCCTATGAAGCCTAACCATCCCCATTTCTAACCTTCCAAATGCATATAACACAGCCAGCAGTCTGTGCGCAGTACATGTACATATATGGCAGATGTAACCAAGTGGTTAAATGTAACTATCGGGCTAGTTGTCCTCGTGCCTCCTGGTCCAACCACACCCCAGGAAATTAATGAGCTCTGACAATGCAGGCTACTTACAGCCCTTGGGAATCCTGACTTCCGAATGATAGAGACATAGCCCCAGCGACAGGGGTTGGAGTCCTTTCAGAAATTAAAACGGTCTGTGAAGAAATAAGAGTAGTGCAGTGTATGACATCTGTAGATATTTTTATTGGCTGAGTACATAGAATGGCAAACAAGCTTTACACATATATGTAGACAGCATACTTGAGATCCATTTGTCAGGACAGGGGGTTAATGTCATGCACCCGGATGTAATGATTTGACAGTGTGAGGACAGTTGGGCTTTGCAGCGTAGATTTGCCTTCTTTTTCTGTTGGTACCGCGAGAATAATATAACTATATTATATTGCTAATTTCACAAAACGTAAATCCTTATGGCTGCCACAAAAAAGGGCACTAACTCCATTATACAATTCTCTATACAATCTAGTCTCGCTGTGCTTTTCAGTTTCTCTTCAAATATGTAACATTAACCCCTTCACAACTTGTGCCATAAATGTACAGCGCAAGTTGGAAGCGGGTATATGGAGCAGGCTCACGGGTTGAGCCTGCCCCATACCTGGCTGGTAATGGCTGTGTTTTAAAGCCGGGATCTGCCTCTAACAATCGTGGGCCTGTTAAATGGAGACTAACAAGAAAAGTTAAAAAAAAAAAAAGTTAAAAAAATTAAATAAAAAAAAACAAAAAGTTCAAATCACCGCTCAATTCTTTATTTAAAGTAAAGATAATAAAAATATTTTTTTTTAAAATGCATACATATGGCACCGTTAGTTCAGAAAAGTCAACACTATAAGGAAAACTCAAGAACGCTAAAATTATGTTTTTTTGGTTGATGCAATACCACAAAAAATACTGCAACAAGCAATCAAAACATCACATCTATCCCAAAATGGCATCTGTAAGAACGTTGTTCTCTTTTTGTGCATATCACTTCTAATTTTATTATGGCCTGCTGGTGGGAAACTGGCATCATGTATTTAATGGAAATTGACGTTACCTTTCTCCAGGCGGCTGCAATGCATACATGTAGTTGGTAAGGAGCCAGCACATGGAGACCTTCACAAGTCTGGTACATTTGACGACACACAAGCAGGAATGATCCTTTCAAGACAGGCAGTAGATCAGATTCCGTTAACATGGTAATATCGTCGTTGAGAAGTTTCTTGGAAAATTGGGCAATGACATGAGCCCCTGCGGAACTAGAATGACATATGCAAGATTTAGAATTGGGCAGTTACGTGGATATCTGCAGAACTATGCCCATAGATACAAGCTTATCAGCAGAGACATCATTCAATTAGTGAAATGACAGATAAAATGAAGAATAGAATGTTTTGTCTCATTTTTTCAGTGGCTTCTTACCAGGAGATAAAGCAGTTGGCAGACAACATCAATATGTCCCAAGGATGTTTGTGCGGTCTAGTGGGTGAGCTATGTAGTCAATCACTAGACGCAGCACTTGTTCTTGGATGCCCATAATGGCATATAACAGCAATGCTCTGGGGCAGCACATGCTTTTTGACATTACAAAATTCTTCATTTTAGCAAAAAAGTACACAACGCTGAAACTGCCATATCTCGTAATTGTCAAGGTGGCTTTGTGTGTGTTAGCAAGGTTCATTAAGTGGCGTGTGCCTCTTGTTGAATAAGGTGTATTGTACACCTGGGAGCCTGCACATTAACACTGGCGTGTGCAATACCGATCTTGATGAATTATCCCTGTAGAGTTTATTTCCTAACTGATTTGGCTTTAAAAACGTTACATGAAGATGAAATCTGCCTTCTATATATTAGTGATCTAGCTCAGCATTGAGGACCATGAGTGGTGCTAGGGAGTCAGATCTGAGCCAAAGAGGTGTATACTCAGCATTAGATCCCCTCAGATTGGGAGACCCAGCTGCCATTTTATATCAGTTGTGTGACATGGAGAATCCCTGTGACTTATTTTCCAGAAGACCTTACCTATCTTTAGGAGAATCTGTCTTTTCTCCATAGAGAAGTAAGGAGAGCCCTGCTTCATTAGAGGCAATCCTGGCCAAAATATCAGCGAGAAAGGTCAGTGTGCATTCATCGCAGTTCTGGTGAACCTGAAAACACAAAAAGAACTCAGGAGTGACATTATATGAGTGCCAATCATATACGTCGCCTCCAAAAATCTAAATATCCCCAGTATGTGTTCAAGTTGTGGGAACACAATCCTGCTGTAATAGTGATGATGAAAGGTACACTGCAGCCAAGTTTTAGATGGCGTCTGTGAACAAGCTATATAGTTCCCATTATAGTGCCACATGAGTGGTCACCTCAGGGGAGTGAGCGGCCTACAAATGCCATACTGGCTACCACCAAGATTTCTACACGTGACATTAAGATATGTTAAATTAAATATTTTATATTTCGTGAGAGAAAAGAAGGGAGGCAGCTACGTCATGTATGCCAACCTATTAAAAGGTTGGTCTGGTGTATAAAAAAAAAAAAAACACTGTCCTATACCCTATTATGGCATTTTGAGTTAAAGTGAACCGGTCACCAGTTTTTTCATATATGACCGAATATCTTCACATTCATAAGTGCTTGGGCTTCATTCCACAGGTGCACTTTGCTTTGCCGTACTGCAGGCAGAGCACAAAACATGGCCGCACAGGCACAATTTGCTCTGCCGTACTGCATGCAGAGCATTAAACATGGCTGCACAGGCGCACTTTTCTCTGCCGTACTGCAGGCAGAGCATAAAACATGGCCGCACAGGCGCACTTTGCTATGCCGTACTGCAGGCAGAGCATAAAACATGGCCGCACAGGCGCACTTTACTCTGCCGTACTGCAGGCAGAGCATAAAACATGGCTGCACAGGCGCACTTTGCTCTGCCATACTGCAGGCAGAGCATAAAACATGGCCACACAGGCGCACTTTGCTCTGCCGTACTGCAGGCAGAACCAGAAACTGAGTATAATCCAAAACAATAATACTTTTATTGTATAGTACACAAAGAATGACAAAAATCTAAAACTGAACTGGTCACCTAATCACAGGGACCGGGTGCTAACATACAATCAGCCTAAAAAATATTTTGTAAACAGTCATATCCTACCTACAAATTGAAAAAATGCCAGATGATGTATCTACATAACAGCAACAATGTCTCTAGATAGTTAACAGACTAATTCAAATAGAGTGCAGAGTGCACAAAGTAATGTCAGTGGAAATGCAGACATAACATGCCGTTACAACTCACAATATCACTCTCAATAGGCAGCACTGGTGCACTCTGACGGAAAATATATTTACATAAAGTACAAAGTGCTTGCGACACCGTCAGTGCATCACCACTGCCCATATAGCAAAAGTTTTGTGCAGAAGGAGATAACATATAATCTTACCAATAAAGAAAGGCTGCAATGCCAGCGGACCCGGTCCCTGCCGCCGCAACGCACGTTTCGTTATGAACTTCCTCAGGAGGCGTGGGTGAAGCACCTTGGTCAGGCCCCCCGACGAAGGTGCTTCACCGAAACGCGCGTTGGGGTGGGCGCACGCTCCCTGGACATCTTGACCACATTACTCTAAGGTAATAACAATGTACTATTGGCTTTGGGGATTCTAGATGTGATTATGGTGGGAATTGGTAACCCCTAGAGGACTGGTCTCTTAGCTACAGTGGTAATTGCCTATTGATCTTGTAAATGGCCAGGCACCAGCATTATATACGTAGTGGTGCATGTCCAGGGATTCGTGCTCCCCTATTTTTTGCACAGTATTCTTTTATAGTTATGGTTCATTTGTTTCATTCCTGTCCACTTGTGTCTGTAAGCTTTTAAATAATAAAGGAATTTTGTACTCTTTGACAAAAATTGGGACTTGAGTATCATCTGTTTTGTGGTGGTGTTGTGAACAACAGTGATGATAGGTCACATTGTCCTCTGCATGTATGGGTATTTAGCTCTGTCATTATGACTGTATACACAATGCAGATACGCCTTATAAGCTGTTATTTATTTTTATAAATGATGTAGATAAGGGAACTGAGAGTAAACTGATCAAATTTACAGATGATGCAAAGCTAGGATAGCTAAGAATAGAAAAGACAGGGAAAGGATTTAGACGGCTCTAGATAAGCTTGAACATTGGGCAGCGTCTAATTAGAATGGTATGTAACAGGGAGAAATGCAAAATTCTACATCTGGGCAAGAAAAACTAAAAAATACATCTACAGATTGGGAGGAATAGAACTAAGCAACAGCACATAAGAAAAAGACTTGTATACTAACAGTGCACATTGGGCAACAGTGTGATGGAGCAACAAAAAAGGCAAATACAGTTCTGGGATGTATTAAGAGACTTATACAGTCTAGATCACATGAAGTAATTCTCCCCATCTACTCCTCCTTGTTCAGGCCTCATCAGGAATACTGTGTCCAGTTCTGGGCACCACATTTTAAAAAAGACATTGAAAAACTGGAGCAAGTTCAGGGAAGAGCTACCAGGATGGTGAGTGGACTGCAAAGTATGTCCTATGAGGAACGGTTAAAGGATCTGGGAATGTTTAGCTTGCAACAAAGAAAGCTAAGAGGAGACTTAATAGCTGTCTACAAATATCTGAAGGGCTGTCACAATGTAGAGGGATCATCCTTATTCTCATTTGCACATGAAAACACGAGAAGCAATGGAATGAAACTGAAAGGGAGAAGATACAGATTAGATGCAGGAAAAATCTTTTTGACACTGAGGGTGGTCAATGAGTGGAACAGGCTGCCAAGAGAGGTGGTGAGTTCTCCTTCAATGGAAGTCTTCAAACAGAGGCTGGACAGACATCTGTCTGAGATGGTTAAGTGAATCCTGCATTGGGCAGGGGGCTGAAGACGATGACCCTGGAGGTCCCTTCCAGCTCTAACATTCTATGAGTGCCAGCACTGACCTTTTTTCCTTTCAGCAGTTTTTGAATTGGAGACAGCAGACTCGATATAACAGCCCCAGTGTGCAGACATTCACTGGCACATTCTTTCCGATCACACAGCATTTGGAGAACTTCCATAGCTAGATGTGCTGGGGCAAAGCTGCCTGGGAGTACAACAATGCATTTACAAAAAAAATTAAAATAGAAATAATTTTAAATGGCAACAGTATAATGCATAATGTATTTTTGATCTTGTAGCATCCCTACCCATGGATGTCCATTACAGAAAGGGAATTCTAGTCTAATATACTACATGGAGGGCAAATGAACTTAGAGCGATTCAGAATCCCTAAAACACACGGGTATCAGTACTATGAAATGTCTGAATCCCGCCTGCAATTTAGGAGATATTTGCCACTACAGCTCTCAGACAGAAGTAAAATGATGGACTTTTCCATAGAGTAGCAGCCCATCATTGTACGAAACGATCCATATAGACCACAGAAAAGTAGCAGTCGGACCAGTGCTCTATGCCTGTTCTATCCAGCCATATAATTGCTGTCTAGAAAGTTTAGTAATTTTTTTTATGTCTCCGTTATTACATTGTATTTTTGTGTGTATTAATCCTTGCTATATTTCATATTGTAAGGTAACAGCACCATCTGCTGGCAGTTTAATGCATAGATTCTAGTTTAATTTGCAATGTGTTATGGGAAGTTCCTAGGGCATTGTGTGATTGTTCCTGTTGCATTGTGGTCTTATTATGACACTCTGAAGGGAACAGCAGCCATTGTTCCTCCATGCGTCTGAGGAGAAACCACACCATTCGTTTTCTTCATGCTCCTTAAACAGCCTGCTCTAAGGGTACCGTCACACAGTGCAATTTTCATCGCTACGACGGTACGATCCGTGACGCTCCAGCGTCGTAACAATATCGCTCCAGCGTCGTAGACTGCTGTCACACTTTGCAATCTACGACGCTGGAGCGATAATTTCATGACGTATGTGCGATGTAGAAGCCGTTGGTTACTATGCGCACATCGTATACGATATATGTTACACCATGCAATCATGCCGCCACAGCGGGACACTAGACGACGAAAGAAAGTTTCAAACGATCTGCTACGACGTACGATTCTCAGCGGGGTCCCTGATCGCAGGAGCGTGTCAGACACTGCGATCTCGTAACTATATCGCTCGAACGTCACGAATCGTGCCGTCGTAGCGATCAAAATTGCACTGTGTGACGGTACCCTTAGCATAGTTGGTAAGCCACTATCTGTGTGTAACAGTCCTGTTTATTAATATCTTTGCTGTACTAAGTAGGTAATCATCAGTTTGTACCTCATGTTACCTTGTATTATCTCATGTTACCTGTGTATTGCAGAATATTTGTATTTTATGTACTGTACAGTTATATATTCTGAAATGCTCCTGTTATTGCATCCTATAGTTTGACCCTTTCCTGTCAAATCTGCAATCAATAAAAGAAGGTTACAACTTTACAGCCTCTTTTTCTTAAAGAAGAAAGGGGTTTAGCTACATGTCTCATTGCACAACATGCTAACGTGTATGAGGACAGTATAATGCCGCTCCAGATATTTTTTATGTAGATATTTCGACAATTGTTCAGACAGGCAACATAGCAAAGAAAAATCCCAGCAGCAAAACAAAATCTATTGAAAATATATCCACATTAATTTCAAGTTCAGAAAAATAAATCCGGAGCCTGCCTCACTTTCCTATGTATTCAAACTGTGGTGTCCTTATTTGTGGCCCACATACAGTGAAGGAAATAATTATTTGATCCCTTGCTGATTTTGTAAGTTTGCCCACTGACAAAGACATGAACAGTATTTAATTTTAAGGGTAGGTTATTTTTAACATTGAGAGATACAATATCAAACATAAAATACAGAAAATCACATTGCATAAATAATATAAATTTATTTGCATTTTGCAGTGAGAAATAAGTATTAGATCAGGGGCGCAACAACTGAGGTCGCAGCTGTGACCGGGCCCGGAGTGCTTAGGGGCCCGCCTAGTCCAGCAAACAAGTAGCCGGGAAACTCAGCAGACAAGTCACACACCCTGACTTGTCATGCTGCAAAGGGTGTGTGACTTGTCATGCTGCAAAGAATACCTCTGAGTCATTGGATGCTATGGGCATAAAAGGAGATAAACTCATGGTGTGGCCACAATCTTCCCCTGACCTCAACCCTATAGTGAACCTTTGGAGTATCATCAGGCAAAAATATGAGGGTCGGAGGCAGCAGCAGCTCTGGGAGGCTATTCTAACTTTATGCAAAGAAATACAAGCAGAAACTCTCCAAAAACTCACAAGTTCAATGGATGCAAGAATTGTGAAGGTGATATCAAAGAAGGGGTCCTATGGTAACATGTAACTTGGCCTGTTAGGCGGTTTTGGAGTTAAATAGCTTTTTTTGTTCAATGAATGTGACCTCCTAATGCTGCAAATTCCACAAATGAGCATTTTCAGTTCTTCAAAACATATCAAAAGTTTAGAAATTCTACTGTGCCTAATAATTTGGAACAGTGCATTTTGAGTTTTTATTTATTTTGGAGATTATACTGTTATCATTGGGAGGTTTCTTCAATATAATTCGATGTATACTCTAACGGGTGATGACTTATTAGACTGAATGTCATTTGCACCGACCATTTAGGAAAATCTGAGAAAAATATAATTTGTATAATAATTTGGAACACAGTGTATATATATGGCTGTACTGTGCGCATAGGACCTGTGATGAGGTCACAGGAGGGGAGGAGTCAGGGGTCATGATCAGGGGCCTCATTAGGTCTGACTATACAACATTGCAACAAAACTATAGTGTGCAAAATGAATAGGGAAAATGTGAATTTGGGTGGGAAATATTTTGGCATGGGGAGGGCCCCATTTGAAAGTTCGCACCGGGGCCTATAACTTTGTAGTTACGCCACTGTATTAGATCGCCTACCAACCATTAAGAGTTCTGGCTCCTACAGAACAGTTAGACGCTCCTAATCAACTCGTTACCTGCGTTAAAGACAATTGTCTTACATAGTCACGATTATAAAAGACTCCTGTCCACAGACTCAATTAATCAGTCACACTCTAACCTCTACAACATGGGCAAGACCAAAGATCTTTATAAGGATGTCAGGGACAAGATCCCAGACCTGCATAAAGCTGAAATGGGCTGCAAAACCATAAGTAAGACGCTGGGTGAGAAGGAGACAACTGTTGATGCAATAGTAAGAAAATGGAAGAAATACAAAATGACTGTCAATCGACATCGATCTGGGGCATCATGCAAAATCTCACCTCGTGGGGTATCCTTGATAATTGGGAAGGTGAGATATCAGCCTTAAACTACACGGTGGGAACTTATTAATGTTCTCAAGGCTGCTGAGACCACAGTCACCAAGAAAACCATTGGTAACACATTACGACGTAAAGGTTTAAAATCCTGCAGTGCCCGCAAGGTCCACCTGCTCAAGAAGGAACATGTGCAGGCCCGTCTGAAGTTTGCCAATGAACACCTGGATGATTCTGTGAGTGAGTGGGAGAAGGTGCTGTGGTCAGATGAGACAAAAATTGAGGTCATTGGCATTAACTCAACTCGCCGTGTTTGGAGGAAGAGAAATACTGCCTATGACCCAAAGGACACCATCCCCACTGTCAAGCATGAAGGTGGAAACATTATGTTTTGGGGGTGTTTCTCTGCTAATGGCACAGGACTACTTCACCGCACCAATGGGAGAATGGATGGAGCCATGTACCGTAAAATCCTGAATGACAACCTCCTTTCCTCCGCCAGGACATTAAAAATGGGTCATGGCTGGGTCTTCCAGCAAGAAAATGACCAAAACATTCAGCCAAGGCAACGAGTGGCGCAAAAAGAAGCACATTAAGGTCATGGAGTGGCCTAGCCAGTCTCCAGACCTTAATCCCATAGAAAACTTATGGAGGGAGTTGAAGCTCCAAGTTGTCAAACGACAGCCTCAAAATCTTAATGATTTAGAGATTATCTGCAAAGAGGAGTGGAGCAAAATTCCTTCTGACATGTGCGCAAACCTCATCATCAACTACAATAAATGTCTGACTGCTGTGCTTGCCAACAAGGGTTTTGTGATCCAAGTATTACGTCTCGTTTGCCAGAGGGATCAAATACTTATTTCTCACTGCAAAATGCAAATAAATTGATATACTTTATACAATGTGATTTTCTGGATTTTATTTTTGATATTCTATCTCTAAATGTTAAAATTAACCTACCCTTAAAATTATAGACTGTTCATGTCTGTCAGTGGACAAACTTACAAAATCAGCAAGGAATCAAATACGTATTTCCTTCACTGTAAGAACATACAAGAACAAAATGTGTAGGATGGCAAGACGGAGTTTTAATCATTTTTCAATAATCATGAATGTTTTATTGAGAAAGAAATTTTTCCCTAGAACTAGAGCGTTTTCTTTGATACAATGGAATATTCATGTTTATACGTGAAATTAATATTTATACAGAATTTCCAATGAGTGGTCCTAATTTATTACTAATAAAAGCCATGACATGGTGACAGCTTGTGATCTGCATGCTCTTGCTAGCCATGCCCAGGATCTACCTATCTACTGATGTATTGTTGTCTTTTTTTTCTACTATTTTTTTTTTTAATAATTCTTTATTTTACTTTTTTTTTTTAAGTTAACGGTAAACATTTGAACAGATAACTGTTTCAATATACACTGTGTGCAGAATTATTAGGCTGCTGTCACACTAGTAGTATTTGGTCAGTATTTTACATCAGTATTTGTAAGCCAAAACCAGGAGTGGGCGATAAATGCAGAAGTGGTGCATATGTTTCTATTATACTTTTCCTCTAATTGTTCCACTCCTGGTTTTGGGTTACAAATACTGACGTAAAATACTGACCAAATACTGCTAGTGTGACGGCAGCCTTAGGCAAGTTGTATTTTGATCACATGCCATTTTTTCTACATGCTGTCTTACTCCAAGCTGTTCAGGCTTGAGAGCCAACTACCAATTAAGTAAATCAGATGATATGCATCTCTGTGTTGTCTAATGACATCCAAACCCTACATAAGGTGTGCTTAATTATTAGGCAACTTCCTTTCCTTTGGCAAAATGGGTCAGAAGAGAGATTTGACGGGCTCTGAAAAGTCCAAAATTGTGAGATGTCTTGCAGAGGGATGCAGCAGTCTTGAAATTGCCAAACTTTTGAAGCGTGATCACCGAACAATCAAGCGTTTCATGGCAAATAGCCAACAGGGTCGCAAGAAGCGTGTTGGGCAAAAAGGCGCAAAATAACTGCCCATGAATTGAGGAAAATCAAGCATGAAGCTGCCAAGATGTCATTTGCCACCAGTTTTGCCATATTTCAGAGCTGCAACGTTACTGGAGTAACAAAAAGCACAAGGTGTGCGATACTCAGGGACATGGCCAAGGTAAGGAAGGCTGAAAAACGACCACCTTTGAACAAGAAACATAAGATAAAACGTCAAGACTGGGCCAAGAAATATCTTAAGGCTGACTTTTCAAAGGTTTTATGGACTGATGAAATGAGAGAGACTCTTGATGGGCCAGATGGATGGGCCAGAGGCTGGATCAGTAAAGGGCAGAGAGCTCCACTCCGACTCAGACGCCAGCAAGGTGGAGGTGGGGTACTGGTATGGACTGGTATCAAAGATGAACTTGTGGGACCTTTTCAGGTTGAGGATGGAGTGAAGCTCAACTCCCAGGCCTACTGCCAGTTTCTGGAAGACAACTTCTTCAAGCAGTGGTACAGGAAGAATTCGGTATCGTTCAAGAAAAACATGATTTTCATGCAGGACAATGCTCCATCACATGCCTCCAACTACTCCACAGCATGGCTGGCCAGTAAAGGTCTCAAAGAAGAAAAAATAATGACATGGCCCCCTTGTTCACCTGATCTGAACCCCATAGAGAACCTGTGGTCCCTCATAAAATGTGAGCTCTACAGGGAGGGAAAACAGTCCACCTCTCGGAACAGTGTCTGGGAGGCTGTGGTGGCTGCTGCACACAATGTTGATCGTAAACAGATCAAGCAACTGACAGAATCTATGGATGGAAGGCTGTTGAGTGTCATCATAAAGAAAGGTGGCTATATTGGTCACTAATTTTGGGGGGTTTTGTTTTTGCATGTCAGAAATGTTTATTTCTAATTTTTGTGGTTATATTGGTTTACCTGGTGAAAATAAACAAGTGAGATGGGAATATATTTGGTCTTTATTAAGTTGCCTAATAATTCTGCACAGTAATAGTTACCTGCACAAACAGATATCCTCCTAAGATAGCCAAATCTAAAAAAAAACCACTCCAACTTCTAAAAATATTAAGCTTTGATATTTATGAATCTTTTGGGTTGATTGAGAACATAGTTGTTGATCAATAATAAAAATAATCCTCTAAAATACAACTTGCCTAATAATTCTGCACACAGTGTAGGACCGAAGATGCAATATGTCGAACGCAAGTGATAATGTCGGTACTAGGTATTTGCATTACATCAAATGTCTACATAAAACAATTGGATAGTATAAACAGTGTAATCACTACACAGTAACTATAAACTACAGTCTGAAAAAAGGAAAAAAAAGAAAAATGGGGGGAATCAGGCAACAGGCGTTGGTAGCGAAAATAACTAGACTAGAGAATTTTGCAGTAAAAATCTGATCATACAAGAAGGCAAACGGCAGGACCATCAAAGCTAGTAGTGTGTAACATAGATGTATGTACATATAGGCCTTGTATATTAACAGGAAAAATTAAATCACAACATTGGGTGACAGAAGGGGAAGCAGGAGCTACAAGGAATTTGAGGAATTGAAAGTGTGTATGAGTTTCCCAGCTAGATACCGTATATACTCGAGTATAAGCCGAGATTTTCAGCCCAAATTTTTGGGCTGAAAGTGCCCCTCTCGGCTTATACTCGAGTCGCGGTAGCGGTGGGGTCAGCAGGTGAGGGGGTGAGGGCGCTGAGGAATACTTACCTAGTCCCAGCGATCCTCGCGCTGTCCCTGCCGTCCCACGGGCTTCTGTGCTGCAGCTTCTTCCCCTCTTCAGCGGTCACGTGGGACCGCTCATTAGAAAAATGAATAGGCGGCTCCACCTCCCATAGGGGTGGAGCCGCCTATTCATTTCTCTAATCAGCGGTGCCGGTGACCGCTGATAGAGAAAGAATCTGCGGCACCGAAGACAGCTGTGACAGGCAGAGGGAGCCGGACGTCGGGACCAGGTAAGTATGTAAAATATTCACCTGTCCGCGTTCCAGCCGCCGGGCGCCGCTCCATCTTCCCTGCGTCGCTCCGCTCTGAATGTTCAGGTCAGAGGGCGCGATGACGCATATAGTGTGCGCGGCGCCCTCTGCCTGATCAGTCAGAGCGGGGAGACGCCGGGACCGGACGCTGGGAGCTGCAATCAGCGAGGTGAGTATGGCTTTTTTTTTTTTTTATTGCAGCAGCAGCGGCCATGGCACAGATTTATGTGGAGCATCTATGGGGAATATGAACGCTGCAGAGCACTGTATGGGGCACAGCCAAGGGGGAATATGGACAGTGCAGAGCACTGTATGGGGCACAGCCAAGGGGGAATATGAACGGTGCAGAGCACTATATGGGGCACAGCCAAGGGGGAATATGAACAGTGCAGAGCACTGTATGGGGCACAGCCAAGGGGGAATATGAACAGTGCAGAGCACTGTATGGGGCACAGCCAAGGGGGAATATGAACGGTGCAGAGCACTATATGGGGCACAGCCAAGGGGGAATATGAACAGTGCAGAGCACTGTATTGGGCACAGCCAAGGGGGAATATGAACAGTGCAGAGCACTGTATGGGACACAGCCAAGGGGGAATATGAACAGTGCAGAGCACTATATGGGGCACAGCCAAGGGGGAATATGAACAGTGCAGAGCACTATATGGCACAGCTATGGGGCAATATGAACAGTGCAGAGCACTATATGGCACAGCTATGGGGAAATAATGATCTATTTTTGTTTTTGAAATTCACCGGTAAATGCTGCATTTCCACCCTAGGCTTATACCCAGTTTTTTGTGGCAAAATTAGGGGGGTCGGCTTATACTCGGGTCGGCTTATACTTGAGTATATACGGTAACTCTTCTAGTCTCTGAATATCGTTAACTTTATTAACCCATTCGTTCACAGTTGGAGGAAAGGGTTGCTTCCAGTGTAGTGGTATCAAACGCTTAGCTACTCCCAATAGTAGCGTAACCAAGTTATGTTTTTTGGGGGTGTAGTCTTTAGATGGAAGAGAGAGTAAAATTTCTGCTGCCGAGATATTTCTATTTATCAGCTCTAAGATTCGAAGGGCTTTGTTTAATGCCCTTCCAATAGTTCTCTATTGCAGGGCACGACAAAAAGATATGTGTTAGAGTGCCCTTATATTTTTGACATCTTCAGCACCGGGGAGATTCACTCAGGCCCAAGTGGTACAGGTTTTCTTGTGTTCGGTACCATCTAGAAAGAACTTTAAAAGCGTTTTTTGTAGAAGTATGCACCGGGAAAAGCCATGCAAATTTTTTAAAATTGAGCAAACCTCCTGTTGAGATAGAGATATTTTTAATTCAGCTTCCCAAGAGGTGAGGTATAATGGCTTAAAATGCATTTTAGGATGAATGAGATTATTATCATTATTATTTATTATTATAGCGCCATTTATTCCATGGCGTTTTACATGTGAGGAGGGGTATACATAATAAAAACAAGTCCAATAATCTTAAGCAATACAAGTCCCGACTGGTACAGTAGGAGAAAGGACCCTGCCCGTGAGGGCTCACAATCTCCAAGGGATGGGTGAGGATACAATAGGTAAGGATAGAGCTGGTCGTGCAGTGGTTTGGTGGATCGGTGGTTACTGTAGGTTGTAGGCTTGTCGGAAGAGGTAGGTCTTCAGGTTCTTTTTGAAGGTTTCGATGGTAGGTGAGAGTCTGATATGTTGTGGTAGAGGGTTCCAGAGTAGGGGTGATGCGCGAGAGAAATCTTGTGTGCGATTGTGGGAAGAGGAGATAAGAGAAGAGAAGGAGACCTTGTGAGGATCGGAGGTTGCGTGCAGGAAAGTACCGGGAGACAAGGTCACAGATGTATGGAGGAGACAGATTGTGGATGGCTTTGTATGTCATGGTTAGGGTTTTGTACTGAAGTCTCTGGGCAGTGGGGAGCCAGTGAAGGGATTGACAGAGGGGAGAGGCCGGGGAATAGCGGGGGGACAGGTGGATTAGTCGGGCAGCAGAGTTTAGCATAGATTGGAGGGGTGCGAGAGTGTTCAAGGGGAGGCCACAGAGCAGGAGGTTGCAGTAGTCAAGGCAGGAGATGATGACGGCATGGACTAGGGTTTTTGCAGATTTTGGTTTAGGAATGTAAGGATCCATGAAGCATTTTTGAGCTGAAGGCAGCAGGAAGTGGAAAGGGCTTGGATATGTGGTTTGAAGGAGAGATCAGTGTCAAGGATTACCCCGAGGCAGCGAGCTTGTGGGACTGGGGAGAGTGGGCAGCCGTTTACTATAATGGATAGGTTCGTTGGGGGGTCGCGTGAGAGGGGAGAAAAATGAATTCTGTTTTGTCCATGTTAAGGTTTAGAAATCTAGCGGAGAAGAAGGATGAAAGAGTGACCAGACATTGAGGGATTCTGGTTAGTAGGGTGGTGATATCTGGTCCAGAGATGTAGATCTGTGTGTCATCAACATAAAGGTGATACTGAAAGCCGTGAGATTCTATGAGCTGTCCCAGGCCAAAGGTGTAAATGGAGAAGAGCAGGGGCCCAAGGACTGACCCTTGTGGGACTCCGACAGATAGGGGCCAAGCTGAGGAGGTGGTGTGTGAGTGGGAGACGCTGAATATTAGGTGATATTAGCATATATCTTGGAGGTTATCTTAGGAATAGGAGATTGTAACTTTAACAGAAAGTCCACCCATTGCCAGTCTGGCGTTGGTCTAGGAAGAAGTTTGGCTTTTGTAACGATATGTTGGAGGTGTTGCTTTTGGAGAAAGTCAAGTGGGTGGCTTCACACCAATGTTAAGCATTGTTCCGTAATTGAAGTCTGTTTGTTTACTAGATGCGAAATTGGGGTATCTGGAAAAGTCGTCCAGAGATCGTAGTCATCCTGGTAGTTAGAATCTAATAAGTACGGAGGAACCTTAATGGGAATATTGTCTAAAAAGTAGCAGTTGGAGAAGGAATTTGGTATAAGAGACTGCCTAACTTGTAAAGTAGTTGCTGTGATCTCATCTGTTTTGTCAGCTCTTGGGATGCTGGCAGTCCAAAATTAATTTAGGGGCTTTGCTTCCCAGCAGGGTCAGTTCTAAATTTGTGACAAGGTTCTTTGTGGCCCCTTTGGTCAGCTTTAACCATCTAGCTAGATAAATGGCTTGATAGTACGTAAATAGGTCAGGTAGGCCAAGACCACCTGCACAGTTCGGGAGTGTGAGAGTTTTTTAAGGTAATCTGAGCTTCTTGTATTTCCAGCTGAATCTAGAGATGAGTCTTTTTACAGAGAGAAAGAAGGAGCTAGGAAGGACACCATGTTCATGACATAGAAAGTCCACGTCAGGATTTCTTGCAGAAATTTTCGTGACAAAAACCGGACATTTCTGCCAGAAATCCGCATGCGTTTTTACCGCGATTTTACCGCGATTTTGATGCGTTTTTGACGTGTTTTTTGTGCGCTTTTTGTGCGTTTTTTCCCAAATGCATAGAATTGCGGGAAAAACGCAGAAAATCCTCAAAATAATGAACATGCTCATTTTTTTTACCGCGATGCGTTTTTTTCACGGAAAAAAACGCATCCATGTGCACATAACATGCAGAATGCATTCTAAATGATAGAATGCATAATGTATGCGTTTTTAATGAGTTTTTATAGCGTTTTTACCGCGAAAAAAACACGAAAAAAACGCGAACGTGTGCACATAGCCTTACTGTGATCCAAAAGCAATACATATGAATGTCTCTGTAATGGAGTGACGCAATTCAAAACGGAAAAGAGATGCAGGATGAAGGGGAGCTCAGAGAGTTGTTTTTTTTTTTTTTTAACAAGGTACTTAATTTTTTTTATGAAGCGACAGGTCCTCTTTAAGTTATAATGTTCTTTAAATAAAATCACAAAACCCCAAACTTCTGTATGATATAAGCAAATTAACAAAAATACAAAATGTAAAAATGATTACCTGCGTAGGCTGTTTTCTGTCCATTTGGGCAATATAACATTATATGGGTAATCAGCACAATCAGGTCACACAGGGAGACTGATTCTGAAATATCAAGTATAGAAATACAGACAAATAAAACTGTAACAATGATGCAAAAATATGGATTTTTGTGTTACCGTAAAATCCTTTTCTCCGAGTCGCTCATTGAGGGACACAGGACTGTGGGTGTATGCTACTGTCACCAGGAGGCTGACACCAAGTAAACATTAGCTCCACTTCCGTAGTATACACCCTGCCGCTGGCCGCAGGCAGAGTCAGTTTGGTGCAAAAGCAGTAGAATAAAAATCAGCTTTAACATAGGAAACATTATGTCTAGAAAAGACACCACTGGTGACCAAGACATCAAAAAAGAAGCAATACAGTTAACCAGTGAGGGAGCGGTGTCCCCCAATGAGCGACTCGGAGAAAAGGATTTTACGGTAACACAAAAATCCTTATTTCTCCTTCGTCTCATTGGGGGACACAGGACTGTGGGACGTCCCAAAGCAGTCCTTGGGTGGGAAAAATATTCCAACGAATAAACCCCCTAGGCACTTACCGCCTATAGGTGAGCTAAGGCTGCCTGAAGGATTGTTCTACCCAGGCTTGCATCTGCAGAGGCCTGAGTAAAAGTGTGCAGACTGGACAAAGTCGCTGCCTTGCAAACCTGTTCCGCCGATGCCTGATGCCGAAGCGCCCACTGCCCGAGTGGAGTGTGCTCTGATCCCAGCTGGAACGGCCGCTCCCCTGACACGGTAGGCCTCCTGAATAGTCAAATGTATCCACCTGGCTATGGTTGACCTTGAGGCTGCGAGTCCCCTTCTTCGACCCGCAGGAAGGACAAACAGAGTATCTGACTGCCGAAAGGGCGCCGTCCGTCAAACGTATCTCCTGAGAGCTCTCACCAAAGGCACAATGTCTTTGTTAATGTGAAAGGAGGAAACAACTTTGGGTAAAAATGTAGGTGCTGGCCTGAACACAACCTTATCTTGATGGAACTGTAGAAACGGAGCTCAGCAGGATAAAGCCGCCATTTCCGAGACCTGCCTAATGGACGTTATGGCCACTAAAAAAAAAAAACACTTTCCACGAGAGATATGTCAAGGAAATGTCTTGAAGAGGTTCAAAAGGAGATTCCTGCAGAACACTTAAAACCAAGTTAAGGTCCCAAGCTTCCAGAGGAGCCTTGTACGGCGGAACCATGTGAACCATGCGTTGAATGAAGGTTTTCACCTGAGAATTGGTAGCGATCTTGCGCTGAAAAAGAACTGACAGGGCTGAGATTTGTCTTTTGAGGGTACTTGGTGCAAGTCCGGCATCCAAGCCGACTTGGAGAAAAGCTAAAATGTTGGGGACAGAAAACCAAAGCTATGAGGAAGGCCATGCCTTCTACACCATGTAAAGAAAACCAGGTTTGATGATAAATACGAGCTGAGGAGGGTTTCCGGGCGCTAATCATAGTAGCAGCTACTTTCTGGGAAAAAACAGCCTTGGTTAGAATCCAAGATTCAATGGCGAAGCCGTCAAACTCAAAGCCCCTGAGTTCTGGTGGTAGATCGGACCCTGAGAGAGAAGATCTGGGTGCCCTGGGAGCCGCCAGGGAGTTTCGGAGAGAAGCTGAACTAAGTCTGCATACCAAGGCTGCCGAGGCCAATCTGGGGCAACCAGAATCGCTGGGATTCCCTCTGACTTGATCTTCTTGATTACTTTCGGGAGTAATGCCAGAGGAGGAAAGAGGTACGGAAGACAAAATTGGTTCCAAGGTAGGATTAATGCGTCCACTGCAATTGCCTGAGGATCCCGATATCGGGCGACAAGTTTCGGTACCTTGGAATTCATTCTGGATGCCATCAGGTCCATGTCCGGAGTCCCCCAATGTTGGCAAATCTGCCGGAAAACATTGGGATGGAGAGACCACTCCCCGTATGCCAGCCCCTGACGACTGAGGAAATCCGCAGCCCAGTTGACCTTGCCTGGGATGTAAACCGCCGAGATTATCGAGTGGTTCTTCTCGGCCCAGAGGAGGACCTGTTTTACTTTGTGCATAGCTGCCCTGCTGCGGGTACCCCCCTGATGATTTATGTAAGCCACGGACATGGCGTTGTCCGACTGAATCCGAATGGGGCGGCCTGCCAAGAGATAATGAAAATGTTGCAGAGCCATCCGAACTGCCCGAATCTCCAGAATATTGATTGGGAGAGTTGATTCCTGTGATGACCATTGCCCCTGTGCTGTGTGGTGATGAAACACTGCCCCCCATCCGAGAAGACTGGCATCGGTCGTGACTACCAGCCAATGAACTGGTGGGAAGGGCTTCCCCTGTTGTAGAGAGGGAGACATTGTCCACCAAGTGAGAGTCTGTCTGACCTGGAGGGACAGGCGACACCTGCGGTTTAGAGAGAGAGGAGTCTTGCCCAAAATGCCAGAAGGGCATGCTGGAGGCGACGAAGATGGAGCTGCGCAAAAGGAACTGCCTCCATTGCTGCTACCATCCTTCCTAAAACCCTCATACAAAACCGGATGGTATGAGGGACTGGCTGACGAAGAATCCTTACATCCTGGAGAGCCAGGATCTTGTCTTGGGGAAGAATTGTCACCCTCGGGAGGTGTCGAAGATCATCCCGAGCAAGGAGATCTTCTGAGATGGCACAAGAGATTACATCCTTACATTCACCAGCCACCCTAGATGGCAAAGAGTATCCAGCGTAATGTTGACATTTTACTCACAGGTTCGGCAGGATGTCCCCTTGACTAGGAGATCGTCTAGATATGGTAAGACGACTATGCCTCGGGAATGCAGGATGGACACCACTGCTGCCATGACCTTTGTGAACACCCTTGGGCCGGTGGCCAGCCCGAAGGGTTAAGGTACCGTCACACTCAGCGACGCTGCAGCGATACCGACAACGATCCGGATCGCTGCAGCGTCGCTGTTTGGTCGCTGGAGAGCTGTCACACAGACAGCTCTCCAGCGACCAACGACCCCAAGGTCCCCGGTAACCAGGGTAAACATCGGGTTACTAAGCGCAGGGCCGCGCTTAGTAACTCGATGTTTACCCTGGTTACCATCCTAAAAGTAAAAAAACAAACGCTACATACTTACCTACTACCGCTATCTGTCCTCGGCGCTCTGCTTCTCTGGTCTGGCTGTGAGCGCCGGGCAGCCGGAAAGCAGAGCGGTGACGTCACCGCTCTGCTTTCCAGCCGCTGTGCTCACAGCCAGACCAGAGAAGCAGAGCGCCGGGGACAGACAGCGGTAGTAGGTAAGTATGTAGCGTTTGTTTTTTTACTTTTAGGATGGTAACCAGGGTAAACATCGGGTTACTAAGCGCGGCCCTGCGCTTAGTAACCCGATGTTTACCCTGGTTACCAGCGAAGACATCGCTGAATCGGTGTCACACACGCCGATTCAGCGATGTCTGCGGGGAGTCCAGCGACGAAACAAAGTTCTGGACTTTCTTCCCCGACCAGCGACAGCACAGCAGGGGCCTGATCGCTGCTGCCTGTCACACTGGACGATATCGCTAGCCAGGACGCTGCAACGTCACGGATCGCTAGCGATATCGTCTAGTGTGACGGTACCTTAAGTCTGTGAACTGGAAGTGAAGATTTCCTATGGCAAAGCGGAGAAATCTCTGATGCGGAGGAAATATATGAAAGTGAAGATAGTCGCCTTGAATGTCTATTGACGCCAAGAATTCTCCCTTTTCCATACCAGCAATGTCCGAGCGGAGAGACTCAATTCGGAAGCGACGAATGTTGACAAACTTGTTCAAATATTTGAGGTCCAGAATGGGCCTTACAGCTCCATCCTTTTTGGAAACAACAAACAGATTGGAATAGAACCCCTGAAACATCTCGTCCTCTGGAACGGGAATGATCACCTCGCTGCGCTGAAGAGATTCGACAGCCTTGAACAAGGCTCGAACCCGAGATTCTGAACTGGGGAGCCGTGAGAGAAAAAAACGACTTGGGAGATGGCTGGCAAACTCTATCTTGTACCCTGAGGATACTAACTCTCTTACCCATCTGTCGTGAAAGACAGAGAGTCAGACCTGATGAAACCGGAGAAGGCGGCCGCCTACTCTGTTGGGATCGACCTGACCCTGCCTCCAGTCATTTGGCCGAAAATCTGTGGGATCTGGATCCCCCTGATTTTAGCTGTTGAAACCGCATTCTTCCCAATGGATTGGCTCTATAAGAGATCTGATGGTCTCTGTCCTGGTTAGGTCGACCTTGACCAGCGTGATTCGCTGCAGTGGTCCATCCTGGGTTACGAAAGGGACTATAACGTGTCTGAAATTGGCAATGGCTGCTTAAATTTTTGCTGTGGAAGAAAATAGCTTTTTCCTCCTGTAGAATCCGAAATGAGTTGATCCAGTTTTTCGCGAATAATCGGCCGCTCTGATAGGGCAGAGCAGTAAGAGACTTCTTTGAGGTAAAATCTGCTCTCCATGTCCTCAGCCATAAAGCCCTTCTGATAGAAATTGTATTTGCAGCGGCCACTGCAGCACAATTCGCCGCATCCAAAGATGTATTAATCAGATAGTTACCTGCTAGGGCGATCTGATTTGAAATCTCAGTCACCTCTGATGGCAGATCTTTATCCTGTAGAATTCTAGTCAAAGAATCTGACCAGGATATCATGGCTTTGGCCACCCAAGTTGCTGCAAAAGAAGGAGAGAGGTCTAAACCTGAAGCCTCAAATACTGAACGTGCCAGACCTATCAGACTATCTGTTGGGTCCTTGATAGATGAACCATTAGGAAGAGATAACAAGGTCTTAGAGGCTAAGCAAGATACGGTGGGATCCACTGAAGGGGTTTCTGCCCACCTTTTACGGAGCTCTGGGGCGAAAGGATATCTTGTATCTAGAGCTTTCGGCCCCGAATGGCGCTGTACTAAATCTTCAAATTCAGGATGAGTACAAAACACTCTATGGGACTGTTTGAACCGCTTAAAAGACACCTTATGACCAGAGGTCAAGGTGGATTCGTCCTCTACTCCCAGAGTCTGATTAACGGCCTCGATGAGACTGTCCACAGTCTCCTGACAATTAGGCTCTTCTAAAATTAGAGACCCTTCAGAGTTGTACTCAGAACCCTGTTCGCTAACCTCTGCTGGAGAGGGAGAACGAGTAGTGGGGACTCATGGATGTAGAAGCACCAGACGGGCCGGGGGGATGCTGTAAGGGTTCGCTTCCCCTGCGTCTGCCTAATAATAGAGCGGCCCCTGCAGGCCTGAGGCTCCTGAGAAATGGAGGACCCTTCAAACACAGAACAGTCACTGTCCCCTGGCCTAGCTGGGGCTTGAAGGGACTCAATATCCTTTGTGAGGGAAGCCATAGACCGTGTCACGGTCAAGGCTCATTCCGGTGGTCCCACCACACTGGGCTCAGATGCAGGGGAGGGCATCCGCCTTCGGAATTGCAGGCCTCACATAGAGGGCTGGTATGGGCATGAGGAAAGGCAGAGCAACAAGAGAGGCATGAAGTATATAGAACCGTATGTACCTTGGTCCTTCTAGACATGCTGATCCTATTTAGCTGAATAGTATAGAAAAAAAAACCATAAACCTGCATAAAGAGGGTGCACGAAAGAGTATCAGCCAGGCTGGCGTGAGAAGCACTTACCCACAGTCCTGGACCAAATCAGTCTATGGAGCACGTCCCAGCACAAGAGAGATTTTCCTAACGTCGGCTCACACAAAAAAGCGCGCCCTTCCTAAAGGGGCGGACCGCTGACGTCAGGTGAGAGGGATCTGAAGCCTCACACAGGCCGAGACCAAGCGCTAACTCCTCCTCCCCGGGGTCCGGCCAATGGAAGAGCACAGGAAGTGACGTGCGAGGAGGGAGGGACTTCCGCCTGGGCCTAGCTCCTCAGAAGCTGGGGACTAAATTACTAGCATCCGCCCGCGGATAGGGGGGCAGACGCGAAGGAACAAGCTTCCGAAGCCCGCCCGAAAGTACGGGGCGAGCCCGGAAAGAAACGCCAGAAGACCCATATAGCCGCAGATCCGAGCCTGACAAGAGAAGCACTGCGACAGGAGCCCTCCCAGCCCCCATGGATAAAAAAGGTTAGCACGGGGGGCCAACAATACAGGACAGTGCAGGCACCCTAGCTCCATCATCCCTTCGGGAGATGAGGAGAGGGACCGTCCGCCTCCTTCCATCACCGCAGTCTCAGCATTGGTGATGCAGTGGGGGCTGCACAGGACTCCCAGACGCACCTGTACAGCCTAGGGTTTCACTACCTTAGGGTGGTCACGGCTGAGTCCGGCATATTGTCCCACGTTGCGGGAGAGGATAGTGGAGGCGACACTCCACATGCTCGCCCGTTGATGGTCTGGGGAGATCGGACCCCTTCAATAGGGTCTGTCGCTCTGGTCTCATCTTCTTGGGAAAATATATATATATATATATATATATATATATATATATATAAATATATCTTGGAAAACCCAGAAATGTGCCTCCTAAGGACACTAAGCATAAACTGAACCTGCCTGCGGCCAGCGGCAGGGTGCATACTACGGAGGAGGAGCTAATTTTTTCTATGTTTACTTAGTGTCAGCCTCCTGGCGGCAGTAGCATACACCCACAGTCCTGTGTCCCCCAATAAGACGAAGGAGAAAACATCAACACTATCACTTTTTACTATTCAGAATCACTCTTTTTTCCAAACCAGAATGAATGAGAGGTTAGTAAAGAGTAGCCTAACATCATTAACATAACTAAATGACAATAGAATCTTATTGCAAGGCCTAATGATAAGGGTTAAGTAGTTCCATCATTGCTTGTCGTGCATGTGATAAAAAATTACATTAGGAGCTACATCATCTAAAAGACATAAATCATTTTTAACCGCATCAGCATGGAGTTACACATATAATTATTGGCCAGTCAGTCATACATCAGATTGAAGGATCTAAATGACTACTCTGGCAAATCAGGCACATATTCAAAGGGGCTGTCACACGAACAAAGTAAATTTTAATCAATAGATCTAGAATAATAAATTCTACATTTGGATGTGTTAAAAAGTGTTATTGTGCTGACATAATATTATAAATGTGCCCCTGCTTTGTACTGTTATTTGCGGTGTCTGACAATGTAGAGCTGTTCCAGTTCATGATTAGCACATACCACAACTCCTGGTCAGAAAACATAAGTCACTTAGATTTAGTTGTCATTATTTGTGTGAGGGAACACATTTCCCTACCTGTCTGTTTTATCACAGGTGTGTTTCTGCTGTGTCAACAGTCCTGTGAGTTCATCATATATCATGTCAGTGACATATTATTTCATTGGCTGATGGAGCTCCTATATCACTGCCTTGATTTATGATGAGCTCAGATAGTTGGAGATGCAGCAGAAAAACTTGCTCCTGTGATAAAACAGGCAGAGAAATGGGTTATCTGAGATAGCAGTAGATGGGAGCCTCTGCTGTTTCATCTGTATACTTGCTCATCATAAGTGACTTATGCTTCTTCCCCGGGCCACGAGCTGTGATATGTGCTGACAATGAACTGGAGCAGCTCTGCATGGTCGGGCACAGCAAATAACAATATATTGTAGGGGCACATTTATAAGATTATCTCAGCACAGGAACATTGTTGATCTTATTATTATTACAAGATCTATTGGTTAAAATTTACCGTACTTTGTTTGTGGGCCAACTTCTTTTAAGAGTAAGACCGAATGGGCTTTCGAAAAGTAGCAAACAATGGGCAGTACATATACGAGAGTTTAGGCCGACGATGGCCAAAGAATCCGACATCACTGATCAAACTACTGTTTGACTTTAATTGTAAGTGTATGGCCAGCTTTACTCACACTGCTGCACTATTCCATATCGAGGCAACAAGCAAAAAAAAATGAATTCCCTGTATGGTTATAGGTTGTAGGAAAACTTCTAAAAAATGCCATACACATATGTTGTGAACACACGGTGAATTGACTCTTGCACTCCATGTACATTATCTAATTGCTGGTTACCTTTTCGGTTTTTCAGTTTTATGGGGAACAGTTTTCTGCCGTGTTTGTAGATCAGCAGCCTTCCGAGAACATTAAGTGAATGAACAAAGTACAAATATTGCAGCTCTTTCCTTGAGTAGAAAGTCTTCTGTTTAATGCCTGGAAATAAACAGAAACATATTAAAGAAGAGGAACTTTATGAGATAAAAGGAGCACAAAATAGTACCCCTTCTCGAATATTTATAGTTAGTCATTCTGTTAAAGTAGAAAAGCTTGGCTCTGTTCTTCACTATTTAAACTGATGTGTGATATTTCCTACCACTGTGTGAGGGAATGCTGTATACAGGATGTAGTGATGCTGGATGTCTAATCGGCCTGTATAAACCATTGGTGGTGGCAGCTAGTAATTCTTTTGTTATTGTGGAGCTGTCAGTGACCGTAACGGGGTATATATACATGTCAAGTTTTGGAATTAGAGGTGCATATACTATACACTCATTGTTAGATCCCAATAACCAGCCTAGTAGTGTGAGCAGACGCGGCCTCATGGATCACTCGTCAGTAGTGTTGAGCGATACCTTCCGATATCGGAAAGTATCGGTATCGGTTTGGATCGGCCGATATTCAAAAAATATCGGATATCGCCGATACCGATACCCGATCCCAATGCAAGTCAATGGGACCAAAATATCGGAATTAAAATAAACCCTTTCTTTCCTTGTAGGTTCATTCTACATGAAGGAAAACAACTAAGAATAATGTAGGATGTATGGGGGAGGTGGCGGAGACATTAAAGGCAATGAGGATTAGTCCAATCAAATAGAATAGCATGTTTTTGTTTTTTTTTAAAGACGTTCGGATTGAAAAAGATATTGACTATGTAAATTTTTTTTATTTTGTCAGATATTGATGTTTCACTATTCCACGCCCTTCCCCTTCTTTTTTTTCTTTTTTTTTTTTTTCTTTTCCCACACTTTCATCTTCATCATCATCAGCATCTTTGACATCAACTTCTTCACCTTATTCATCTTCTTCTTCATCTTCTACCTATTTTTTTTTTTTTATTACATTCTTCATATTCATTTTCTTCAACTATTATTATTCTTCCTATTCTACATATTCTTTTTATTCCACTGTTATTATTCTTCCTATTCTACTTCTTCATCATATTCTCATTTGTGACAGGCATTCCCGTAGTTGTTATCTATAAAAGTTGGAAGATTACACCTTCCGTTCTGCCAGTCACAAAAGTTACATTTGTCCGCGTTCAGTTTGGCCTGCAGCATCAGGCTTTATCCAGGGGCACCACGAGGAGGAACGGACTCACCCCCATACACTGCTTAGTCTTCTTCTGCATATAATTTAGATAATATCTTTTGCTCTGATATTAAGTCTTATGCTTAATGTTCTTCTGCTCTTTGTTCTGCAGCCTCTTGTTCTTCTGCTTCTCGGTCTTCCATGTTGTCGTCTCCAGGGTCGTCGTCTCCAGTGTCGTCATCTCCGCCGTCGTCGTCTCAGCCGTCGTCGTCTCCGCCGTCGTCGTCTCCGCCGTCGTCGTCGTCGTCGTCATCGGGGTGGTCTTCCGGGTCGTCGTCATCGGGGTGGTCTTCCGGGTTGTCGACGTTAGGGTCTTCAACTTGGAAATGTAGCAGAAGGTACAAGAAGGCTGAGAAAATGCCAAGAACCAGCTGATGGAACTGGAACTCGGATGGCTACCCGAAGGTTCAAGAGCCTATGGAACTACCGAGGACCAGCTGACGTTACTGGAACCCGGTTACTAAGCAGGAGGTACCCGTGCTAAAAAGCACTACCAAGGACCGCCTGACGTTGGCGGAACTCGGATACCCAGAAGGAGGCACCTAAGCCAAAGGCTCTGCCCGGAACCAGCTGACGTTACTGGAACCAGGATGGGGAGCAGAAGGTACAAGAGCAAAAGACACTGCCGAGAACCAGCTGACGGTACTGGAACCCGGATGGGTAGCCGAAGGTCCAAGAGCCAATGGAACTACCGAGGACCAGCTGACGTTACTGGAACCCGGTTACTAAGCAGGAGGTACCCGTGCCTGAAAGCACTACCAAGGACCACCTGACATTGGTGGAACTTGGATACCCAGAAGGAGGCACCTAAGCCAAAGGCTCTGCCCGGAACCAGCTGACGGTACTGGAACCAGGATGGGGAGCAGAAGGTACAAGAGCAAAAGACACTGCCGAGAACCAGCTGACGGTGCTGGAACCAGGTGGTGGACCCGAAGGCCCACAGGAGAGGAGAGAACAGCTAGGCCGCGAGGCAGCCGCAGTTACCGAACCCCAACAGTCCTACAGGGGGAGCTGGGCCTACTGGCACTACAGAACCAGCCTTGACTACCAGTTCACGCAGCCCACATAGGAAGCTCCTAAACTGGAGGCACCCTGGAGTTGGCTAACTCGACCGCACCACGACGGGGCAAGCATAGGCGTCTCAGTGAAGTTGACACAACCCGGAAACAGCTGACGGTGCTGAAACCAGGCTTGGCACGAGGGAGTACCTGTGACAAGAACACTGCCGAGAACCAGCTGGCGGTGCTGGAACCCGGATGCGTTGCCCCAGTGTGCAAGAGCCAATGGCACGACCGAGGACCAGCTGACGGTGCTGGAACCCGGTTACTAAGCTGTAGGTGCCCGCGCTTAAAAGCACTACCAAGGACCGCCTGGCGTTGGCGGAACTCGGATACCCAGGAGGAGGCACCTAAGCCAAAGGCTCGGCCCGGAACCAGCTGACGGTGCTGGAACCAGGTGGTGGACCCGAAGGCCCACAGGAGAGGAGAGAACAGCTAGGCCGCGAGGCAGCCGCAGTTACCGAACCCCAACAGTCCTACAGGGGGAGCTGGGCCTACTGGCACTACAGAACCAGCCTTGACTACCAGTTCACGCAGCCCACATAGGAAGCTCCTAAACTGGAGGCACCCTGGAGTTGGCTAACTCGACCGCACCACGACGGGGCAAGCATAGGCGTCTCAGTGAAGTTGACACAACCCGGAAACAGCTGACGGAGCTGAAACCAGGCTTGGCACGAGGGAGTACCTGTGACAAGAACACTGCCGAGAACCAGCTGGCGGTGCTGGAACCCGGATGCGTTGCCCCAGTGTGCAAGAGCCAATGGCACGACCGAGGACCAGCTGACGGTGCTGGAACCCGGTTACTAAGCTGTAGGTGCCCGCGCTTAAAAGCACTACCAAGGACCGCCTGGCGTTGGCGGAACTCGGATACCCAGGAGGAGGCACCTAAGCCAAAGGCTCGGCCCGGAACCAGCTGACGGTGCTGGAACCAGGTGGTGGACCCGAAGGCCCACAGGAGAGGAGAGAACAGCTAGGCCGCGAGGCAGCCGCAGTTACCGAACCCCAACAGTCCTACAGGGGGAGCTGGGCCTACTGGCACTACAGAACCAGCCTTGACTACCAGTTCACGCAGCCCACATAGGAAGCTCCTAAACTGGAGGCACCCTGGAGTTGGCTAACTCGACCGCACCACGACGGGGCAAGCATAGGCGTCTCAGTGAAGTTGACACAACCCGGAAACAGCTGACGGTGCTGAAACCAGGCTTGGCACGAGGGAGTACCTGTGACAAGAACACTGCCGAGAACCAGCTGGCGGTGCTGGAACCCGGATGCGTTGCCCCAGTGTGCAAGAGCCAATGGCACGACCGAGGACCAGCTGACGGTGCTGGAACCCGGTTACTAAGCTGTAGGTGCCCGCGCTTAAAAGCACTACCAAGGACCGCCTGGCGTTGGCGGAACTCGGATACCCAGGAGGAGGCACCTAAGCCAAAGGCTCGGCCCGGAACCAGCTGACGGTGCTGGAACCAGGTGGTGGACCCCAAGGCCCACAGGAGAGGAGAGAACAGCTAGGCCGCGAGGCAGCCGCAGTTACCGAACCCCAACAGTCCTACAGGGGGAGCTGGGCCTACTGGCACTACAGAACCAGCCTTGACTACCAGTTCACGCAGCCCACATAGGAAGCTCCTAAACTGGAGGCACCCTGGAGTTGGCTAACTCGACCGCACCACGACGGGGCAAGCATAGGCGTCTCAGTGAAGTTGACACAACCCGGAAACAGCTGACGGTGCTGAAACCAGGCTTGGCACGAGGGAGTACCTGTGACAAGAACACTGCCGAGAACCAGCTGGCGGTGCTGGAACCCGGATGCGTTGCCCCAGTGTGCAAGAGCCAATGGCACGACCGAGGACCAGCTGACGGTGCTGGAACCCGGTTACTAAGCTGTAGGTGCCCGCGCTTAAAAGCACTACCAAGGACCGCCTGGCGTTGGCGGAACTCGGATACCCAGGAGGAGGCACCTAAGCCAAAGGCTCGGCCCGGAACCAGCTGACGGTGCTGGAACCAGGTGGTGGACCCCAAGGCCCACAGGAGAGGAGAGAACAGCTAGGCCGCGAGGCAGCCGCAGTTACCGAACCCCAACAGTCCTACAGGGGGAGCTGGGCCTACTGGCACTACAGAACCAGCCTTGACTACCAGTTCACGCAGCCCACATAGGAAGCTCCTAAACTGGAGGCACCCTGGAGTTGGCTAACTCGACCGCACCACGACGGGGCAAGCATAGGCGTCTCAGTGAAGTTGACACAACCCGGAAACAGCTGACGGTGCTGAAACCAGGCTTGGCACGAGGGAGTACCTGTGACAAGAACACTGCCGAGAACCAGCTGGCGGTGCTGGAACCCGGATGCGTTGCCCCAGTGTGCAAGAGCCAATGGCACGACCGAGAACCAGCTGACGGTGCTGGAACCCGGTTACTAAGCTGTAGGTGCCCGCGCTTAAAAGCACTACCAAGGACCGCCTGGCGTTGGCGGAACTCGGATACCCAGGAGGAGGCACCTAAGCCAAAGGCTCGGCCCGGAACCAGCTGACGGTGCTGGAACCAGGTGGTGGACCCCAAGGCCCACAGGAGAGGAGAGAACAGCTAGGCCGCGAGGCAGCCGCAGTTACCGAACCCCAACAGTCCTACAGGGGGAGCTGGGCCTACTGGCACTACAGAACCAGCCTTGACTACCAGTTCACGCAGCCCACATAGGAAGCTCCTAAACTGGAGGCACCCTGGAGTTGGCTAACTCGACCGCACCACGACGGGGCAAGCATAGGCGTCTCAGTGAAGTTGACACAACCCGGAAACAGCTGACGGTGCTGAATCCAGGCTTGGCACGAGGGAGTACCTGTGACAAGAACACTGCCGAGAACCAGCTGGCGGTGCTGGAACCCGGATGCGTTGCCCCAGTGTGCAAGAGCCAATGGCACGACCGAGGACCAGCTGACGGTGCTGGAACCCGGTTACTAAGCTGTAGGTGCCCGCGCTTAAAAGCACTACCAAGGACCGCCTGGCGTTGGCGGAACTCGGATACCCAGGAGGAGGCACCTAAGCCAAAGGCTCGGCCCGGAACCAGCTGACGGTGCTGGAACCAGGTGGTGGACCCGAAGGCCCACAGGAGAGGAGAGAACAGCTAGGCCGCGAGGCAGCCGCAGTTACCGAACCCCAACAGTCCTACAGGGGGAGCTGGGCCTACTGGCACTACAGAACCAGCCTTGACTACCAGTTCACGCAGCCCACATAGGAAGCTCCTAAACTGGAGGCACCCTGGAGTTGGCTAACTCGACCGCACCACGACGGGGCAAGCATAGGCGTCTCAGTGAAGTTGACACAACCCGGAAACAGCTGACGGTGCTGAAACCAGGCTTGGCACGAGGGAGTACCTGTGACAAGAACACTGCCGAGAACCAGCTGGCGGTGCTGGAACCCGGATGCGTTGCCCCAGTGTGCAAGAGCCAATGGCACGACCGAGGACCAGCTGACGGTGCTGGAACCCGGTTACTAAGCTGTAGGTGCCCGCGCTTAAAAGCACTACCAAGGACCGCCTGGCGTTGGCGGAACTCGGATACCCAGGAGGAGGCACCTAAGCCAAAGGCTCGGCCCGGAACCAGCTGACGGTGCTGGAACCAGGTGGTGGACCCCAAGGCCCACAGGAGAGGAGAGAACAGCTAGGCCGCAAGGCAGCTGCAGTTACCGAACCCCAACAGTCCTACAGGGGGAGCTGGGCCTACTGGCACTACAGAACCAGCCTTGACTACCAGTTCACGCAGCCCACATAGGAAGCTCCTAAACTGGAGGCACCCTGGAGTTGGCTAACTCGACCGCACCACGACGGGGCAAGCATAGGCGTCTCAGTGAAGTTGACACAACCCGGAAACAGCTGACGGTGCTGAAACCAGGCTTGGCACGAGGGAGTACCTGTGACAAGAACACTGCCGAGAACCAGCTGGCGGTGCTGGAACCCGGATGCGTTGCCCCAGTGTGCAAGAGCCAATGGCACGACCGAGGACCAGCTGACGGTGCTGGAACCCGGTTACTAAGCTGTAGGTGCCCGCGCTTAAAAGCACTACCAAGGACCGCCTGGCGTTGGCGGAACTCGGATACCCAGGAGGAGGCACCTAAGCCAAAGGCTCGGCCCGGAACCAGCTGACGGTGCTGGAACCAGGTGGTGGACCCCAAGGCCCACAGGAGAGGAGAGAACAGCTAGGCCGCGAGGCAGCCGCAGTTACCGAACCCCAACAGTCCTACAGGGGGAGCTGGGCCTACTGGCACTACAGAACCAGCCTTGACTACCAGTTCACGCAGCCCACATAGGAAGCTCCTAAACTGGAGGCACCCTGGAGTTGGCTAACTCGACCGCACCACGACGGGGCAAGCATAGGCGTCTCAGTGAAGTTGACACAACCCGGAAACAGCTGACGGTGCTGAAACCAGGCTTGGCACGAGGGAGTACCTGTGACAAGAACACTGCCGAGAACCAGCTGGCGGTGCTGGAACCCGGATGCGTTGCCCCAGTGTGCAAGAGCCAATGGCACGACCGAGGACCAGCTGACGGTGCTGGAACCCGGTTACTAAGCTGTAGGTGCCCGCGCTTAAAAGCACTACCAAGGACCGCCTGGCGTTGGCGGAACTCGGATACCCAGGAGGAGGCACCTAAGCCAAAGGCTCGGCCCGGAACCAGCTGACGGTGCTGGAACCAGGTGGTGGACCCCAAGGCCCACAGGAGAGGAGAGAACAGCTAGGCCGCGAGGCAGCCGCAGTTACCGAACCCCAACAGTCCTACAGGGGGAGCTGGGCCTACTGGCACTACAGAACCAGCCTTGACTACCAGTTCACGCAGCCCACATAGGAAGCTCCTAAACTGGAGGCACCCTGGAGTTGGCTAACTCGACCGCACCACGACGGGGCAAGCATAGGCGTCTCAGTGAAATTGACACAACCCGGAAACAGCTGACGGTGCTGAAACCAGGCTTGGCACGAGGGAGTACCTGTGACAAGAACACTGCCGAGAACCAGCTGGCGGTGCTGGAACCCGGATGCGTTGCCCCAGTGTGCAAGAGCCAATGGCACGACCGAGGACCAGCTGACGGTGCTGGAACCCGGTTACTAAGCTGTAGGTGCCCGCGCTTAAAAGCACTACCAAGGACCGCCTGGCGTTGGCGGAACTCGGATACCCAGGAGGAGGCACCTAAGCCAAAGGCTCGGCCCGGAACCAGCTGACGGTGCTGGAACCAGGTGGTGGACCCCAAGGCCCACAGGAGAGGAGAGAACAGCTAGGCCGCGAGGCAGCCGCAGTTACCGAACCCCAACAGTCCTACAGGGGGAGCTGGGCCTACTGGCACTACAGAACCAGCCTTGACTACCAGTTCACGCAGCCCACATAGGAAGCTCCTAAACTGGAGGCACCCTGGAGTTGGCTAACTCGACCGCACCACGACGGGGCAAGCATAGGCGTCTCAGTGAAGTTGACACAACCCGGAAACAGCTGACGGTGCTGAAACCAGGCTTGGCACGAGGGAGTACCTGTGACAAGAACACTGCCGAGAACCAGCTGGCGGTGCTGGAACCCGGATGCGTTGCCCCAGTGTGCAAGAGCCAATGGCACGACCGAGGACCAGCTGACGGTGCTGGAACCCGGTTACTAAGCTGTAGGTGCCCGCGCTTAAAAGCACTACCAAGGACCGCCTGGCGTTAGCGGAACTCGGATACCCAGGAGGAGGCACCTAAGCCAAAGGCTCGGCCCGGAACCAGCTGACGGTGCTGGAACCAGGTGGTGGACCCCAAGGCCCACAGGAGAGGAGAGAACAGCTAGGCCGCGAGGCAGCCGCAGTTACCGAACCCCAACAGTCCTACAGGGGGAGCTGGGCCTACTGGCACTACAGAACCAGCCTTGACTACCAGTTCACGCAGCCCACATAGGAAGCTCCTAAACTGGAGGCACCCTGGAGTTGGCTAACTCGACCGCACCACGACGGGGCAAGCATAGGCGTCTCAGTGAAGTTGACACAACCCGGAAACAGCTGACGGTGCTGAAACCAGGCTTGGCACGAGGGAGTACCTGTGACAAGAACACTGCCGAGAACCAGCTGGCGGTGCTGGAACCCGGATGCGTTGCCCCAGTGTGCAAGAGCCAATGGCACGACCGAGGACCAGCTGACGGTGCTGGAACCCGGTTACTAAGCTGTAGGTGCCCGCGCTTAAAAGCACTACCAAGGACCGCCTGGCGTTGGCGGAACTCGGATACCCAGGAGGAGGCACCTAAGCCAAAGGCTCGGCCCGGAACCAGCTGACGGTGCTGGAACCAGGTGGTGGACCCCAAGGCCCACAGGAGAGGAGAGAACAGCTAGGCCGCGAGGCAGCCGCAGTTACCGAACCCCAACAGTCCTACAGGGGGAGCTGGGCCTACTGGCACTACAGAACCAGCCTTGACTACCAGTTCACGCAGCCCACATAGGAAGCTCCTAAACTGGAGGCACCCTGGAGTTGGCTAACTCGACCGCACCACGACGGGGCAAGCATAGGCGTCTCAGTGAAGTTGACACAACCCGGAAACAGCTGACGGTGCTGAAACCAGGCTTGGCACGAGGGAGTACCTGTGACAAGAACACTGCCGAGAACCAGCTGGCGGTGCTGGAACCCGGATGCGTTGCCCCAGTGTGCAAGAGCCAATGGCACGACCGAGGACCAGCTGACGGTGCTGGAACCCGGTTACTAAGCTGTAGGTGCCCGCGCTTAAAAGCACTACCAAGGACCGCCTGGCGTTGGCGGAACTCGGATACCCAGGAGGAGGCACCTAAGCCAAAGGCTCGGCCCGGAACCAGCTGACGGTGCTGGAACCAGGTGGTGGACCCCAAGGCCCACAGGAGAGGAGAGAACAGCTAGGCCGCGAGGCAGCCGCAGTTACCGAACCCCAACAGTCCTACAGGGGGAGCTGGGCCTACTGGCACTACAGAACCAGCCTTGACTACCAGTTCACGCAGCCCACATAGGAAGCTCCTAAACTGGAGGCACCCTGGAGTTGGCTAACTCGACCGCACCACGACGGGGCAAGCATAGGCGTCTCAGTGAAGTTGACACAACCCGGAAACAGCTGACGGTGCTGAAACCAGGCTTGGCACGAGGGAGTACCTGTGACAAGAACACTGCCGAGAACCAGCTGGCGGTGCTGGAACCCAGATGCGTTGCCTTGCCTATTAAAGATTGTCTTCCTAGAGCCCCAACTAGCGGTGTTGGAGCAAAGGGTAAGCAGGGGGAGATGAGTGTAGGCCGAAGCCTGCACTGGAGGCAGCTTTGTGTCTGCGTTGCGTTTGCAGGACACTTTGCCGGCTACACACTGGGGGAACAGCTGGCGTTGCTGAACCCCACTAACACAATGGCGTGTGTTTTTCTCTGTGCAGCTAGCACTTGCGGGCAAAAACTAGCGATGTTAGAGCCCGTGTTGAAGCAGGAGGAGGAGGAGAGGAGCAGAGTGTAGGCCGAAGCCTAGTTGAACCAATTTCAAAGGAAACCTTTAACCCCCCCCTCAGGTGTTACAAAGTACAAGAGACACACCTTGTGCAGTATTAATGCTGCACAAGTGAAAGGTTGCTCTATTAATTTGTCTACTTGCACACGCTGAATGAAAGACATACACAATTTACCCCATTCTACAGTCAAACTGTAGTGGATGCGTGACTTGGTTTTTTGATGAGACGCAGCACAGGTGTCCAAAATAACGCCTTGGTGCTTGGCGCAGCTTCCTGAGCGTTGTTATTTGCTGTACAGGAGTCTGCGCTCTTGTGTTATCCCTTGGCAATGCCCTGTTAGCGCTGCCCATCTTATGACATCATTTCATGTTGGCCGGTGCGGTTAACGATGGCCATAAATCCCAGACCCACAGTGTCTTTTCATAAAGCCACACTGCGGTGCTGGGATTCGTGGCCTTGAGCAGTAAATATTTTGGCCGCTCACACACGTCCTTACACCTGCTTCAGACTGGGCGGCCTCTGCTGATCCCTTCTCGCATGCCGCGGCCATGAGGCTGCACAGTCTGAAGAAGGCGGAAGGAGATGAGTTAAGACAGGCGAAGATATGCACTGCTCGTGCCCATCAATCACACCCTCGCAGTCAAAATAATTAAGACAACGAGGAGCATTTTATTCAGGCAGGGCGGACGAACAGGCGCAAGTAGCCAACCAATGATGTCAGAAGACGGGAAGCGCTACCAAGGGGGGTGCTGCGTATCATTAGAAAGGAAAGTCACACCTCAGGGACAGTGGAATGGTCTCAAAGAGACACATTTTGTACGTGTTGAGTTCCACGTGGGCAAGGAGAAAACATCAGCCACCTTGTACAAATGCAGCAGTACTGCTGTACAAGGTGGCTGTTATACATAGAAACACCTGGGGGTGGGGGCCAGGCTCCCTTCAATTTCAGTTCATGTGCCTGCGTGGCGTTTGCAGGTCACGTTGCAAGCTGCACAGCAGGGGAACAGCTGGCGGTGCTGAACCCCACTAACACATTGGCTGGTGTTTTTCTCTGTGCAGCTAGCATGTCCGGGCAGAAACTGGCGTTGTTTGAGCCCAGGGTCAGCAGGAGGAGGAGAGGAGCAAAGTGTAGGCCGAAGCCTGCACTGGTGGCAGCTTTAGTTCTCTTGTGCCAGCGTGGCTTGTGCTGGACACGTTGCCGACTACACAGCAGGGGAACAGCTGGCGTTGCTGAACCCCACTAACACATTGGCTGGTGTTTTTCTCTGTGCAGCTAGCATTTCCGGGCAAAAACTAGCGGTGTTTGAGCCCAGGGTCAGCAGGAGGAGGAGAGGAGCAAAGTGTAGGCCGAAGCCTGCACTGGTGGCAGCTTTTGTTCTGTTGTGCCAGCGTGGCTTGTGCTGGACACGTTGCCGACTACACAGCAGGGGAACAGCTGGCGGTGCTGAACCCCACTAACACATTGGCTGGTGTTTTTCTCTGTGCAGCTAGCATTTCCGGGCAAAAACTAGCGGTGTTTGAGCCCAGGGTCAGCAGGAGGAGTAGAGGAGCAGAGTGTTGGCCAAAGCCTAGTTGAACCTATTTCAAAGGTTACCTTTAACCCCCCCCTCAGGTGTTGCAAGGTACAAGAGCCACACCTTGAACAGCATTATTGATGCACAAGTCAAAGGTTGCTCTATTTAATTTTGCTCCTTGCACACGCTGAATTAAACACGTACACTATTTAGCCCATTATACTGTCAAACAGTAGTGGAGGCGTGACTACTAGTCTTTTTAAGGAGACGCAGCACAGGTGTACAAATTTACACCTAGGTGCTGTGCGCTGATTCCTTACCGTTGTTATTTGCAGTACAGGAAACTGCGCTCTTGTGTTATCCCTTGGCAATACCCTGTTAGTGCAGGCCGTCTCATGACCTCATTTCATGTTGGCCGGTGCGGTTAACGATGGCCATAAATCCCAGACCCACAGTGGCTTTTCCTAAAGTCACACTGCGGTGCTGCGATTCGTGGCCTTGTGCAGTAAATATGTTCGCCGCTCACACATGTCCTTACACCTGCTTCAGACTGGGCGGCCTCAGCTGATCCCTTATCGCATGCCGCGGCCATGAGGCCGCACAGTCAGAAGAAGGCGGAAGGAGGGGAGTGAAAACAGGGGAACATATGCACTGCTCGTGCCCATCAATCACACCCTCGCAGTCAAAATATATGAGACAACGGGGGGCGTTGTGTCGGGCAGGGGGGACGCACAGGCACAGCCAGCCAACCAATGATGTCAGGAGACGGGCAGCGCTAACAATGGGGGTGCTGCGTGTCATTAAAAAGGAAAGTCACACCTCAGGGACATTGTAATGGTCTGTAATGAGACACATTTTGTACTTGTTGAGTTCCACGTGTGCAAGGAGAAAAAGTCAGCCACCTTGTACAAATGCAGCAGTACTGCTGTACAAGGTGGCTGTTATACATAGAAACACCTGGGGGTGGGGGCCAGGCTCCCTTCAATTTCAGTTCATGTGCCTGCGTGGCGTTTGCAGGTCACGTTGCAAGCTGCACAGCAGGGGAACAGCTGGCGGTGCTGAACCCCACTAACACATTGGCTGGTGTTTTTCTCTGTGCAGCTAGCATGTCCGGGCAGAAACTGGCGTTGTTTGAGCCCAGGGTCAGCAGGAGGAGGAGAGGAGCAAAGTGTAGGCCGAAGCCTGCACTGGTGGCAGATTTTGTTCTCTTGTGCCAGCGTGGCTTGTGCTGGACACGTTGCCGACTACACAGCAGGGGAACAGCTGGCGTTGCTGAACCCCACTAACACATTGGCTGGTGTTTTTCTCTGTGCAGCTAGCATTTCCGGGCAAAAACTAGCGGTGTTTGAGCCCAGGGTCAGCAGGAGGAGGAGAGGAGCAAAGTGTAGGCCGAAGCCTGCACTGGTGGCAGCTTTTGTTCTGTTGTGCCAGCGTGGCTTGTGCTGGACACGTTGCCGACTACACAGCAGGGGAACAGCTGGCGGTGCTGAACCCCACTAACACATTGGCTGGTGTTTTTCTCTGTGCAGCTAGCATTTCCGGGCAAAAACTAGCGGTGTTTGAGCCCAGGGTCAGCAGGAGGAGTAGAGGAGCAGAGTGTTGGCCAAAGCCTAGTTGAACCTATTTCAAAGGTTACCTTTAACCCCCCCTCAGGTGTTGCAAGGTACAAGAGCCACACCTTGAACAGCATTATTGATGCACAAGTCAAAGGTTGCTCTATTTAATTTTGCTCCTTGCACACGCTGAATTAAACACGTACACTATTTAGCCCATTATACTGTCAAACAGTAGTGGAGGCGTGACTACTAGTCTTTTTAAGGAGACGCAGCACAGGTGTACAAATTTACACCTAGGTGCTGTGCGCTGATTCCTTACCGTTGTTATTTGCAGTACAGGAAACTGCGCTCTTGTGTTATCCCTTGGCAATACCCTGTTAGTGCAGGCCGTCTCATGACCTCATTTCATGTTGGCCGGTGCGGTTAACGATGGCCATAAATCCCAGACCCACAGTGGCTTTTCCTAAAGTCACACTGCGGTGCTGCGATTCGTGGCCTTGTGCAGTAAATATGTTCGCCGCTCACACATGTCCTTACACCTGCTTCAGACTGGGCGGCCTCAGCTGATCCCTTATCGCATGCCGCGGCCATGAGGCCGCACAGTCAGAAGAAGGCGGAAGGAGGGGAGTGAAAACAGGGGAACATATGCACTGCTCGTGCCCATCAATCACACCCTCGCAGTCAAAATATATGAGACAACGGGGGGCGTTGTGTCGGGCAGGGGGGACGCACAGGCACAGCCAGCCAACCAATGATGTCAGGAGACGGGCAGCGCTAACAATGGGGGTGCTGCGTGTCATTAAAAAGGAAAGTCACACCTCAGGGACATTGTAATGGTCTGTAATGAGACACATTTTGTACTTGTTGAGTTCCACGTGTGCAAGGAGAAAAAGTCAGCCACCTTGTACAAATGCAGCAGTACTGCTGTACAAGGTGGCTGTTATACATAGAAACACTTGGGGGGGTGTGGGGCAGGCTCCCTTCAATTTCAGTTCATGTTCCTGCGTGGCGTTTGCAGGAAACGTTGCAAGCTACACAGCAGGGGAACAGCTGGCGGTGCTGAACCCCACTAACACATTGGCTGGTGTTTTTCTCTGTGCAGCTAGCATGTCCGGGCAGAAACTGGCGTTGTTTTAGCCCAGGGTCAGCAGGAGGAGGAGAGGAGCAAAGTGTAGGCCGAAGCCTGCACTGGTGGCAGCTTTTGGACAGTTGTGCCAGCGTGGCTTGTGCTGGACACGATGCCGACTACACAGCAGAGGAACAGCTGGCGGTGCTGAACCCCACTAACACATTGGCTGGTGTTTTTCTCTGTGCAGCTAGCATGTCCGGGCAGAAACTGGCGTTGTTTTAGCCCAGGGTCAGCAGGAGGAGGAGAGGAGCAAAGTGTAGGCCGAAGCCTGCACTGGTGGCAGCTTTTGGTCGGTTGTGCCAGCGTGGCTTGTGCTGGACACGATGCCGGCTACACAGCGGGGGAACAGCTGGCGGTGCTGAACACCACTAACACATTGGCTGGTGTTTTTCTCTGTGCAGCTAGCATTTCCGGGCAAAAACTAGCGTTGTTAGAGCCCAGGGTCAGCTGGAGGAGGAGAGGAGCAGAGTGTAGGCCGAAGCCTAGTTGAACCAATTTCAAAGGTTACCTTTAACCCCCCCTCAGGTGTTACAAAGTACAAGAGCCACTCCTTCTGCAGCATTAATGCTGCACAAGTAAAAGGTTGCTCTATTAATTTTTCTACTTGCACAAGCTGAATGCAACACGTAGACTATTTAGCCCATTATACTGTTAATCAGTAGTGGAGGCGTGACTTGTCTTTTTAAAGAAAAGCAGCACAGGTGTCGAAAACAACACCTTTTTGCATGGGCGCAGCTTCCTGAGCGTTGTTAGTTGCTGTACAGGAGTCTGCGCTCTTGTGATCCTTTGGCCATGCGCTGTGAGCGCTTCCTGTCTCATGACCTCATTTCATGTTGGCCGTTGCGGTTAGCGATGGACATGAATCCCAGACCCACAGTGTGTTTTTAAAAAATCACACTGCGGTGCTGGGATTCGTGCCCTGGTGCACTAAATATGTTTGCCGCTCACACATGTCCTTACACCTGCTTCAGACTGGGCGGCCTCATCTGATCCCTTATCGCCTGCCGCGGCCATGAGGACACCCAGTCTGAAGAAGGCGGAAGGAGATGAGTGAACACAGGCAAACATATGCACTGCACATGCCCATCAATCACACCCTCGCTGTCCAAAAAAATAAGACACCGAGGGCCGTTGTTTCGAGCAGGGGAGATGCACAGGCGCAGCCAGCTAACCAATGATGTCAAAAGACGGGCAGCGCTAACAAGGGTGGTGCTGCGTGTCATTACAAAGGAAAGTCACACCTCAGGGACATTGTAATGGTCTCTAATGAGACACATTTTGTACGTGTTGAGTTCCACGTGGGCAAGGAGAAAAAGTCAGCCACCTTGTACAAATGCAGCAGTACTGCTGTACAAGGTGGCTGATATACATAGAAACACCTGTGGGTGGGGGGCAGGCTCCCTTCAATTTCAGTTCATGTGCCTGCGTGGCGTTTGCAGGTCACGTTGCAAGCTACACAGCAGGGGAACAGCTGGCGTTGCTGAACCCCACTGACACATTGACTGGTGTTTTTCTCTGTGCAGATTGCATGTCCGGGCAAAAACTAGCGGTGTTAGAGCCCAGGGTCAGCAGGAGGAGGAGGAGAGGAGCAAAGTGTAGGCCGAAGCCTGCACTGGTGGCAGCTTTTGGTCGGTTGTGCCAGCGTGGCTTGTGCTGGACACGATGCCGGCTACACAGCGGGGGAACAGCTGGCGGTGCTGAACCCCACTAACACATTGGCTGGTGTTTTTCTCTGTGCAGCTAGCATGTCCGGGCAGAAACTGGCGTTGTTTGAGCCCAGGGTCAGCAGGAGGAGGAGAGGAGCAAAGTGTAGGCCGAAGCCTGCACTGGTGGCAGCTTTTGTTCTGTTGTGCCAGCGTGGCTTGTGCTGGACACGTTGCCGACTACACAGCAGGGGAACAGCTGGCGGTGCTGAACCCCACTAACACATTGGCTGGTGTTTTTCTCTGTGCAGCTAGCATTTCCGGGCAAAAACTAGCGGTGTTTGAGCCCAGGGTCAGCAGGAGGAGTAGAGGAGCAGAGTGTAGGCCGAAGCCTAGTTGAACCAATTTCAAAGGTTACCTTTAACCCCCCCCTCAGGTGTTGCAAGGTACAAGAGCCACACCTTGTGCAGCATTAATGCTGCACAAGTAAAAGGTTGCTCTATTTGTTTTGCTCCTTGCACACGCTGACTAAAACACGTACACTATTTAGCCCATTATACTGTCAAACAGTTGTGGAGGCGTGACTTGTCTTTTTAACGAGACGCAGCACAGGTGTCAAAATTTGCACCTAGGTACTGGGCGCAGATTCCTGAGCGTTGTTATTTGCTGTACAGGAGTCTGCGCTATTGTGATCCCTTGGCCATGCGCTGTGAGCGCTTCCTGTCTTCTGACCTCATTTCATGTTGGCCGTTGCGGTTAGCGATGGACATGAATCCCAGACCCACAGTGTGTTTTTAAAAAATCACACTGCGGTGCTGGGATTCGTGCCCTGGTGCACTAAATATGTTTGCCGCTCACACATGTCCTTACACCTGCTTCAGACTGGGCGGCCTCATCTGATCCCTTATCGCCTGCCGCGGCCATGAGGACACCCAGTCTGAAGAAGGCGGAAGGAGATGAGTGAACACAGGCAAACATATGCACTGCACATGCCCATCAATCACACCCTCGCTGTCCAAAAAAATAAGACACCGAGGGCCGTTGTTTCGAGCAGGGGAGATGCACAGGCGCAGCCAGCTAACCAATGATGTCAAAAGACGGGCAGCGCTAACAAGGGTGGTGCTGCGTGTCATTACAAAGGAAAGTCACACCTCAGGGACATTGTAATGGTCTCTAATGAGACACATTTTGTACGTGTTGAGTTCCACGTGGGCAAGGAGAAAAAGTCAGCCACCTTGTACAAATGCAGCAGTACTGCTGTACAAGGTGGCTGATATACATAGAAACACCTGTGGGTGGGGGGCAGGCTCCCTTCAATTTCAGTTCATGTGCCTGCGTGGCGTTTGCAGGTCACGTTGCAAGCTACACAGCAGGGGAACAGCTGGCGTTGCTGAACCCCACTGACACATTGACTGGTGTTTTTCTCTGTGCAGATTGCATGTCCGGGCAAAAACTAGCGGTGTTAGAGCCCAGGGTCAGCAGGAGGAGGAGGAGAGGAGCAAAGTGTAGGCCGAAGCCTGCACTGGTGGCAGCTTTTGTTCTGTTGTGCCAGCGTGGCTTGTGCTGGACACGTTGCCGACTACACAGCAGGGGAACAGCTGGCGGTGCTGAACCCCACTAACACATTGGCTGGTGTTTTTCTCTGTGCAGCTAGCATTTCCGGGCAAAAACTAGCGGTGTTTGAGCCCAGGGTCAGCAGGAGGAGTAGAGGAGCAGAGTGTAGGCCGAAGCCTAGTTGAACCAATTTCAAAGGTTACCTTTAACCCCCCCCTCAGGTGTTGCAAGGTACAAGAGCCACACCTTGTGCAGCATTAATGCTGCACAAGTAAAAGGTTGCTCTATTTGTTTTGCTCCTTGCACACGCTGACTAAAACACGTACACTATTTAGCCCATTATACTGTCAAACAGTTGTGGAGGCGTGACTTGTCTTTTTAACGAGACGCAGCACAGGTGTCAAAATTTGCACCTAGGTACTGGGCGCAGATTCCTGAGCGTTGTTATTTGCTGTACAGGAGTCTGCGCTATTGTGATCCCTTGGCCATGCGCTGTGAGCGCTTCCTGTCTTCTGACCTCATTTCATGTCGGCCGTTGCGGTTAGCGATGGACATGAATCCCAGACCCACAGTGTGTTTTCAAAAAATCACACTGCGTGGGTGGGATTCGTGGCCTTGTGCAGTAAATAGGTTTGCCGCTTACACATGTCCTTACACCTGCTCCAGACTGGGCGGCCTCAGCTGATCCCTTATCGCCTACCACGGCCAGGAGGCCGCACAGTCTGAAGAAGGCGGAAGGAGATGAGTTAAGACAGGCGAACATATGCACTGCTCGTGCCCATAAACCACACCCTCGCTGACAAAATAAATATGACAACGAGGGGCGTTGTTTCTAGCAGGGCGGATGCACAGGCGCAGCCAGCTAACCATGATGACAAAAGACGGGAAACGCTACCAAGGGGGGTGCTGCGTATCATTACAAAGGAAAGTCACACATCAGGGACAGTGGAATGGTCTCAATGAGACACATTTTGTACGTGTTGAGTTACACGTGGGCAAGGAGAAAAAGTCAGCCACCTTGTACAAATGCAGCAGTACTGCTGTACTAGGTGGCTGTTATACATAGAAACACCTGGGGGGGTGGGGCCAGGTTCCCTTTTAATTTCAGTTCCTGTGCCTGCATGGCGTTTGCAGGTCACGTTGCCGGCTACACAGCAGGGGAACAGCTGGCGTTGCTGAACCCCACTAACACATTGGCTGGTGTTTTTCTCTGTGCAGCTAGCACTTCCGGGCAAAAACTAGCGGTGTTTGAGCCCAGGGTCAGCAGGAGGAGGAGAGGAGCAGAGTGTAGGCCGAAGCCTGCACTGGTGGCAGCTTTTGTTCTGTTGTGCCAGCGTGGCTTGTGCTGGACACGTTGCCGACTACACAGCAGGGGAACAGCTGGCGGTGCTGAACCCCACTGACACATCACCTAGTGTTTTTTCTGTGTAGACAACACTTCCAGGTGGCAACTGACAGTGTTGAAACCCAGGGAATCAAAGAGGAGCAGAGTGTAGGCCGAAGCCTGCAGTGGAGCAAGTTGAAAGGGAACCTTTAACCCCCCCCCCCAGGCATTTGTTGCTGAAAGAGCCATCTTGTACAGCAGTAATACTGCACATGGAAAATGGTGGCTCCGAAAATTATGCTCCTTGCAAACGCTGAAGTACACACTCATATAATGTGTCCCCTCACACCGTCAAACCATCCCGGAAGTGGGACTTTCCTTTGTAATGTGACACAGCACAGCCGTCATTCCAACCCCCTTGGTGCCGGGCACCACCTCCTCAACGTTGTTTGGTTCTGTCACGGAGCCCGCACTGTAATGTTATCCCTTGGCCATGCACAGTTAGCGGTACCCGTCTTCTGACATCATGTAGGTGTCAGGCTGGCAGTGCCTGTGCGTCCAAGCTGCCCGAGATCCAACCTTGCAGTGTCATCTAATGTAGTCCCACTGCGGGCCAGGGATCCATGGGCATGCGCAGTGCATATCATCGCCTCTCACTCACCTCCTTCCTGCTTCTTCAGACTGTGCGGCGTCACGGCCGTGGCATGCTATTAGGGATCAGCTGACGCCGCCTAGTCTGAAGAAGCGTGAAGAAGGGGAGTGAGAGGCTAGTATATGCACTGCGCATGGCCATGGATACCAGGCCCACTGTGGGATCACATTAGACGACACTGCGAGGTGTGATTTCGGGCAGCGTGGACGCACAGGCGCAGCCAGGACGACAACAAATGATGTCAGAGGACGGGCAGCGCAAACTGTGCATGGCCAAGGGATAACATAACAGCGCAGGGTCCATGACGGAATCAAACAACGCTAAGGAGGCAGCGCACGGTGCCAAGGGGGTAGCAATGACGGCTGTGCTGCGTCACATTACAAAGGAAAGTCCCACCTCCGGGACGGTTGGACGGTGTGAGGGGACACATTACATGAGTGTGTAGTTCAGCGTTTGCAAGGAGCATAATTTCAAGAGCGACCTTTCCCTTGTGCAGTATTAGTGCTGCACATGGTGGCTCTTTCAGTAACAAACGCCTAGGGGGGGGGGGACAGGTCCCCTTACATTTTAGTTGTGCCAGCGTGGCGGTCGCATGACACGTTGCCGGATACACAGCTGGGGATCAGCTGACGTTACTGAACCCCAATAACAGAGGAGCGACTGTTGACTGTGCACACAGCACTTCCAGGCACCAACTGGCGGTGTTAGAGCCCAGGGACAGCAGGAGGAGCAGATTGGAGGTATTGCCGCACACACAGCTGGGGATCAGCTGACGTTACTGAACCCCAATAACAGAGGAGCGACTGTTGACTGTGCACACAGCACTTCCAGGCACCAACTGGCGGTGTTAGAGCCCAGGGACAGCAGGAGGAGCAGATTGGAGGTATTGCCGCACACACAGCTGGGGATCAGCTGACGTTACTGAACCCCAATAACAGAGGAGCGACTGTTGACTGTGCACACAGCACTTCCAGGCACCAACTGGCGGTGTTAGAGCCCAGGGACAGCAAGAGGAGCAGAGGAACAGAGTGTAGGCCGAAGCCTGATTGGAGCAAGTTGAAAGGAAACCTTTAACCCCCCCCCCCAAGACGTTTGTAGCTGAAAGAGCCATGTTGTGCAGCACTAAGGATGCAAAAGGAAAAGGTTGCTCTTTTAATTATGCTCCTTGCAAACACCGAAGTAAACACTAAAAATGTGTCCCTTTATACCGTTAAACCGTTCCGGAGGTGCGAATTTCCTTCGTAATGGGACACAGCACAGCTGTCATTCCTATCCCCTTGATGCCGTGCGCTGCCTCCTCAGCGTTGTTTTAAGCTGTCACGGAGCCTGCGCTGTTCTGTTAGCCCTTGGCCATGCCCAATTAGCGCTGCCTGTCTTCTGACATAATTTGGTGTCAGGCTGTCAGTGCCTGTGCGTCCACGCTGCTCCAGATCCCACCTCGCAGTCTCATCTAACGTAATCCCACTGCGGGCCTTGGAACCATGGGCATGCACAGTGCATAACCTCGACTCTCACTCCCCTCCTTCCCTCTTCTTCAGACTGTGCGGTGTCACGGCCGTGGCATGCTAGGGATCAGCTGACGGCGCACAGTCTAAAGAAGGCGGAGGGAAATGAGCGAGAGCCCGAGGGGAAGATATGCACTGCGCATGCCCATGGATCCCAGGCCCGCAGTGTGACTCAATCAGAAGACACTGCGAGGCGGGATCTCGGGCACCGCGGCCGCACAGGCGCAGCCAGCCTGACACCAAATTATGTCAGAAGACAGGCAGCGCAAATAGGGCATGCCCAAGGGATAACAGAACAGCGCAGGCTCCGTGACAGCTTAAAACAACGCTGAGGAGGCAGCGCATGGCACCAAGGGGGTAGGAATGACGGCTGTGCTGCGTCACATTACGAAGGAAAGTCCCAGCTCCGGGACGGTATAACGGTATCAGTGAACACATTTTATAAGTGTTAAGTTTTGCGTGTGCAAAGAGCTAAAAAAAAAGAGCTACCTTTTCCTTGTGCAGCATTAGTGCTGCACAAGATGGCTCTTTCAGTAACAAACGACGGGGGGGGGGGGGGACAGGTTCCCTTACATTTAGGTTGTTGTGCCAGCGTGGCGGTCGCAGGACACATTGCCGGCTACACAGCTGGGGATCAGCTGACGTTACTGAAACCCAATAACACTGGGTCGTATGTTTTTACTGTGCAGCCTGCACTTCTGAGCCGCAACTGGCGGTGTTGGAGCCCAGGAATAGCAGTTCAGGTGGTAGAAAGATGAACACAGCAGGAGACCTGGATGACACCCAATTACTTAATCAGGCAGAGGAGTGGCAAATTCCTGCGAGATCCAGGCCTGGTTCATTTTCAGGAAAGTAAGCCGGTCAACGTTATCGGAGGATAGTCGCATGCGACGGTCTGTTAGTACACCACCTGCGGCACTAAAGACACGTTCCGATAAGACACTAGCCGCAGGGCAAGCCAGCACCTCCAATGCATACTGGCTTAGCTCTGGCCATGTATCCAGCTTAGAGACCCAAAACTTGAACGGGGAAGAGCCGTCTGGGAGTACAGTAAGAGGGCAAGCCATGTAGTCTGTCACCATCTGACGGAACCGTTGCCTCCTGCTGACTGGAGCCGCCGGTGATGGTGTAGACATTTGGGGCGGGCACACAAAAGTGTGCCAGAGTTGTGCCATACTGGGCTTGCCTTGGGCAGAGGCACTGCTTCTGCTCCCTCTTTGGGCAGAGCCTCCCCCACTGCCTCGACGCACTGAGCTGCTTTGTAAAGCACTAGCAGCACTCCTCTCAGTTGGACAGGAGAAGATGATGGAATTCACCAGTGTGTCGTGGTACTCCCGCAATTTACGCTCCCGGGTCAACGCAGGGATGAGGTTTTGGACGTTGTCCCGGTAGCGAGGATCGAGGAGGGTGAACACCCAATAATCAGGCATGTTGAGAATGTGGTCGATGCGGCGGTCGTTTCTCAGGCACTGCAGCATGAAATCCACCATGTGCTGCAGAGTGCCAACCGGCCCAGAAACGCTGTCCCCTGCTTGAGACATGATCTCTGCCCGCTCGTCATCACCCCACCCTCGCTGTACACACTGACCACTGGACAATTGTGTCGCTCCCTCCTCTGGACGGAGCTCTTCCTCCTCCATTGACTCCTCCTCATCCTCCTCACAAATTGGCCCCTGCGTACCCCTTTGTGAGGAACCACGTGGCGCTGACTCTCCAGAAGCTGATGGAAAAGGTGACTCCTCATCCTCCACCTCTTCCACCACATCATCCCTTAACCCTTGCAAAGTTTGCTGAAGCAGGCAGATAAGGGGGACAGTCATGCTGACTAGTGCATCATCTGCACTTGCCATCCGCGTGGAATAATCAAAAGGACGCAAAACCTGGCAGACGTCCTTCATAGTGGCCCACTCTGTGGTTGTGAAGTCTGATCGGCGCTGACTGCGACTTCTTTGCGCCTGATGCAGCTGGTACTCCATAACTGCTTGCTGCTGCTCACACAACCGCTCCAACATATGTAACGTGGAATTCCACCGGGTAGGTAGGTCACATATGATGCGGTGTTCCGGAAGGCGGAATCGGCGCTGCAGAGCAGCAATGCGGGATCTGGCCAAGCTGGAACGCCGCAAGTGAGCACACTCTAGGCGGACCTTGTGCAGCAGGGCATCAAGATCCGGATAGTCCCTCAGAAAACTCTGCACAACCAAATTGAGCACATGTGCCAGACATGGGATGTGAGTGAGGTTGCCAAGGGCCAAAGCTGCCACCAGATTTCGGCCATTGTCACACACTACCATGCCTGGCTGGAGATTCGCTGGCAGTAACCACACATCGCTCTCCTGCTTTATGGCATTCCAGAGCTCCTGCGCTGTGTGGCTTCGATGCCCCAATGAAACTAGTTTCAAGACGGCCTGCTGACGTTTGGCCACGGCTGTGCTCATGTCGGTCATAGGTAAACGTTCACGGGTCCATGTGGGGGTGGACTGTGACGGATCCTGCAGAGAGGAATCAGAGGAACTGGTGTAAGAGGAGGAGTCGATGCGTACAGACTGGATTCCTGCAATCCTTGGAGTGGGCAGGACACGTCCTGCGCCACTCGCACGATCTGTACCTGGCTCAACAACATTAACCCAATGGGCAGTGAGGGAAACATATCGCCCCTGTCCATGCTGACTGGTCCACGCATCGGTGGTGAGGTGGACCTTGCTACTGACGGCGTTCAGTAGCGCATGTTTTATGTTTGCCTCAACATGCCTGTGCAGGGCAGGGACAGCCTGCCTGCTGAAGTAAAAGCGGCTGGGCACCTTGTACTGTGGGACTGCCAATGCCATCAAGTCACGGAAGCTGTCAGTCTCCACCAGCCTGAACGAGAGCATTTCCAGGGACAACAGTTTGGCAATGCCTGCATTCAGAGCCTGTGCTCGGGGGTGGTTGGCCGAGAATGCCCGCCTTTTCTCCCATGCCTGTACTACCGATGGCTGTAGAGTAGACTGGGAGTGTGAGGATGACTGGGAAGGTGGTGCTGTGGGTGGAATTACACAAGGTCTCTGGGAGGAAGCCAAACCAGCTGTGCGTGAGCTGGAGGAAGAGGCAACACGAGCTGAAGAGGTGGTAGCTGCCGCTGTTGGTTGGCCTACATCTTCAGTGTGTTTCTGTAACTCCACCGCGTGCCTGGTCCACACATGTTTCCACATATTTGTGGTATTGAGGTTGCTGACATTTTTCCCTCTTTTTACTTTATGATGACACAGCTTGCATTTGACAAAACAAATGTCATCTGCAACTGTGTCAAAAAAGGACCAGGCACTGCAAGTCTTGGGAGCGCCCTTTTTGGCTTTGGAAAGAGACAGGCTCCTAACGGGTGCCAAAGTGGAGGCTACAGGCTCCGCAGTCTTCCCCCTCCCTCTCCCTCTTTGGCCCGTAAGAGGAAGCTCTTCCTCTGAGCTGCTCCCACCACCTTCCTGTTCCTCACGCCACGATGGGTCAAGGACCTCATCATCTCCACTACCCTCTGCCACCAACTGCTCCTCCTGGGTAGTCTCAGCAGCACAGTACGCACGAGAAAGCGGCACCTGAGTTTCATCATCAGATGCGTACTGCGCTGTGGTCACCGGAGGCACTGGCCCACCTGCCTCTTCAGAGTCAGAGAGAAAAAGGTGTTGGGCATCACTGCACACTGCCTCTTCTTCCATTTCTCCAATGCTGCTTGGCTGGCCCCCTGTTTCCAAGCCAAGAGATTCAGAGAACAGAAGTAGAGACGGCTCCTGTCCTGGGCTCTCTGACTGCCTGGCCAATTTGGCAGGTGGTGAAGAGACAGATGGCTGCTCTCCAGTGCTCTGTGCCTGAGAGGATGTGGCACTAACTGAAGTCGATGCCGAGGCGTTAGCTGCCATCCACCCGACAACGGCTTCAATTTGGTCTTCACGCAGCAGCGGTGCACGGCGCTCTCCGACAAAGCTGCGCATGAAGGACTGTTCCCTGCTGAAACTGAGTGACGACGAGTCACCGGCGCCCGCAGCAGGCACAGAATCACCACGTCCTCTCCCTGCTCCTCTCCCTGCTCCGCGCCCACGCCCACGTGCCTTACTCCCTGCCCTCTTCATCTTGGTTGACAGATAAAGATAAGCAGAAAAGTACTAAGGCCTTAGTGTGCTTATTCCTGTAATGCTCCTCCTAACAGGTGTAAGAAACACTAATGTTGTAAATTGTGGACTAAACTTTATTATTTTTCAAATGTGGCCTACACAAGTGTTAAGTTGTGTTTGGTGAACTTAACCTTTTTTTTGGTGCAGATCGGGCTACAGAGCTAGTTTAAATCACACGGAGACCGTGCAGACAGCCGTAAACGGCGCTGCAAGGCCAAAAAACCCTCCTCTAGGTTATCCTATATAGTGTTTTTCCACTATTTAGCTGGATACAAGTGGAAAGACACTAATAGGAATTTTTTTTTTTCAAATTTTAAACTGGCTGCACTATTTGAAAAAAAGGAAATTGTTTTTCAAGGTATGAGGCAGTAACGCACCCTGAGCTGAATCCAACCGGCTATGGCTGCACACAGACTACAGGGCGAGCTGCGCTCACACAGAGACCGTGCAGGCAGCCGTAAACGGCGCTGCAAGGCCCCAAAAAAACCCTCTAGGTTATCCTATGTAGTGTTTTTCCACAATTGAGCTGGAGACTGGTGGAAAGACACTAATAGGAATTTTTTTTTTTTCAAATTTTAAACAAGCTGCACTATTTGAAAAAAAGGAAAATTTTTCTCAAGGTATGAGCCAGTAACGAACCCTGAGCTGAATCCAACCGGCTATGGCTGCACACAGACTACAGGGCGAGCTGGGCTCACACGGAGACCGTGCAGACAGCCGTAAACGGCGCTGCAAGGCCAAAACACCCTCCTCTAGGTTATCCTATATAGTGTTTTTCCACTATTTAGCTGGATACGAGTGGAAAGACACTAATAGGAATTTTTTTTTTCAAATTTTAAACAGGCTGCACTATTTGAAAAAAAGGAAAATTTTTCTCAAGGTATGAGCCAGTAACGAACCCTGAGCTGAATCCAACCGGCTATGGCTGCACACAGACTACAGGGCGAGCTGGGCTCACACGGAGACCGTGCAGACAGCCGTAAACGGCGCTGCAAGGCCCAAAAACCCCCCTCTAGGTTATCCTATGTAGTGTTTTTCCACAATAGAGCTGGAGACTGGTGGAAAAACACTAATAGGAAATTTGAGAAAAAATGTGCAGCAGGCTGCACTAAGAGCAAAAAAGAACAACTGTGTGAGGCAGTGTGAACCCCCCCTGAGCTGAATACAACCGGGTATATGGCTGCACACAGACTACAGAGTGAGCTGCACACACACACACACACAGAGACCTTGCAGAACGCTGTTAAAACAGCGCTGCAAGGCAAGAGCAAGGTGAACAGTGAAGAACACACAGCGTTTTGCTAAATTAGCCTTTGGAAAGGAAAATAAAGCAATTAGCAAGCTCAACTGGCCCTCAGTTAGAACACAGCGTCCTGTCCCTAACTGAAATCACAGCAGAGTGAGCGCAAAATGGCGGCAGCGCTTTTTTATAGTGCAGAGTGACATCATTTCAGCAGCCAATCCAAGCCTTGCCAGTACTTACATGCCCACCATGCTAAACAGGATGTGCCCACACTTTCATTCATTCCTCATTGGCTGCTGCGTTCAATTTGAATTCTGGGAACTTCCGATTCCGGTATCCGATACGCGGGAAGTATCGGAATTCAGTATCGGAATTCCGATTCCGCAAATATCGGCCGATACCCGATACTTGCGGTATCGGAATGCTCAACACTACTCGTCAGTGAATCGCGTAATTGTCCTGACAACTGGCAGCAGCGGAGTTGCATTCCTTTGACAAGCGGTGGCAGCAGTGGGATCTGTGTGATCTCTCCAGTGTCATCCGTGACAAAGTGGTACCAGTGGTGGGTTCTGCTTGAACTTACCCCCCTAGCTGTGTATCTTTGACAATGTCTTTACCTTTAACTAAAGTGGCAACATATGCAAGATGTGATGCACATGATGTTTTTTTTTTCTATAAACCTTATGTAAATAACTGGTATACAGTGGGGAAAATAAGTATTTGATACACTGCCGATTTTGCAGGTTTTCCCACCTATAAAGAATGGAGAGGTCTGAAATTTTTATCGTAGGTACACTTCAACTGTGAGAGACAGAATCTATTAAAAAAAACACAAAATAAAACAGAAAATCACTTTGTATGATTTTTAAATAATTAAATTGCATTTTATTGTATAAAATAAGTATTTGTTCACATATTAACCAGCAAGAATTCTGGTTTTCATAGACCTGTTCGTTTTTCTTTAACAAGCCTTCCTACTCATTACCTGCACTCATTACCTGTTTTAATTGCATATGTTTCAACTTGTTACCTGTATAAAAGTCACCTGTTCATACATTCAATCACACTCCAACCTCTCCACCATGGACAACACTAAAGATCTTTCTAATGCCATCAGGGACAAAATTGTAGACCTGCACAAGGCTGGAATGGGTACAGAATAGGCAAGCAGCTTTGTATGAAGGCAACCAATGTTGGCACAGTTATTAGAAAATAGAAGAAACACAAGATGACTGTCATTCTTTCCCAGTCTGGCGCTCCATGCATGATCTCACCTCGTGCGGTAAAGATGATTCTGAGAGAGGTCAGGAATAGCGATAGGCGAACCCGAACAGAAAGTTCGGGACCGCGGTCACAAGGTCCTGAGCACGGGTTTCCACGGGAAACATGTGTTACAATTTGGGTCCAGAACCCGTAAAAGAAAACATAAAATTGATAATAAACATTATAAAAATTATACTTACCTGTCCAGCGCAGCGTCCTCCCATCCCGCTGTCTCCTGGCTGCATCTGCTTCCGGGGACACTAATTACCTTCCGGTGTTATTCACTGCACTCGGCAATCTTCGGCCTTTTCCTACAGTGATCGTGCGTTGACGTCACCGCACAAACACTGTCGGAAAAAGCCGAAGATTGCCGAGTGTAGTGAAAAACCGCCAGAAGGTAATGAGCGGCCCCGGAAGCAGATGCGGCTGGGAGACAGCGAGACGGGAGGATGTGTCGCTGGTCAGGTAAGTATAATTTTAATGTTTAATATTAATTTTATGCTTTCTTTTACAGGCTCCCCCACCCCATCCCATATCTGTAAAGTCAGAGTTCGGGGTTCGGATGCAAGTTAGCGTCATCTCCGGCCCCAAACTTTACAGAAAAACTCGGGCGAACCTGCCAATCCCGAATATCAGGGGGTTCGCTCATCACTAGTCAAGAATCAGCCCAGAACTACATTGGAGAACCTGGTCAATGACCTGAAGAGAGCTAGGACCACATTCTCAAACACTACAGTTAGTAACACACTACGCCGTCATGGATTAAAATCCTGCAGCACATGCAAGGTCCCCCTGCTCACGCCAGCACATGTTCAGGCCGGTTTGAAGTTCGCCAATGACCATCTGGATGATCCAGAGGAGGCATGGGAGAAGGTCAGATGAGCCAAAAATAACACTTTTTGGTATCAACTGCACTTTGTGTTTGGAGGAAGAAGGATGAGAACCCCAAGAACACCGTCTCAACCATGAGCATGGTGAGGGAAACATCATACTTTGGGGGTGTTTTCTGCAAAGGGGACAAGAGGACTGCCCCGTATTGAAGGGAGGATGGATGGGGTCATGTATCACGAGATTCTAGCCAACAACGTCCTTCCCTCGGGAAGAGCACTGAAGATGGGTCATGGCTGGGTCTTCCAGAAGGACATTGATCCGAAACACACAAATAGGGCAACTAAGGAGTAGCTCCGAAAGAAGCATTTCAAGGTCCTGGAGTGGCCTAGCCAATCTCCAGATCTGAACCCAATAGAAAATCTTTGAAGAGAGCTGAAATGCAATGTTGCCCAGCAAAACCTAAAAGATCTGGAGAAGATCTGTACGGAAGAGTAGGTCAAAATCCCTGCTGCAGTGTGTGCACACTTGGTCAAGAATTCGAGGAAATATCTGACCTCTGTAATTATGCAAAAATCATATAATGTAATTTTCTGTTTTTTTTTATTTTTAGATTCTGTCTCTCACAGTTGAAGTGTACATACAATAAAAATTACAGATCTCTCCATTCTTTGTAGGAGAGAAAACTTGCAAAATAGTTAGTGTATCAAATACTTATTTTCCCCACTGAATATACTAAAACACACATTTATACATATATGTGAAAATTATTAGATAAATATAATTACGGTAGATAAATAAATAAAATATGTAGTATGATAGTAGTATAAACAAAAAGAGAACCCTGAAATATATACAAAATTAATTAATTAAAACAACAGTGTACAAGTATCTGTGAATGTGCTAACTGTAACTACCACAAAATGGTATTAGTAAAAACATCAGCTCAGGAGCCAAAAAATAAGGCCTAACACAGTGCCACATCCTGAAAACTGAAAACGCTACAGATCCGGAAAATGGCGACAAACACAAAGAAATATTTTCATACAACTTTCAAAAAAATTTTCCACTACTTAAGTAACAAAAAAACTATACATGTTTGGTATCGGTGTACTCATACTGACCTGGAGAATCATATTGCCAGGTAAGTTTTACCATATAATGAAAATGAGAGTGCACTTTACACTAAGGGTACCGTCACACTATACGATTTACCTACGATCACGACCAGCGATATGACCTGGCCGTGATCGTAGGTAAATCGTAGTGTGGTCGCTGGGGAGCTGTCACACAGACAGCTCTCCAGCGACCAACGATGCCGAGGTCCCTGGGTAACCAGGGTAAACATCGGGTAACTAAGCGCAGGACCGCGCTTAGTTACCCGATGTTTACCCTGGTTACAAGCGTTAAACTAAAAAAAAAAAAACAGCACATACTTACATTCTGGTGTCCGTCAGGTCCCTTGCCGTCTGCTTCCCGCACTCAGTGACTGCCGGCCGTAAAGTGAAAGTGAAAGCACAGCCGCTGTGCTCTGCTTTCACTTTACGGCCGGCAGTCACAGTGCGGGAAGCAGAGACGGCAAGGGACCTGACGGACACCAGAATGTAAGTATGTGCTGTTTTTTTTTTTTTAGTTTAACGCTTGTAACCAGGGTAAACATCGGGTAACTAAGCGTGGTCCTGCGCTTAGTTACCCGATGTTTACCCTGGTTACAAGCGAACGCATCGCTGGATCGCATCGCTAGATCGCTAGATCGGTGTCACACACACCGATCTAGCGATGACAGCGGGAGATCCAGCGATGAAAGAAAGTTCCATACGATCTGCTACGACGTACGATTCTCAGCAGGATCCCTGATCGCTGCTGCGTGTCAGACACAGCGATATCGTAACGATATCGCTGGAACGTCACGAATCGTACCGTCGTAGCGATCGAAATGTTATAGTGTGACGGTACCCTTAGGGACTGTGCTATGCATAATAAGTGAATACACTTTATACTATGGGTCTGTGTTAGACATAATAATTGATAATAACTAGTGTTGAGCATTCCGATACCGCAAGTATCGGGTATCGGCCGATATTTGCGGTATCGGAATTCCGATACCGAATTCCGATACTTCCCGCGTATCGGATACTGGAATTGGAAGTTCCCAGAATTCAAACTGAACGCAGCAGCCAATGAGGAATGATTGGAAGTGTGGGCACATCCTGTTTAGCATGGTGGGCATGTAAGTACTGGCAAGGCTGTGATTGGCTGCTGAAATGATGTCACTCTGCACTATAAAAAACGCTGCCGCCATTTTGCGCTCACTCTGCTGTGATTTCAGTTAGGGACAGGACGCTGTGTTCTAACTGAGGGCCAGTTGAGCTAGCTAATTGCTTTATTTTCCTTTCCAAAGGCTAATTTAGCAAAACGCTGTGTGTTCTTCACTGTTCACCTTGCTCTTGCCTTGCAGCGCTGTTTTAACAGCGTTCTGCAAAGTCTCTGTGTGTGTGTGTGCTCACTCTGTAGTCTGTGTGCAGCCATACACCCGGTTGTATTCAGCTCAGGGGGGGGTTCACACTGCCTCACACAGTTGTCCTTTTTTGCTCATAGTGCAGCCTGCTGCACATTTTTTCTCAAATTTCCTATTAGTGTTTTTCCACCCGTCTCCAGCTAAATTGTGGAAAAACACTACATAGGATAACCTAGAGGGGGGTTTTTGGGCCTTGCAGCGCCGTTTACGGCTGTCTGCACGGTCTCCGTGTGAGCCCAGCTCGCCCTGTAGTCTGTGTGCAGCCATAGCCGGTTGGATTCAGCTCAGGGTTCGTTACTGGCTCATACCTTGAGAAAAATTTTCCTTTTTTTCAAATAGTGCAGCCTGTTTAAAATTTAAAAAAAAAATTCCTATTAGGGTCTTTCCACCCGTCTCCAGCTAAATAGTGGAAAAACACTACATAGGATAACCTAGAGGAGGGCTTTTTGGCCTTGCAGCGCCGTTTACGGCTGTCTGCACGGTCTCCGTGTGATTTAAACTAGCTCTGTAGCCCGATCTGCACAAAAAAAAAGTAAAGTTCACCAAACACAACTTAACACTTGTGTAGGCCACATTTGAAAAATAATAAAGTTTAGTCCACACTTTACAACATTAGTGTTTCTTACACCTGTTAGGAGGAGCATTACAGGAATAAGCACACTAAGGCCTTAGTACTTTTCTGCTTATCTTTATCTGTCAACCAAGATGAAGAGGGCAGGGAGTAAGGCACGTGGGCGTGGGCGCGGAGCAGGGAGAGGAGCAGGGAGAGGACGTGGTGATTCTGTGCCTGCTGCGGGCGCCGGTGACTCGTCGTCACTCAGTTTCAGCAGGGAACAGTCCTTCATGCGCAGCTTTGTCGGAGAGCGCCGTGCACCGCTGCTGCGTGAAGACCAAATTGAAGCCGTTGTCGGGTGGATGGCAGCTAACGCCTCGGCATCGACTTCAGTTAGTGCCACATCCTCTCAGGCACAGAGCACTGGAGAGCAGCCATCTGTCTCTTCACCACCTGCCAAATTGGCCAGGCAGTCAGAGAGCCCAGGACAGGAGCCGTCTCTACTTCTGTTCTCTGAATCTCTTGGCTTGGAAACAGGGGGCCAGCCAAGCAGCATTGGAGAAATGGAAGAAGAGGCAGTGTGCAGTGATGCCCAACAGCTTTTTCTCTCTGACTCTGAAGAGGCAGGTGGGCCAGTGCCTCCGGTGACCACAGCGCAGTACGCATCTGATGAAGAAACTCAGGTGCCGCTTTCTGATGCGTAATGTGCTGCCGAGACTACCCAGGAGGAGCAGTTGGTGGCAGAGGGTAGTGGAGATGATGAGGTCCTTGACCCATCGTGGCGTGAGGAACAGGAAGGTGGTGGGAGCAGCTCTGAGGAAGAGCTTCCCCTTACGGGCCAAAGAGGGAGAGGGAGGGGGAAGACTGCGGAGCCTGTAGCCTCCACTTTGGCACCCGTTAGGAGCCTGTCTCTTTCCAAAGCCAAAAAGGGTGCTCCCAAGACTTGCAGTGCCTGGTCCTTTTTTGACACAGTTGCAGATGACATTTGTTTTGTCAAATGCAAGCTGTGTCATCAGAAAGTAAAAAGAGGGAAAAATGTCAGCAACCTCAATACCACAAATATGTGGAAACATGTGCGGACCAGGCACGCGGTGGAGTTACAGAAACAGACTGAAGATGTAGGCCAACCAACAGCGGCAGCTACCACCTCTTCAGCTCGTGTTGCCTCTTCCTCCAGCTCACGCACAGCTGGTTTGGCTTCCTCCCAGGATCGCCATGGAAGAACCTCTGGCACTGTTGTCCAGAGACCTTGTGTAATTCCACCCACAGCACCACCTTCCCAGTCATCCTCACACTCCCAGTCTACCCTACAGCCATCGGTAGTACAGGCATGGGAGAAAAGGCGGGCATTCTCGGCCAACCACCCCCGAGCACAGGCTCTGAATGCATGCATTGCCAAACTGTTGTCCCTGGAAATGCTTCGTTCAGGCTGGTGGAGACTGACAGCTTCCGTGACTTGATGGCATTGGCAGTCCCACAGTACAAGGTGCCCAGCCGCTTTTACTTCAGCAGGCAGGCTGTCCCTGCCCTGCACAGGCATGTTGAGGCAAACATAAAACATGCGCTACTGAACGCCGTCAGTAGCAAGGTCCACCTCACCACCGATGCGTGGACCAGTCAGCATGGACAGGGGCGATATGTTTCCCTCACTGCCCATTGGGTTAATGTTGTTGAGCCAGGTACAGATCGTGCGAGTGGCGCAGGACGTGTCCTGCCCACTCCAAGGATTGCAGGAATCCAGTCTGTACGCATCGACTTCTCCTCTTACACCAGTTCCTCAGATTCCTCTCTGCAGGATCCGTCACAGTCCACCTCCACATGGACCCGTGAACGTTTACCTATGACCGACATGAGCACAGCCGTGGCCAAACGTCAGCAGGCCGTCTTGAAACTAGTTTCATTGGGGCATCGAAGCCACACAGCGCAGGAGCTCTGGAATGCCATCAAGCAGGAGAGCGATGTGTGGCTACTGCCAGCGAATCTCCAGCCAGGCATGGTAGTGTGTGACAATGGCCGAAATCTGGTGGCAGCTTTGGCCCTTGGCAACCTCACTCACATCCCATGTCTGGCACATGTGCTCAATTTGGTTGTGCAGAGTTTTCTGAGGGACTATCCGGATCTTGATGCCCTGCTGCACAAGGTCCGCCTAGAGTGTGCTCACTTGCGGCGTTCCAGCTTGGCCAGATCCCGCATTGCTGCTCTGCAGCGCCGATTCCGCCTTCCGGAACACCGCATCATATGTGACCTACCTACCCGGTGGAATTCCACGTTACATATGTTGGAGCGGTTGTGTGAGCAGCAGCAAGCAGTTCTGGAGTACCAGCTGCATCAGGCGCAAAGAAGTCGCAGTCAGCGCCGATCAGACTTCACAACCACAGAGTGGGCCACTATGAAGGACGTCTGCCAGGTTTTGCGTCCTTTTGATTATTCCACGCGGATGGCAAGTGCAGATGATGCACTAGTCAGCATGACTGTCCCCCTTATCTGCCTGCTTCAGCAAACTTTGCAAGGGTTAAGGGATGATGTTGTGGAAGAGGTGGAGGATGAGGAGTCACCTTTTCCATCAGCTTCTGGAGAGTCAGCGCCACGTGGTTCCTCACAACGCAGGGTACGCAGGGGCCAATTTGTGAGGAGGATGAGGAGGAGTCAATGGAGGAGGAAGAGCTCCGTCCAGAGGAGGGAGCGACACAATTGTCCAGCGGTCAGTGTGTACAGCGAGGGTGGGGTGATGACGAGCGGGCAGAGATCATGTCTCAAGCAGGGGACAGCGTTTCTGGGCCAGTTGGCACTCTGCAGCACATGGTGGATTTCATGCTGCAGTGCCTGAGAAACGACCGCCGCATCGACCACATTCTCAACATGCCTGATTATTGGGTGTTCACCCTCCTCGATCCTCGCTACCGGGACAACGTCCAAAACCTCATCCCTGCGTTGACCCGGGAGCGTAAATTGCGGGAGTACCACGACAAACTGGTGAATTCCATCATCTTCTCCTGTCCAACTGAGAGGAGTGCTGCTAGTGCTTTACAAAGCAGCTCAGTGCGTCGAGGCAGTGGGGGAGGCTCTGCCCAAAGAGGGAGCAGAAGCAGTGCCTCTGCCCAAGGCAAGCCCAGTATGGCACAACTCTGGCACACTTTTGTGTGCCCGCCCCAAATGTCTACACCATCACCGGCGGCTCCAGTCAGCAGGAGGCAACGGTTCCGTCAGATGGTGACAGACTACATGGCTTGCCCTCTTACTGTACTCCCAGACGGCTCTTCCCCGTTCAAGTTTTGGGTCTCTAAGCTGGATACATGGCCAGAGCTAAGCCAGTATGCATTGGAGGTGCTGGCTTGCCCTGCGGCTAGTGTCTTATCGGAACGTGTCTTTAGTGCCGCAGGTGGTGTACTAACAGACCGTCGCATGCGACTATCCTCCGATAACGTTGACCGGCTTAATTTCCTGAAAATGAACCAGGCCTGGATCTCGCAGGAATTTGCCACTCCTCTGCCTGATTAAGTAATTGGGTGTCATCCAGGTCTCCTGCTGTGTTCATCTTTCTACCACCTGAACTGCTATTCCTGGGCTCCAACACCGCCAGTTGCGGCTCAGAAGTGCAGGCTGCACAGTAAAAACATACGACCCAGTGTTATTGGGTTTCAGTAACGTCAGCTGATCCCCAGCTGTGTAGCCGGCAATGTGTCCTGCGACCGCCACGCTGGCACAACAACCTAAATGTAAGGGAACCTGTCCCCCCCATCCCCCCCGTCGTTTGTTACTGAAAGAGCCATCTTGTGCAGCAGTAATGCTGCACAAGGAAAAGGTAGCTCTTTTTTTTTTAGCTCCTTGCACACGCAGAACTTAACACTTATAAAATGTGTTCACTGATACCGTTATACTGTCCCGGAGCTGGGACTTTCCTTCGTAATGTGACGCAGCACAGCCGTCATTCCTACCCCCTTGGTGCCATGCGCTGCCTCCTCAGCGTTGTTTTAAGCTGTCACGGAGCCTGCGCTGTTCTGTTATCCCTTGGGCATGCCCTATTTGCGCTGCCTGTCTTCTGACATAATTTGGTGTCAGGCTGGCTGCGCCTGTGCGGCCGCGCTGCCCGAGATCCCGCCTCGCAGTGTCTTCTGATTGAGTCACACTGCGGGCCTGGGATCCATGGGCATGCGCAGTGCATATCTTCCCCTCGGGCTCTCGCTCATTTCCCTCCGCCTTCTTTAGACTGTGCGCCGTCAGCTGATCCCTAATAGCATGCCACGGCCGTGACACCGCACAGTCTGAAGAAGAGGGAAGGAGGGGAGTGAGAGTCGAGGATATGCACTGTGCATGCCCATGGTTCCAATGCCCGCAGTGGGATTACGTTAGACGAGACTGCGAGGTGGGATCTGGAGCAGCGTGGACGCACAGGCACTGACAGCCTGACACCAAATTATGTCAGAAGACAGGCAGCGCTAATTGGGCATGGCCAAGGGCTAACAGAACAGCGCAGGCTCCGTGACAGCTTAAAACAACGCTGAGGAGGCAGCGCACGGCACCAAGGGGATAGGAATGACAGCTGTGCTGTGTCCCATTACGAAGGAAATTTGCACCTCCGGGACGGTTTAACGGTATAAGGGGACACATTTTTAGTGTTTACTTCGGTGTTTGCAAGGAGCATAATTAAAAGAACCACCTTTTCCTTTTGCATCCTTAGTGCTGCACAAGATGGCTCTTTCAGCTACAAACGTCTTGGGGGGGGGGGGTTAAAGGTTCCCTTTCAACTTGCTCCAATCAGGCTTCGGCCTACACTCTGTTCCTCTGCTCCTCCTGCTGTCCCTGGGCTCTAACACCGCCAGTTGGTGCCTGGAAGTGCTGTGTGCACAGTCAACAGTCGCTCCTCTGTTATTGGGGTTCAGTAACGTCAGCTGATCCCCAGCTGTGTGTGCGGCAATACCTCCAATCTGCTCCTCCTGCTGTCCCTGGGCTCTAACACCGCCAGTTGGTGCCTGGAAGTGCTGTGTGCACAGTCAACAGTCGCTCCTCTGTTATTGGGGTTCAGTAACGTCAGCTGATCCCCAGCTGTGTGTGCGGCAATACCTCCAATCTGCTCCTCCTGCTGTCCCTGGGCTCTAACACCGCCAGTTGGTGCCTGGAAGTGCTGTGTGCACAGTCAACAGTCGCTCCTCTGTTATTGGGGTTCAGTAACGTCAGCTGATCCCCAGCTGTGTATCCGGCAACGTGTCATGCGACCGCCACGCTGGCACAACTAAAATGTAAGGGGACCTGTCCCCCCCCCCCAGGCGTTTGTTACTGAAAGAGCCACCATGTGCAGCACTAATACTGCACAAGGGAAAGGTTGCTCTTGAAATTATGCTCCTTGCAAACGCTGAACTACACACTCATGTAATGTGTCCCCTCACACCGTCCAACCGTCCCGGAGGTGGGACTTTCCTTTGTAATGTGACGCAGCACAGCCGTCATTGCTACCCCCTTGGCACCGTGCGCTGCCTCCTTAGCGTTGTTTGATTCCGTCATGGACCCTGCGCTGTTATGTTATCCCTTGGCCATGCACAGTTTGCGCTGCCTGTCCTCTGACATCATTTGTTGTCGTCCTGGCTGAGCCTGTGCGTCCACGCTGCCCGAAATCACACCTCGCAGTGTCGTCTAATGTGATCCCACAGTGGGCCTGGTATCCATGGCCATGCGCAGTGCATATACTAGCCTCTCACTCCCCTTCTTCACGCTTCTTCAGACTAGGCGGCGTCAGCTGATCCCTAATAGCATGCCACGGCCGTGACGCCGCACAGTCTGAAGAAGCAGGAAGGAGGTGAGTGAGAGGCGATGATATGCACTGCGCATGCCCATGGATCCCTGGCCCGCAGTGGGACTACATTAGATTACACTGCAAGGTTGGATCTCGGGCAGCTTGGACGCACAGGCACTGCCAGCCTGACACCTACATGATGTCAGAAGACGGGCACCGCTAACTGTGCATGGCCAAGGGATAACATTACAGCGCGGGCTCCGTGACAGAACCAAACAACGTTGAGGAGGTGGCGCCCGGCACCAAGGGGGTTGGAATGACGGCTATGCTGTGTCACATTACAAAGGAAAGTCCCACTTCCGGGATGGTTTGACGGTGTGAGGGGACACATTATATGAGTGTGTACTTCAGCGTTTGCAAGGAGCATAATTTTCGGAGCCACCATTTTCCATGTGCAGTATTACTGCTGTACAAGATGGCTCTTTCAGCAACAAATGCCTGGGTGGGGGGGGTTAAAGGTTCCCTTTCAACTTGCTCCACTGCAGGCTTCGGCCTACACTCTGCTCCTCTTTGATTCCCTGGGTTTCAACACTGTCAGTTGCCACCTGGAAGTGTTGTCTACACAGAAAAAACACTAGGTGATGTGTCAGTGGGGTTCAGCACCGCCAGCTGTTCCCCTGCTGTGTAGTCGGCAACGTGTCCAGCACAAGCCACGCTGGCACAACAGAACAAAAGCTGCCACCAGTGCAGGCTTCGGCCTAGACTCTGCTCCTCTCCTCCTCCTGCTGACCCTGGGCTCAAACACTAGTTTTTGCCCGGAAGTGCTAGCTGCACAGAGAAAAACACCAGCCAATGTGTTAGTGGGGTTCAGCACCGCCAGCTGTTCCCCTGCTGTGTAGCCGGCAACGTGACCTGCAAACGCCACGCAGGCACATGAACTGAAATTAAAGGGAACCTGGCCCCACCCCCCCCAGGTGTTTCTATGTATAACAGCCACCTAGTACAGCAGTACTGCTGCATTTGTACAAGGTGGCTGTTTTTTTATCCTTGCCCACGTAGAATTAAACACGTAAAATATGTGTCTCATTACAGACCATTACAATGTCCCTGAGGTGTGACTTTACTATTTAATGACACGCACCACCCCCCTTGGTAGCGCTGCCCGTCTTCTGACATCATTGGTTGGCTGCCTGTGCCTGTGCGTCCGCCCTGCCCGACACAACCCCCCTCGTTTTATTTATTTTGGCTGCGAGGGTGTGATTGATGGGCATGTGCAGTGCATATGTTCGCCTGTCTTAACTCATCTCCTTCCGCCTTCTTCAGACTGTGCGGCCTCCTGGCCGTGGTAGGCGATAAGGGATCAGCTGAGGCCGCCCAGTCTGAAGCAGGTGTAAGGACATGTGTGAGCGGCAAACATATTTACTGCACAAGGCCACGAATCCCAGCCACGCAGTGTGATTTTTTGAAAACACACTGTGGGCCTGGGATTCATATCCATTGCTAACCGCAACGGCCAACATGAAATGAGGTGAGAAGACAGGCAGCGCTCACAGCGCATGGCCAAGGGATCACAATAGCGCAGACTCCTGTACAGCTAATACAACGCTCAGGAATCTGCGCCCACCACCTAGGTGTAAATTTTGACACCTGTGCTGCGTCTCCTTAAAAAGACAAGTCACGCCTCCACTACTGTTCTACAGTAGAATGGGCTAAATAGTGTACGTGTTTTATTCAGCGTGTGCAAGGAGCAAAATTAAGAGCAACCTTTTACTTGTGCAGCATTAATGATGCACAAGGTGTGGCTCTTGTACCTTGCAACACCTGAGGGGGGGTTAAAGGTTACCTTTGAAATTGGTTCAACTAGGCTTCGGCCTACACTCTGCTCCTCTCCTCCTCCTGCTGACCCTGGGCTATAACACCGCCAGTTGTAGCCTGGAAGTGCTAGCTGCACAGAGAAAAACACCCGCCAATGTGTTAGTGGGGTTCAGCACCGCCAGCTGTTCCCCTGCTGTGTAGCCTGCATCGTGTCCAGCACAAGCCACGCTGGCACAACTGACCAAAAGCTGCCACCAGTGCTGGCTTCGGCCTACACTCTGCTCCTCTCCTCCTCCTGCTGACCCTGGGCTCTAACAACGCTAGTTTTTGCCCGGAATTGCTAGCTGCACAGAGAAAAACACCAGCCAATGTGTTAGTGGGGTTCAGCACCGCCAGCTGTTCCCCTGCTGTGTAGCCGCAAACGTGACCTGCAAACGCTACGCAGGCACATGAACTGAAATTGAAGTGAGCCTGCCCCCCACCCCCAGGTGTTTCTATGTATAACAGCCACCTTGTACAGCAGTACTGCTGCATTTGTACAAGGTGGCTGACTTTTTCTCCTTGCCCACGTGGAACTCAACACGTACAAAATGTGTCTCATTAGAGACCATTACAATGTCCCTGAGGTGTGACTTTCCTTTTTAATGACACGCAGCACCCCCATTGTTAGCGCTGCCCGTCTTCAGACATCATTGGTTGGCTGGCTGTGCCTGTGCGTCCGCCCTGCCCGACACAACGCCCCTCGTTGTCTCATATATTTTGACTGCGAGGGTGTGATTGATGGGCACGAGCAGTGCATATGTTCGCCTGTCTTCACTCCCCTCCTTCCGCCTTCTTCAGACTGTGCGGCCTCATGGCCGTGGCAGGCAATAAGGGATCAGCTGAGGCCGCCCAGTCTGAAGCAGGCGTAAGGACATGTGTGAGCGGTGAACATATTTACTGCACAAGGCCACGAATCCCAACACCGCAGTGTGACTTTATGGAAAGGCACTGTGGGTCTGGGATTTATGGCCATCGTTAACCGCACCGGCCAACATGAAATGAGGTCATAAGACGGCCTGCACTAACAGGGTATTGCCAAGGGATAACACAAGAGCGCACTCTCCTGTACTGCAAATAACAACGGTAAGGAGTCTGCGCCCAGCACCTAGGTGTAAATTTTGACACCTGTGCTGCGTCTTCTTCAAAAGAAAAGTCACGCCTCCACTACTGTTTGACAGTATAATGGGCTAAATAGTGTACGTGTTTTATTCAGCGTGTGCAAGGAGCAAAATGAAGAGAGTAACCTTAGACTTGTGCAGCATTAATGCTGTTCAAGGTGTTGCTCTTGTACCTTGAAACACCTGAGGGGGGGTTAAAGGTTTCCTTTGAAATTGGTTCAACTAGGCTTCGGCCTACACTCTGCTCCTCTCCTCCTCCTGCTGACCCTGGGCTCTAACACCGCCAGTTTTTGCCGTATGTGCTAGCTGCACAGAGAAAAACACCAGCCAATGTGTTAGTGGGGTTCAGCACCGCCAGCTGTTCCCCAGCTGTGTAGCCGGCAACGTGACCTGCAAACGCAACGCAGGCACAACAGAACAAAAGCTGCCACCAGTGCAGGCTTCGGCCTACACTCTGCTCCTCTCCTCCTCCTGCTGACCCTGGGCTCTAACACCGCTAGTTTTTGCCCGGAAATGCGAGCTTCACAGAGAAAAACAACAGCCAATGTGTTAGTGGGGTTCAGCACCGCCAGCTGTTCCCCTGCTGTGTAGCTGGCAACGTGTCCTGCAAACGCCACGCAGGCACATGAACTGAAATTGAAGGAAGCCTGCCCCCCACCCCCAGGTGTTTCTATGTATAACAGCCACCTTGTACAGCAGTACTGCTGCATTTGTACAAGGTGGCTGACTTTTTCTCCTTGCCCACGTGGAACTCAACACGTACAAAATGTGTCTCATTGAGACCATTCAACTGTCCCTGAGGTGTGACTTTCCTTTCTAATGATACGCAGCACCACCCTTGGTAGCGCTGCCCGTCTTCTGACATCATTGGTTGGCTGCCTGTGCCTGTGCGTCCGCCCTGCCCAACACAACGCCCCTCGTTGTCTCATATATTTTGGCAGCGAGGGTGTTATTGATGGGCATGTGCAGTGCATATGTTCGCCTGTCTTAACTCATCTCCTTCCGCCTTCTTCAGACTGTGCGGCCTCATGGCCGCGGCATGCGATAAGGGATCAGATGAGGCCGCCCAGTCTGAAGTAGGTGTAAGGACATGTGTGAGCGGCAAACATATTAACTGCACAAGGGCACGAATCCCAGCCACGCAGTGTGATTTTTTCCAAACACACTGTGGGTGTGGGATTCATGTCCACCGCTAACCGCATCGGCCAACATGAAATGAGGTCAGAAGACAGGAAGCGCTCACAGCGCATGGCCAAGGGATAAACAAGAGCGCAGACTCCTGTACAGCAAATAACAACGCTCAGGAAGCTGCGCCCATGCACCAAGGTGTTATTTTCGACACCTGTGCTGCTTTTCTTTAAAAAGACAAGTCACGCCTCCACTACTGTTTTACAGTAGAATGGGCTAAATAGTGTACGTGTTTTATTCAGCGTGTGCAAGGAGCAAAATTAATAGAGCAACCTTTTACTTGTGCAGCATTAATGCTGCACGAGGTGTGGCTCTTGTACCTTGCAACACCTGAGGGGGGTTAAAGGTTACCTTTGAAATTGGTTCAACTAGGCTTCGGCCTACACTCTGCTCCTCTCCTCCTCCTGCTGACCCTGGGCTCTAACACCGCCAGTTTTTGCCCGGACGTGCTAGCTGCACAGAGAAAAACACCAGCCAATGTGTTAGTGGGGTTCAGCACCGCCAACTGTTCCCCAGCTGTGTAGCCGGCAACGTGACCTGCAAACGCCACGCAGGCACAACAGAACAAAAGCTGCCACCAGTGCAGGCTTCGGCCTACACTCTGTTCCTCTCCTCCTCCTGCTGACCCCGGGCTCTAACACCGCCAGTTTTTGCCCGGACGTGCTAGCTGCACAGAGAAAAACACCAGCCAATGTGTTAGTGGGGTTCAGCACCGCCAGCTGTTCCCCTGCTGTGTAGCCGGCAACGTGACCTGCAAATGCCACGCAGGCACATGAACTGAAATTAAAGGGACCCTGCCACCCACCCCAAGGTGTTTCTATGTATAACAGCCACCTTGTACAGCAGTACTGCTGCATTTGTACAAGGTGGCTGACTTTGTCTACTTGCCCACGTTTAATTAAACACGGAAAAAATGTGTCTCATTACAGACCATTACAATGTCCCTGAGGTGTGACTTTCCTTTTTAATGACACGCAGCACCCCCCTTGTTAGCGCTGCCCGTCTTCTGACATCTTTGGTTGGCTGGCTGCGGCTGTGCGTCCGCCCTGCCTGAAACCACGCTCCTCGTTGTCTTGCTTATTTTGACTGCGAGGGTGTGATTGATGGGCACGAGCAGTGGATATCTTCACCTGTCTTTACTCCTCTCCTTCCGCCTTCTTCAGAAAGTGCGGCCTCATGGCCGCGGCATGCGAGAAGGGATCAGATGAGGCCGCCCAGTCTGATGCATGTGTAAGGACATGAGGGACAGGCGACAAAATTTACTGCGCAAGGTCACGAATCCCAGCTCTGCAGTGTGACTTTATTAAAAGACACTGCGGGTCTGGGTTTCATGGCCATCGCTAACCGCACCGGCCAACATGAAATGAGGTGAGAAGACAGGCATCGCTCACAGCGCATGGCCAAGGGATAACAAGAGCGCAGACTCCTGTACAGCAAATAACTACGCTCAGGAATCTTCGCCCAGCACCTAGGTGTAAATTTTGACACCTGTGCTGCATCTCCTTAAAAAGACAAGTCACGCCTCCACTACTGTTTGACAGTATAATGGGCTAAATAGTGTACGTGTTTTATTCAGCGTGTGCAAGGAGCAAACTAAATAGAGCAACCTTTTACTTGTGCAGCATTAATGCTGCACAAGGTGTGGCTCTTGTACCTTGCAACACCTGAGGAGGGGTTAAAGGTTACCTTTGAAATTGGTTCAACTAGGCTTCGGCCTACACTCTGCTCCTCTCCTCCTCCTGCTGACCCTGGGCTCTAACATCGCCAGTTTGTGCCCGGACGTGCTAGCTGCACAGAGAAAAACACCAGCCAATGTGTTAGTGGGGTTCAGCACCGCCAGCTGTTCCCCAGCTGTGTAGCCGGCAACGTGACCTGCAAACGCCACGCAGGCACAACAGAACAAAAGCTGCCACCAGTGCAGGCTTCGGCCTACACTCTGCTCCTCTCCTCCTCCTGCTGACCCTGGGCTCATAACACCGCCAGTTTTAGCCTGGAAGTGCTAGCTGCACAGAGAAAAACACCAGCCAATGTGTCAGTGGGGTTCAGCACCGCCAGCTGTTCCCCAGCTGTGTAGCCGGCAACGTGCCCTGCAAACGCCATGCAGGCACATGAACTGAAATTGAAGGGAGCCTGCCCCCCACCCCCAGGTGTTTCTATGTATAACAGCCACCTTGTTCAGCAGTACTGCTGCATTTGTACAAGGTGGCTGACTTTTTCTCCTTGCCCACGTGGAACTCAACACGTACAAAATGTGTCTCATTGAGACCATTCCACTGTCCCTGAGGTGTGACTTTCCTTTGTAATTATACGCAGCACCCCCCTTGGTAGCGCTTCCCGTCTTTTGACATCATGGCTAGCTGGCTGCGCCTGTGCATCCGCCCTGCGTGAAACAACGCCCCTCGTTGTCTTATTTATTTTGTCAGCGAGGGTGTGGTTTATGGGCACGAGCAGTGCATATGTTCGCCTGTCGTCTCTCATCTCCTTCCGCCTTCTTCAGACTGTGCGGCCTCCTGGCCGCGGCATGCGAAAAGGGATCAGCAGAGGCCGCCCAGTCTGAAGCAGGTGTAAGGACGTGTGTGAGCGTCGAAAATATTTACTGCTCAAGGCCACGAATCCCAGCACCGCAGTGTGACTTTATGAAAAGGCAGTGTGGGTCTGGGATTTATGGCCATTGTTAACCGCAGCGGCCAACATGAAATGAGGTCATAAGAGGGGCAGCGCTAACAGGGAATTGCCAAGGGATAACACAAGAGCGCAGACTCCTGTACAGCAAAAAACAACGCTCAGGAAGCAGCGCCAAGCACAAAGGCGTTATTTGGGACACCTATGCTGCGCCTCCTTAAAAATACAAGTCACGCCTCAACTACAGTTTGACTGTAGAATGGGCTAAATTGTGTACGTGTTGCATTCAGCGTGTGCAAGTAGACAAATTAATAGAGCAACCTTTTCTTGTGCAGCATTAATGCTGCACAAGGTGTGGCTCTTGTACTTTGTAACACCTGAGGGGGGTTAAAGGTTACCTTTGAAATTGGTTCAACTAGGCTTCGGCCTACACTCTGCTCCTCTCCTCCTCCTGCTGACCCTGGGCTGTAACAACGCTAGTTTTTGCCCGGAAGTGCTAGCTGCACAGAGAAAAACACCAGCCAATGTGTTAGTGGGGTTCAGCACCGCCTGCTGTTCCCCCACTGTGTAGCCGGCAAAGTGTCCTGCAAACGCAACGCAGACACAAAGCTGACTCCAGTGCAGGCTTCGGCCTACACTCTGCTCCCCCTGCTTACCCTTTGCTCCAACACCGCTAGTTGGGGCTGTAGGAAGACAATGTTTGATAGGCAAAGCATCCGGGTTCCAGCACCGCCAGCTGGTTCTCGGCAGTGTTCTTGTCACAGGTACTCCCTCGTGCCAAACCTGGTTTCAGCACCGTCAGCTGTTTCCGGGTTGTGTCAAACTCGCTGAGACGCCTATGCTTGCCCCGTCGTGTTGCAGTCGGGTTAGCCAACTCCAGGGTGCATCCAGTTTAGGAGCTTCCTATGTGGGCTGCATGAATTGGTAGTCAAGGCTGGTTCTGTAGTGCCAGTAGGCCCAGCTCCCCCTGTAGGACTGTTGGGGTTCGGTAACTGCGGCTGCCTCGCGGCCTAGCTGTTCTCTCCTCTCCTGTGGGCCTTCGGGTCCACCTCCTGGTTCCAGCACCGTCAGCTGGTTCCAGGCCGAGCCTTTGGCTTAGGTGCCTCCTCCTGGGTATCCGAGTTCCGCCAACGCCAGGCGGTCCTTGGTAGTGCTTTTAAGCGCGGGCACCTACAGCTTAGTAACCGGGTTCCAGCACCGTCAGCTGGTCCTCGGTGCCATTGGCTCTTGCACACTGGGGCAACGCATCCGGGTTCCAGCACCGCCAGCTGGTTCTCGGCAGTGTTCTTGTCACAGGTACTCCCTCGTGCCAAGCCTGGTTTCAGCACCGTCAGCTGTTTCCGGGTTGTGTCAAGTTCACTGAGACGCCTATGCTTGCCCCGTCGTGGTGCGGTCGGGTTAGCCAACTCCAAGGTGCCTCCAGTTTAGGAGCTTCCTATGTGGGCTGCGTGAACTGGTAGTCAAGGCTGGTTCTGTAGTGCCAGTAGGCCCAGCTCCCCCTGTAGAACTGTTGGGGTTCGGTAACTGCGGCTGCCTCGCGGCCTAGCTGTTCTCTCCTCTCCTGTGGGCCTTCGGGTCCACCTCCTGGTTCCAGCACCGTCAGCTGGTTCCAGGCCGAGCCTTTGGCTTAGGTGCCTCCTCCTGGGTATCCGAGTTCCGCCAACGCCAGGCGGTCCTTGGTAGTGCTTTTAAGCGCGGGCACCTACAGCTTAGTAACCGGGTTCCAGCACCGTCAGCTGGTCCTCGGTGCCATTGGCTCTTGCACACTGGGGCAACGCATCCGGGTTCCAGCACCGCCAGCTGGTTCTCGGCAGTGTTCTTGTCACAGGTACTCCCTCGTGCCAAGCCTGGTTTCAGCACCGTCAGCTGTTTCCGGGTTGTGTCAAGTTCACTGAGACGCCTATGCTTGCCCCGTCGTGGTGCGGTCGGGTTAGCCAACTCCAAGGTGCCTCCAGTTTAGGAGCTTCCTATGTGGGCTGCGTGAACTGGTAGTCAAGGCTGGTTCTGTAGTGCCAGTAGGCCCAGCTCCCCCTGTAGAACTGTTGGGGTTCGGTAACTGCGGCTGCCTCGCGGCCTAGCTGTTCTCTCCTCTCCTGTGGGCCTTCGGGTCCACCTCCTGGTTCCAGCACCGTCAGCTGGTTCCAGGCCGAGCCTTTGGCTTAGGTGCCTCCTCCTGGGTATCCGAGTTCCGCCAACGCCAGGCGGTCCTTGGTAGTGCTTTTAAGCGCGGGCACCTACAGCTTAGTAACCGGGTTCCAGCACCGTCAGCTGGTCCTCGGTGCCATTGGCTCTTGCACACTGGGGCAACGCATCCGGGTTCCAGCACCGCCAGCTGGTTCTCGGCAGTGTTCTTATCACAGGTACTCCCTCGTGCCAAGCCTGGTTTCAGCACCGTCAGCTGTTTCCGGGTTGTGTCAAGTTCACTGAGACGCCTATGCTTGCCCCGTCGTGGTGCGGTCGGGTTAGCCAACTCCAGGGTGCCTCCAGTTTAGGAGCTTCCTATGTGGGCTGCGTGAACTGGTAGTCAAGGCTGGTTCTGTAGTGCCAGTAGGCCCAGCTCCCCCTGTAGGACTGTTGGGGTTCGGTAACTGCGGCTGCCTCGCGGCCTAGCTGTTCTCTCCTCTCCTTGTGGGCCTTCGGGTCCACCTCCTGGTTCCAGCACCGTCAGCTGGTTCCAGGCCGAGCCTTTGGCTTAGGTGCCTCCTCCTGGGTATCCGAGTTCCGCCAACGCCAGGCGGTCCTTGGTAGTGCTTTTAAGCGCGGGCACCTACAGCTTAGTAACCGGGTTCCAGCACCGCCAGCTGGTCCTCGGTGCCATTGGCTCTTGCACACTGGGGCAACGCATCTGGGTTCCAGCACCGCCAGCTGGTTCTCGGCAGTGTTCTTGTCACAGGTACTCCCTCGTGCCAAGCCTGGTTTCAGCACCGTCAGCTGTTTCCGGGTTGTGTCAAGTTCACTGAGACGCCTATGCTTGCCCCGTCGTGGTGCGGTCGGGTTAGCCAACTCCAGGGTGCCTCCAGTTTAGGAGCTTCCTATGTGGGCTGCGTGAACTGGTAGTCAAGGCTGGTTCTGTAGTGCCAGTAGGCCCAGCTCCCCCTGTAGGACTGTTGGGGTTCGGTAACTGCGGCTGCCTCGCGGCCTAGCTGTTCTCTCCTCTCCTGTGGGCCTTCGGGTCCACCTCCTGGTTCCAGCACCGTCAGCTGGTTCCAGGCCGAGCCTTTGGCTTAGGTGCCTCCTCCTGGGTATCCGAGTTCCGCCAACGCCAGGCGGTCCTTGGTAGTGCTTTTAAGCGCGGGCACCTACAGCTTAGTAACCGGGTTCCAGCACCGCCAGCTGGTCCTCGGTGCCATTGGCTCTTGCACACTGGGGCAACGCATCCGGGTTCCAGCACCGCCAGCTGGTTCTCGGCAGTGTTCTTGTCACAGGTACTCCCTCGTGCCAAGCCTGGTTTCAGCACCGTCAGCTGTTTCCGGGTTGTGTCAAGCTCACTGAGACGCCTATGCTTGCCCCGTCGTGGTGCTGTCGGGTTAGCCAACTCCAGGGTGCCTCCAGTTTAGGAGCTTCCTATGTGGGCTGCGTGAACTGGTAGTCAAGGCTGGTTCTGTAGTGCCAGTAGGCCCAGCTCCCCCTGTAGGACTGTTGGGGTTCGGTAACTGCGGCTGCCTCGCGGCCTAGCTGTTCTCTCCTCTCCTGTGGGTCTTCGGGTCCACCTCCTGGTTCCAGCACCGTCAGCTGGTTCCAGGCCGAGCCTTTGGCTTAGGTGCCTCCTCCTGGGTATCCGAGTTCCGCCAACGCCAGGCGGTCCTTGGTAGTGCTTTTAAGCGCGGGCACCTACAGCTTAGTAACCGGGTTCCAGCACCGCCAGCTGGTCCTCGGTGCCATTGGCTCTTGCACACTGGGGCAACGCATCTGGGTTCCAGCACCGCCAGCTGGTTCTCGGCAGTGTTCTTGTCACAGGTACTCCCTCGTGCCAAGCCTGGTTTCAGCACCGTCAGCTGTTTCCGGGTTGTGTCAAGCTCACTGAGACGCCTATGCTTGCCCCGTCGTGGTGCTGTCGGGTTAGCCAACTCCAGGGTGCCTCCAGTTTAGGAGCTTCCTATGTGGGCTGCGTGAACTGGTAGTCAAGGCTGGTTCTGTAGTGCCAGTAGGCCCAGCTCCCCCTGTAGGACTGTTGGGGTTCGGTAACTGCGGCTGCCTCGCGGCCTAGCTGTTCTCTCCTCTCCTGTGGGCCTTCAGGTCCACCACCTGATTCCAGCACCGTCAGCTGGTTCTCGGCAGTGTCTTTTGCTCTTGTACCTTCTGCTCCCCATCTTGGTTCCAGTACCGTCAGCTGGTTCCGGGCAGAGCCTTTGGCTTAGGTGCCTCCTTCTGGGTATCCGAGTTCCGCCAACGTCAGGCGGTCCTTGGTAGTGCTTTTTAGCACGGGTACCTCCTGCTTAGTAACCGGGTTCCAGTAACGTCAGCTGGTCCTCGGTAGTTCCATAGGCTCTTGAACCTTCGGGTAGCCATCCGAGTTCCAGTTCCATCAGCTGGTTCTTGGCATTTTCTCAGCCTTCTTGTACCTTCTGCTACATTTCCAAGTTGAAGACCCTAAAGTCGACGACCCGGAAGACCACCCCGATGACGACGACGACGACCCGGAAGACCACCCCGATGATGACGACGACGACGGCGGAGACGACGACGGCGGAGACGACGACGGCTGAGACAACGACGGCAGAGATGACGACACTGGAGACGACGACCCTGGAGACGACGACATGGAAGACCGAGAAGCAGAAGAACAAGAGGCTGCAGAACAAAGAGCAGAAGAACATTAAGCATAAGACTTAATATCAGAGCAAAAGATATTATCTAAATTATATGCAGAAGAAGACTAAGCAGTGTATGGGGGTGAGTCCGTTCCTCCTCGTAGTGCCCCTGGATAAAGCCTGATGCTGCAGGCCAAACTGAACGCGGACAAATGTAACTTTTGTGACTGGCAGAACAGAAGGTGTAATCTTCCAACTTTTATAGATAACAACTACGGGAATGCCTGTCACAAATGAGAATATGATGAAGAAGTAGAATAGGAAGAATAATAACAGTGGAATAAAAAGAATATGTAGAATAGGAAGAATAATAATAGTTGAATAAAATGAATATGAAGAATGTAATCAAAAAAAAAAAAAAAGGTAAAGGATGAAGAAGAAGATGAATAAGGTGAAGAAGAAGTTGATGTCAAAGATGCTGATGATGATGAAGATGAAAGTGTGGGAAAAGAAAAAAAAAAAAAAGAAGGGGAAGGGCGTGAAATAGTGAAACATCAATATCTGACAAAATAAAAAAAAAAAATGTACATAGTCAATATCTTTGTCACTCCGAACGTCTTAAAAAAAAAACAAAAACATGCTATTCTATTTGATTGGGATAAACCTCTATGACTTTAATGTCTCCGCCACCTCCCCAAATACATCCGGCATTATTCTTAGTTGTTTTCCTTCATGTAGAATGAACCTACAAGGCAAGAAAGGGTTTATTTTAATTCCGATATTTTGGTCCCATTGACTTGCATTGGGATCGGGTATCCTGGGTATCCGAGTTCCGCCAACGCCAGGCGGTCCTTGGCAGTGCTTTTAAGCGCGGGCACCTACAGCTTAGTAACCGGGTTCCAGCACCGCCAGCTGGTCCTCCGTGCCATTGGCTCTTGCACACTGGGGCAACGCATCTGGGTTCCAGCACCGCCAGCTGGTTCTCGGCAGTGTTCTTGTCACAGGTACTCCCTTGTGCCAAGCCTCGTTTCAGCACCGTCAGCTGTTTCCGGGTTGTGTCAAGCTCACTGAGACGCCTATGCTTGCCCCGTCGTGGTGCTGTCGGGTTAGCCAACTCCAGGGTGCCTCCAGTTTAGGAGCTTCCTATGTGGGCTGCGTGAACTGGTAGTCAAGGCTGGTTCTGTAGTGCCAGTAGGCCCAGCTCCCCCTGTAGGACTGTTGGGGTTCGGTAACTGCGGCTGCCTCGCGGCCTAGCTGTTCTCTCCTCTCCTGTGGGCCTTCAGGTCCACCACCTGGTTCCAGCACCGTCAGCTGGTTCTCGGCAGTGTCTTTTGCTCTTGTACCTTCTGCTCCCCATCTTGGTTCCAGTACCGTCAGCTGGTTCCGGGCAGAGCCTTTGGCTTAGGTGCCTCCTTCTGGGTATCCGAGTTCCGCCAACGTCAGGCGGTCCTTGGTAGTGCTTTTTAGCACGGGTACCTCCTGCTTAGTAACCGGGTTCCAGTAACGTCAGCTGGTCCTCGGTAGTTCCATAGGCTCTTGAACCTTCGGGTAGCCATCCGAGTTCCAGTTCCATCAGCTGGTTCTTGGCATTTTCTCAGCCTTCTTGTACCTTCTGCTACATTTCCAAGTTGAAGACCCTAAAGTCGACGACCCGGAAGACCACCCCGATGACGACGACGACGACCCGGAAGACCACCCCGATGACGACGACGACGACGGCGGAGATGACGACGGCGGAGACGACGACGGCGGAGACGACGACGGCTGAGACAATGACGGCGGAGATGACGACACTGGAGACGACGACCCTGGAGACGACGACATGGAAGACCGAGAAGCAGAAGAACAAGAGGCTGCAGAACAAAGAGCAGAAGAACATTAAGCATAAGACTTAATATCAGAGCAAAAGATATTATCTAAATTATATGCAGAAGAAGACTAAGCAGTGTATGGGGGTGAGTCCGTTCCTCCTCGTAGTGCCCCTGGATAAAGCCTGATGCTGCAGGCCAAACTGAACGCGGACAAATGTAACTTTTGTGACTGGCAGAACAGAAGGTGTAATCTTCCAACTTTTATAGATAACAACTACGGGAATGCCTGTCACAAATGAGAATATGATGAAGAAGTAGAATAGGAAGAATAATAACAGTGGAATAAAAAGAATATGTAGAATAGGAAGAATAATAATAGTTGAATAAAATGAATATGAAGAATGTAATAAAAAAAAAAAAAAAGGTAAAGGATGAAGAAGAAGATGAATAAGGTGAAGAAGAAGTTGATGTCAAAGATGCTGATGATGATGAAGATGAAAGTGTGGGAAAAGAAAAAAAAAAAAAAAGAAGGGGAAGAGCGTGAAATAGTGAAACATCAATATCTGACAAAATAAAAAAAAAAAATTTACATAGTCAATATCTTTGTCACTCCGAACGTCTTAAAAAAAAAAAAAAAACATGCTATTCTATTTGATTGGGATAAACCTCTATGACTTTAATGTCTCCGCCACCTCCCCAAATACATCCGGCATTATTCTTAGTTGTTTTCCTTCATGTAGAATGAACCTACAAGGCAAGAAAGGGTTTATTTTAATTCCGATATTTTGGTCCCATTGACTTGCATTGGGATCGGGTATCGGTATCGGCGATATCCGATATTTTTTGAATATCGGCCGATCCTATCCGATACTTTCCGATATCGGAAGGTATCACTCAACACTAATAATAATCCCATTATTGCCCTCTCCCCCACCCCCATGATTGCCCTCTTCACCACCTTCATCATTGCCTCTTCCCCACCACCACCATCATTGTCCTTTCCACTGCAACCATCACTGCCTTCTCCCTCACCACCCCATGATTACCTATTCCTACACCTCCATCATTTCCTCCTCCCCCACCATGACCATCATTGCCCTTTCCACCACCACCATCATTGCCTTTTCCCCCCACCACCCCCATCATTACCCATTCCACCACCTCCATCACCACCACCCCATCATTGTTCTTTCCAATGCCATCATCATTGCCTTCTTCCCCACCACCCACATCATTACCCATTCCACGACCTCCATCATTTCCTCCTTCCCCACCATCCCCATCATTGCCCTTCCCACCACCACCATCATTGTCTTTTTCCCACCACCCCATCATTGCCCATTACACCACCTCTATCATTTCCTCCTCCCCACCACCCCCATTATTGCTCATTCACCACCTCCATCATTTCCTCCTCCCCACCACCCCCATCATTGCTTTCTCCCCCACCACCCACACCATTACCCATTCCAGACATCCATCACTTCCACCTCCCCCACCATCCCCATCATTGCCTTTTCCACCACCACCATCATTGTCTTTTACCCCACCACCCCATCATTGCCCATTACACCACCTCTATAATTTCCTCCTCCCCACCACCCCATCATTGCTTTCTCCCCCACCACCCACATCATTACCCATTCCACGACAACATCATTTCCTCCTCCCCCACCATCCCCATCATTGCCCTTTCCACCACCACCATCATTGTCTTTTTCTCCACCACTCCATCATTGCCCATTACACCACCTCTATCATTTCCTCCTCCCCACCACCCCCATTATTGCCCATTCACCACCTCCATCATTTCCTCCTCCCCCACCACCCCATCATTGCTTTCTCTCCCACCACCCTATCATTGCCCTCTCCGTCAACCCAATCATTGCCTTCTGCCCCATCACCCCATCATTGCCCTCTCCATCAACGTCATCATTGCCTTCTGCCCCATCACCCCCATCATTGCCCTCTCTGTCAACCCAATCATTGCCTTCTGCCCCATCATTGCCCTCTCCTCCACCCAAACACACACACAGACACACACAGCACCATTCACCTCTCTGCATACATACATATATACACACTCACACACCTTGCCTCACCTCTGCGCACGGTATCCTGAAGCCGCCCCATCACCGGCAGCTTCCTATCTCGCACAGCCGCGGCGCTGAATGATGATATCATTCAGCCACTGCTATGTGAGACAGGAAGCGCGGGCAGGAAGCAAGACAGATCTATTCCCTGCAGCTCTGCTCCACTGCCATTTTCTCTAGCAGGCAGCGGAGCTGCAGGGATTGCTCCCTGCCCATCGCACATGAGGACAATCTGGCCAAGGGCCCCCGAAGCCGGATAAACTGCTCAGATTGCCCTCATTATTAGCTGCCCTGCAGTGGCCCCCCAGAGCCTCCGGGCCCCAATGCAGCCGCACCAGTTGACCAGGCGGTATGTCCGCCCATGGTGCACTCTATAAAACTACGTCTTCAGATGCCCAGCAGATACCTCAGGAGTGTTTACAACGTGAGGACACTGCTTGACAGAGAATCAGAATTTAGCTTCCCACCATCAGAAAATGACCTATTGTTTAAATCAAGTTGTTGTGTTACATGTATTTTTCTTTTTTTTACATTTCACAGCCTGTATTAAAAATAAAACAGGGATTTTTGTGTTACTCACTGTAAAATCCTTTTCTCCGAGTCGTTCATTGGGGGACACAGGACTGTGGGTGTATGCTACTGCCGCCAGGAGGCTGACACTAAGTAGGTATATAAAAAAAAAAAAAGTTAGCTCCTCCTCCATAGTATACACCTTGCCACTGGCCCTGACAGCTCCAGTTTGGTACACAAGCAGTAGGAGATAGAGAAAACAAAACAGCATTAGAGCAAAGACAACATGTCTAGAATAATACTACAGTCTGAACAACCCCATAGACAAATAAAATGAATAGGGAGGGAGCTGTGTCCCCCAATGAACGACTCGGAGAAAAGGATTTTACGGTGAGTAACACAAAAATCCCTGTTTCTCCATCGTCTCATTGGGGGACACAGGACTGTGGGATGTCCCAAAGCAGTCCCAGGGTGGGAAGAAGACTCACTGGAAGAAAACCCCTAGGCACTTACCGCCTATAGGTGTGATACCGCAGCCTGAAGAATTTTCCTTCCCAAACTTGCATCAGCAGAGGCCTGAGTGTGGATATTATAATGTTTAGAGAAAGTGTGCAGGCTGGACCAAGTGGCCGCTTTGCAAACCTGCTCTGCTGAAGCTTGGTGCCGAAGCGCCCAGGAAGCCCCTACCGCCCGAGTAGAGTGTGCCCTGATCCCAGCCGAGATGGCTGCACCCTTGATACGGTAGGCCTCCTGAATAGTGGTTCTTATCCATCTGGCTAAGGTCGATCTAGAGGCTGCGAGTCCCTTTTTATGACCCGCAGGAAGAACGAACAGAACATCCGTCTTTCGAAAAGAAGCGGTCCGGGAAACGTATCTTCTCAGAGCTCTCACCAAATCTAGAGTATGGAGAGCTTTTTCCACCCGGTGTGTAGGCGCAGGACAAAAAGAAGGCAAGACAATGTCCTCATTAATGTGGAATGAGGAGACTACTTTTGGCAGAAAGGAAGGTGCTGGTCTCAGCACCACCTTATCCTGATGAAATTGTAGAAACGGCGCCTGACAGGACAAGGCCGCTAATTCCGATACCCGCCTAATGGATGTATATAGGTACCTTAAAGGAACATCTTGGAGGGGTTCAAATGGAGGTTCCTGAAGAGCACTCAAGACCAAATTAAGGTCCCAAGCTTCTATCGGAGCTTTGTAAGGAGGGACTATATGAGAGACTCCCTGCAAAAAAGTTTTTACTTGCAGATTGGTAGCGATCCTGCGCTGGAAAAGAACCGATAAGGCGGATATTTGCCTCCTAAGGGTACTTGGAGCGAGACCTGAGTCTAGACCAGATTGGAGAAAAGCTAGGACATTAGGAATGGAAAACCGAAGAGGAGGAAGACCCTTCTTCCTGCACCATGAGAGAAAGACTTTCCAGGTGTGGTGGTAAATGCGTGCTGAAGCTGTCTTTCGAGCATTAACCATAGTTGAGGCTACTTTCTGAGAAAAACCGGCCTGGGTCAGAATCCAAGATTCAACGGCCAAGCCGTCAAACGCAGGGCCTCTAAGTTCTGGTGGAATATCGGCCCCTGCGACAGAAGATCTGGCTGCATTGGTAGCTGCCAAGGAACCCCGACGATCAGCTGAACTAGGTCTGCGTACCATGACCTCCGAGGCCAATCTGGGGCGACTAGAATTGCCGGAACTCCCTCTAACTTGATCTTCCTGACGACCTTTGGAAGCAGCGCCAGAGGGGGAAACAGATATGGAAGACGAAATTGGTTCCAAGATAGGACTAGTGCGTCTACGGCAATTGCTCCTGGATCTCGAAACCGTGCAACGAACCTGGGTACTTTGGTATTCGACCCGGTGGCCATTAGATCCACGTCCGGGATTCCCCAGCGTAGACATATCTGCCGAAAAACATCGGGGTGAAGAGACCATTCCTCGGGCGCAAGACCCTGTCGGCTCAGAAAGTCCGCTGCCCAGTACTCCTTGCCCGGGATGTAAACTGCCGAGATCACAGAGTGATTGTTCTCGGCCCAACGGAGGACTTGTCCTACCTCGCGCATGGCTGATCTGCTGCGAGTGCCCCCCTGATGATTTACGTAGGCCACGGCCGTGGCATTGTCCGATTGGATCCGCACCAGGCGACCCGCCAGAAGATGGTGAAAGTGCTGCAAGGCCAGCCAAATTGCCCTTATCTCCAACAGATTGATTGGAAGGGTTGATTCCCTTAGGGACCAACGACCCTGAGCCGTGTGCTGGAGAAATACTGCTCCCCAACCGAGAAGGCTGGCGTCCGTAGTGACTACCAGCCAATGAACTGGAGGAAAGGCTTTCCCCTGAAGTAGGGATGAACTCCTCATCCACCATATCAGGGATTGCCTGACCCCAGGAGACAGACGACACCTGAGGTTGAGAGACAAAGGACTCCTGTCCCAGGCTGACAGAAGTGCCTGTTGGAGTGAACGAAGATGGAATTGGGCGAATGGAACCGCTTCTATAGCTGCTACCATCCTGCCCAAGACCTTCATGCAGAACCGGATTGAATGGAAACTCGGCTGCCGAAGAATTTTTACCTCCTGCCGGAGACAAAGCACCTTGTCCTGGGGTAAAATAGTTAGCCCCCGAGAGGTGTAGAAGATCATCCCTAAAAAAGAGATCTTCCGAGATGGTACTAGAGATGACTTCTTTAAATTGACCAGCCACCCTAGACGAGCTAGCGTGTCCAAAGAGATGTTGACGTTGTCCCTGCATGCCTGAAAAGTTGGTCCTTTGACTAAGAGATCGTCTAAGGCTACGTTCACACTAGCGTTATGCTAGTGTGCGTCGCGTTAGCGTCGGGCGACGCAGCGGCGACGCACGCGTCATGCGCCCCTATACTTAACATGGGGGACGCATGCGTTTTTGTTTGTTGCGTTGTGCGACGCATGCGTCTTTTTTGCCGCAAGCGTCGGACCAAGAAAACGCAACAAGTTGCATTTTTCTTGCGTCCGATTTTCGGCAAAAAACGACGCATGCGTCGCAAAACGCAGCGTTTTTGCGTGCGTTTTGCCGCGTTTTTGGGTGCGTTGTGCGTTGCGTCGCCGATGCAGCAGCGCACAACGCTAGTGTGAACGTAGCCTTAGTAAGGCAGAATGACTATGCCTCGAGAGTGCAGGATTGACACCACTGTTGCCATCACCTTCGTGAACACCCTGGGAGCAGTGGCGAGCCCGAAAGGTAATGCAGTGAATTGGAAGTGTCGCTCGCCTATGAAAAACCGTAGAAATTTTTGATGAGGAGGAAATATAGAAACGTGCAGATAGGCGTCTTGAATATCTATGGAAGCCAGGAATTCTCCCCTTTCCATAGCCGCAATGACCGAGCGGAGAGATTCCATACGGAAGCGACGAGTGCTGATGAATTTGTTTAGACACTTTAGGTCCAGAATGGGTCTCACGGTCCCATTCTTTTTGGGAACCATAAACAGATTTGAATAAAACCCCTTGAACCTTTCTTCCTTTGGAACAGGGACAATGACCCCGTTGGACTGAAGAGACTCGACTGCTCTGAATAAAGCTCTTAGACGGGTTTTTGAACTGGGAAGACTGGACGGAAAAAACCAGCCTGGAGGGAGACAGGAAAACTCTATTTTGCACCCTGAAACCACCAGGTCTCTTACCCATCTGTCGTGAACAACTGACAGCCAGGACTGATGGAACAGTAGTAGGCGATTGCCTACCCTGTTGAAAGCGACGAGAGGCTGCCTCCAGTCATTTAGCCGAAGATCGAGGATATCTAGATCCCCTAGATCTTGATGGTTGATACCGCATTCTTGCCAATGGATTGGCCCTATAGGAGACCTGGTGCTCCCTGTCTATCAAGCTGTGATAAAGACCGCTGTGTTGGTCGAAAGGCGTAGCCTACCTCGCATGTGCTATGGTGCTGTCCCAGGAGTTGTTTCTCCATTTTAAAAGTTGGAATAAATTTTCATGATTTTACTGAAGCTGGAACCATTCTCTTTTTGTTTATGGGCTCCCTGTCTTGGACAGGCCGACTTGGGGGACCTGCGCTTGGTGCCGCAGACCACCGGGAGTTACGAAAGGATTTAAATCTTGCTTGAAATTGGCGACGAAAAGGTTGCTTAACATTTTGTTGAGGAAGGAAATTACTTTTACCTCCCGTGGTATCAGATATAAGCTGATCCTGTTTTTCGCCAAAAAGACGGACACCTTGATAAGGGAGGGATGTAAGGGACTTTTTTGAAGTAGAGTCCGCCCGCCAATTTCTTAGCCATAGGGCCCTTCTGATAGCAATAGCATTTGCCGCAGCCAATGCTGAACAATTTGCCGCATCCAAGGATGCATTAATCAGATAATTTCCTGCTAAAGATATCTGATTTGACATCTCTATCACCTCTACAGGAAACCCCTTATCCTGAAGAGCCTTAGTTACGGACTCTGACCAAGCTATCATAGCTTTGGCAACCCATGTGGCCGCAAAAGACGGCGCGAGGGCTGACCCTGAAGCCTCAAACAGAGACCGAGCTAGACTCTCTAGGAGCCGATCAGTCGGATCCTTAATAGACGACCCATTAGGAAGAGACAGCAACGTACTAGAGGCCAAACGGGACACGGGAGGATCCACTGAAGGGGATTCTGCCCACTTTTTACAAAGCTCTGGAGCGAAAGGATACCTTGCACCTAGGGCCTTCTGGCCAAAGAAACGCTTATCTGGTCGCTCCATGTGACGTTGGACTAGATCCTCAAACTCAGGATGAGTAGAAAACACCCTATGAGGTTGCTTGAATATCTTAAAGGACACCTTATGACCAGAAGGTAAGGTGGCCACATCCTCTACTCCCAAAGTCTGGTTAACGGCCTCAATGAGACTGTCAACAGATTCCTGATAACCAGGAGCTTCTAAATCAAAAGACCCCTCTGAGTCATAGTCCGAACCGTGTTCACTCAATTCCGCAGGAGAGGGAGATCGAGAGACGGATTCAAAGATGCTGATGCACCTGACGGACCGGGAGACGCTGTGTGGGATCGTTTCCCCTGTGTCTGCCTAGAGGGAGTACGGCCCCTGCAGGCCGGAGGATCCTGAAAATCGGAGGATCTTTCCAAAACAGGCGGATGAATGTCCCTGACAGGGGCTTGAAGGGACTCAACCGCCTTTGTTAGAGACGCCATAGACTGCGTTAATGATATGACCCACTCAGGGGGAGACACTGCCGACCCAGGTACAGGCACACCCGGCAGGATAGCCGGCGGGGTAACAGGCAGGGTAGCAGACGGGGGCTACTGCACGCGCTCGGAATCACAAGCCTCACAGAGATGGTTACTTTGCGCATGCGGAAAAGCAGACCGACAGGTAATGCATGAGGAATACAGAACTGAGTGAGTCTTAGGGTTTCTAGACATGATGACTCTAAAGCCGCTATGCTCCGTATCTCCTTATGAGCTACTAGGTCTAGAACAAATACTGTTGTCAGGCTGAGGGAAGTAGCACTCACCCCAGTCCTGTGTCCCCATATGCTCTCAAACACTGAACCATGTCTCCTGTGCAAATCACACATATATACTAAATTACAGGGCGGATGCTTGAAAAAGTGGGAGGAGTTACCGCGCATGGACCCGGTTGAGGCCGAAGCAGGGAACTAGATTTCACTCCTTCCCCTGCTCTCCCGGGAAAGCTGGGTGCTCGAAACCAGAAGTAAACCGCCGCCGATGGAGGCGGGACTTCCTTTAGACTACAAGACCCATAATGCCACAGGCCGTACAGAAAACCGGAAGCCGCCGAAAAAGGGGCGGGACTTCCGCCCATGCTCAGACTACAAGATCCATAATGCCTCAGGCTGCCTAGAGAACAGGAAACCGCCGAAAAAAGGGGCGGGACTTCCGCCCATGCCCCTGCTGAAGTTTGCTTGTGGGGAATAACACTGGAAACCAGTACAGCGCCGGATAATAGTCACCACCTGTGCGGTACCAGCAGAACGCGCGATGAAGCAGGAGCCCCCTGTGCAGCCCTCTGACAGCGGATGAGGTTAGACCAAAAAAATCCACATATAAATATATATATACATATATAAAAAAAGACGGTGCAGGCACCCTAACTCCTTACACCCTTCAGAAGGCGAGGAGAGGGACCGTCTGCCTCCTTTAAACACCATAGCCGTGCATTGGTGATGAAGTGGAGGGTGCACGGACAAGGAATGAATGCCTGTACAAACTAGGGTTCCGTTACCTCAGGGTGGTCAGGTTCTTAGTCCGGCAAAAAAATCCCACGTCGTGGGAGAGGATACGTGGAGGCGACACTCCACGTGCTCGCCCGTTGTTGGTTTGGGAAGATCGGACCCCTTCAAAAGGGTCCGTCGCCCCTGTCTTATCTTCAGAGAAAGAGAAAAAAGCATCTGGGAAAACCCAGAGATGTGCCTCCTACGGACACTAAGCATAAACTGGAGCTGTCAGGGCCAGTGGCAAGGTGTATACTATGGAGGAGGAGCTAACTTTTTTTTTTTTATACCTACTTAGTGTCAGCCTCCTGGCGGCAGTAGCATACACCCACAGTCCTGTGTCCCCCAATGAGACGATAGAGAAAAAATAGTAATGTTACAATCTTACAACTGACCCCTGGGGCATTTTTAGACTCTAACTTCCTATTGGTTCAGGAAATAGCACACGTACATTAGCCACAGTGTTCAGATCCCTGCTCTATCTCTTGCACTGAAGTGTCTAATGTGAGTGTGAAAAGGTCATAATGAAAGTAGGGGGAGCAAGGTCAGGTGTGACATTGCCTATTGTGAATGGTGCCTCTGATGAAATAAGCCTTGCTTATTGAATGGACAGAAAATGCGACCAACGATCAGGGGAAAGACTTCGGCATCGTTGAAACTGTCTTCAACGATGCCGAAGTCCCCGGGTAACCAGGGTAAACATCGGGTTACTAAGCGCAGGGCCGCGCTTAGTAACCCGATATTTACCCTGGTTACCATTGTAAAAGTTAAAAAAAACAAACACTACATACTCACATTCCGATGTCTGTCACGTCCCCCGCCATCAGCTTCCCGCACTGACTGTGTCAGCGCCGGCCGGAAAGCAGAGCACAGCGTCACCGCTGTTTGTTTTTTTTTACTTTTACAATGGTAACCAGGGTAAATATCGGGTTACTAAGCGCGGCCCTGCGCTTAGTAACCCGATATTTACCCTGGTTACAAGTGAACACATCGCTGGATCGGCGTCACACACGCCAATCCCGCGATGGCAGCGGGTGATCAGCGACCAAAAAAAGGTCTTGATCATTCCCCACGACCAACGATCTTCCAGCAGGGGCCTGATCGTTGGTCGCTGTCACACAAAACGAGATCGTTAACGGGATCGTTGCTACGTCACAAAAAGCGTGACGTTGCAACGAAATCGTTAACGAAATCGTTATGTGTGAAGGTACCTTTAGAGAGCTGTCTGTGTCACAGCTCCCCAGCGACCACACAACGACTTACCAACAATCATGGCCAGATCGTATCGCTGGTCGTGATCGTTGGTAAGTCGTTTAGTGTAACGGTACCTTAAGAGTCTAAAACAGCCTCATTAGTCAGTGTGAAATCTGTAGAAGTTATTATCATGAGTGCCAAAAAGAAAAACATATATACATATTATACTGACCTGGATACGGCTGGGAAGATGATGTTTTAGTGTTTTCATCAGCTCCTGACTGTGATGACTCATAATAAGCAAAACACTGCTCTATGGCTGCAATTATCTGGAAGACAGTATAACAAATACCGGGTTAAAGAAGCCCTCCTCCCATCAGAAATTATATCCTCTTAATATATTGCAGCCATCAAATTATACAGCACTGTGTACTTACAATTGCTCATTTTGCCTTTCTTTTCAGCTAATCGTTCTGTTTTCCATTAGGTCTATGACATCACATGAGTAAAAACTGACTGGCTGATTCCTTCTAACCTCTATGGAGAAACAGGAGGTCAATTTTCCCTGTATGAGTCATCAGTCACTGCAAAAGTCACTGGCTGGGGGGCGGAGGGAGTAGCTGGGTCAGGAGTTGGAGAAGAGAATGATTTCTGCAGGGGCAAGAGACTTCCTGTTTCTACATAGAGCAGAGAAAAGAGAAGAATTAACTGGATAGAAAGGCAAAATAAGCAATTGTAAGTGCACAGTGCCATATAATATGATGCCTGCAATATATTAGGAGGATAAAAACTTTCATTGGACTGCTTCTTTAAACTCTCTCTTCGTGGAGTGCACCACAAACAGGAGTTTTTCTTTCCTGAAGCATTTTTGCAGTCTTGTGATTTGAAAGAACCTAGTCTGGAACAGTTTCCATCAGAATCCACTTCAAAGTAGTGCCCAGTCCCACAAGCTCGCTGCCTCGGGGTAATCCTTGACGCTGATCTCTCCTTCAAACCACATATCCAAGCCCTTTCCACTTTCTGCCGACTTCAACTCAAAAATATTTCACGAATCCGTTCATTCCTCAACCAGGAATCTGCAAAAAACCTAGTCCATGCCCTCATCATCTCTCGCCTTGACTACTGCAACCTCCTGCTCTGTGGCCTCCCCTCTAACACTCTCGCACCCTTCCAATCTATCCTAAACTCTGCTGCCCGACTAATCCACCTGTCCCCCCCGCTATTCCCCGGCCTCTCCCCTCTGTCAATCCCTTCACTGGCTCCCCATTGCCTACAAAACCCTAAACATGACGTACAAAGCCATCCACAACCTGTCTCCTCCATACATCTGTGACGTCGTCTCCCGGTACTTACCTACACGCAACCTCCGATCCTCACAAGATCTCCTTCTCTATTCCCCTCTTATCTCCTCTTCCCACAATCGCATACAAGATTTCTCTCGCGTATCACCCCTACTCTGGAACCCTCTTCCACAACCCACCTCTTCCGACAAGCCTACAACCTGCAGTAACCACCGATCGACCAAACCGCTGCATGACCAGCTCTATCCTTACCTACTGTATTCTCACCCATCCCTTGTAGATTGTGAGCCTTCGCGGGAAGGGTCCTCACTCCTCCTGTACCAGTTATGACTTGTATTGTTTAAGATTATTGTACTTGTTTTTATTAAGTATACCCCTCCTCACATGTAAAGCGCCATGGAATAAATGGCGCTATAATAATAAATAATAATAATAAAGTAGTGACATGCAGTTTTTTTGAGCAGGCAGAAGCTGTTCGGAACAAACAATGGATATAGATAGGAAGAGTTTTCAAAGCCTTTTTGGAACAGAGAAAGCTCCTAAGGATATTTTCACATAAATTTATTTTGGGGTTTTGTTTTTTAGCACATGTGCAAAATAAAAATCTGTAAAATTCATATAAAAAAGTTCTATTTGAACATTCCCCAAGACTCCCAAGGGTATGTTCACACAGAACCTTTTAGGCTCCGGCCTATCTGCGTCGTTTTTGAAGCAGAAAATGCTTCACTAAAATGCTGTGAGTTCCCTGACGTGTCTTTCTCATCGAACATATTTTGTGGCCATTTAAAAAAAAAAAAAAAATCATATATACATGTAACATAGTGGAAGCCACCAGAAGAAAGGTCAGGTCACTTGTTTTAGAGGTTTCCAAGCAGCTACATGAATACTCACCAAAGATTTATATCTTTTCTCAAGAAGACGCAACACCACAGTCCTGCTGTAATAGGTGTGCTGGAGGGGAAACGGCAACGATCACGGCAGAAGATAAAACAAACGTATAGACAGGAGTAAGAAGTCTGCTAGTCATTCGTTTTCATCAGCTTGTTAAAATGATATTCTGTCACTAGATAATGAAACTCATTCAGTGTGTGCTCACTATACCTTTACCGTATACGGCACATAAAATAGTGTATTATTTGTATTGCCTTTTCACTTTTATTACTAATTAGATTATGTATAAAAATGTATATAAAATATATATAAAAATAATATTATAATAATAAAAACCATAAAACAACATGGATTTCTGATAGTTATTTTACTGAATACAGTTTTATGAAATATTTCTTTACAGCTCCTTCCATTCATGAGGGCATTATCTAGTTTGCCACAGGCAAGTGGGTGATCCTGGGGACAATCTACTTGATTTCTGTGAACGTGTATATGGTGCAAGGAAGAACTTTTTTGCACGGTGGCTCAGTGGTTAGCACTGCAGCCTTGCAGCGCTGGGATCCTGGGTTCAAATCCCACCAAGGACAACATCTGCAAAGAGTTTGTATGTTCTCCCCGTGTTAGTGTAGGTTTCCTCCTACATTCTAAAAACATAGTGATAGGGAATTTAGGGTAGATTGTGAGCCTCATCGGGGACGGGGATGATAATGTGTGTAAAGCGCTGCAGAATAAGATAGCGCTATAACTAAATAATAATAAATACCAGGGTGTCAGAGTTGGGACTACGGAGACTACCTGACCAGTGCTGAATCCTTTCAGTGATGCAGAGAGGAGCCATCAGGGCAGGCTACATTTCTGGGTCCCACTAGTTACAGTATGTAGAGACAAGTACCCTCCTGGGCCCTGTTTCTCCCCTGATGCCCCTGGGTGGTGTGTTACTGCCATTATATCACCTGGCCAGAAGCGACTGAATGGAGTAAAGTTAGTGGTCACTGAAGCTTATCTCAGGTAATATGACCCCTTCCACATCGGCTAGGGCCACTGGTTATGAAGATTGGCTTGTTCGCAATATACAATGTGCTGGTAAGAGACAGAATACAATGGGGGCACATCATTATAAGTTACCATCCATTTCTTGAACCACACAGCCTTTGTATCGATCATTGACCAGTAGAAAACTGGATCTAGGAGCATTTGTGAGCTTGATTCCTGAGTGACTGACAACAGAGACAACGTGCTCTCTACAATTTCTTCCATGTACCTAATCACAAGGAAAAATGGCACTTAGTGTTTGGACATAGAAAGGCATATATGATCACAGAGCGGGCGATGTTGGAGAGTCGCCAAGCAGTAACTTCTGCTAAGGACCACCAGAACCAACCGCAACTGCAAATGGACAACTGAGATCTACATGTTTGGCATGGGAAGCCACTGTACAGACAGTGCAGTTTTAGCAAGTATTTTTTTTAGGATTATTCGATGAATTTTTAGAGAATACTTTTAGTGTACATTCATATTAATTTGCTCATCTTACGGCTGCATATGGGGATGGCCACTTTTAGGCTACAATAAATGCAAAAAGTGTATAAACAAGACTGAAGATACAGTATTCTGTAAGAGTGCCCCCTAAAGCTCTCTTCTTGAGAAAGGGTTTTTGTATTTACCGCAACATAAGGAGAACAGAACATACTTTTCAGGATGTCTGATCCAAAAAGATGGAGCTTCCTTCTGGTAATCATTCAAAAGGCGAATCTAAAGAAACAAATTCGAACTGTGAATGCACTTAAAAAGGCAAAGATGACTATAATAGGGAAGAGAGTACATAACTTTACCTTTTTCAGTGTCCGCACAACTTCAGGATTGGTAATATCGATACCGGTTAATAATATCGGTTTATGATTTAAAACAAAGGATGATTCTAAGTGTTTGGCTGAAAGAAACAAGAAAATGCATTCCGTAAAATAAATGTATTATTCATTATTAGTATATTTGAGCTACGTTTTTGGTAGTGACTTTTTCTTTATGCAACTATCTATATAAAAAAAAAAGAACAGAAATCCTACAAAGTTTTCATACCAGCTACTGGAGTACACATGACCGACAAACCTTTTCATTTGTTGTAGCTTAATTTTTAGTTTTACTGTGTAGACTAGGGTAGAATCAGAAGAGTCATCTCATCAAAGTGTGTGAAATTGAAAGGGGTAGTCAAAAACTAAACTTTATTTTAAACATAAATGTCTTCTTTGTTAATGCTTTGTTTGACAATCCCAGAGAATACTGCAATAGTCAAACAAGTCATCATCAGGGAGCATAGGCTGATCTGAGAAAGTGCACTGCCATTCTGCGTATTGCAGAGTGGCAAGAATCTACTAAGCATATGTTGGAATTGACAACCCACATATGCTCAGTAGAGCAGGGACTAGCCCAGCCCCTGAAACAGAGGTCACTGACAACGCTTCTTTTCAGGGAAGGGGCACAGGGTGCGGCAGCGACTTCTGCCCCTTGATGATTCATTTGACTATTCTTGATTGAGAACATGTTTATTACTGGTGGGCAATGATGAATATACAGTGTCATGGAGCATTCTACCCAATGTATTAAAATCAAGAAATATGTATTATGTAACCCGGACACATACCCAAGCTTGTGTAGACTTCTCGTGCCATATTCAAAGGAGACGAAGAGAATGTTTTAGCATAAAAGCGCAAAATTCTTTCCTGAAAACAATCAATTGAATATTTTAGGCGTACAGTCATATCAATTGTTCATCTGTCAGCTGCATATAGCAATGGCTACTTAAGCTAAACAAAATGCAAAAAGTGTGGAAACAAGGCTGAACAGACAGTATTCTGTAACGCAGAAACATGGCCCCGTAGAGCTCTCTTCTTGAAGCTTTTTATTTACTGCAACTTTTCACAATGTTTGATCCAAAAATATTCAGATTAGTCACTTGTGATAAATTACAGAGCAGGTACTTTACATTATCAAACTCACAGAGACAACCAAGAAGCTGGGTTTGGTGTCGGTATAGATGAATGATCTACCAACAGTCCAGAGGACAAAGTGTGACACTGCTTTGAAAACAATATAGTGATAGGTCAATTAAAGTTAAGGAAAAGCCTGATCTATCGCCTCGACTCCCCCATGCACAGGCACAATCGGTTGGTCGAGTACCTAGCTGCAGCCAGAATCTTCTAGCTTATGTCCCAGGGTAGGCAGTTGGAAATGCAATAGGCGAATGTCGGTGAATAGTCTAATGTGTATGGGGGCATCCAGACTGTCGGCTGATCCCGCTTATATTGGCGAGTCTGGCCGACTTTAGTCTAATATGTATAGTAGCCTTTCCACGGATGCAATAGTCTGATATACCACTATGATAGCTGCCCATTGCCTTTAATTGCTTTACATCCTTACTGTGAACGTTGAGTCCGGATCAGCCAGAGCCACGGTGAGATTTTTATGAAGAACACTCCAACACTCACAATTGAGGACGTCTGATGGGGGAGCAGAACACAACGTCTGCATGGCCTCTTTCCGTACCTTTAGAGAAAAAGTGGAATTGAACAACCCCTGAAATATCACTTTAGATATTATAGGAGAGAATGCTCAGAATGATCACCAGGGTGACAAAGAGTCAATGTCCATAAGAATTTACTGCTGATCTTACTTTTTGGCTTCTTTCTTACTGGCTAAATACAAATCAAACTGGAGGTATAAACAGATTAAGGCAGTAATGTAGGCAAACGTCCGCCATACTATTGGCCTAAACAGAATCTGCCGTCTGGTTAAGGACACCCAACACAGAATACGGTGAATTCCGGTTTTCCACCCACCCGTTCACCAGTGCATGAAGACCATCATGTAACGAAGGAGATAAAACTCTCCACTACACATCACAGATTTCAGGTCAATAAATGGTCATTAACCCCTTCAAGATGGAGCCCTGTTTTGTTTTTGCGCTTCTGTTTTTTCGCTCCCCTTCTTCCCGCAGCCATAACTTTTTTATTTTTATGTCAATATGGCCATGTGAGGGATTGTTTTTTGCGGGACGATAACATTGGGTTTTACCATATCGTGTACTCAAAAATGGGGAAAAAATTCAAAGTGCGGTGAAATTGCAAAAAAAAAGTGCAATTCCACAACTATTTTTTGGATTTTTTGTTTTACAATGTTCACCAAATGCTGAAACTGACCAGCCATTATGATTCTCCAGGTCATTGGTAGTTCATAGACACCATACAAGTCTAGGTTCTTTTTTTATATAAGTGGTAAAAAAAAAACCAAAGTTAAAAAAAAAAAAGTGTAATTTTCTGAGACCCGTAGTGTCTCCTTTTTTCGTGATCTCTGGTTGAGTGAGGGTTTAGTTTTTGTGCGCCGAGCTGACGTTTTTAATTATGCCAATTTGGTGCAGATACAATCTTTTGATCGCCCGTTATTACATTTTAATTCAAATGTTGTGGCAACCAAAAAAAACGTAATTCTGACATTTTGACTTTTTTTCTTGCTACGCCGTTTAGCGACAGGTTAATCCTTTTTTTACATTGATAGATCGGGCGATTCTGAACGTGGCAATACCAAATATGTGCTCATAGCAAGCCGGCAATGACAACCATAGAGGTCTGAAGGAGACCTCTGGTTGTCATGCCAACCTATCGGTGACCCATGATCATGTGACCGGGGTCACCGATGGGCGGATTTCCGACAAGATTTCCGGAAGCGCATGTTAAATGCCGCTGTCAGCGTTTAACGGGTTAATAGTAGCAGGTGGATCGCGATTCCACCTGCGGCTATTCCAGGCACATGTCAGCTGTTCAAATCAGCTGACATGTGCCGGGAAAGATGTCAGCTCACCGCTGAAGCCCACATCAAAGGGGGAGACACGACATGCGCAGTACTAGTCGGCGCATGTCATGAAGGGGTGAAAACTGCGCTTTAGGTTGGAAAATGAAAGTCTTGGAGTTTTGCAACTCAAAAGAATTATCTTGATCTGTCTAGAAGTAGAAGGACACTGTCCATATCAGTAAATGGCTTCTATAAAACAGTGTAAGTAAAGATAGGGTGTCATTTTCTCACACACACCCTGCCACCATTTGGCCTCGCTCCCACTACTTGCAGGGCATGCATATAATAAAGGCATTCCACAAAGAAAAGCATGTCAAGGCCAAATTCAAGGATGGCACAATGTTATAAGAAAGTACAGAACAACACTGTGGAGTAAAGTAGGCTTCTCTACATACACTGTAAGTCATGCTATGCTGGTAGATATTAGGTGTAAGGAAGACATGTTATCCTTGACAAATCGCATTTTGAACTATGGACAAACATACTTGGGCAATCCTCGCATGTGTATGCGTACCCGGGCACCCTGATGCTCACTCGAGTGGTGAGCACGCTCTCTCATCACTAACCACCAGTAATAACCGTCACGTATACTCTGTACCTCATCGGGCTGACTTGGATCCAGCTGCTCAGCAATTATCTGTAACTGTTCCTGATTCATAAATGTATAACTCTGAAAAATAAGAAAAAATATGCAGAAATTGTAATATGGGTGAGGGTCTTGATATTCTTCTAGTCGGTGGCATTGGAAGCTCATTCTAGCCTTTCTATTGTGGCTTTTAGTCTTTCTGGGGAGGAAAAGGACCATGGCTGTGCAATGAGTTTGTATGAGAACTGCATTATGTGCAATTTCCCAATGGGCTCAGTAGTTAGCACTGTTCATTTGCTGCCCTGGGGTTCTGGGAGCAAAACCCACCAAGGGCACCATCTGCATATAGTTCCTATCTTCTACCTATATTCAGTAGGCCTCTTCTGAGTACTCACTCCAGTTTTACCCAGTAACTCAAGGACATAGTGATCATCTAGCTTTCGCCAAATTTGGCCTTAGTGCGTGTATGAGATTAAAGAAGCCCTCCGCCCATCAAAGTTTTTATCCTCTTAACTTATTTTAGTCATCATATAATATGGCACTGTGTACTTACAATTGCTCATTTTGCCTTTCTACCCAGCTAATTCTTCTCTTTTCTCTGCTCTGTGTAGAAACAGAAAGTCTCTTGCCCCTGCATAAATCATTCCCTTCTTCAACTTCTGACTAGTGTTGAGCATTCCGATACCGCAAGTATCGGGTATCGGCCGATACTTGCGGTATCGGAATTCCGATACCGAGATCCGATACTTTTGTGGTATCGGGTATCGGTATCGGATACATAGAGATGTGTAAAATAAAGAATTAAAATAAAAAATATTGATATATTTACCTCTCCGGCGGCCCCTGGACTCAGCGCGGGTAACCGGCAGGCTTCGTTGTTCAAAATCAGCGCTTTTAGGACCTGAGAATCACGTCCCGGCTTCTGATTGGTCGCGGGCCGCCCATGTGACCGCCACGCGACCAATCACAAGCCGCGACGTCACCGCAAGCTATTAACGCGCTCATTTTTAAAAATGAGCGCGTTAATGGCTTTCAAAGACGTAGCGGCTTGTGATTGGTCGCGGCCACGCGACCAATCACAAGCCGCGACGTCACCGCAAGCTATTAACGCGCTCATTTTTAAAAATGAGCGCGGTAATGACTTTCAAAGACGTAGCGGCTTGTGATTGGTCGCGGCCACGCGACCAATCACAAGTCGCTACGTCTTTGAAAGCCATTAACGCGCTCATTTTTAAAAATGAGCGCGTTAATAGCTTGCGGTGACGTCGCGGCTTGTGATTGGTCGCGTGGCCGCGACCAATCACAAGCCGCTACGTCTTTGAAAGCCATTAACGCGCTCATTTTTAAAAATGAGCGCGTTAATAGCTTGCGGTGACGTCGCGGCTTGTGATTGGTCGCGTGGCGGTCACATGGGCGGCCCGCGACCAATCAGAAGCCGGGACGTGATTCTCAGGTCCTAAAAGCGCTGATTTTGAACAACGAAGCCTGCCGGTTACCCGCGCTGAGTTCAGGGGCCGCCGGAGAGGTAAATATATCAATATTTTTTATTTTAATTCTTTATTTTACACATCCCTATGGATCCCAGGGCCTGAAGGAGAGTTTCCTCTCCTTCAGACCCTGGGAACCATGAGAATACCTTCCGATACTTGATGTCCCATTGACTTGTATTGGTATCGGATATCGGTATCGGCGATATCCGATATTTTTCGGATATCGGCCGATACTATCCGATACCGATACTTTCAAGTATCGGACGGTATCGCTCAACACTACTTCTGACCCAGCTGCTCTCTCCTCCCCACCAGGGACTTTTGCAGTGATGACTCATGCAGAGAAAATTGACATCCTGTTTCTCTATAGAGCTTAGAAGGAGTCAGCCAGTCAGTTTTTAATCATGTCAGGTAATAAACCTAATGGAAAAGGGAAAAATTATCTGGGTAGAAAGGCAAAATGAGCAATTGTAAGTACACAATACTATATAATATGAGGACTGTAATATATTAAGAGGATAAAAACTTTGTTGGCAGGAGGGTTTTTTAAAAATTGAATATATTCAGACAGGTATTCATTTCAATCTTTAACAACAGTCCAGTAAGTGACAGATAACTACTTGCGCTGCTCTCGGATTACATAGCAAAACTGCTGACATATTCAGTTTAAAGATGTCTGTTCTACAGGTGAGTGCCCTTTAATCATTCTGACTATTTTACACTTATGTCTTTTTTTTACTACAGTTATGTATATGGTTTGACTACATAGGATAATTTTTTTAATTGACAGAATGTACTGACTTGATTGGTCACATAAGGTGATTTATTAGAGGAGCATGGCTACGGCAGTGAATATATGAAGAATTAGTGGATATATAAGTGAATATTTGAAAGAGTGAAATAAAATGTACCTGATTGAAAGAAGAATCGCTGTCAGAGCAGTTATCCATGAATCTACTGCTATGCTGCTCATGCAAAGCTTTCCTCTGCATTTCTCGGTTCTTGGCCTGATCCTCTTCAAACTTATTGAGAAGAGTTTCCACCACGGCCATCATCACATTCTTTAGTGACAGCATCATCTCCGTGTACCTGAAGTAAAATCATTATTTTTATGAAAGCATTTGGAGCTAATTCATACTAGCAAGCTATCCAGAATTATTTTTGTACTTGGGGCAAAATTGCGAGAAGATTTAATTAAGCAGGTCTTCTAGCAATTAGCAGGTACTAGTGATGAAACCTCAATGAGATGCCAGGTAACCTCTTTGACGTCTGTTCACGTCACCTCTGCAGTAGAAATTTCTAGGCACCCTATGAAAGGCTTGAATGGTGTCGGCAATCTTCTAAAATGATAACCCTTTTACTCCACCTTGCCAAATAAGGAGTGGATTGCAATTCTTATTGGTGGAGCACTGTTAGTGGAGTAAATCAAATACACAAGCTACAGAAAACAATCTCATTAAAGGGGCTGTCCAGTGTATAAAAGCTAGGCGTCTGAACCTTGTGGGCCATACTGCTAGGCCTTCATTTATGACTTAGAATGGTCCGCGAGTCCCACAACAATCCTTCCTGCACAGAGGAGGAGTATGAATGGAGCAGCGGTTGTGCATACGCCATTTCAGTCATTGTTGGGAACCACAGAAGTACAGCTAGAACACGGTCATGAAGCTGTATGGTGGGGCCAACGCTGACTGTTACAACTAACTTTGCCATATGGAATAGCACAAGACTAAAGAGGTTTTCCATGCTGAAATTAAAAGTCAGGAGTCATTCTATGTGACTGCCGAATTATGATAGTTAAGACTCCAATTCTCTTCTATTGAGAGAACAGAATGAGACCAGTCACAAATCACATAAATGGGTTCACGTGACTGCCCACTCATTTGAGCATACAGGGCAATTGTGCACCACTCACTGTTTTTGACCAAAAAATAGCATAAAAGCCATCCCACTGTCTGCCCTTATTCACACAGAGGTCAACTCTGACACATGGTAAGGTTTTTAATATTAGACAGTGTAGGACCATCCTGATCAGGGGCGCCTTGTCGACTGTGGGATGGCTTTTATGCTATTTTAGCTCAAAAACAATATTAAGAAATCATATAATACCCCCCAAATTTTTTAATTAAATCTTATTAAATTGCCACCAACCTGTGGCTACACCAAACAAAAATGAACATAAACACACCGTGAAAAAACTAGTATTGGGGGGTGTTGTGAATTCCGTTCTGGAGCTCCCTCCTGTGGTTGCTAATGGTATTTTTGTGAGTTCTGCCCTTGGGCTCCCTCTGGTGGTTTCGAGTGGAACTGCTGCTCCTTTAGGTAGCTGTAGCAGCTGCCTTCACTAATCGCCTTGCCTGGGTTTGTTATTTAAACCTGCTCTGGGCTTTAGTCTATGCCTGCTGTCAATGTTCTTGGTTGGATTTGGTTCTCTCCTTGGAATTTTCATATGGCCAGTCCTTGTCTGCAAAAGATAAGTTTTTGCTAGTTTTTGTTTGTCCATTTGTTTGGACTCTATTGCTTTGCAAATATGTCTCTTTTTGTCCAGCTTGTCACTATGTCTTATTCAGGTTAGCTGGAAGCTCTGGGAAAGCAGATTTGCCCCTCCACACCGTGAGTCGGTGTGGAGTTCATTTTTGTAAACTCTGCGTGGATTTTGTAGTTTTTTATACTGACCGCACAGTATCCTTTTCTCTCTGTCTATCTAGTTTAGTATTGGCCTCCTTTGCTGAATTCTGATTTCATTTCTGTGTACGTCATTTCCCTCTCCATTCACAGTCAATATTTGTGGGGGGCTATCTTTCCTTTTGGGGGTTTTCTCTGAGGCAAGATAGCTTTCTATTTCCTTCTTTAGGGGTAGTTATTTCTTAGGCTGTGAAGAGGTGTCTAGGGAGAGTCAGGAACATCCCACGGCTATTTCTAGTGTTGTTGTTAGGATTAGGGACTGCGGTCAGTAGAGATACCACCTTCTCAGAGCTCGCTCCATGTTGCGTTTTAGCCACCAGGTCATATCAGTGTGGCCTCTTAACCACCAGGTCATAACAGGGGGGATGGACATTCCCTGCATGATGTCTATGCTGAAGTCTGCCTGTCTGCGGGGGGTTGGCGCCCTAGGGGAAACGTATTGGCGCCCCCGCTCAGTGACGGCTGGCCCTGGGGTCCCTAGATTGACCCTAGCAATCCAAATGGGTCCCTCTACCCACACAATCATGTACTACACATGGGCTTCCAAGCTCTAGTTGGATTCCTTAGGGAGAATGAACAGGGAATAGAAACAGGCAAAGGTCCCTTTACCAAACTTAAAAATAAGAGTGTTAAAATGCCACCACAGGGTGAGACTAAGAATATCAATATATTTCTACAACTAGTAGAAAGGGACCTTAGAAAAATCAAGAGTCGTGATCCCAATATGGATTATAATCTAACTGAAAGAGAAAGAGCGGGACCTACCTTTAGAAAAGGGAGGTCCCTGAAAGACTCTCTAGTACACAGTAACTATATGAAACCAGCAGCAGAGGGCACTTGGTTAGATAGGAGGCCTTGTGGCTTCTACCGGTGCGGTGGTTGCCAATTATGTAGGTGGATGAAACCCTATAAGTCGTTTGCGAGCTCCTCTACAGAGAGGGTTTTCTTTCAACGAGATTTCTCCAATTGTAAATCGACAGGAGTCGAGTGTGTATATGGCTACATGCCCTTGCCCCAAAGATTAAATTGGGAAGACAAAACGGGAGTTTCGCAGGAGGGTTGGTGAACACCTAGGGGACATAAGGAACAACAGAGACACCACCTTGGCCAGGCACATGAGATCCCAACACCCAAGTGGTGAAACCCAACTCGAGGGGGGGGGATTTGGATAGGACCATTTTACAAAGAGAGTGTGAGTGGACATTTAGGATGGACACAATGACCCCAAAGGGACTAAATGAACAACAGTCGTTTACATGCTTTCTCTAGTGTTAAGACCCTGTTCGGACCCTCATCTTTATTAAGGATTGTTGGACAAATTCTATCGTTTCATATTAGTATGCGTATCATGCTCTTTTCTGCAGATATTTCCTCCCCTATGGGGGGTATACACAGATCTGTATGTGTAATAGCTAAACAAAAATCCTCAGTTATTGGGATCCGCGTTTGAGTGAGTACTATTTGACAAACATGCGGCTTGTCTGGCCGATAAGTCTCCATTATGCCCGACTTTTTCATAGCTATCGCCATAAAAAGCTATTAAACCCTGCCATGGTATTTGTCCGTAGTGACGCTCATGTGCGTGTACATAAGATATGGCCACATTTTCCAGCAGTGGAAAGTGGGCTATTAAAGATGCTTACATAGGTGACTGGCAGTTTGAACAGCCTCTGGAGTGATAGCGATTTGCAAAGTGACTCATCCTTATGAGGGTGGCACACATATCGGCGTAAATCTGTGCTCCATCTGATGCACACACAGCATGGGGCAGTGGTGAAGGGTAGATGCCCGATGAGAGGCAGGCTGTCATTTAATGATTTGCCTTCGCTTTAGAAAGTCCAGACGGGAAATCTATATAGTACTTGGATATGTTGAATCATCTGCCTTTTATGAGCAGGGTTGCAGAGGACTTTCACATACCAGCGTGGAACGCATGTTGGATTGGCAGATGTTCTCCACCTGACGCGTGCGCAGTATCCACGAGTGCGGAGCAATATAGGACCCGTAATAGAGACGTCTAACCGCCACAGTGATTCTGCGCAGGGCGAGGATGTGGAACGCAGGGAAGAGATAGGCGTTCCACCCGAGGCGTGCGCAGTATTCTCGTAGGTGGAGCTATATAGTGCCTGTATCAGGGACATCCAGTTGCCACAGCGATTCTGCGCAGAACGCATGCTGTGGAACGCTGGTAGGAGATATGCGCTGTGCAGTAGACCACTTTACCGGCCCTATGAGAAAGGTTGTAGTTTGGACTTCCGGCCTGAAAACAGGAAGTACATTTGTTGATGGTTCCGGCGGCCCCCTTCATTCATATTGATCACAAACCATCGAGACACATGACATGAAATCGGGCCTCCTGATGAGCCAGAGAGGTGAAATGCATTGAGGCTATATAGACATTAGGCGGACGGCACCTCACCTGACAATGAGTACCAATTTTACTTGAATGTTCCCACCTTTGTGATATATTCCCTATGGAATGCGGCAGAGGTTTATCGGCTATAGGCTGATTGCGTACATAGGTATTGGCTGGCATTGATTCTTGCTATTAGCATTATGCCTGTTTGGGATATATGTATATATGTGATCCAGTTCGCAGAGAATTTATCAGAGTACTAGATCAGCCGTGATCTTATGGCGGACAACATTGACATCAATGTATATTAATATGTCTCACAGTATAGGTGGATGGTAAATGCAGTGATTCATGAAAAGGGATCTAGTAACATTTCTCACAAATTATCTATATTAAGTGTGCAAAGTGCATTGTATCTCCGTCAAAAGGCTAATCACATGTTCTCCATTTGTTTTTATTGCACGGTGTGGGGCACAGGACTCCCTATTCATAGGTGTGTTCTATGTATAGTCAATAGGGGTACCTTTAGTACATGATTGTGTGGGTAGAGGGACCCATTTGGATTGCTAGGGTCAATCTAGGGACCCCAGGGCCAGCCGTCGCTGAGCGGGGGCGCCAATACATTTCCCCTAGGGCGCCAACCCCCGCAGACAGGCAGTCTTCAGCATAGACATCATGCAGTGAATGTCCATCCCCCACATACTAGTTTTTTCACGGTGTGTTTATGTTCATTTTTGTTTGGTGTAGCCACAGGTTGATGGCATTTTAATAAGATTTAATAAAAAATTTGGGGGGTATTATATGATTTCTTACAAACTATTACCCCAATATATTTATTCAAACTGGTAAAACTCAAAAACAATATTACTAAGAACTCTGTGTTATCTAAATGCGCCTTTGCTTTTTACTTGTTTAATTACAGGGTTTATGTTAATTTTGTTTCTTGTAGGGTTTGCAAGATCCACAGTAGTCTGTATATGCCCTGAGAAGCTTTTGCTTCTCCACAGTGATCCATCTTATATCCCCTCTTGCGTAACTACATATAGTATGGCGATAACAGCATCTCCCCCTGTGTATAAAGCAAACAGCATCTTTCCTGTGTTTAAATGCGGCACACACCAAATCTCTATCCACAGTCCCAATGAGAAGCAGGAAGTTTCCCATATCTGTTACCTAGTGAGACAGCAGAAAGCCTGGACTTCAACTTCTCTTTCTTATAGGGCCAGAGCTAATCACTACATTTAACAGCAATTTCTTAGTTTTCCTCATTAAACTCAAGATGGTAATCGCAACACCACATAGGAAAAATAGTGGAACTATGGAAATCACATGAACGAGAGACATTTTATTAAAATGCAACTGATAAGAAAAAATGGAAACAAATTTTTCAAAATATCTCAATACATACTATACATATATGATATATATGTATTTACGCACACACAGAGAAAAATGTTATATTTTGGTTTCTTAACATCATGAAGTCAAGGATGTTATAGGCCCTCTTTAACATTTAATTTTATTTTGGTTAGGTGATAGCTGCCAAACCATAGGAGAATGAATAAAAAAGCGATGAGCCTAGGAGCAGTCACTTACAGAAACAGTCGAGCACAGCACACTTATCCTCCCTGTTTTAGAGAACTACAGGGGCTAGTACACTTGCAGATCACATCAATGTACAAACTCACTCTTTGGACTCTCGAGTCTGTTTGGTAACACGTTGTACGAGTGTATCATAACCAGATCCTTCTCCTTGTGTCTGAGCAAAAGTGCATCTCTCCGTTTCGTCATCAATCACTGATCCCAAGGAGCTCTTGATGTAATGTCTCAAGTACTTCACCAGCTCATAGCTGTGAAAATGGTCAGAAAATAAATACATTGATTAGATGTAACAAAACATAGAGCATAAGATTACCTAGACTTTACACAAAGCTGGAACATTTACTTGTGGAAATGTTCATCAGTCTCCTCTAGATGCAGCAGGATCTCCTCCGCACAGTCTGCAGATGGTGCCACAGCCAGCTTTTCCTTCACACTCTGTAGCAATTGTCTAACCATGGACTGGAGGGAGACCTCATCCTCGGCTGAAAAGCTCGCCATTATACACACGTCCGTCAGTGCTACTGAGTAGCGAAGCTGTAGGCTAAATGGAGAAAGCGATAAGATACGCCACAACTTTTTTGAACTTCAGCTGGAAGTGATATAACCAGTGTAGAGCTGTGGAATACCAGTAATACCAGTACTGAGAGATCAAAATTGAGTACTGAAGGAGTTGACAAGATTTTTTCCTTGTCATAGGAGCCAGACTTGCCCTTAGCCTTTTTTATTTTTTTAATAGTTAAGGCAATTATTCTACCTACACAAAGAGAAAAAAAACAGGAACTATATATATATATATATATATATATATATATATATATATATACATATACATACACACACATATATATATATATATATATATATATATATATATATATATAAAAATATATATATATATATATATATATATATATACATACAGTGGGGCAAAAAAGTATTTAGTCAGTCAGCAATAGTGCAAGTTCCACCACTTAAAAAGATGAGAGGCGTCTGTAATTTACATCATAGGTAGACCTCAACTATGGGAGACAAACTGAGAAAAAAAAATCCAGAAAATCACATTGTCTGTTTTTTTAACAATTTATTTGCATATTATGGTGGAAAATAAGTATTTGGTCAGATACAAAATTTCATCTCAATACTTTGTAATATATTCTTTGTTGGCAATGACAGAGGTCAAACGTTTTCTGTAAGTCTTCACAAGGTTGCCACACACTGTTGTTGGTATGTTGGCCCATTCCTCCATGCAGATCTCCTCTAGAGCAGTGATGTTTTTGGCTTTTCGCTTGGCAACACGGACTTTCAACTCCCTCCAAAGGTTTTCTATAGGGTTGAGATCTGGAGACTGGCTAGGCCACTCCAGGACCTTGAAATGCTTCTTACGAAGCCACTTCTTCGTTGCCCTGGCGGTGTGCTTTGGATCATTGTCATGTTGAAAGACCCAGCCACGTTTCATCTTCAATGCCCTTGCTGATGGAAGGAGGTTTGCACTCAAAATCTCACGATACATGGCCCCATTCATTCTTTCATGTACCCGGATCAGTCGTCCTGGCCCCTTTGCAGAGAAACAGCCCCAAAGCATAATGTTTCCACCAGCATGCTTTACAGTAGGTATGGTGTTTGATGGATGCAACTCAGTTTTCTTTTTTCTCCAAACACGACAAGTTGTGTTTCTACCAAACAGTTCCAGTTTGGTTTCATCAGACCATAGGACATTCTCCCAAAGCTCCTCTGGATCATCCAAATGCTCTCTAGCAAACTTCAGACGGGCCCGGACATGTACTGGCTTAAGCAGTGGGACACATCTGGCACTGCAGGATCTGAGTCCATGGTGGCGTAGTGTGTTACTTATGGTAGGCCTTGTTACATTGGTCCCAGCTCTCTGCAGTTCACTCACTAGGTCCCCCCGCGTGGTTCTGGGATTTTTGCTCACCGTTCTTGTGGTCATTCTGACCCCACAGGGTGGGATTTTGCGTGGAGCCCCAGATCGAGGGAGATTATCAGTGGTCTTGTATGTCTTCCATTTTCTAATTATTGCTCCCACTGTTGATTTCTTCACTCCAAGCTGGTTGGCTATTGCAGATTCAGTCTTCCCAGCCTGGTGCAGGGCTATAATTTTGTTTCTGGTGTCCTTTGACAGCTCTTTGGTCTTCACCATAGTGGAGTTTGGAGTCAGACTGTTTGAGGGTGTGCACAGGTGTCTTTTTATACTGATAACAAGTTTAAACAGGTGCCATTACTACAGGTAATGAGTGGAGGAAAGAGGAGACTCTTAAAGAAGAAGTTACATGTCTGTGAGAGCCAGAAATCTTGATTGTTTGTTTCTGACCAAATACTTATTTTCCACCATAACATGCAAATAAATTGTTAAAAAAACAGACAATGTGATTTTCTGGATTTTTTTTTCTCAGTTTGTTTCCCATAGTTGAGGTCTACCTATGATGTAAATTACAGACGCCTCTCATCTTTTTAAGTGGTGGAACATGCACTATTGCTGACTGACTAAATACTTTTTTGCCCCACTGTATATATATATACCCTGTGATCTGCAGAACATGCCAGTTGAAACGAGAGATTTACATACACTATATAAAAAGACACATATGCATGTTTTGCTCAATACCTGACATGAAATCAGAATAAACCTTTCCCATTTTAGGTCAATTAGGATTACCATAATCTACTAAATAATTGTCTAAGGGTCACTTCTGCCTTTCTGTCTGTCCTTCTGTCTGTCTGTCTTTCGTTCTGTCATGGAAATCCCAAGTCGCTGATAGGTCGCGGCAAAACGGCCACGACCAATCAGCGACGGGCACAGTCCGGCGGCAAAATGGCTGCTCCCTACTCCCCTCCAGTCAGCGCTCACACAGGGTTAATGGCAGCGTTAACGGACTGCGTTATGCCGCGGTGTAACGCAGTCCGTTAACGTTGCTATTAACCCTGTGTGACCAACTTTTTACTATTGATGCTGCATATGCAGCATCAATAGTAAAAAGATCTAATGTTAAAAAAAAAAAAATCATTATATACTCACCTTCCGGCGCCTTTCCCGCTCCTCGCGATGCTCCGGTGACCGGTCCATGCATTGCGGTCTCGCGAGATGGTGACGTAGCGGTCTCGCGAGACCGCTATGTCATCATCTCGCGAGACCGCAATGCACTCTTGGGACCGGAGCGTCGCGAGGAGCATCGGTAAACGCTTGGGCTGGATCCGGGGGGCCGACGGAAGGCGAGTATATAACTATTTTTTATTTTAATTCTTTTTATTTTTAGGGATATGGTGCCCACATTGCTATGTACTACGTGGGCTGTGTTATACACTGCGTGGGCTGTCATATATACTACATCTCTGTGCTGTATACTATGTGGGCTTTGCTATATACTACGTGGCTGGGCAATATACTACATCGATGTGCTCTATACTACATGGCCTGTGTTATATACTGCATGGGCTGTGTTATATACGTCTCTGTGCTATATACTACGTGGCTGTGCTATATACTAAGTGGCTGTGCTATATACTACGTGGCTGTGCAATGTACTACGTGGTTGTGCAATATATTACGTGGCTGTGCAATATAGTACGTGTCTGTGCAATATAGTACGTGTCTGTGCTATATACTACGTGTCTGTGCTATATACTATGTGGCTGAGCAATATACTACGTGTCTGTGCTATATACTACGAGGCTGAGCAATATACTACCTGGCTGGGCAATATACTACCTGGCTGGTCAATATACTATGTGTCTGTGCTATATACTATGTGGCGCCCGGCCGCGAACAATCAGCGACAGGCGCAGTCCAGCCGCGAATTGGCGCAGAATTTGAACCACGCTTCGCTAATTGGTCGCGGCTGGCCAAATCCTGTGTATAAATAGCATTATTCTGAAAACTTCATAAATAAACTACATACATATTCTAGAACCAGGGCTGTGGAGTCGGAGTTAGTTTTGGTTGGAGTCAGAGTCGGTAGAAATGTACCGACTCCGACTCCAGCTTTAAAAAAAATGTATTAATAATTCATAATTGAACTTTCATATGAATTTTATAAATGTTACTCAAATATATATGTTCTATCAAACTATGAACAACAGTGATAAGCAGTTCTGCTGGAGATAGAGACATTTCTTACTTCTTGTGTGTCACTGTTCTCCACTGCCCTTATCTAATCTTATACTTGGTTAACCTCATGCTGCCCCAACCCCCTACTTACAATGTATGAAACTGAAAGTGAAAATGTGTTGCAAATTCTTAGTAGTAAAGCTCCTCCTCTAGACTAGATGTTTGGTGTGCATCTTCCAAGCATCTCACAGCTGCTACTCAGAAGAGGAAGACTGTAAGAAGTATTATCCTTTCAACAAACTTTGCATCAGTTAACTGTGAGTACATGAGGAATAAAAGTATTACTGACCACTATATCAGTTGTACGACCTGGCAATAATTTTGTACAATTGTTTTTAGGAAAAACAATAGTCATTTGGATTGTGAATGCAGAATTAAAAACCTGAGAATGTCAAAGAAGCGTCACATTAAATCAGCTGTATTTGAACATTTCACCATCACTCAAGATAGAAAACATTATGTCTGTCAGTGTATGACAAATGATCCAGACGAAAACAAATGCTGTGAAGCCAAGATCAGTGCATATTCAGGCAAAGATAAAAATGCTCCTACCTGAGCTTCTAATCTAAAGAGACATTTACAGCGCTTTCATCCAGAAGTACTGAAAGCAGTGGATGAGAAAGACTGCATCCAAACCAATGAACCAGTGCCCAGCTCTTCCAGCCAAACAAAGGAGCAGAGAACTTTGCAGCCATCAGTTGCAAGATATTTTGTCAGTGACAAAGTTACTGTGACAATGACAGTAGATAATTTAAAAAACAGATCATAGAGCTTGTTGTAAAGGATAGTGTGCCTATTTCATTATTTTCACGACCAGCTTTTATGTGTCTGAATGGGGAAATGGCCCGCAAGCTTGGTGTTTCTCTGGAGAGAGAGTATTAGAAAATTAGTAATCGAAGAAGCTTTTAAACAAAAGGAAGAACTTAAAAAACTCTCAAGGGACGCTTTCTGTTTCTTAAAATGGATGCCTGCACACGTCACAGAGTGAACTATTTTGCCATCAATGTCCGATTTGTTTGTGACAAAAATGAAATAGTTACCAAGACATTGGCAGTAAAAGACACCAAAGCTCATCACACCAGTGAGTTTCTCCAGGTCTTGGTGGAAAAGGTTCTGCAAGACTATGAACTTAAATAAGAGCAAGTTCTTTCTGTCGTAACTGACAATGCTTCAAATATGATAAGTACTATTAAGCTAATGAATGAGAGTAATGATGGTGACCAGCAGCTAGAAGAACATTCTGGGTCCACAGACACAGAATTGTTTGAAATAGAGGAACACAGTATTGTAACTGAGGAGCAAACTGAAGTTGCTTCAGATGAACAGCAACATGATAGTTTAGATCAGAGGTCCCCAACTCCAGTCCTCAAGGCCCACCAACAGGTCATGTTTTTAGGATTTCCTTTGCATTGCACAGGTGATGCAATTATTACCTGGGCAAGACTAAGGAAATCCTGAAAACATGACATGTTGGTGGGCCTTGAGGACTGGAGTTGGGGACCCCTGGTTTAGATGATCTTGTTGAAACTGTGTCAATACGTTCTTTCATTCATCACATGCGCTGTGTTGTGCATACGCTACAGCTGGCTAAAAGAGACAGTCTGCAAGAAGGACATGCTGCTGCACTGAATGGCAAGGTGAGAAAATTGGCTACTGTTGCCAGAACCCCTAAAGTTGACTCAATTTTGAAGAGACGTGCTGGAAAAGGGGCAATTAATGATCAAGCCACACGATGGGGCAGTACTTACTTAATGATTCAGCGCTCGATTGAACTGAAAACCTTTCTTGTAGAGATGGCTAACCCTCAACTGACGCTAAATGAAAGTCAGTGGAATCAGGTGAATGAGCTGGAAAAATTGCTAGAGCACCCATTTACAGTGACTAAAAAATTACAAGCAGAGGACTTAACTCCAGGTATTTTCTTAAAGGAGTGGAAGAACCTGATGTTTCGCCTGTCCCAAAGAGGAGGGTTAATTGCAAGTGGCATTGCTACATCAATGAAACGGAGAGAGGAGCTACTATAACAAAATAACATTCTTTTGGCACCTGTTTATGTAGACCCAATGCATCGGATTCTTCAAGATGATCAACAGCTAACTAAAAGAAAAGAAGCTATGTTTGATGAAATAGCAGTAAGGATGAAAGGGTTGCAGAACAGTCAGGAAGAACAAGAAGAATTTGGCCGTCCTGCCAGATCTTCACCCTCATCAACTGATGAAGAATTTAATTTTGAAAAATATTTGGATCACAAGGACCGCGCAAAGCGTTCCCGCATAGAAGAGTCATCCCCATCAAAGAACACAGCCAGTACATTCCAGCAGAATTTTTCATGTGCACTAAAAGAAATTGAGAAATTTGACCGTTCATCAAAAATAATAGTGAAACAAGCGATTCCTCTGTATCCTGACATTGTCAGAGATGTTGCCCGAGTGGTTACTGCTTTGCCACCAACCCAAGTTAGTGTAGAGAAGTTGTTCTCTGCTCTCAAAATAATTACATCAGATTTGAGGGCATCCATGAAGGAGGATCTGACAGAGGCAATACTTTTTCTGAGGACAAATTTATAGATTTCTTCTTATTAACTGCATAATAGTGTTTATTGCATATTTACTTACAAGAGTTTAGAAAAGTTATTTGCCATATTCTAATTAATATAGTTTTTGCTCTAAGTGGTCTGATTACTTATATGATGGTGAGAAACTGAATAAGCACGATGTTAATATTTGACAACAGTAAATTTGTTGTTACGAATTGGCCATTTATGAAGGAGTCAGAGTCGGAACCTGATAAAATCCAGGAGTCGGAGTCGCAACTGTGGCTTACTGACTCCACAGCCCTGTCTAGAATACCCGATGCTTTAGAATCAGGCCACCATCTAGTACTGTGTATAAGAGAGCATCATATTGTGTATAGAGGAGCTGTACAGGGGGCAGACTCGGGACATTATTAAATGTAAAGTGTGCACTTATTGTTATAGGGGAACTCAGGTTACTGTGGCTATCACAGGGCAATATTACTTTCTAGTGGGCAAAATATGGGCACTGTTTTCTAGGGCACTTGCATCCAGTATTACTATATTATAGAGAGTTGCTTTAGAATTTAGAGGGCACAGAGAACCACACATCAGATGCAGTAATAGGGACACATACGGCAGCAGTGGCTCAGTATTGGGGTATCAGGTGGAGTAATAGGGACACATACGGCAGCAGCGGCTCAGTATTGGGGTATCAGGTGCAGTAATAGGGACACATGGCAGCAGCGGCTCAGTATTGGGGTATCAGGTGGAGTAATAGGGACACATATGGCAGCAGCAGCTCAGTATTGGGGTATCGGGCAGTAATAGGGACACATACGGCAGCAGCGGCTTAGTTTGGGGTATCAGGGGCAGTAATAGGGACACATACGGCAGCAGCGGCTCAATATTGGGGTATCAGGGGCAGTAATAGGGACACATACGGCAGCAGCGGCTCAGTATTGGGGTATCAGGTACAGTAATAGGGTCACATACGGCAGCAGCAGCAGCGGCTCAGTATTGGGGTATCAGGGGCAGTAAAAGGGACACATACGGCAGCAGCGGCTCAGTATTGGGGTATCAGGTACAGTAATAGGGTCACATACGGCAGCAGCAGCAGCGGCTCAGTATTGGGGTATCAGGGGCAGTAAAAGGGACACATACGGCAGCAGCGGCTCAGTATTGGGGTATCAGGGGCAGTAAAAGGGACACATACGGCAGCAGCGTCTCAGTATTGGGGTATCAGCAGGATGAGGAGTTTGTGCAGGTTGGGAATAGATGGTGATGGGGCTGGAACATGAGATGTGAAATGTGTCTTTGTTGTATTCTCTGCAGACGAGTTGTAGCTGGAAGAAGTTGTCATGTCGGTCTGGGTCAGATGGAAAAGACGAGAAAAATGAACGATTCCATAAGAGAACATCAGCGGTAAGTCATTATCTGTAACTGTGCATTGATCTCTTATATGTTCTGTAGGGCTGGTATCTACCACTGACCATATGGCGGTAATATCTATGTTGGTCGTTATATCTTCAGTAACAGCGCGGCCATCTGCTGACGTTCTCCTACATCTAATAATAGGGCACGTCACCGAGTTGTAATCAAGGTTACCTGGTTAGGGGCCCACTCAGAAGTTTAGCCCCCCCTGAACCAAAACCCTAGCTACGCCTCTGGCCCAGAGGACAGGTCCTGGGAGCCTGTTAAGCACATTCAGGCTCCGCAGCTCATTGCTGCCTTCGAGCGTAGCAAGGCCCAAGAAGGGGGGCCCTAGTAGGGGTGGTAATGTTAGGTGTCGAGTTCCCACAGCTGCAACAGGGGGAATCTCGAACCATGTCCGCTGCGGTCTCCCATTCTCCTTCAGCCGCAGTGGAGTCTGCTCAGTAGAGACGTCGGTCCCAGTGTCTGGCTCAAGCAGATACTGTGCGTTTGGTTACAGCTGCCATTCCACGCTTGGCCTTTGTGGCCAGCAGGGTGGATAAAAATCAATGTTTTTTTTATTTAAATCGGATTTTTTTGATTTAAATCGGATTTTTTTTTATTTAAATCGGATTTTTTTCAATAAACTGTTTTTTGAGGAAAATATTTTACCATCCAAAGGTTCTGCCATCATGAGCTAAAGCTGAGTTGTTTAACTCAGTAGAATAAAGGCTGTATATGTGTAACATTCACAATGCCATGCTCTTCCAGAGGTTTCTGTAGGATTAATGGGCAGTTTCTCTCCTATATTATCACAGACGCTTGCATTACTTACGCAGTTCTCAAAACTGAATTTGACTCCGCAGAGGTCCCAGCCTCTTCTTCACTGCAAAAATGTTACAACATGAACAGAGTTGAGAAAAAGACCTTAATCCTATTGTTCTACAAACCTATGAATACAGAATCAACCCCTTCAGTGCCAAGTCCAAGAAGTTAGACAATATGTTTCTGATTGTTTGGAGTGGAATAGATCTGCACAACACAAGAAGAATGTGAATCTAAGTGTGAGGAGGAGGAAGGGCAAGCAGACAAGAAAATGAAAGTGAAACTTTGAGCACAATACTGAAGCATAGCCACAGACAGACAAGTCTGGATCTGTTTGTGTGTACGATCTGAGGTTTATTACATTCTTTCCTTATAATGGCAGCAGGCCGTAAAAGAGACCCAGTTTGGGAATATTTTAATGAAGCTCCTTCGCCTATCGGTAAGGCAGGCATACGTGCAAAATGGAAACGATGCAACAAAGAGATGCAAGGCCTGGTGGCGCGAATGAGGCAACATCATGAGAAGTGCACTAGGCACGAGTACACAGCGTCAATTAGCAGCAACCGCCAGTGCGGTGCCTTGCGCAACTAGTGGGCTTTCCTGGCCTTAGCTAGGGTGGTTAGTGGCGTCCGCCAGAGCGGCGCTGTACGCACTCACTGTGGTAAATCATTATTTAGGTTTTTCCCTGGCACCGCAGTTGCGGCGCCGAGTACTAGTGGTCTAGAGGGTGTTATGATTTGGTGGCCTAGGAGCAGCATGAGACGGACTCTGGAGAAGGTGGTCCCTGTACTGACCGCAAACCCTGAACCTAGCAGCGCAACTAGAAGTAGCCGTGGGGGGTACTTAACACTCCCTAGACCCTCGGCACAGCCTAAGATCTAACTACCCCTAAAGACAGAAACAGGAAACCTATCTTGCCTCAGAGAAAATCCCCAAAGGATAGATAGCCCCCCACAAATATTAACTGTGAGAGGAGAGGGAAATAACATACACAGATATGAAATCAGATTTTAGCATAGGAGGCCATACTAGCTAAAAAGAAAGAATAGAACAGAGTATTATGCGGTCAGTATAAAAACACTAGAAAATATCCACCGCAGAAAATACAGATCACCTACATCTGACTAAAGACATGGGGGTATATCTGCATCTCCAGAGAAATAGCTAGGCTGCAAAAAATCCTTCACAGACCAAGCTGGACAAGACAAAAACATGAAAATGCACAGAACTGTAAGGTCCACAGCAGGTGGACAGCAAAAACAAAGCCAGGACTTATCTTTGTAGAAAAACACAGCAAACTGGAGAGACCAGCAGGGAAGTGAATCCTTCAAGAACAATGGACAACTGGCACTGACTAAAGGATCCAGCAAAGCTATATACCCCAGTCAGTTTTGCAATTAGTAGATACACCTGTCCACTCCTGCAGTCCAGGCACAACTGCATTACCCTCTACAACCACCGGAGGGAGCCCAAAAGCTGAATTCACAACAGTACCCCCCCTTGCGGAGGGGTCACCGAACCCTCACCAGAGCCCCCAGGCCGATCAGGATGAGCCCGATGAAAGGCACGAACCAAATCAACGGCATGGACATCAGAGGCAGAAACCCAAGAATTATCCTCCTGGCCATAACCCTTCCACTTGACAAGGTACTGAAGCTTCCGCCTCGAAAAACGGGAATCCAAAATCTTCTCAACAACATATTCCAACTCCCCATCGACCAATACAGGGTCCGAAGGATCAACAGAGGGAACAACGGGCTCCACATATTTCCGCAACAAAGATCTATGGAAGACATTATGAATGGCAAAAGAGGCCGGAAGCACCAGGCGAAAGGACACCGGATTAATAATCTCAGAAATCCTATAAGGACCAATAAATCGAGGCTTAAACTTAGGGGAAGAAACATTCATAGGAACATGACGGGAAGATAACCAAACCAGATCACCAACCCGAAGCCGGGAACCAACACACCGACGACGGTTAGCAAAACGCTGAGCCTCCTCCTGAGACAGCACCAAATTGTCCACCACATAAGCCCAAATCTGCTGCAACCTGTCGACCACAGAATCCACACCACGAAGGTCAGAAGGCTCAACCTGCCCAGAAGAAAAACGAGGATGAAAACCAAAATTACAAAAAAAAAGGCGAAACCAAAGTAGCCGAACTAGCCCGATTATTAAGGGCAAACTCGGCCAATGGCAAAAAAGCCACCCAATCATCCTGATCAGCAGACACAAAGCATCTCAAATAGGTCTCCAAGGTCTGATTAGTTTGCTCAGTCTGGCCATTTGTCTGAGGATGAAATGCAGAGGAAAAAGACAAATCAATGCCCAGCTTGGCACATAAGGCCCGCCAAAACCTAGAAACAAACTGGGAACCTCTGTCGGACACAATATTCTCCGGAATACCATGCAAACGCACCACATGCTGAAAAAACAATGGAACCAAATCAGAAGAAGAAGGCAATTTAGGCAAAGGCACCAAATGAACCATCTTAGAAAATCAGTCACAGACAACCCAGATAACCGACATTCTTTGGGAAACAGGAAGATCGGAAATAAAATCCATAGAAATATGCGTCCAAGGTCTCTCAGGGACCGGCAATGGCAAAAGCAACCCGCTAGCGCGGGAACAGCAAGGCTTAGCCCGCGCACAAATCCCACAGGACTGCACAAAAGAATGCACATCCCGTGACAAAGAAGGCCACCAAAAGGACCTACTAACCAAATCTCTGGTACCAAAAATCCCAGGATGGCCAGCCAACACAGAACAATGAACCTCAGAAATCACTTTACTAGTCCATCTATCAGGAACAAACAGTTTCCCCACAGGACAGCGGTCAGGCTTATCAGCCTGAAATTCCTGAAGAACCCGTCGCAAATCAGGGGAGATGGCAGAAAGAATCACCCCTTCCTTCAAAATGCCGACCGGCTCAAGAACCCCAGGGGAATCAGGAAAAAAACTCCTAGAGAGGGCATCTGCCTTAACATTCTTAGTACCAGGAATGCACGAGACCACAAAATCAAAACGGGAGAAAAACAGGGACCATCGAGCCTGTCTAGGATTCAGACGCTTGGCAGACTCGAGGTAAATCAGATTCTTATGATCGGTCAGGACCACAATACGGTGCTTGGCCCCTCAAATGCCCACTTCATAGCCAACAACTCCCGATTGCCGACATCATAATTGCATTCCGCAGGCGAAAACTTCCGAGAAAAGAAGGCACATGGTTTCATCAAAGAACCATCAGAATTCCTTTGAGACAAAACGGCCCCTGCCCCAATCTCAGACGCGTCAACCTCAACCTGAAATGGAAGAGAAACATCTGGCTGACGCAACACAGGGGCAGAAGTAAATCAGCGTTTAAGCTCCTGAAAGGCAGAAACAGCCGAGGAGGACCAATTCGTTACATCAGCGCCTTTCTTGGTCAAATCGGTTAAAGGTTTAACCACACTGGAGAAGTTGGCAATGAAACGACGATAAAAATTAGCAAAGCCCAAGAATTTCTGAAGGCTCTTCACAGATGTGGGCTGAATCCAATCATGAATGGCCTGAACCTTAACTGGATCCATTTCTATAGATGAGGGAGAAAAAATGAAACCCAAAAAAGAAACCTTCTGCACTCCAAAGAGGCACTTTGACCCCTTCACAAATAAAGCATTATTACAGAGGATCTGAAATACCATCCTGACCTGTTTCACATGAGACTCCCAATCATTGGAAAAAATCAAAATATCATCCAAATATACAACCATGAATTTATCAAGATAACTCCGAAAGATATCATGCATGAAGGATTGGAACACAGATGGGGCATTAGAGAGTCCGAATGGCATCATAAGGTATTCAAAATGGCCTTCGGGCGTATTAAATGCAGTTTTCCATTCGTCACCCTGCTTGATACGAATAAGATTATATGCCCCTCGAAGGTCAATCTTAGTAAACCAGCTAGACCCCTTAATCCTAGCAAACAAATCAGTAAGCAAAGGCAAGGGGTATTGAAATTTAACCATGATCTTATTCAAGAGGCGATAATCAATACAGGGTCTCAAGGAGCCATCCTTCCTGGCAACAAAAAAGAACCCCGCTCCCAACGGTGAAGAAGATGGCCGAATATGCCCTTTCTCCAAAGACTCCTTAATATAGCTGCGCATGGCGGTATGTTCAGGCACAGACAGGTTGAAAAGTCAGCCCTTAGGGAACTTACAACCTGGGATCAAATCAATAGCACAATCACAGTCCCTATGCGGTGGAAGGGAACTGGATTTGGGCTCATCGAATACATCCTGGAAGTCAGACAAAAACTCAGGAACTTCAGAAGAGGGGGAAGAGGAAATTGACATCAAAGGAACCTGATCATGAACCCCCTGACAACCCCAACTAGTCACAGACATGGATTTCCAATCTAACACCGGATTATGTAGCTGCAACCATGGAAAACCCAGCACAATATCATCATACAAATTATGCAATACCAGAAAACGACAATCTTCCTGATGGGCTGGCGCCATGCGCATGGTCAGCTGTGTCCAAAACTGAGGTTTATTTTTAGCCAACGGTGTAGCATCAATGCCCCTCAAAGGAATAGGGTTCTGCAAAGGCTGCAAGGGAAAACCACAACGTCTGGCAAATTCTAAGTCCATTAAGTTCAGAGCGGCGCCTGAATCCACAAATGCCATTACAGAAAGTGATGATAATGAGCAGATCAAGGTCACAGATAACAGAAATTTAGGTTGTATAGCACTGATGGCAACAGAACTAGCAATTTTCTTAGTACGCTTAGGGCAATCAGAAATAACTTGAGCAAAATCGCCGCAGTAAAAACACAACCTATTCTGACGCCTGAATGTTTGACGTTCAGCTCTAGACAAAATCTTATCACATTGCATAGGCTCAGGGCACCGCTCAGAGGACAACGCCACAGTGTGCACAACTCTGCGCTCGCGCAAGCGCCGATCAATCTGAATGGCCAGACACATAGAATCACTCAGACCAGCAGGCGTGTGGAACCCCACCATAACATCTTTAACGGATTCAGAAAGACCCTTTCTGAAAATTGCCGCCAAGGCATCCTCATTCCATTTAGTCAGTACAGACCATTTTCTAAATTTCTGGCAATACAGTTCTGCCGCTTCTTGACCTTGACACAGGGCTAACTGTTATGAAAGGCAATTCAGTACCACAATGGACATAGCGGTCAGAGCACATACAGTGATCTGACAATAACTCAAAATCATAGAACGAGCTCTGAGACGTGGGAACTCTGCAGACCGCAATCCCTAATCCTCTCCAAACAACACTAGAGGCAGCCGTGGATTGCGCCTAACTCTGCCTATGCAACTCGGCACAGCCTGAGAAACTAACTAGCCTGAAGATAGAAAATAAGCCTACCTTGCCTCAGAGAAATACCCCAAAGGAAAAGGCAGCCCCCCACATATAATGACTGTGAGTTAAGATGAAAAGACAAACGTAGAGATGAAATAGATTCAGCAAAGTGAGGCCCGACTTTCTTAACAGAGCGAGGATAGGAAAGATAACTTTGCGGTCTACACAAAACCCTAAAGAAAACCACGCAAAGGGGGCAAAAAGACCCTCCGTACCGAACTAACGGCACGGAGGTACAACCTTTGTGTCCCAGAGCTTCCAGCAACAAATTAGACAAGCTGGACAGAAAAAATAGCAAACAAATAGCAAAGAAGAACTTAGCTATGCAGAGCAGCAGGCCACATGAATGATCCAGGGAAAAGCAAGTCCAACACTGGAACATTGACAGGAAGCCAGGATCAAAGCATTAGGTGGAGGTAAGTAGAAAAGCACCTAACGACCTCACCAGATCACCTGAGGGAGGAAACTCAGAAGCCGCAGTACCACTTCCCTCCACCAACAGAAGCTCACAGAGAGAATCAGCCGAAGTACCACTTGTGACCACAGGAGGGAGCTCTGCCACAGAATTCACAACAGCTAACCATATTTTCTCAGCCTGATCCACAGAATTAGGCTAATCATACAACAACCCCAATGCCTGAAAGAACGAATCAACATTGAGCAAAGCAGGATTGCCAGATTCCAGGGAAAATGCCCAATCCTGTGAGTCACCACGCAGCAGAGATATGATGATTTTAACCTGCTGAATAGGATCACCAGAATTCACAACAGAGGGGCTCTAACCCCGTGTCCTTGGGGCAGAGTCCTGTTACCCAGTACTAGCGTTCACTCTGCGGTATTGCAGCCCTGTGACACAACAGGGTTCGCTTCTTTACATACAGGGTGAAGCTAACCCGTGTTTGTTCACATTATACTGCAATATACTGTTCGCCATTACCGAGCAGCAGGGGTCATCTCTGCACGGTGGACCCCGGGGTGTGAACGCACCTGATACCATCCCTATAATTATTTGGTGCGTTCCGCCAGCCCTAACACATATACTGTTGTAGCGTTTCACCCGCTACGGGTCTAGGGGACACTCGCTTAGGTGCGGCGGGTGACACTCAGGAGACACGTTTCTTTAAAAGTTCTCAGGTTTATTGCTCCATAAACCACATAACAGTGTGAACAACAGGTAAACAAACAGCTTTTAGCTCAGGAAAGGAAAATACAAAAGTCCAGTCCTTCAGGCTCAGTCCTGCAGCCTTAACACACTTTGGAGGCTTTCTCCTCCACACACACAGACTCCTGTCTGTAGTGTCCCATCTGGACACAGGGACCTCTGTCCACCCTGACAGATTCCCAAACACTCTCTTACCATGTGCTACACATCTCCATTAAGTAGCCTGAAACCACACCCATTGGTGAAGTAACGTCACATGATTAGACATGTGGCTATGACATCACCACAGGTCCTTAAACAAACACAAATAGGCATGGTTATGCCCCTTACCCAGGGGTGAGGTATATGGGTAGCCAGACCCTCCCATCTCTCATAGCTACCCGTAACCCGGACCCAAACATCCTAAACAATTCCTTATTGCCTTATGTGTATTAAACAAAACACTCCGGGTTACGTCACAGCGGCAAGCCTTCTCTGTGATACATACCTCCCATCGACTATACAAGCTTTAGCCATGCTACATACCTCCCCCCTCTGCCTAAAGCCGTGGGGCTTGGCACTTGTCCTAAACCGACTAGAGACCCCTCTCAGTCGTCCCTGACAGTCAAACCGTCCGTTTAAGTCAGGGCCTGTCATTGAACCCTTTCGTCGGCATTCGTCATCCCTTTCGGTCAGATCCCTTAATAACGATGACCCCTTGTCATCTCGTCTGCTACAGGATCTCCTGCTTAGGTCACTTAACCCTGAGCTAACTGAGGCATCACTGCTTCCACCCGTTTCATCAGGCCACCTTCTCCCATGGTTTTTATTGCCTGGAGAGCAATCCATCCACTTTTCTCTATGTCCCCTGCTAGCTTCCGCTTGAGGACTTCTGGTCTTACGCAAACTTCTTCGCATCTCTGGCAGCTGTCTATTAACTTGCCATCTCTCAAGTCTCAGCTGCTCTACCTCCCTTAGGTATGCCATGCGATATTCCAGGAGTATGCGGATATTCCTGAGACTCTCTCTGGATCCGACAACCAGGAACGGAACCATCCCATCTTCACCCAAGACCTGGACCTCTTCATCAGCGGGTATCCTCAGTCTCTTCAGACCGGATTTATCCACCATCTCCTGCATCACTCTCCCAAGTTTCCCAATGACTTTCGCCACCAGACCTTTAGGTACTTGGACTGTGTCTTCCACTAAGCCCAGCCGACTAATAGCTTTCCTTTCACGCTCCAAACGTCGAATGGCTTCATCATTCTTCAAAATGATCTTCTGCTTTGTACGGAGGCAGTGTAGGTGCATATCCCTCAGGACAGCCACCCGCTTCACTGTGACTTCCATAGTCGACAGTATCACCAACTGTTTAGTCTCTGGTGCCCAGTGCACACTACATGCTTCCACCGCTTTTCTAAAGGCCTCATGCACACCTTCACCGGTACAGGCTTCTTGCACATCCTCGGGTACATCTATCACACTCTTGAAGAGCGGGGTCTCACTCTCTTCACGGACGGACGGCTCCGGTTCTTCTTTGGACCTTTCCATTAAGACATCTGCCATGACCGGGTGACTGTCTTGTTCTGCCTTTACCGCGAGCTCTTCCTCAGTTTTACCCTTCTCAACAACCTTTGCCAAGATGGGTATCGGCAGCTCCGCCTTGTTATCACTCGGGGATGACTGCTGTACGTCTCGGACCCGTAACTTCTCCTTTGACAGAAGACTTCTTACTGCTTCTCGGAGCACTACCACATTTTCGCCTAAGGCCTTATTCTCACTGTGCCACACTGTCAGGTGACCTCTGAGCTCAGAGACCTCCTTCTCCATCTCATCCAACCTGTGCTCCGCCATTTGTCTCAGGGCCTTTTCTTGTTCGAGAGACTCTTTGAGCAGCTCTATCTCGCTTCTCCCATCCTCCGGATTGGTGGAGCATGCATCACTTGAGGAGGTATCTAATTCAGGCACCACTTCTTTGGTGGCCACCTCCACTTCTGCACCCTCAGACTTTGCACTGTCAGCGTCAACCCTCTCTGGTGTCTTAGCGGTGACATCCTTAGGTTCGTCCCGTTCCCCTGGGACTTTAAAGTACTCCAGACAATTCAAGTCCTCAGCACCAGATTTTCTGGAGCCTTCACCCTCTTCTGTCACATCTTCACAAGGTGCAACTGGTTCAGCCCCTTTGCCTTTTCTACGTCTCCGGCGACGGGAGGAAGACTTGCCAGCGGAACCTGAGTCAGCCTTACTGCACTCTTTTCCACTGGTGTCATCATCTGAATGGAAGTCACCACCACCCAATTGGTCTTCCTGGAACCGACAGTCCCCACTTAAACAGGTCACAATTTCTGGCATGGCTGTCACTGCCATCCTGTCTTCACCCTGTGGAGCCCTGTCGTTCCCCTGTGTCAGTATTTCTGATACCGGTACATCATACTCAGTTGTAGCACTTGTTACTGGCCTTGTCATGTCACAGTCACCCTTGGAGTCTGTGTCACACCCCACAATAAGGCGACCCCCCAAGTCACACTCTAACTGGGTGTCAGCTCCACTCTGTTTAACCACCACATCCTTATCTACCAGTTCATTACCAGTCACACTGTCGCACACTTCAGGTGACGTCAGGTCAGTAAGTTCGGCAGACGCACGGTTTCCTCTGGTCGCCCTTATACCTGACCCATCAGTGTTGGGAGGTGTTTCTGCCAATGTTGTCTCACCAAGTTGGGCCCGTTCACCATTTTCTTTGGGCATGTCCAGCTTAGGTCTGTCCACACTAGGGGGCGCATTCACATTACTACCTCCCATACACATAATTTCCACAAACACTTCACCTTTTTCCCACCAGTCCCACAGTGCTTCCAAATCTTGTCCTATTACCATAGGACACGGCAAGTTCGGGACTACAGCCACCTCATGGTATGTGGAAACATCAGCTGCGACAATGTAGAGAGTGGCTACCTGAAGACCTTTAGCGTCCCCACTTATGCCACTTATTTTCACCTTTGTCCCAGGTGACACAGAACTTCCTGGAAGGGTCCTCAGCAAAGACGCTTCCCTCCCCGGGTCTAACAACCCCCGCACACGCTCTCCATCCAGCCAAAAAGGACACAGTCGTGACTCGTCACTGATCGGCTCCCCTTTTTTTGGTTCCGCCCCCTTTTGGGCAAGTGCTCTATTTTTTGACACCACCCCTGTTCGGGTTACAGCCCCCATTTGGGATTCCACCCCTTTTTGGGCTACTACCCCTATCTGGGTTACCGCCCCTTTTTGGGACTCCACCCCCTTTTGGGCAACCATCCCCGTTTGGGTCCCCGCCCACTTTTAGGGACACTCCCTTCCCTGGGGTACACTCTGTGGACTTCCCCACGGCACTCAGGCCCCAGTTCGCACAGTACACCACTTAGTCTCTGGGCCTGTACTGGCCCTTTAAGAGTCTGCAAAGAGAAAAAAAAAATGTTTTTTTTTTTTTTTTTTTTCCAACACTTCACCAGCTCCTGCTGGCAATCACAAGCCGCTTCTGCTGAACCTCTTGCTGCAACTGCAGCCGCACTCCACAATGCTCTGTACAGCTCCACCGCAGACTTCGTGGACCCGCCGATCCACCGCAAGCCCCTTGTCACCTTCGTAACCCCGCCGAGTTACAGCAAGACGCTTGTCACCTTCGTAACCCCTCCGAGTTACAACACAAACTTCGTGACCTCACCGAGCCACAGCAAGCTGACTTTCAGGAAAAAAACTTCACAGTCTTTCACCGACGCTGGTCAGAACAACACAGACACTGGTCTGTTTCACACCCGGCTTTACAGCCCAAACACAATTTTCACTGACTCCAGTCAGTATCACACGGTTTTTAGACCGTTACCCGTTGGCAACTTCACGGGCTCCTGAACACCCCTCAGCCTCAGAGATGCCCAGACGCACTGTCTCTGTTTTCTTCCAGTCTGACCCCGGTCAGTACACACGGACACCTGTCCGTTACCTGTTGGTGCCGGCCACACAGTTTCCCGGATCCCTCTTCTCCTCAGAGGTATCCCAAAACAACAGTTCTCACTGATCCCGATCAGTATTTACTCACGGTTTTCAAGACCGTCCACTCCTCTGGCTCAGACCAGCCAGCTCTGCAACACGTGCTCCTTGGATCGTTGCCCGCAGTCTAAAACACCAATTGTAGCGTTTCACCCGCTACGGGTCTAGGGGACACTCGCTTAGGTGCGGCGGGTGACACTCAGGAGACACGTTTCTTTAAAAGTTCTCAGGTTTATTGCTCCATAAACCACATAACAGTGTGAACAACAGGTAAACAAACAGCTTTTAGCTCAGGAAAGGAAAATACAAAAGTCCAGTCCTTCAGGCTCAGTCCTGCAGCCTTAACACACTTTGGAGGCTTTCTCCTCCACACACACAGACTCCTGTCTGTAGTGTCCCATCTGGACACAGGGACCTCTGTCCACCCTGACAGATTCCCAAACACTCTCTTACCATGTGCTACACATCTCCATTAAGTAGCCTGAAACCACACCCATTGGTGAAGTAACGTCACATGATTAGACATGTGGCTATGACATCACCACAGGTCCTTAAACAAACACAAATAGGCATGGTTATGCCCCTTACCCAGGGGTGAGGTATATGGGTAGCCAGACCCTCCCATCTCTCATAGCTACCCGTAACCCGGACCCAAACATCCTAAACAATTCCTTATTGCCTTATGTGTATTAAACAAAACACTCCGGGTTACATCACAGCGGCAAGCCTTCTCTGTGATACATACCTCCCATCGACTATACAAGCTCTAGCCATGCTACACTGTATATATAATATATATATATTTGGTATGTTCTGCTGATCAGTTTATATACTGTATAAACAGTGGCATGTAAAAGTTTGAGCACCCCTGGCTAAAATTACTGTTATTATGAACAGTTAAGCAAGTTGAAGATGAAATTATCTCTAAAAGGCCTAAAGTTAAAGATGACATTTCCTTTGTGTTTTAGGCAAATAAAAAATAAATTATATATATACATAGTCTTTATTTTTTCATTTTAAAAATAACAAAAAGAAAATGGGCAGATACAAAAGTGTGAGCACCCTCGGAGATTTGTGTGCTCAGATAACTTTGACCAGGGTTATGGCTTGTTCACTATCATCGTTAGGAAAGGCCAGGTGATGAAAACTTTCCAGCTTTATAAAAACCTAGCCTCCTCTAACCTTGTGCCAAAAAACTGCAGCCATGGGTTCTTCTAAGCAGCTGCCTAGAACTCTGAAAATGAAAATGGTGGCAGCCCACAAAGAAAAAGAAGGCTATAAGAAGATAGAAAAGCGTTTTCAAGTTGCCCTTTCATCAGTTCGAAATATAATAACAAAATGGCAGTTAACAGGAACAGTGGAGGTCAGGATAAGGTGTGGAAGACCAAGCAAAATTTCAGTGAAAGCTGCTCGTAGGATTGCTAGAGAGGCAAGAGTCATCAGAATAAAATCTGTCCTGCGCCCTCACCATAAAATTTAGCGTTAGAAATATGCAAAAGAACATCTAAACCAGACTGATGCATTTTGGAAACAAGTTCTGTGGATTTATGAGGTTAAAATAGAACTCATGGCCACATTGATCAAAGGTATGTGTGGAGAAAAAAGGACACAGAATTTCAGGAAAAAAACATCTTGCCAGCCATTAACCCCTTTACCCCCAAGGGTGGTTTGCACGTTAATGACCGGGCCAATTTTTACAATTCTGACCACTGTTCCTTTATGAGGTTATAACTCTGGAACGCTTCAACGGATCCCGGCGATTCTGACAATGTTTTCTCGATATATATTGTACTTCATGTTAGTGGTAAAATTTCTTTGATATTACTTGCGTTTAATTGTAAAAAAAATGGAAATTTTGAAAATTTCGCAATTTTCCAACTTTGATTTTTCATGCCCTTAAATCACAGAGATGTTACACAAAATACTTAATAAGTAACATTTCCCACATGTCTACTTTACATCAGCACAATTTTGGAGTCAAATTTTTTTTTGTTAGGGAGTTATAAGGGTTAAAAGTTGACCAGCAATTTCTCATTTTTACAACACCATTTTTTTTAAGGACCACATCACTTCTGAAGTCACTTTGTGGGGTCTATATGATAGAAAATAACCAAGTGTGACACCATTCTACAAACTTCACCCCTCAAGGTGCTCAAAACCACATTTAAGAAGTTTATTAACCCTTCAGGTGCTTTAGAGCAGCAGAAGCAACATGGAAGGAAAAAATGAAGATTTAACTTTTTAGTCACAAAAATTATCTTTTAGCAACAATTTTTTTATTTTCCCAAGGGTAATTTTTGGAATGTTTAAAAAAAAATGAACATTTAACTTTTTTTTCACAAAAACAGGGCAGGGTAACAGGAGAAATTGGACCACAAAACTTGTAGTGCAATTTGTCCTGAGTACGCTGATACCCCATATATGGGGGTAAACCACTGTTTGGGAGCATGGCAGAGCTCGAATAGGAAAGAGCACCGTATGACTTTTTCAACACAGAATTGGCTGGAATTGAGATCAGATGCCATGTCGCGTTTGGAGAGCCCCTGATGTGCCTAAACAGTGGACCCCCCCCCCCGTCCAATTCTAACTCCAACCCTAACCCCAACACATGCCTAACCCTAATCCCAACCCTAACCACACCCCAAACCCCCCCAAAAGTGACACCATTTTGGAAACTAGACCACCTAAGGAACGTATCTAGATGTGTGGTGAGCACTTTGAACCAATTGTTTTACTAAAGTTTATAATGTAGAGATGTGAAAATTAAAAAATCCTTTTTTTTTTCCACAAAAATGATCTTTTAGCCCCCAATTTTGTATTTTCCCAAGGGTATCTGGAGAAATTGGACCCCAAAAGTTGTTGTGCAATTTGTCCTGAGTACGCTGATACCCCATATGTGGGAGAAAACTACTGTTTGGGCACACGTTGGGGCGAGGAAGGGAAGAAGTGGCGTTTTGGAATGCAGACTTTGATGGAATGGTCTGCGGGCGTCATGTTGCGTTTGCAGAGCCCCTGATGTACCTAAACAGTAGAAACCCCCCAAAAGTAACCCCATATTGGAAACTAGACCCCCCAATGAACTTATCTAGGTGTGTTGTGAGAACTTTCAACCCTCAAGTTTTTCGCTAAAGTATATAACGCAGAGCCGCGAAAAAAAAAATCTTTTTCTTCCACAAAAATGATTTTTAGCCCCCAGTTTTGTATTTTCCCAAGGGTAACAGGAGAAATTGGACCCCAAAAGTTGTCCAATTTGTCCTCAGTACGCTGATATGCCATATGTGGGGGGAACCACTGTTTGGGTGCAGGGCACAGCTCAGAAGGGAACGAGCACCGTTTTACGTTTTCAATGCAGAATTGGATAGAATTGAGATCGGACGTCATGTTGCGTTTGCAGAGCCCCTGATGTGCCAAACAGTGGAAACCCCCCCAATTCTAACTCCAACCCTAACCCCAACACATCCCTAACCCTAATCCCAACCCTAACCACACCCTTAACCCCAAGACACCCCTAACCCTAATCCCAACCCTAACCATAACCCTAACCACACCCCGAACCCTGACACACACCTAACCCAACAGTAAACGTAGTCCAAAACCTAACCCCAACTCTAGCCCCAACCCTAACCCTTATGGGAAAATCGAAATAAATAATTTTTTAAAAAAATATTATTTTTCCCTCACACACTACATGATGCTTTTTATTGCAAAAAATAGTTTTTACGTCACCGCATTTTGAGAGCTATAATTTTTCCATATTTTGGTCCACAGAATCATGTGAGGTCTTTTTGTGGTGGAACGAGTTGACGTTTTTATTGGTACCGTTTTCAGGCACATTACTTTTTTTATCGCTTTTTATTCCAATTATTGTTATGCAGAATGAACAAAAACCAGAAATTCATGAATTTCTTTTGGGTGGTGCATTTATACTATTCCGCGTGTGGTAAAATTGATAAAGCAATTCTATTCTTTGGGTCAGTACCATTACAGCGATACCTTATTTATATCATTTTATATGTTTTGCCGTTTTTATACAATAAAAACTATTTTATATAAAAAAATAATTATTTTTGCATCGCTTTATTCTGAGGGCTATAACTTTTTTATTTTTTCACTGATGATGCTGTATGGCGGCTTGTTTTTTTGCGGGACAAGATGACGTTTTCAACGGTACCATGTTTATTTATATCCGTCTTTTTGATTGCGTGTTATTCCACTTTTTGTTCAGCGGTATGATGATAAAGCATTGTTTTTTGCCTTTTTTTTTTTACGGTGTTCACTGAAGGGGTTAACTAGTGGGACAGTTTTATAAGTCGGGTCGTTACGGATGCAGCGATACTAAATATGTGTACTTCTGTTTTTTTTTATTTAAATAAAGAAATGTATTTATTGGAACAATATATATATATATTCTTTTTCTTTATTTAGGATTTTTTTTTTAAATATTTTTACACAGTGTAATATTTTTTTTTTTTTTTACTTTTTTACATTGTCCCAGGGTGGGACATCACTATATAGTGCCAGATCGGTGATTTGACACTTTGCAGAGCACTGTGTCAGATCAGCAATCTGACAGGCAGTGCAGGAGGCTTGCCAGCGCCTGATCTCAGCAGGCACTGACAAGCCACCTCCCTGCTGGACCCCGCGCCCATCTTGGATCCGGGGGCCTGCTGGTAGGAGACAGGAGGAGACCCTTGGAACAACACAATCACATCGCGATGCTTCCCTATGCCACCGGAACGCTGCAATCTTGTTTGATCACAGTGTCCCAGGGGTTAAAGTGCCGGGAGCGGTCCGTGACTGCTCCTGGCACATAGTGCCAGATATCAGCTGTGATAATCAGCTGACACCCGGCCGCGCTCCCCCCATGAGCGCGGCTGATCGCATATGACGTACTATCCCATTGATAGTCATACGGGACCAGGTCACCTCGACAAGATAGTATGTCTGATGTCAGAAAGGGGTTAAACATAGGGTGAATCAATCATCCTTTGGGGTTGTGTTGCAGCCAATGGCATGGGGAACATTTCACAGGAAGAGGAAAGAATGGATTCAATTAAATTTCAACAAATTCTTGATGCAAACATAACACCATCTGCAAAAAAAGGGTGAAGTTGAAAAAAGGATGGCTTTTACAAATGGATAATGATCATAAACACGTCAAAATCCACAACACACTACCTCAAAAAATGCAATCTGAAGGTTTTACAATGCCCTCACAGTCCCTTGACCTGAACATCATGGAAAATCTGTGGATAGACTTCAAAATAGCAGTGCATACAAGACAACCCAGGAATCTCACCAAACGGAAAGAATTTTCTAAAGAAGAATGGATGAAAATCCCTCAAAGAAGAATTGAAAGACTATTGGCTGGCTAAGAAAAGCGACAAGCTGTGATACTTGCAAAAAGGGGTGCTACTAGGTATTAACCATGCAGGGTGCCCGACTTTTTGCATTGGCCCAGTTTCTTTTTTGTCATTTTTAAAATTTAAAAGATGAAAATATACAGTACAGACCAAAAGTTTGGACACATCTTCTCATTCAAAGATTTTTCTGTATTTTCATGGCTATGAAATTGTAAATTCACACTGAAGGCATCAAAACTATGAATTAACACATGTGGAATTATATACTTAACAAAAAAGTGTGAAACAACTGAAAATATGTCTTATATTCTAGGTTCTTCAAAGTAGCCACCTTTTGCTTTGATGACTGCTTTGCACTCTTGGCATTCTCTTGATAAGCTTCAAGAGGTAGTCACTGGGAATGGTTTTCACCTCACAGTTGTGTCCTGTCAGGTTTAATAAGTTAAACTAGATGAAATGTGGATTAAATCCGCGCTGCTGCGACAAATAATGGATCCAGATATAATTGTAAGGTGTTCGGGTGGTTTATTCAACGCGTTTCAAAGCTCATGGCTTCTTCTTCAGGAAGTTTCCACACAAAGATATCTTTGTGTGGAAACCTCCTGAAGAAAAAGCCATAAGCTTTGAAACGCGTTGAATAAACCACCCGAACACCTTACAATTATATCTGGATCCATTATTTGTCGCAGCAGCGCGGATTTAATCCACATTTCATCTATATTCCTATATATATGATACACTCTTCATTGTTTGAAAAAATGTATATTTTATTGTTTATATCATAACACACATATAACACGGGAAAGAGAACCACCAGGTGGCACAAGATAGCTGGACACAGCACAAGGGTATGAGATTATAAGTAATAATTTACATCAAAAAAATATAAAACATTCTGTATATATATAGCAAGTGAAATACAAATAGTGGCATATAGATATAGCAAGAAATTATCAAAAAGAAAAATTATTATATGCCACTATCCAAAAACGCTAAGTCATTGTATAGTATTTGCTATATATATGTATATGGCACAAAGGAAAAGTATATATATATATGTACAGTCTACGCAAAATTATAATGAATCAATAATATGACAAAAATAATATAGTGCTACACATACCATACAATAATAAATCCCAATGAATCCTCGTAAAATACATAATAAATATCAGTAATATTAGTAAAAAATATATTATAAATAGGTATTACATATAATATTTAATATTTACTGGAGAAAAAAGTGCTATTGTGCAATCATGGCAAGTAGGGACATAGCCATCATATAGCTTATGTTAAAGAAAAAGTGCCATGTGCAATATACATCCTAGCGTTTTACCAAATAATCACACTTAATAAAGTGCAATCACTAGCTGAATGAGAACATACCCAGGTGTTAGAGACCAGCTCAGCCCGACGCGCATTTCGCCTTGGCTTTGACGAGGCCATATTTGTGCCATATACATATATATATAGCAAATACTATACAATGACTTAGCGTTTTTGGATAGTGGCATATAATAATTTTTCTTTTTAATAATTTCTTGCTATATCTATATGCCACTATTTGTATTTCACTTGCTATATATATACAGAATGTTTTATATTTTTTTATGTAAATTATTACTTATAATATCCCTGTTGGTTCTTTTTCCCGTGTTATATGTGTGTTATGATATAAACAATAAAATATACATTTTTTCAAACAATGAAGAGTGTATCATATATATAGGAATATAACGAATAAGTAGATACACGTCGAGTCATTATCAAGTTTTTGTATGATAACCACATTTCATCTAGTTTAACGGTTCTGAGAAATCGCAGCGCCGACCTGTGGATCTGCAGCAGCTGACAAACTACACGCCTGTACTGTGTACCACCAGGTGAGCAGTTCTCTCACAATTGATTAGAAGCAATCCTGGGGATGAGACCCTATTTGCGCTTTTTTGTCTCCTATTTTTCTATACTAGGTTTAATAAGTGGGACTTCTTGCCTTATAAATGGGGTTGGGACCATCAGTTGTGTTGTGCAGAAGTCTGGTGGATACACAGCTGATAGTCCTACTGAATTGTTGTGAATTCTGTTGTCGGGCTCCCTCCTGTGGTCATGAATGGTACTTCGGCTGGTTCTGTCCATGGACTTCCTCTGGTGGGTGTTTCTGAGTTTCCTTCCACAGGTGATGAGGTTAATTCGTTAGCTGGCTGCTCTATTTAACTCCATTTAGATCTTTGCTCCATGCCACCTGTCAATGTTCCAGTATTGGTCTAGTTCTCTCCTGGATCGTTCTTGTGACCTGTCTTCCCAGCAGAAGCTAAGTTCCAGCTTGTATTTCTTTGGTTTGCTATTTTTCTGTCCAGCTTGCTATTTTTATTGTTGTCTTGCTTGCTGGAAGCTCTGGGACGCAGAGGGAGCGCCTCCGCACCGTGAGTCGGTGCGGAGGGTCTTTTTGCGCCCTCTGCGTGGTCTTTTTGTAGGTTTTTGTGCTGACCGCAAAGTAACCTTTCCTATCCTCGGTCTGTTCAGTAAGTCGGGCCTCACTTTGCTAAATCTATTTCATCTCTGTGTTTGTATTTTCATCTTTTCTCACAGTCATTATATGTGGGGGGCTGCCTTTTCCTTTGGGGAATTTCTCTGAGGCAAGGTAGGCTTTATTTTTCTATCTTCAGGGCTAGCTAGTTCCTTAGGCTGTGCCGAGTTGCATAGGGAGCGTTAGGCGCAATCCACGGCTATTTCTAGTGTGTTTGATAGGATTAGGGATTGCGGTCAGCAGAGTTCCCACGTCCCAGAGCTCGTCCTTTATTATCAGTAACTATCGGGTCGTTCCGTGTGCTCTTAACCACCAGGTCCATTATTGTCCTGACCACCAGGTCATAACAGTACAGGTGGCCCAAAGTACTAATGCATCTCAATAGAGGGATAAGAGAAGTTCTGAGACCATTTTTTTTTCTTTGCAGTGTGTTTTGTCTCTCTTTTCCCCTTTACCTCTGGGTGGTTCAGGACACTGGTGTAAACATGGACATTCAAGGTCTGTCCTCTTGGATGGATAATCTCACTACAAGGGTACAAAACATTCAAGATTTTGTGGTTCAGAATCCGATGTCAGAGCCTAAGATTCCAATTCCTGATTTGTTTTTTGGTGATAGATCTAAGTTCTTGAATTTCAAAAATAATTGTAAATTGTTTCTTGCCTTGAAACCTCGCTCCTCAGGTGACCCTGTTTAACAAGTAAAGATCATTATTTCTTTGTTACGTGGTGACCCTCAAGACTGGGCATTTTCCCTTGCGCCAGGAGATCCGGCATTGCGTGATGTTGATGTGTTTTTCCTGGCGCTTGGATTGCTTTATGACGAACCTAATTCAGTGGATCAGGCAGAGAAAATCTTGCTGGCTCTGTGTCAGGGTCAGGATGAAGCAGAGATATATTGTCAAAAGTTTAGAAAGTGGTCTGTGCTCACTCAGTGGAATGAATGTGCCCTGGCAGCAATCTTCAGAAAGGGTCTCTCTGAAGCCCTTAAGGATGTCATGGTGGGGTTTCCCATGCCTGCTGGTCTGAATGAGTCTATGTCCTTGGCCATTCTGATCGATCGACGCTTGTGTGAGCGTAAAGCTGTGCACCATTTGGCGGTACTATCTGAGCATGGGCCTGAGCCTATGCAATGTGATAGGACTTTGACCAGAGCTGAACGGCAAGAACACAGACGTCGGAATGGGCTATGTTTTTACTGTGGTGATTCCACTCATGCTATCTCCGATTGTCCTAAGCGCACTAAGCGGTTCGCTAGGTCTGCCACCATTGGTACGGTACAGTCTAAATTTCTATTGTCTGTTACTCTGATTTGCTCTTTGTCATCCTATTCTGTTATGGCATTTGTGGATTCAGGCGCTGCCCTGAATTTGATGGACTTGGAGTATGCTAGGCGCTGTGGTTTTTTCTTGGAGCCCTTGCAGTATTCTATTCCATGGAGAGGAATTGATGCTACGCCTTTGGCCAAGAATAAGCCTCAGTACTGGACCCAATTGACCATGTGCATGGCTCCTGCACATCAGGAGGATATCCGCTTTCTGGTGTTGCATAATCTGCATGATGTGGTTGTTTTGGGGTTGCCATGGCTACAGGTTCATAATCCAGTATTGGACTGGAAATCTATGTCTGTGTCCAGCTGGGGTTGCCAGGGGGTACATGGTGATGTTCCATTTTTGTCTATTTCGTCTTCCACTCCTTCTGAAGTTCCAGAGTTTTTGTCGGATTATCGGGATGTATTTGATGAGCCCAAAGCCAGTGCCCTACCTCCTCATAGGGATTGCGATTGTGCAATTAATTTGATTCCTGGTAGTAAGTTTCCTAAGGGCCGATTGTTCAATTTATCTGTGCCAGAACACGCCGCTATGCGGAGTTATATAAAGGAATCCTTGGAGAAAGGCCATATTCGCCCGTCGTCATCACCGTTAGGAGCAGGGTTCTTTTTTGTGGCCAAGAAGGATGGTTCTTTGAGACCTTGTATTGATTACCGCCTTCTTAATAAAATTACAGTCAAATTTCAGTATTCTTTGCCGTTGCTGTCTGATTTGTTTGCTCGTATTAAAGGGGCTAGTTGGTTCACCAAGATAGATCTTCGAGGGGCGTATAATCTTGTGCGTATTAAACAAGGCGATGAATGGAAAACAGCATTTAATACGCCCAAGGGCCATTTTGAGTACCTGGTTATGCCTTTTGGGCTTTCCAATGATCCATCAGTATTTCAGTCCCTTATGCATGACATCTTCCGAGAGTACCTGGATAAATTCCTGATTGTGTATTTGGATGATATTTTGGTCTTTTCGGATGATTGGGAGTCTCATGTGAAGCAGGTCAGAATGGTGTTCCAGGTCCTTCGTGCGAATTCCTTGTTTGTGAAGGGGTCAAAGTGTCTCTTTGGAGTTCAGAAGGTTTCATTTTTGGGGTTCATTTTTTCCCCTTCTACTATCGAGATGGACCCTGTTAAAGTCCAGGCCATTTACGATTGGACTCAGCCGACATCTGTGAAGAGCCTGCAAAAGTTCCTGGGCTTTGCTAATTTTTATCGGCGCTTCATCACTAATTTTTCTACTGTTGCTAAACCGTTGACTGATTTGACCAAGAAGGGTGCTGATGTGGTCAATTGGTCTTCTGTGGCTGTATAGGCTTTTCAGGAGTTGAAGCGTCGTTTTTCTTCTGCCCCTGTGTTGTGCCAGCCAGATGTTTCGCTCCCGTTTCAGGTTGAGGTTGATGCTTCTGAGATTGGAGCAGGGGCTGTTTTGTCGCAAAGAAGTTCTGATGGCTCGGTGATGAAGCCATGTGCTTTCTTTTCTAGAAAGGTTTCGCCTGCTGAGCGTAACTATGATGTTGGTAATCGTGAGTTGTTGGCCATGAAGTGGGCATTCGAGGAGTGGCGTCATTGGCTGGAAGGAGCCAAGCATCACGTGGTGGTCTTGACAGATCACAAGAATTTGACTTATCTTGAGTCTGCCAAACGGTTGAATCCGAGACAGGCTCGATGGTCGTTATTTTTCTCCCGTTTTGATTTTGTGGTTTCGTACCTTCCGGGCTCTAAGAATGTGAAGGCTGATGCCCTGTCAAGGAGTTTTGTGCCTGACTCTCCGGGTGTTCCTGAGCCGGCGGGTATTCTCAGAGAGGGGGTAATTTTGTCTGCCATCTCCCCTGATTTGCGGTGGGTGCTGCAAAAATTTCAGGCTGATAGACCTGACCGTTGCCCAGCGGAGAAACTGTTTGTCCCTGATAGATGGACTAGTAGAGTTATCTCTGAGATTCATTGTTCAGTGTTGGCTGGGCATCCTGGAATCTTTGGTACCAGAGATTTGGTGGCTAGATCCTTCTGGTGGCCGTCTTTGTCACGGAATGTGCGTTCTTTTTTGCAGTCCTGTGGGACTTGTGCTCGGGCTAAGCCCTGCTGTTCTCGTGCCAGTGGGTTGCTTTTGCCCTTGCCGGTCCCGAAGAGGCCCTGGACGCATATTTCTATGGATTTTATTTCGGATCTCCCCGTCTCTCAAAAGATGTCGGTCATTTGGGTGGTTTGTGATCGCTTCTCTAAGATGGTCCATTTGGTACCTTTGTCTAAATTGCCTTCCTCCTCTGATTTGGTGCCATTTTTTTCCCAGCATGTGGTTCATTTACATGGTATCCCGGAGAACATCGTTTCTGACAGAGGTTCCCAGTTTGTTTCGAGGTTTTGGCGATCCTTTTGTGCTAGGATGGGCATTGATTTGTCTTTTTCCTCGGCTTTCCATCCTCAGACAAATGGCCAGAAAGAACGAACTAATCAAACTTTGGAAACATATCTGAGATGCTTTGTTTCTGCTGATCAGGATGATTGGGTGTCCTTTTTGCCGTTGGCTGAGTTCGCACTTAATAATCGGCTACTTTGGTTTCACCGTTTTTCTGCAATTCTGGTTTCCATCCTCGTTTCTCTTCAGGGCAGGTTGAGTCTTCGGACTGTCCTGGTGTAGATACTGTGGTGGATAGGTTGCAGCAGATTTGGACTCATGTGGTGGACAATTTGACATTGTCCCAGGAGAAGGCTCAATGTTTCGCTAACCGCCGGCGCTGTGTGGGTCCCCGACTTCGTGTTGGGGATTTGGTTTGGTTGTCGTCTCGTTATGTTCCTATGAAGGTTTCCTCTCCTAAGTTTAAGCCTCGTTTCATTGGTCCGTATAAGATTTCTGAGGTTATCAATCCTGTGTCATTTCGTTTGGCCCTTCCTGCTTCTTTTGCCATCCATAATGTGTTCCATAGGTCGTTATTGCGGAGATACGTGGCGCCTGTGGTTCCATCCGTTGATCCTCCTGCCCCGGTGTTGGTTGAGGGGGAGTTGGAGTATGTGGTGGAGAAGATTTTGGATTCTCGTGTTTCGAGACGGAAACTCCAGTACCTGGTCAAGTGGAAGGGTTATGGTCAGGAAGATAATTCCTGGGTTTTTGCCTCTGATGTTCATGCTGCCGATCTGGTTCGTGCCTTTCATTTGGCTCATCCTGGTCGGCCTGGGGGCTCTGGTGAGGGTTCGGTGACCCCTCCTCAAGGGGGGGGTACTGTTGTGAATTCTGTTATCGGGCTCCCTCCTGTGGTCATGAATGGTACTTCGGCTGGTTCTGTCCATGGACTTCCTCTGGTGGGTGTTTCTGAGTTTCCTTCCACAGGTGACGAGGTTAATTCGTTAGCTGGCTGCTCTATTTAACTCCACTTAGATCTTTGCTCCATGCCACCTGTCAATGTTCCAGTATTGGTCTAGTTCTCTCCTGGATCGTTCTTGTGACCTGTCTTCCCAGCAGAAGCTAAGTTCCAGCTTGTATTTCTTTGGTTTGCTATTTTTCTGTCCAGCTTGCTATTTTTATTGTTGTCTTGCTTGCTGGAAGCTCTGGGACGCAGAGGGAGCGCCTCCGCACCGTGAGTCGGTGCGGAGGGTCTTTTTGCGCCCTCTGCGTGGTCTTTTTGTAGGTTTTTGTGCTGACCGCAAAGTAACCTTTCCTATCCTGGGTCTGTTCAGTAAGTCGGGCCTCACTTTGCTAAATCTATTTCATCTCTGTGTCTGTATTTTCATCTTTACTCACAGTCATTATATGTGGGGGGCTGCCTTTTCCTTTGGGGAATTTCTCTGAGGCAAGGTAGGCTTTATTTTTCTATCTTCAGGGCTAGCTAGTTCCTTAGGCTGTGCCGAGTTGCATAGGGAGCGTTAGGCGCAATCCACGGCTATTTCTAGTGTGTTTGATAGGATTAGGGATTGCGGTCAGCAGAGTTCCCACGTCCCAGAGCTCGTCCTTTATTATCAGTAACTATCGGGTCGTTCCGTGTGCTATTAACCACCAGGTCCATTATTGTCCTGACCACCAGGTCATAACACTGAATAGACTGTTAGAATTTGTATTATGGCAAGAAAAACGCAGCTAAGTAAAGAAAAACGAGTGGCCATCATCACTTTAAGAAATGAAGGTCAGTCAGTCCGAAAAATTGGGAAAACTTTGAAAGTGTCCCCAAGAGCAGTTGCAAAAACCATCAAGCGCTACAAGGAAACTGGCTCACATGAGGACCGCTCCAGGAAAGGAACACCAAGAGTCACCTCTGCTTCTGAGGATAAGTTTATCTGAGTCACCAGCCTCAGAAAATCGCAGGTTAACTGCAGCTCAGATTAGGGACCAGGTCAATGCCACACAGAGTTCTAGCAGCAGACACATCTCTACAACAACTGTTAAGAGGAGACTTTGTGCAGCAGGCCTTCATGGTAAAATAGCTGCTAGGAAACCACTGCTAAGGACAGGCAACAAGCAGAAGAGACTTGTTTGGGCTAAAGAACACAAGGAATGGACATTAGACCCGTGGAAATCTGTGCTTTGTTCTGATGAGTCCAAATTTGAGATATTTGGTTCCAACCACCGTGTCTTTGTGCGATGCAGAAAAGGTGAACAGATGGACTCTACAAGCCTGGTTTCTACCGTGAAGCATGGAGGAGGAGGTGTGATGGTGTGGGGGTGCTTTGCTGGTGACACTTTTGGGGATTTATTCAAAATTGAAGGCATACTGAACCAGCATGGCTACCACATCATCTTGCAGCGGCATGCTATTCCATCGGGTTTGCGTTTAGTTGGACCATCATTTATTTTTCAACAGGACAATGACCCCAAACACACCTCCAGGCTGTGTGAGGGCTATTTGACTAAGAAGGAGCGTGATGGGGTGCTATGCCAGACCTGAACCCAATCGAGATGGTTTGGGGTGAGCTGGACCGCAGAATAAAGGCAAAAGGGCCAACAAGTGCTAAGCATCTCTGGGAACTCCTTCAAGACTGTTGGAAGACCATTTCCAGTGACTACCTCTTGAAGCTCATCAAGAGAATGCCAAGAGTGTGCAAAGCAGTCATCAAATCAAAAGGTGGCTACTTTGAAGAACCTAGAATATAAGACATATTTTCAGTTGTTTCACATTTTGTTAAGTATATATTTCCACATGTGTTAATTCTTAGTTTTGATGCCTTCAGAGTGAATTTACAATTTTCATAGTCATGAAAATACAGAAAAATCTTTAAATGAGAAGGTGTGTCCAAACTTTTGGCCTTTACTGTACATATTCCCCATTTTACGGCACAGCCAGGGCCACGGATTCGGGTCACGGTCCAGTGACTTCCCCAAAGAACTGTCTGACCCGGTTCCAAGTACCCCACGGCCCTGGTGGGCGTGTCACATATATCCTGTGTGCCGTATATATTGTGCAGGACATATACCCTGTGTGCAGTATTGGCAGACGCGGTACTGTATAAGGTGCGCGTCTCTGACTGGGGAGCACACATAGAGGGCATTGGAAAGGTTGTCAGTGCCAGTTCCCCCCCTAGCATCACTCCCCCTTTAGTGATGCACTAATTAGAAGACCCCCAGCCGGCCAGTGGGCACTAGAGGGGAGGGGTCCTACGGCCTCTCCTACAGGGGTTAAATCCAGGTGTCCGGCCGAGAACTTTCTCTTTTCCTCTCGGCGGATACCTGGAAGACAAAAGGCGCTTCTCAGCCCGGCCATAGAATTAAGCTCACTCGTTCGCTAAAAGCAGATCTGCTAGTATGGCAGACGTTCCTACAATCGTACAACGGTCACACATGCGTCATGGCTAGAGAGATCACAAGCAAAAAATTAGGGCTGACAATAGGGTGGAACAAAAAAGAGGGTTTTGCAGCAATCTATAAAAACCAATGGTGCAAATCTGGTTGGCCAGAGAAATGGACGACAACAAAGTGGGGGCAAGACCCAGCATTATGGGAATTGTTTGCGGTAGTAGCAGCGATGGAGTTATGGGCTAATCAGTTGAGGAACATGAACATTCGTTTCCAAACAAAAAATGTGAAAACAGCGAAGAGTTTAAATCACATGTCTTCTTCATCCTTGCCCATACTCGCTCTCTTGCGACGGCTTGCGCTGATATGCCTAGAAAACAATATTTAGTGTAGAGCCACTGTGGTGGCGGAAGTCGAAGAGAATATCATTAACCCATTGTTATTTTCCAATTGGCAGGCTTTCAGAATCCAGCAGCCCAACGTGCAACCCTGGGGTATTCTGTGTCCACTGTCCCTGTGGGACACAGTGGCCAATCATTGATGCCCTTAATCCGGGCCTCCGTTTCGCCAGCTACCTGGCAGGTGTATGGTAAGGCTTGGGAAGAGTGGTGCTCACTAATTCAAGGAAGACCTGTGGATAAATGCGATCGAGCACGAAGCGCGGTGACGACTGATTTTCTATTACGGATGAGGGAAGGTGGGGCGTCGGGTACCTCCGCACAACGGAAATTATCGGGGCTAGCATTTTTCTTTCAATTATCGGTATGGGTAGATGTAACTAAGTCCTTCTGCATAAGACAAGCCATAAAAGGTTGGAAAAGGATTCAGCCAAGCCAAGAATGTCGCCGCCCCATTCCACTAAGACTATTGCATGACCTGATTGCGATATCCCCGTCGGTGGGCTCATCGCAATATGAGGCGGCCCTCATATCGGCAGCTTTTGCGACCGTTTTTTTCGGAGCACTGCGTATCAGCGAATTGCTACCGCGGTCAAAAAACGTGTCGGAAGGAGGCCTAATTAATGAGGACATAGTTATATGCAGCGATGCACTGCGCATCAGGGTTAGAAAATCCAAATGCGATCCCACCGGTAGGGGCACATGGGTCCTGGTTAACTCCACAGATGGCCCAGCTTGCCCGTTAAAAATGATTAGAAGATACGCTGTAATAAGACACACTGGTAGATTTTTCTTCACTCATGCAGACGGGTCCCCTCTGACCAAGTACCAATTTCAGGCGATGTTCAAGCTATGCTTGGAAAAAAACAGCACAAATCCAAAGGAGTACGGGACACATTTGTTCCAGATAGGGGCGGCCACCGAAGCAGCTAGGGCAGGAGTGTCAGAGGCCGAAGTGCAGAGAATGGGTCGTTGGAAGTCCGCATGCTTCGCCAGATACATAAGACCTGACTTGCTTAATTAACATGTGTTGTCTCTTACAGGGGTTGAAGTTTGGGTTGTAGGATATTCCTACGTTTACTGGGCCGAAAAGAGGGCCAAACTGCGGCCAGGAGGCACAAATCTTTACCTCCCGGGCATAAAAGTTAACTGGAGAGGTATCAGAGGCCTCCAGTGGAAACAGGTGTTCAAAGAGATGGTTGGCATAGCAAGGATGGCGGAACACCCGGTGATAATGGTGCTGCACGTGGGTGGCAATGACCTTGGCAAACAAAAGGTGGCCGAATTGTACAAATGGGCTACAACGGATATGGAAAGGTTCAGCTGTCTATTCAGGAATATAATACTGGTGTGGTCTGATATAACACCACGGGCCGTTTGGCGAGGAGCAAGAGATAAAAAAGCCATAGAGCGGACAAGGGGTAAATTCAACGCGCGGATTGGTAAATATGTGAGAGGAAGAGGCGGTATCGTGATTCGTCACCACCAGCTACAAGGGGATAACACGCCACAATTAAGACTAGACGGAGTTCACCTAACGGACATTGGCCTCGATATTTTTTTTGTCGGGTTTACAGGATGGGGTTGAACAGGCCCTAACATTGAGGGGTGGGGTCGGAGTCCCGTGTAGGTAATACACGGGATCCTCCGTGGCGGAAGAAGCGGAGGAGGGCAAAGGTCGTAACCGCTCGTTGGGCCAATTCCCCTGTCAATCACGGACAGGAGCTCGGCGCAAGCCGCTCGTTACGATATGTAATTGCCTTTCTCTGCTTATTTAATTAATAAACTGTTACCGACCTGTTCAACCCACCTAGGACTGTGTGTGTTTCATTACGAGATTGATGGGAGGGGGGAAGGCACTGGTTACGACACCCAGGTCTCCACAGTCTGGCAGACGCGGTACTGTATAAGGTGCGCGTCTCTGACTGGGGAGCACACATAGAGGGCATTGGAAAGGTTGTCAGTGCCAGTTCCCCCCTAGCATCACTCCCCCTTTAGTGATGCACTAATTAGAAGATCCCCAGCCGGCCAGTGGGCACTAGAGGGGAGGCGTCCTACGGCCACTCCTACAGGGGTTAAATCCAGGTGTCCGGCCGAGAACTTTCTCTTTTCCTCTCGGCGGACACCTGGAAGCTTTTGTCCCACCCACCCTCTCTTTTAAAGGCTAATGATGAAACTAACCCGCAGGATAATGTAAATGTGTGAATTATGTTGTAATATTTATAAGAAAAAAATAAAATAAAATTTTTGTATATACGCATGCGATATAGCTAACCCTGGTAACCTTTATTAAGTCACAGCGGAAGAAGCGGAGGAGGGCAAAGGTCGTAACCGCTCGTTGGGCCAATTCCCCTGTCGATCACGGACAGGAGCTCGGCGCGAGCCGCTCGTTACGATATGTAATTGCCTTTCTCTGCTTATTTAATTAACCCCTTCATGACCCAGCCTATTTTGACCTTAAAGACCTTGCCGTCTTTTGCAATTCTGACCAGTGTCCCTTTATGAGGTAATAACTAAGGAACGCTTCAATGGATCCTAGCGGTTCTGAGACTGTTTTTTCGTGACATATTGGGCTTCGTGTTAGTGGTAAATTTAGGTCAATAAATTCTGTGTTTATTTGTGATAAAAACGGAAATTTGGCGAAAATTTTGAAAATTTCGCAATTTTCACATTTTGAATTTTTATTCTGTTAAACCAGAGGGTTTTGTGACACTAAATAGTTAATAAATAACATTTCCCACATGTATACTTTACATCAGCACAATTTTGGAAACAAAATTTTTTTTTGCTAGGAAGTTATAAGGGTTAAAATTTGACCAGCGATTTCTCATTTTTACAACGAAATTTACAAAACCATTTTTTTGAGGGACCACCTCACATTTGAAGTCAGTTTGAGGGGTCTATATGGCTGAAAATACCCAAAAGTGACACCATTCTAAAAACTGCACCCCTCAAGGTGCACAAAACCACATTCAAGAAGTTTATTAACCCTTCAGGTGCTTCACAGCAGCAGAAGCAACATGGAAGGAAAAAATGAACATTTAACTTTTTAGTCACAAAAATGATTTTTCAGCAACAATTTTTTTATTTTCCCCAATGGTAAAAGGAGAAACTGAACAACGAAAGTTGTTGTCCAATTTGTCCTGAGTACGCTGATACTGCATATGTGGGGGTAAACCACTGTTTGGGCGCACGGCAGGGCTTGGAAGGGAAGGAGCGCCATTTGACTTTTTGAATGAAAAATTGGCTGCACTCTTTAGCGGACACCATGTCACGTTTGGAGAGCCCCTGTGTGCCTAACCATTGGAGCTCCCCCACAAGTGACCCCATTTTGGAAACTAGACGCCCCAAGGAACTTATCTAGATGCATAGTGAGCCCTTTAAACCCCCAGGTGCTTCACAAATTGATCCGTAAAAATGAAAAAGTACTTTTTTTTCACAAAAAAAATATTTTAGCCTCAATTTTTTCATTTTCACATGGACAACAGGATAAAATGGATCCTAAAATTTGTTGGGCAATTTCTCCTGAGTACACCGATACCTCACATGTGGGGGTAAACCACTGTTTGGGCACATGGTAAGGCTCGGAAGGGAAGGAGCGCCATTTGACTTTTTGAATGAAAAATTATCTCCATCGTTAGCGGGCACCATGTCGCGTTTGGAGAGACCCTGTGTGCCTAAACATTGGAGCTCCCCCACAAGTGACCCCATTTTGGAAACTGGACCCCCTAAGGAACTTATCTAGATGCCTAGTGAGCCCTTTAAACCCCCAGGTGCTTCACAAATTGATCCGTAAAATTGAAAAAGTACTTTTTTTTCACAAAAAATGTCTTTTCGCCTCAATTTTTTCATTTTCACATGGGCAATAGGATAAAATGGATCCTAAAATTTGTTGAGCAATTTCTCCAGAGTACGCCGATACCTCATATGTGGGGGTAAACCACTGTTTGGGCACACGGCAGGGTTCGGAAGGGAAGGCGCGCCTTTTGACTTTTTGAATGGAAAATTAGCTCCCCCACAAGTGACCCCATTTTGGAAACTAGACCCCCCAAGGAACTTATCTAGATGCATACTGAGCACTTTAAACCCCCAGGTGCTTCACAGAAGTTTATAATGCCATGAAAATCAAAAATAATTTTTCTTTTCTCAAAAATGACTTTTTAGCCTGGAATTTCCTATTTTGCAAATGGTAATAGGAGAAATTGGACCACAAATGTTGTTGTCCAGTTTGTGCTGAGTACGCAGATACCCCATATGAGGGGGTAAACCACTGTTTGGGCGCACGGCAGGGCTCAGAAGGGAAGGCACGCCATTTGGCTTTTTAAATGGAAAATTAGCTCCAATCATTAGCGGACACCATGTCGCGTTTGGAGAGCCCCTGTGTGCCTAAACATTGGAGATCCCCCACAAATGACCCCATTTTGGAAACTAGACCCCCAAAGGAACTAATCTAGATGTGTGGTGAGCACTTTGAACCCTCAAGTGCTTCACAGAAGTTTATAACGCAGAGCCATGAAAATAAAAAAATAAAAATTCTTTTCTCAAAAATGATTTTTTAGCCCGCAATTTTTTATTTTCCCAAGGGTAACAGGACAAATTTGACCCCAAAAGTTGTTGTCCAGTTTCTCCTGAGTACGCTGATACCCCATATGTGGGGGTAAACTACTGTTTAGGCACATGCTGGGGCTCGGAAGTGAAGTAGTGACGTTTTGAAATGCAGACTTTGATGGAATGCTCTGCGGGCGTCACGTTGCGTTTGCAGAGCCCCTGATGTGGCTAAACAGTAGAAACCCCCCACAAGTGACCCCATTTTGGAAACTAAACCCCGAAAGGAACTTATCTAGATGTGTGGTGAGCACTTTGAACCCCCAAGTGCTTCATAGAAGTATATAATGCAGAGCCGTGAAAATAATAAATACGTTTTCTTTCCTCAAAAATAATATTTTAGCCCAGAATTTTTTATTTTCCCAAGGGTTACAGGAGATATTGGACCACAAAAGTTGTTGTCCAGTTTTTCCTGAGTATGCTGATACCCCATATGTGGGGGTAAACCACTGTTTAGGCACATGCTGGGGCTCGGAAGTGAAGTACCGTATATACTCGAGTATAAGCCGACCCGAGTATAAGCCGACCCCCCTAATTTTGCCACAAAAAACTGGGAAAACTTATTGACTCGAGTATAAGCCTAGGGTGGAAATGCAGCATTTACCGGTGAATTTCAAAAATAAAAATAGATCATTATTTCCCCATAGCTGTGCCATATAGTGCTCTGCACCGTTCATTATTTCCCCATAGCTGTGCCCCATATAGTGCTCTGCACCGTTCATTGTGCCCCATAGCTGTGCCATATACGGTGCTCTGCACCGTTCATTGTGCCCCATTGCTGTGCCATATACAGTGCTCTGCACCGTTCATTGTGCCCCATTGCTGTGCCATATACGGTGCTCTGCACCGTTCATTGTGCCCCATTGCTGTGCCATATACGGTGCTCTGCACCGTTCATTGTGCCCCATTGCTGTGCCATATACCGTGCTCTGCACCGTTCATTGTGCCCCATTGCTGTGCCATATACGGTGCTCTGCACCGTTCATTGTGCCCCATTGCTGTGCCATATACGGTGCTCTGCACCGTTCATTGTGCCCCATATCTGTGCCCATATACGGTGCTCTGCACCGTTCATTGTGCCCCATTGCTGTGCCATATACGGTGCTCTGCACCGTTCATTGTGCCCCATTGCTGTGCCATATACGGTGCTTTGCACCGTTCATTATGCCCCATTGCTGTGCCATATACGGTGCTCTGCACCGTTCATTGTGCCCCATAGAAATCTCTGCCGCCGCTGCTGCAATAAAAAAAAAAAACCACATACTCACCTCCCTTGATTGCAGCTCCCGGCGTCTCGTTCCGGCGCCTCCATCTTCCCGGCGTCTCTGCTCTGACTGATCAGGCAGAGGGCGCCGCGCACACTATATGCGTCATCGCGCCCTCTGCCTGAACAGTCAGAGCGCAGACGCCGGGAAGATGGAGGGGCCGGCCGGGAAGATGGAGCGGCGCCCGGCGGCTGGAACGAGGACAGGTGAATATGCTATACTTACCTAGTCCTGGCGATCCTCGCGCTGTCCCTCTGCCTGGTCTTCGGTGCCGCAGCTCTTCCTGTCAGCGGTCACCGGCACCGCTGATTAGAGGAATGAATAGGCGGCTCCGCCCCTATGGGAGGTGGAGCCGCTTATTCATATCTCTAATGAGCGGTCCAACGTGACCGCTGAAGAGGGGAAGAAGCTGCAGCACAGAAGCCCGTGGGACGGCAGGGACAGCGCGAGGATCGCTGGGACTAGGTAAGTATGCCTCAGCGCCCTCACCCCCTCACCCGCCGACCCTGCCACCCACATTGACTCGAGTATAAGCCGAGAGGGGCACTTTCAGCCCAAAAATTTGGGCTGAAAATCTCGGCTTATACTCGAGTATATACGGTAGTGACGTTTTGAAATGCAGACTTTGATGGAATGCTCTGCGGGGCGTCACGTTGCGTTTGCAGAGCCCCTGATGTGACTAAACAGTTGAAACCCCCCACAAGTGACCCCATTTTGGAAACTAGACCCCGAAAGGAACTTATCTAGATGTGTGGTGAGCACTTTGAACCCCCAAGTGCTTCATAAAAGTATATAATGCAGAGCCGTGAAAATAATAAATACGTTTTCTTTCCTCAAAAATAATATTTTAGCCCAGAATTTTTTATTTTCCCAAGGGTTACAGGAGAAATTGGACCCCAAATGTTGTTGTCCAGTTTCTCCTGAGTATGCCGATACCCCATGTGTGGAGGTAAACCACTGTTTGGGCACACGTCGGGGCTCAGAAGGGAAGTAGTGACTTTTGAAATGCAGACTTTGATGGAATGGTCTGCGGACGTCTTGTTGCGTTTGCAGAGCCCCTGGTGTGCCTAAACAGTAGAAACCCTCTACAAGTGACCCCATTTTGGAAACTAGACCCCCCAAGGAACTTATCTAGATATGTGGTGAGCACTTTGAACCCCCAAGTGCTTCACAGACGTTTACAACGCAGAACCGTGAAAATAAAAAAATCATTTTTCTTTCCTCAAAAATGATGTTTTAGCAAGCAATTTTTTATTTTCTCAAGGGTAACAGGAGAAATTGGACCCCAATAATTGTTGCGCAGTTTGTCCTGAGTATGCTGGTACCCCATATGTGGGGGTAAACCACTGTTTGGGCGCACGTCGGGGCTCGGAAGTGAGGGAGCACCATTTGACCTTTTGAATACAAGACTGGCTGGAATCAATGGTGGCGCCATGTTGCGTTTGGAGACCCCCTGATGTGCCTAAACAGTGGAAACCCCTCAATTCTAACTCCAACACACCCCTAACCCTTATCCCAACTGTAGCCGTAACCCTAATCACAACCCTAACCCCAACACACCCCTAACCACAACCCTAACCCCAACACACCCCTAACCCTAATCACAACCCTAATTCTAACCATAACCCTAAGGCTATGTGCCCACGTTGCGGATTCGTATGAGATTTTTCAGCACCATTTTTGAAAAATCCGCGGGTAAAAGGCACTGCGTTTTACCTGTGGATTTACCGCGGATTGCCAGTGTTTTTTGTGCGGATTTCACCTGCGGATTCCTATTGAGGAACAGGTGTAAAACGCTGCGGAATCCGCACAAAGAATTGACATGCTGCAGAAAATACAACGCAGCGTTTCCGCGCGGTATTTTCCGCACCATGGGCACAGCGGATTTGCTTTTCCATAGGTTTACATGGTACTGTAAACCTGATGGAACACTGCTGCGGATCCGCAGCCAAATCCGCACCGTGTGCACATAGCCTAATTCTAAAGGTATGTGCACACGCTGCGGAAAACGCTGCGGATCCGCAGCAGTTTCCCATGAGTTTACAGTTCAATGTAGACCTATGGGAAACAAAAATCGCTGTACACATGCTGCAGAAAAACTGCACGGAAACGCAGCGGTTTACATTCCGCAGCATGTCACTTCTTTCTGCGGATTCCGCAGCGGTTTTACAACTGCTCCAATAGAAAATCGCAGTTGTAAAACCGCAGTGAAATGCGCAGAAAAAGCGCGGTAAATCTGCGATAAATCCACAGCGGTTTAGCACTGCGGATTTATCAAATCCTCTGCGGAAAAATCCGCAGAGGACCAGAATACGTGTGCACATACCAAAACCCTAACCCTAGCCCTAACCCTACCCCTAACCCTAACCCTACCCCTAGTTCTTACCCCAACATTAGTGGAGCAAAAAAAAAAAAAAATTATTTATTTTTTATATTGTCCCTACCTATGGGGGTGACAAAGGGGGGGGGGGGGGGGTCATGTACTATTTTTTTTATTTTAATCACTGAGAAGCAAAGAAGACGGACGGACCCCGGGAGGCTAGGTAGGTATAAGGGGGGGAGATCAGGGCACGGGGGGGGGGGGGGGGCGTCGGAGCACGGGGGGGTGGATCGGAACACGGGGGGGGTGGTTGGAGCACGGGGGGGGTGGATCGGAACACGGGGTGGGGGATTGAAGCACGGGGTGGGGGATCGCTGTGCGGGGGGGTGGATCGGAGCACGGGGGGGATCGCTGTGCTGGGGGGGATCGGAGTGCGGGGGGGGTTTGATTGGAGCACGGGGGGTGTGATTGGAGCATGGGGGGAGCGGACAGGAGGACGGGGGAGCGGAGCACAGGACGGAGGGGAGCGGACCACAGATCGGGGGGCTGGGGGGGTGATCGGTGGACTGGGGGGGGGCACATAAGTGTTTCCAGCCATGGCCGATGATATTGCAGCATCGGCCATGGCTGGATTGTAATATTTCACCAGTTTTTTAGGTGAAATATTACAAATCGCTCTGATTGGCAGTTTCACTTTTAACAGCCAATCAGAGCGATCGTAGCCACGGGGGGGGTGAAGCCACCCCCCCCTGGGCTAAACTACCACTCCGCCTGTCCCTGCTTTCACCCGATCTGCAGGGACGCGATCTTTCTGTGACACAGCATATGCGTCACAGGTCGGATTGGCACCGACTTTCATGACGCATACGCTGTGTCACAGGTCGGGAAGGGGTTAATAAACTGTGACCGACCTGTTCAACCCACCTAGGACTGTGTGTGTTTCATTTCGGGATTGATTGCAGGGGGGAAGGCACTGGTTACAACACCCAGGTCTCCACAGTCATATTGTGCAGGACATATACCCTGTGTGCAGTATATATTGTGCAGGACATATACCCAGAGCGCAGTATATATTGTGCAGGACATATACCCTGTGTGCAGGACATATACCATGTGCGCAGTATATATTGTGCAGGACATATACCCTGTGCGTAGTATATTGCACAGGACACATACCCTGCGTGCAGTATATATTGTGCAGGACATATACCCTGGGTGCAGTATATATTGTGCAGGACATATACCCTGTGTGCAGTATATATTGTGCAGGACATATACCCAGAGCGCAGTATATATTGTGCAGGACATATACCCTGTGTGCAGGACATATACCATGTGCGCAGTATATATTGTGCAGGACATATACCCTGTGCGTAGTATATTGCACAGGACACATACCCTGCGTGCAGTATATATTGTGCAGGACATATACCCTGGGTGCAGTATATATTGTGCAGGACATATACCCTGTGTGCAGTATATATTGTGCAGGACATATACCCTGTGCGTAGTATATTGCACAGGACATATACCCTGCATGCAGTATATATTGTGCAGGACATATACCCTGGGTGCAGTATATATTGTGCAGGACATATACCCTGTGTGCAGGACATATACCCTGTGCGCAGTATATACTGTGCAGGACATATACCCTGTGTGCAGGACATATACCATGTGCGCAGTATATATTGTGCAGGACATATACCCTGTGTGCAGTATATATTGTGCAGGACATATACCCTGTGCGCAGTATATATTGTGCAGGACATATACCCTGTGTGCAGGACATATACCATGTGCGCAGTATATATTGTGCAGGACATATACCCTGTCTGCAGTATATATAGTGCAGGACATATACCCAGAGCGCAGTATATGTTGTGCAGGACATATTGTGCAGGACATATACCCTGTGCGTAGTATATATTGTGCAGGACATATACCCTGTGTGCAGTATATATTGTGCAGGACATATACCCTGTGCGTAGTATATTGCACAGGACATATACCCTGCGTGCAGTATATATTGTGCAGGACATATACCCTGGGTGCAGTATATATTGTGCAGGACATATACCCTGCGTGCAGTATATATTGCGCAGGACATATACCCTGCGTGCAGTATATATTGCACAGGACATATACCCTGCGTGCAGTATATATTGCACAGGACATATACCCTGCGAGCAGTATATATTGCACAGGACATATACCCTGCGTGCAGTATATATTGCACAGGACATATACCCTGCGTGCAGTATATATTGTGCAGGACATATACCTTGTGTGCCGTATATATTGTGCAGGACATATACCTTGTGTGCAGGACATATACCATGTGCGCAGTATATACTGTGCAGGACATATACCCTGTGTGCAGGACATATACCATGTGTGCAGTATATATTGTGCAGAACATATACCCTGTGCGCAGTATATATTGTGCAGGACATATACCCTGTGTGCAGTATATATTGTGCAGGACATATACCCTGTGTGCAGGACATATACCATGTGTGCAGTACATATTGTGCAGGACATATACCCTGTGTGCAGTATATATTGTGCAGAACATATACCCTATGCGCAGTATATATTGTGCAGGACATATACCTTGTGTGCAGTATATATTGTGCAGGACATATACCTTGTGTGCAGGACATATACCATGTGCGCAGTATATACTGTGCAGGACATATACCCTGTGTGCAGGACATATACCATGTGTGCAGTATATATTGTGCAGAACATATACCCTGTGCGCAGTATATATTGTGCAGGACATATACCCTGTGTGCAGTATATATTGTGCAGGACATATACCCTGTGTGCAGGACATATACCATGTGTGCAGTACATATTGTGCAGGACATATACCCTGTGTGCAGTATATATTGTGCAGGACATATACCCTGTGCGCAGTATATATTGTGCAGGACATATACCCTGTGTGCAGGACATATACCATGTGTGCAGTATATATTGTGCAGGACATATACCCTGTGCGCAGTATATATTGTGCAGGACATATACCCTGTGTGCAGGACATATACCATGTGCGCAGTATATATTGTGCAGGACATATACCCTGTGTGCAGTATATATAGTGCAGGACATATACCCAGAGCGCAGTATATGTTGTGCAGGACATATTGTGCAGGACATATACCCTGTGCGTAGTATATATTGTGCAGGACATATACCCTGTGTGCAGTATATATTGTGCAGGACATATACCCTGTGCGTAGTATATTGCACAGGACATATACCCTGCGTGCAGTATATATTGTGCAGGACATATACCCTGCGTGCAGTATATATTGTGCAGGACATATACCCTGCGTGCAGTATATATTGCGCAGGACATATACCCTGCGTGCAGTATAAATTGCACAGGACATATACCCTGCGTGCAGTATATATTGCACAGGACATATACCCTGCGTGCAGTATATATTGCACAGGACATATACCCTGCGTGCAGTATATATTGCGCAGGACATATACCCTGCGTGCAGTATATATTGTGCAGGACATATACCTTGTGTGCCGTATATATTGTGCAGGACATATACCCTGTGTGCAGTATATATTGTGCAGGACATATACCTTGTGTGCCGTATATATTGTGCAGGACATATACCCTGCGTGCAGTATATATTGCACAGGACATATACCCTGCGTGCAGTATATATTGCACAGGACATATACCCTGCGAGCAGTATATATTGCACAGGACATATACCCTGCGTGCAGTATATATTGCACAGGACATATACCCTGCGTGCAGTATATATTGTGCAGGACATATACCTTGTGTGCCGTATATATTGTGCAGGACATATACCCTGTGTGCAGTATATATTGTGCAAGACATATACCCTGTGTGCAGGACATATACCATGTGCGCAGTATATACTGTGCAGGACATATACCCTGTGTGCAGGACATATACCATGTGTGCAGTATATATTGTGCAGGACATATACCCTGTGCGCAGTATATATTGTGCAGGACATATACCCTGTGTGCAGTATATATTGTGCAGGACATATACCCTGTGCGCAGTATATATTGTGCAGGACATATAACCTGTGCGCAGTATATATTGTGCAGGACATATACCCTGTGTGCAGTATATATTTTGCAGGCCATATACCTTGTCTGTGGGACACGCACCCTGCGTGCGGGACACGTACCCGGTGTGTGGGCCATTTACCCTGTGTGTGGGCCATATACCCTGTGTGCGGGACACGTACCCTGCGTGCAGTATATATTGTGCAGGACATATACCCTGTGTGCAGTATATATTGTGCAGGACATATACCCTGTGTGCAGTATATATTGTGCAGGACATATACCTTGTGTGCAGTATATATTGTGCAGGACATATACCCTGCGTGCAGTATATATTGTGCAGGACATATACCCTGCGTGCAGTATATATTGTGCAGGACATATACCCTGTGTGCAGTATATATTGTACAGGACATATACCCTGTGTGCAGTATATATTGTGCAGGACATATACCTTGTCTGTGGGACACGTACCCTGTGTGCGGGCCATGTACCCTGTGTGCGGGTTCAAGTACCCTGTGTGCGGACCATGTACCCTGTGTGCGGACCACGTACCCTGTGTGTGGGACAAGTACCCTGTGTGCGGGCCATGTACCCTGTGTGCGGACCACGTACCCTGTGTGCGGGACAAGTACCCTGTGGGCGGGCCATGTACCCTGTGTGCGCGACAAGTACCCTGTGTGCGGGACAAGTACCCTATGTGTGGGCCACGTACCCTGTGTGCGGACCACGTACCCTGCGTGCGGGACAAGTACCCTGTGTGCGGGACAAGTACCCTGTGTGCGGGACAAGTACCCTGTGTGCGGGACAAGTACCCTGTGTGCGGGACAAGTACCCTGTGTGGGGACAAGTACCCTGTGTGCGGGACAAGTACCCTGTGTGCGGGACAAGTACCCTGTGTGCAGGGGTTCTCCTGAATTCTGGGTCACAGCTGCAGCACAGTAGTGAACCCGGTTTCGTATAGTCATATATCTGGCATGTAACCTGGACTAGGCACCCAGTGTATCTGGCAGGAGTCTATGGGTCACATCACAGGGCAGAGCCTGGAGGCAGGGGGGTTGCTATAGTAACAGTACAGCGTCAGTGGCCCGGTATTCCGCCGGCCGGTAATCACACCCTTCTCGCCCATGGGAAGCCGGGCACCGCTCATCACTACTTGCAGATTATTAGCCACGCCCATTAACCCAAACTGACATCTACGCCGGTTAAACGGTCATTGCGACACGTGACGCAGAATGAAGCACGCGACATTAATAACATGGGCGCACTCACTGCGATCACCGGCCCCGGCTGCTCAGCTGCAGGTCACTGGATGCAGATCACATGACACCCAGCAGCACTAAGTCTATGGACACTCAGAAAGTCAAACAATCCGTATCTTAGCTACATCACAACGACGAGTGATCACCAGGGCTACGGAAGCCTGTCTGGGCCAAACTTGTTCCGCTTGATTTGCGTTTTCCGCCAGACACGTTTGTAGTGATCCCGGGACTGTGTGAATCATTAGTGCCTACTTTACATAATACATGTAATGTAAGGGATGTATTATTATTATTATTTAACCCCTTGCTGCTTGAAGCCAGTTTTGACCCTTATGACAAGATGATCTTTTTTTACATTTCCATGCAATAGTTATTTATTTTTCTGTAAACATATCATTAACCATTTCAAGACCGGGCCATTTACACCCCACTCCTGACGTGGCACGTTTGTGGGGTGAGGTAGTTTCCATACGTGCGGTTTTAAGAGCTGGAACGTTGTTTCTCGTTCAAATATTGAAGTAATTGTTGCGTTTTTCCTCCAGATTCTGGGGGCGTCAGTTCCATGTCACTGTCATGGTCTCCTTTTTTATCTCTTCCTGATATCGGACATTATCGGTGGAGAGAAATGAAGTGTCTGTCTTTCCCATTTTCCTATGACCGCCCTGGACCACTAACAGATATATTATTAATATTATACATTTTTATAGCGCCATTTATTCCATGGCGCATTCCATGTGAACGGGGCAAATATAGACAAGTACAATAACCAGGAGTAATACAAGGCACACACAGGTACATGAGGAGAGAGGACCCTGCCCGCGAGGGCTCACAGTCTACATTTTACTCTTCTCCCTTCTGTAATAAATATTTCTATATACTGGACACAGAGTGGGACTAGTAACAGCAATTGGGATTGAAAGGGGCGTTTTTATTTATTTTGTTACCTTTTATTTAATTCTTTATTTTTCATTATTTTTTACATTGTGCCCCAGTGTAAGGTCATAAAAGATCTTTGGGGAGAAATTAAATATTGAAATATTGTTATTTTCATCCTATTTTCCCTGTAACTGGCGTTGGTGTATTATCCTCAGTTAGGCTACTTTCACACATCAGGTTTTTGCCGTCATGCCGATTCCGGCATCACGCCGGAGCGATGGATCCGGTGTAAAGTGTGGAAAACTGATAATAATAATAATTTTATTTATATAGCGCCAACATGTTCCGCGGCGCTTTACAAATGATAGAGGGGACTTGTACAGACAATAGACATTACAGCATAACAGAAATCACAGTTCAAAATAGCAAGAGGAATGAGGGCCCTGCTCGCAAGCTTACAAACTATGAGGAAAAGGGGAGACACGAGAGGTGGATGGTAACAATTGCTTTAGTTATTCGGACCGGCCATAGTGTAAGGCTCGGGTGTTCATGTAAAGCTGCATGAACCAGTTAACAGCCTAAGTATGTAGCAGTACAGACACAGAGGGCTATTAACTGCATAAATTGTATGAGAACATGATGCGAGGAACCTGATTATGGTTTAACTTATATGAATGGGCTACACAGGGATCGTTAGGTTAATGCGTTGAGGCGGTTGTCCAGTCTGAACAAATGCGTTTTTAGGGCACGCTTAAAACTGTGAGGATTAATCGTATTAACCTAGGTAGTGCATTGCAAAGGATTGGCGAAGCACGTGAAAAGTCTTGGAGACGGGAGTGGGAGGTTCTGATTATTGAGGATGCTAACCTAAGGTCATTAGCGGAGCGGAGCGGAGGGCACGGGTAGGATGGTGGACTGAGACCAGGGAGGAGATGTAGGGTGGTGCTGAGCCATGGAGCGCTTTGTGGATGAGGGTAGTAGTTTTGTACTGGATTCTTGAGTGGATGGGTAACCAGTGTAATGACTGGCACAGAGTAGAGGCATCGGTGTAACAGTTGGTGAGGAAAATATTCCTGGCAGCAGCATTCAGGACAGATTGGAGCGGGGAGAGTTTGGTAAGAGGGAGGCCGATTAGTAGAGAGTTACAATAGTCTAGACGAGAATGAATGAGTGAAACAGTAAGAGTTTTTGCAGAGTTGAAAGTAAGAAAAGGGCGAATTCTAGAAATGTTTTTGAGATGCAGATAAGAGCGAGCCAGTGATCAGATGTGGGGGGTGAATGAAAGCTCGGAATCAAGGATGACCCCAAGGCAGCGGGCATGTTGCTTGGGAGTAATGGTGGAACAACACACGGAGATGGCAATGTCAGGCAAAGGTAGGTTAGTAGAGGGAGAGAACACGACGAGTTCAGTTTTTGACAAATTCAGTTTCAGATAGAGGGAGGACATGACATTAGAGACAGCAGTAAGACAATCACTGGTGTTTTCTAAAAAGACAGGCGTGAGATCAGGAGAAGTGTATAATTGTGTTTCATCAGCATAGAGATGGTACTGGAAACCAAATCTACTGATTGTTTGTCCAATAGGGGCAGTATACAAAGAGAAGAGGAGGGGGCCTAGGATTGATCCTTGAGGAACCCCTACAGTAAGGGGAAGGTGAGAGGAGGAGGAACCAGCAAAAGATACAGTGAAGGATCGGTCAGAGAGATAGGAGGAGAACCAGGAGAGAACGGTGTCCTTCAGGCCGATGGAGTGGAGCATAGTGAGGAGGAGCTGATGATCCACAGTATCGAATGCTGCGGAGAGATACAAGAGAATTAGCATGGAGTAGTGACCATTAGATTTAGCTGTTAGTAGATCATTAGAGACTTTAGTGAGGGCAGTTTCATTAGAGTGTAAAGAGCGGAAACCAGATTGAAGAGGGTCGAGAAAAGAGTTATCTGAGAGATAGCGGGTAAGACGGCAGTGGACCAAGCGTTTGAGGAGTTTAGAGATGAAGGGAAGATTAGAGACAGATCTATAATTAGCGGCATAGTTTTGATCGAGGGATGGTTTTTTTAAGTAGTGGATGTATGATGACATGCTTAAATGAGGAGGGAACGATACCAGAAGAGAGAGAAAGGTTGAATATTTTTGTTAAATGAGAGGTGAAAGCTGGGGAAAGGGACTGTAGGAGATGTGACAGAATGGGGTCACTGGTGCAAGTGGTCGGGCGGAAAGATGCAAGAAGCCTGATTACTTCTTCTGTAACTGGTTCAAAGTCAGAAAGTGAACTAGATACTGTGGGGGAGGGAGGACAGTGCATGGTATGAAGGGGTTGGGATATAATTTCCTGTCGGATGTGGTCAATTTTTTCTTTGAAGTAATTGGCCAACTGATGAAACAGATCCATTTTTTTTGCCGGATCCGACTAGGGGAACCGGCCAAAAACCCGATCCCTTTCATCAGTTTTTCATCCGTTTCGTCCAATTTTTTAATCCGTTTTTTGACGGATCCGGTTTTTAAAAACACCCATGGGAGGCTCCCAAATGTGATTGGCTACTGAAAACCTATATATACAGTGTTCTTAAAGCCCATCTTTGACAGATTGAAGAGGAGCAAGTGGTGCAGATGGAAGGCGTGATGGCAAACATTCTGAAGATTTCTGTGGATTTCAATGTTGAGGCACATCGTTTGAAAGCGATTGTTCTGGAGAAGGAGCGAGAGAGACAGCAGCGCATCATGCGTCAGCAGCGACAGAGTTTGTGGATCCACCCCATCACAGCACAGAGAAAGACATGTGAGGTGTATTCTACATTATACATGGAGCTACGAGGAAAGCCCGAGAAGTTTTTCAGCTACGTGCGGATGAAAGCTGAGAACTTCGGCGTGTTGGTGGAACGGATTGGACACCTCATCGCAAGAATTGATACTTATTGCCACTTCTCAGTTTCACTTGCAGAGCGTCTGATGGTAACTCTACGGTAAGCCATTTTTATTGTATCTCCTCCTGTTAAACCACACTTATAACTGTAATGTTGTTGCTGGTAGTTTTTAATAATTATTTTTATTGTATCTCCAACTGTTAAAGCTGACTTATAACTGTAATGTAATTTCTGGTATTTTGTACTCATTTTTCCCTTTTTTTTTTCACAGATTCCTTGCAACTGGATAATCCCTTTCGTCACTCAACTTCCAGTTCAGACTTGGGATTTCCACCATCTCCGGAATTGTGAAGCACACCTGTCATGTATTGTGGGACTCTTTACATGGCAAGTTTATACCACATCCCACAACGGAGAGTTGGCTGGAAATAGCAGAAAAATTCCAACAAATTGTAACACCGTTCTGCCTGTATTTGGTTTTTGGCGTGACAATGCATATGTTTGCTTTAACCCTTTACTCTTTTCCCCCTAATTTGAGCTGGGATACTGTTGGCTGTTACCTGAATGGAGCCTTCTCAGTTCCCTGCTCTGCTGCGCAGTCGTACATGGGTTTTTAGGTATTTGCCCTGCTGCATTCCTTCCTCATGTGCGGTCCCTGGTTGCTGCTATGAAGCTGTCCGCGGGTTGTGAGGTCATTTGCAGCTGGTGCATGACTTTCCACGTGGGTCAGTGCATGCAGATCCTGCACTGATGGTGCTGGAATGGTTTCTGTTTGTGCTTAGGGCGTGCACGGCCACACCTCCCTTGCTTTTATCAGGGTTAGGGTGTGTACTTCAAATGCTGTCCCCAGACAATTGCTGAGGGGCAGCTCCTATATAAAGTTTCCCTGCCCTATGGGCAGCGCCTGAGCTACACTCACAAAGTTCCTGAACTTTGCCATGTGTGTTTGTGTTCCTGCACCTCTCCTGTTTATGTTTTTGGTACCAAAGTCCTTGCCTTGATTCCTGTTTTGTCCTGTTTTGTCACCTGTCCTGGAGGCGGTATATCCAGTCCCGAATCCTTGATCCCGTACCAGTCCTGTACCTGTCTGAACTGTGTCTGCTGTGATTATGTTCCTGGAATCCCTCTGCATCTGGAGCCTAACTCCCAGTGACTTGAGTCTCTTGAAACCGATGTTTCTGCTGAGCATCTTCTACTCTGTGCTCTGACTACCATGCTAACTGTGTTAACTCCGTCTGGCTCATGTCCAGTACGGCGATGTTTGCACCATCACGCTTGAGTTCCTTCCTAGGTTCGATGCCCGGAGCCTGACGACCGCAGTCTGGAACATGATGACCGCTGTCTGGAGCTTAGAGCCTGATGACTCTGGTGGTGCCTGTAGGTCATGTCGGATGTCCGGAACCGAACGACTCCTGTCTGTCTGCCGGTGACCCTGGGTCCAGATGTCCTGTCTGTACCCTGATGTCCTGCCTGTGTCTTGATGACCTCATGGACAATGATGTCCTGATATCCTGTCTGTTCCTTGATATCCTGATGTCCTCCGTGTGTCTCATATCCTGATGTAACTGATGCCCTGGGCTGCCACGCCAGTGTCCCAGCCGACGACCTGGGCTGCCACATCAGTGTCCCAAATGTCTATCCGGTATTCCTGATGTAACCTGATTACCTGGACTGCCACGTCAGTGTCCCAGCTGATGACCTGGGCTGCCACGCCAGTGTCCCAGATGTCTGTCCAGTATTCCTGTGTCCTGATGCCTTGCCTGTGTCCTGATGTCCTGAGGTCTTTCCTGAGTCCAGATGCCCTGATGTCCTGTTTGTATCCTGATGTCTTGCCCGGACCCTGATGTCCTCGTTTACCCTGATGTCCTGCCTGGGCCCTGATGTCCCACCTATGTGTGCCTTGGTGATCCGTTGGTGCCTTGGGGTCCACTGGGTGGTACCCTTCTGATGTGTGGAATCTGGAGCCTAACATCGTCATGTTTTGTTTATGTACTGTGTGACTTTACTTTAGTAAACTTTACTTTCTCTATACCTGAAGTATCGGTGTAATATAGTCCTACGTGTCTCTTTCTTTGTCCACATGCTCAGCTGCCACAGAACCCCAGTCTCTGCCCTCCCCCTAGTTCGGGTAGCCCCGGGTCCCCCTCTGCGGTTTAAAGGGTCTGTATTGCTCCCCGGGGGAGCGCGCCCCACGCCTTCTGAGGTTGGTCGGCTTGGGGGCGTCTATGGGCTGGGCCGCATCTGCGGCTGCAGCTGACCGTGACACAAATCTGTCAGTTTCCTAATTGCTTGGGTGCAGTGGACGGGAAACATATCCGCATCGTAAAACCTGCTGGATCTGGATCGGAATATTTTAACTATAAAAATATTTCTCCATTGTGCTCATGGCCATCGCTGACGCTGAATACAAATTTATAGCTGTCGATATTGGGGCCTATGGCCGCTCCAATGATTCCCAAGTTTTAAAATTGTCTGCAATGGGGCATCATCTCTATGTAAACACCTTCCAATTTCCACCCCCAAGACCGCTGCCTCAAACCTCTGGGCCACCAATGCCATTTGTTTGTGTTGGGGATGAAGCCTTCCAACTCTTGGAGCACCTGCTGAAACCATACTCAAGTAGTGGATTGACGCCAACTAAAAGAATTTTAAATTACTGCCTCACACGAGCACGGAGAATGGTGGAGTGCGCTTTCGGGATTTTGACAGCCAAATGGCGAGTTCTATTGACCACTATCAACCTGGAGACTGACACTGTTGACGAGGTGGTGAAAGCTTGTGCACAATTTTGTGATATGCAAGGAACATATTTCCATTGATGACCACTCTGAAGAAACCACCTTGCATGATTACCGGAACATTACGTATAGACGTTCTGTGTCAGTTTCCAGAACGAGGGACAAATTTGCTGAATTCTTTATTTCAACTCAAGAAAGAGTAAACTGGCAGGATGAGAGTGTTTGAAAAATTTCTCTTGGACCTTGTAACCAAAAGTCATTGACCTTCTTTACCCAAAGTTGTGTACCTGGTTGGGTTTTACCCAAAGTATTTTACCTTCTTTACCCAATGTGTACCTGGTTGGGTATTACCCAAAGTATTTAACCTTCTTTACCCACAGTATTTTACCTTGTTTTAACCAATGTATTTAACCTTAAATGTTTAACCAATAAACTGTTTTTTTATTAACAAATTATTAAACCAGAATAAAGTTATACATTCAAATAGTGTGGGTGGAGATAATGCTGAAGGGGCTGTCAGATTGGGACACTTCGACATTGGGAGCGTGGCGAGAGAAATGTGATGGTGGTGATGATGGATCAGTAAGTAAAACAGGTGAAGGGGTGGAGAAAGAAAGAGAATGGGTGGACATGAAACCGGGAGTATTATTGGGAATTTGGAAGGTTTGAGGGGTGGAGTGGATGGATTGGGAGGAAGAAGAGGTGGTGGGAGGAGAAGAGGGTTGTGTTTGGGGCATGATGGGTGTTGAAGGAGACTGGTGGTAGTGGGCAGGGAGTGGAGGCATGGATGATGTGGTTGGGAACTGGTACAGGGCGGGATGTTGGTACAGGGCAGGATGCTGGCATGGGGCATGATGTTGGTATTGTATAGGAGGGGGAGGAGGGACAGTGGCTGGAGGGGGGCAGGTGCAGGAGGAACTACCGGGGTGGGTGGAGGGACTTGGAAGCTAACATGAGCTAGAGCAGACTGGGACTATTGCATTATATGCATCTGCTGGTCAGGAGATAGTGCAGCGCCCCAGAGACCTGGTCGTTGCAGTAATGTCGCTCTGCCGCTAAGGAGGGTGATGTTATGTCTGATTGCACTAAAGGAGTTCATCTGACCAGGTATCACAGCACACATTACACTTCACACTCCGGCCACTAGGGGGAGCAAAAGGCACTATGTATTAGGTCACTCCTCACACTGGTAAAACTAGGGGTCGGATAGGAAGTTAGGGCAGAAAGTAACCTGGGAGAGCTCCAGGGAGGACCTGTCAGAGGTGGGTTCCTGACAGGGGCCTAGCAGAAAGGACAGATTGTTACAGAGCCACGCCTGCACTACCTTGCGGCAGCATCTTAAGAAAGGACACGAAGCAAAATATATTGTGGAGCAGTGAGAAACGGGATCAGAGGAAGAAGGAGATAGAACCAGAAGGAGTCGTGCCCCTAAGACCGCGGCAACATCCTTCTGAGGTGCATAGCCGGTGGCCGGAGCACCGAGGAAGTAACAGACTCTACGCATTACTTCAAACAGTGGCAGGACAGTTAATTACAGGTTGGCTGCCTACCTTAGATCACCTAAGAAGACATAGGAGGCAATCGTGGGAGAGGGGCAGCTCTAGTGTCCCAGAATAACTCCAGGCCTACCTGTCATACGGGTGCGTCCTAGCCATATCATACTGGGGGACGGAGAGAAGAGAAAGAACGGATACGACAGTTGTGAGGACTATCTCGTGCTCAGCAGGGAAGGACTACAACACCCAGGTGCTAGAAGGTAGACACTGATTTCCACCTGCAAAGGGAACTCTGGATGTGCCTTCGGACTGGCCGGTCTCAGCCAGCCCTGTTAACAGTGCTTTGGATTGCGGATCCCGAAGCCTTCAGTAAAAGGTAAAGAGACTGCAACCCTGTGTCCTCGTTATTCCTCGCGTTCTGCACCACGCACTATCACCTTTTATTGGATGCCCCTTAGCAGGGTCACGGACCGGGTATAGCCACCGTGACAACCCCGGACCGAGTACCCCGCGGCCCTGCGTCTGGGGGCGCTTCAATATCTTATCCATGCACTCGTGTACTGACTGGAAAAATGTTTGGAAATTTACTTGCATCTGAATGCATCCTATCCAGGTGTGTGTTCAACTCAAGAATACTGTTGCCGAGTAAATTAAATCCTGCAGTCATTTGCTCAGACAACAGTTTGAGATAGTTCTGGAAGGCTACATTCAGATGCAAGAACTGGGGCGCATAGCTCTTTTCCTGACCCTTCTGGTGCTGCCGCCCAGAACCCACAGGTGTTTTAGAGGTGGCAGCATCAGAGGGGTGGGATAAAGGAAAAGCTTTATCCTCACCAGCTGATTCATGCAACGCAGTCGGCCACGATGCTCCAGCGCTGGTGGATGGGACAGAGGGATCAGATGTGAGGGAAGGCTGGGAAGGTGCAGAGGGGCCGGGACTGTCGAAGTGTCCCTCGGGGGCAGACTCCTGAGGGATTGCACCAGAAGAGTTCAACACTGCAGGCTCCTGAGTGCTGCAGACGGTGCTGTGGAATAAAGAGAAAAAATATATAATTAAAGGGAACCTGTCACCTGAATTTGGCGGGACTGGTTTTGGGTCATATGGGCGGAGTTTTTGGGTGTTTGATTCACCCTTTCCTTTCCCGCTGGCTGCATGCTGGCTGCAATATTGGATTGAAGTTCATTCTCTGTCCTCCATAGTACACGCCTGCACAAGGCAAGATTGCTTTGCGCAGGGGTGTACTATGGAGGACAGAGAATGAACTTCAATCCAATATTGCAGCCAGCATGCAGCCAGCGGGTAAGGAAAGGGTGAATCAAACACACGAAAACTCCGCCCATATGACCCAAAACCAGTCCCGCCAAATTCAGGTGACAGAGTCCCTTTAATATAATGATATTGCATGGCCTTGGCTGAAACCCCAAAAAAGTGTTAGACATGTAAACATTTTTAATTAAATGTAGTGGGTACTATTTACCTTCGGCTCACCATCGTTAACCGGAGGAACGACAGGGCCCTTGCATATTTGTACTTGCTCCTCCATCCTCCCGATCCACTCGGGGCTCGCATCTCTTTGTTAAACTCCTTCTTGAAGCGATCCCTGATTGACCGCCACCGCTTGACAATTCTCTCGCCTGAAAAGTGAAAGCACAAATTGGTTAGTATACAACACTTTACATCCAGCAACATAACTGAACTGTGTATACTTACGTGCTTGATTCTGGGCCTGAACATCGAGGTCCTCCCAGTTGTCCACAAGATGTTGGCATACTTGCTCCCACAGCCGACGGGTCACAACGATATCGGCGTGGCGGCGTTCCCCCATGTTCCACAGCGGCTCCCGCAATCGGATCAGAACGATGAGGAGGTCGATATCTTGCCCGGCCTCCTCACCATCCGATTCAGGAGCACGCTGTGAAGCCTGTTAAAAAGACAAAAAACTAAAACATTAAACTCAAAACAACAACATAAAGTAGAAAAAAAAGGTACTTACTCGATGGCGACCGCCCTGCCGCTCACGCCGACGACCCTGGGAAGCGCTTTGAGGACCCCTGGATCGAGCACCGGAATCAGAAGACTATAAAAAAATTATGTGCTTGGATGTAGGCTTATGTGTTGTGTGCAGTGTGATGTCTGTAATGATCAGTTTTTATGTGGTGTGCAGTGTGATGTCTGTAATGATCAGTTTCTATGTGTTGTGTGCAGTGTGATGTCTGTAATGATCAGTTTTTATGTGTTGCGTGCAGTGTGATGTCTGTAATGATCAGTTTTTATGTGGTATGCAGTGTGATGTCTGTAATGATCAGTTTCTATGTGTTCTGTGCAGTGTGATGTCTGTAATGATCAGTTTCTATGTGTTGTGTGCAGTGTGATGTCTGTTATGATAAGTTTCTATGTGTTGTGTGCGGTGTGATGTCTGTAATGATCTGTTTTTTATGTGTTGTGTGTAGCGTGATGATGTGGTTCTGCGATGCATGCAAGAAACTTATCAATTGCGAACCCACTCCGGGTATCTCTCCACCCCTTCGGTCTTCTTCTGGAAGCACCTCTTCTGCTGCTGCAGCTTCTTGTTATACACAAATTATAGATTTATATATATATACAGTATATATATATATATATATATATATATATATCATTAAACATCATTAAAAACGAAATATTTATTTGTCCCCCTCCTACTCCCCTCTAGTCAGTGCCCCCTCCATACTCCCCTCCAGTCAGCACCTACATAGCGTTAGCAGTCCGTTAAACGTACTGCATTACACCACGGCATAACACGGTGTAACGCAGTCCATTAACGCTGCCATTACCCCTGTAAGTGTGACCAACTTCTTACTATTGATGCCGCCTATGCAGCATCAATAGTATAAAAATAATTTAAAAAAAAATCATTATATTCTCACCTTCCGACGTCCGCTGCAGCCTTTCCCGCTCCTCACAACGCTCCGGTCCCAAGAATGCATTGCGGCAATGACTCCAGATGACGTAGCAGTCTCGCGAGACCACTACATCATCACGTGTTATTGCCGCAAGGCATTACTGGGAACGGAGCGTCGCAACGAGCATCGCTAAAGGCCTGGGCTGGATCCGGGGGCCGCTGGAAGCTGAGTATATAACTATTTTTTGTTTTAATTCTTTTTTAACAGGGATATCATGCCCACATTGCTATATACTACGTGGGCTGTGTTATATACTGCGTTGTCTGTGTTATATACTGCGTGGGCTGTGTTATATACTACGTCGCTATGCTATATACTAAGTGGGCTGTGCTATATACTACGTGGCTGTGCAATATACTACGTGGCTGTGCTATATACTACGTGGCCGTCTTATATACTACATGGGCTGTGTTATATACTGCGAGTGCGGTGCTATATACTACATGGGCTGTGCTATATACTACGTGGGCTGTGTAATATACTGCGTGGGCTGTGCTATATACTATGTGACTGTGCAATATACTACGTGGCCGTGTTATATACTACATGGGCTGTGTTATATACTGCGAGTGCGGTGCTACAGTGGGGCAAAAAAGTATTTAGTCAGTCAGCAATAGTGCACGTTCCACCACTTAAAAAGATGAGAGGCGTCTGTAATTTACATCATAGGTAGACCTTAACTATGGGAGACAAACTGAGAAAAAAAAATCCAGAAAATCACATTGTCTGTTTTTTTAACATTTTTTTTGCATATTATGGTGGAAAATAAGTATTTGGTCAGAAACAAAATTTCATCTCAATACTTTGTAATATATCCTTTGTTGGCAATGACAGAGGTCAAACGTTTTCTGTAAGTCTTCACAAGGTTGCCACACACTGTTGTTGGTATGTTGGCCCATTCCTCCATGCAGATCTCCTCTAGAGCAGTGATATTTTTGGCTTTTCGCTTGGCAACACGGACTTTCAACTCCCTCCAAAGGTTTTCTATAGGGTTGAGATCTGGAGACTGGCTAGGCCACTCCAGGACCTTGAAATGCTTCTTACGAAGCCACTCCTTCGTTGCCCTGGTGGTGTGCTTTGGATCATTGTCATGTTGAAAGACCCAGCCACGTTTCATCTTCAATGCCTTTGCTGATGGAAGGAGGTTTGCACTCAAAATCTCACGATACATGGCCCCATTCATTCTTTCATGTACCCGGATCAGTTGTCCTGGCCCCTTTGCAGAGAAACAGCCCCAAAGCATGATGTTTCCACCACCATGCTTTACAGTAGGTATGGTGTTTGATGGATGCAACTCAGTATTCTTTTTCCTCCAAACACGACAAGTTGTGTTTCTACCAAACAGTTCCAGTTTGGTTTCATCAGACCATAGGACATTCTCCCAAAACTCCTCTGGATCATCCAAATGCTCTCTAGCAAACTTCAGACGGGCCCGGACATGTACTGGCTTAAGCAGTGGGACACGTCTGGCACTGCAGGATCTGAGTCCATGGTGGCGTAGTGTGTTACTTATGGTAGGCCTTGTTACATTGGTCCCAGCTCTCTGCAGTTCATTCACTAGGTCCCCCCGCGTGGTTCTGGGATTTTTGCTCACCGTTCTTGTGATCATTCTGACCCCACAGGGTGGGATTTTGCGTGGAGCCCCAGATCGAGGGAGATTATCAGTGGTCTTGTATGTCTTCCATTTTCTAATTATTGCTCTCACTGTTGATTTCTTCACTCCAAGCTGGTTGGCTATTGCAGATTCAGTCTTCCCAGCCTGGTGCAGGGCTACAATTTTGTTTCTAGCGTCCTTTGACAGCTCTTTGGTCTTCACCATAGTGGAGTTTGGAGTCAGACTGTTTGAGGGTGTGCACAGGTGTCTTTTTATACTGATAACAAGTTTAAACAAGTGACATTACTACAGGTAATGAGTGGAGGAAAGAGGAGACTCTTAAAGAAGAAGATACAGGTCTGTGAGAGCCAGAAATCTTGATTGTTTGTTTCTGACCAAATACTTATTTTCCACCATAATATGCAAAAAAAATGTTAAAAAAACAGACAATGTGATTTTCTGTATTTTTTTTTCTCAGTTTGTCTCCCATAGTTGAGGTCTACCTATGATGTAAATTACAGACGCCTCTCATCTTTTTAAGTGGTGGAACTTGCACTATTGCTGACTGACTAAATACTTTTTTGCCCCACTGTATATACTACATGGGCTGTGCTATATACTACGTGGGCTGTGTAATATACTGCGTGAGCTGTATTATATACTGTGTTGGCTGTGCTATATACTACATGGGCTGTGCTAAATACTATGTGGGCTGTGTTATATACTGCGTGGGCTGTGCTATATACTGTATGGGCTGTGTTATGTACTAAATCGCTGTGCTATAAACTACGTGGGCTGTGCTATATACTATGTGGCTGTGCAGTATACTACGTGGGCTGTGCTATATACTACGTGGCTGTGCAATATACTATGTGGGTTGTGTTATATACTACGTGGCTGTGCAATATACTACGTGGGCTGTGTTATATACTGCGTGGATGTGTTATATATTACGTGGGCGGTGTTATATACTATGTGGCCTGTGTTATATACTGCGTGGCCTGTATTATATACTGTGTGGGCTGTGTTATATACTGCGTGGGCTGTGTTATCTAGGTTATCTATATGGTACATGGGCTATGCTATATACTATGTGGGCTGTGCTATATAATACATAAGCTGTGTTAAATATTACGTGGCTGTGCAATATACTACGTGGCTGTGCTATATACTACGTGGCTGTGTTATATACTACATGGGCTGTGTTATATACTGCATGGGCGGTGCTATATACTACGTGGGCTGTGCTATATACTATGTGGCTGTGCAATATACTACGTGGGCTGTGCAATATACTACGTGGCTGTGTTATATACTGCGTGACCTGTGCTATATACTACGTGGGCTGTGCTATATAATACATAAGCTGTGTTATATACTACGTGGCTGTGCAATATACTACGTCGCTATGCTACATGGTATGTGGGCTATACTATATACTATGTGGCTGTGCAATATACTAAGTGGTTGTGTTATATACTGCGTGGCCTGTGTTATATACTACGTGGCTGTGCAATATACTACGTGGCTGTGCTATATACTATGTGGCTGTGTTATATACTACATTGGCTGTGTTATATACTGCATGGGTGGTGCTATATACTACGTGGGCTGTTCTATATACTACGTGGCTGTGCAATATACTACGTGGGCTGTGTTATATACTATGTGGGCTGTGTTATATACTGTGTGGGCCGTGCTATATACTACTTGGCTGTATTATATACTGCATGGGCTGTGTTATATACTGTGTGGGCTGTGTTATATGCTGCATGGGCTGTGTTATGTACTACATCGCTGTGCTATAAACCACGTGGGCTATGATATATACTATGTGGCTGTGCAATATACTATGTGGGCTGTGCTATATACTACAGGGCTGTGCAATATACAACGTGGGCTGTGTTATGCACTGCGTGGATGTGTTATATATTATGTGGTCTGTGTTATATACTGCGTGGCCTGTATTATATACTGCGTGGGCTGTGTTATATACTGCGTGGGCTGTGCTATATAATACATAAGCTGTGCTATATACTACATGGTTGTGCTATCGCTATGCTATATAGTACGTGGGCTGTGCTATATACTACATGGCTGTGCAATATACTACGTGGCTGTGTTATATACTGCGTAGCCTGTGCTATATACTATGTGGGCTGTGCTATATAATACATAAGCTGTGTTATATACTACATGGCTGTGCAATGTACTATGTGGCTGTGCTATATACTACGTGGCTGTGTTATATACTACATGGGCTGTGTTATATACTGCATGGGCGGTGCTATATACTACGTGGGCTGTGCTATATACTATGTGGCTGTGCAATATACTACGTGGGCTGTGCTATATACTACATGGCTGTGCTATATACTACGTGGCTGTGTTATATACTACATGGGCTGTGTTATATACTGCATGGGCGGTGCTATATACTACGTGGGCTGTGCTATATACTGCGTGGATGTGTTATATACTACGTGGGCTGTGTTATATACTATGTGGCCTGTGTTATATACTGCATGGCCTGTGTTATATACTGTGTGGAGTCAAAGTAATCACTGCACTGGTATAGTTTCAAGTTGCATATGTCAAAAGTTTATTTGACTTGAGTCAGGAGACAAATGCCTGGCGAATTCGCCAAGCATTTGTCTACTGACTCAAGTCAAATAAACTTTTGATATATGCAACTTGAAACTATACGAGTGCAGTGATTACTTTGACTCCATGACTTGTGGGATTTAGTATCCCGTTCACTGGCACCGTGAACTATATTGATTGAGTGCTAGCTTTCCAGATTCTCTACAAGTTATATACTGTGTGGGCTGTGTTATATACTGCGTGGGCTGTGTTATCTACAACGTCGCTATGCTATATAGTAAGTGGGCTGTGCTATATACTACATGGCTGTGTTATATACAGCGTGGCCTGTGTTATATACTACGTGGGCTGTGCTATATAATACATAGGATGTGTTGTATACTACGTGGCTGTGCAATATACTACGTGGCTGTGCTATATACTACATGGCTGTGTTATATACTGTGTGGGCGGTGCTATATACTATGTGGCCTGTGCTATATACTACGTGAGCTGTGTTATATACTGCATGGGCTGTGTTATATACTGCATGGGCTGTGCTATATACTATGTGGCTGTGCTATATACTACGTGGCTGTGCAATATACTATGTGGGCTGTGCAATATATTACGTGGCTGTGTTATATACTACGTGGGCTGTGTTATATACTGCGTGGGCTGTGTTATATACTACATAGCTGTTCTATATACTACGTGGGCTGTGCTATATACTACATGGCTTTGCAATATACTACGTGGCTGTGCTATATAATACGTGGCTGTGCTATATACTACGTGGACTGTGTTTTAAATACTGCGTGGCCTGTGCTATATACTACGTGGGCTGTGCTATATACTATGTAGGCTGTCTTATATACTGCGTGGGCTGTGTTATATGCTGCATAAATCTTCATAAATAAACTACATACATTTTCTAGAATACCCGATGCATTAGAATCGGGGCACCATCTAGTATTCTATAAACGTCTAAAAACATGTCTCCGAATTTCCAAGGAATAAATTTTGTATTTTTTTTCTGACAAAGAAAAATGGTCAAAATAAAAAAAAATAGTGCTTTCAAATAATGCAAAGAAAATAAGTTCATAATCATTTAGAAACACCAATACTAATGCTTTAACTCAGGAAGAGTTCAGAAATCAATGTTTTGTGGAATAACCATGATTTTTAATCACAGCTTTCATGCATTTTGGCATGTTTCCTCCAGTCTTTCACACTGCTTCTGACACAAAAATTTAAGCAGTTCTTTGTTTAATGGCTTGTGACTATTCATCATCATCTTGATTACATTCCAGAGGTTTGCAATGGGGTTCAGGTCTGGAGATTGGGCTGCCATGACAAGGTTTTGATGTGGTGGTCTCTTAATTTTTGCCAGAGCTGTATTATGCTCCAGTGTATCATGGTCTCATATATGATGCTCCAATGAATGATGGGCCCATATATAATGCTCCAGTGTATGGTGGTCCCCATATATAATGCTCCAAACATGAAAAAAAAATGAAATACTCTTCTCTCATCACTGGCCATTGCTCTGCTCAGGACTCCTCAGCGTTGCTCTCTGCACTGTGACAGCTCATACCGAGGGCGCACAGATCTAACGCCATTGTGCCCTATGACCTGAATGTCACAGTCAGAAGACGCCACAGCAGTGGAGTGGGGTGAGGTAAGTATCACAAGTGCCGGGGCTCATAGCGTGCCGGTGTCCCCAACAGCGAGTGGACCCTCCTGCCTGCTCAGGTCCCCGGTTCTTGACTGGGTGCTGACACTGTTCCTGCTCCTGTGTATAATTTCACTTGTGATCCCTGTATTACCTATACACTGACACTATATACCGAGCTTCTTTGAATAATGTCACTAGTGAGTCACTGTATTATCTGTACACTATACACTATGTAAGATAGCGCTACCTGAGTGGGTTGAGGGACACTTGCTTGGCAACGGGATTAAAGCACTCAGGCACGTTTTCTCACAAAAACAGTCTATCCGGTTTATTAAACATCATAAACCGCACCACCATCAGTTCATTATTTACTTCAACGGAACATCATAAGCACTGACAGTCTGTTCCATTGGCAGATAATTCTCTGCCCATAACCCCCTTTATCTGGAGTTACCTTACAGGAGCTCCTGCTCCATGCACTGACTTCTGTCAGTCCTGGTTCCCAGGGAACCTGCCGAACTGGGATCACCATTCTTGTGACCAGGGCACTTCAGATAGTTCAGACCCACAGACGGAACTGTAGCTTCCCCAACACAGTAGCCATCACAGGCTCTGCAGATACTGCCTCTCCGTGCGCTATTCAGGAAGTCCAGTGCCAGGCACTTCCAACACATAGGCCCTCAGTCCATGGCCTCACCATGTGCTTCCAGAAATCCAGTCCACTCCAGGACATTCCAATACAGACCATCCAGGACTTTACACACTTACCATTCCGGTCCATACACTCTGAACATGTGACCCAAACCCTGGACACATTATATAACTGTAACCACCCCCATAGGTGGGAGGTGTGTGTGGTTAGCCAGTCCTGCCCAGCTCTCCGACTATCCCTGCAAGTCTCTCTTTTAACCCTGCTGTTCTGTTCGGTCTGGGGAGACCTATTTTGAACTTTGGTATTTTTTGGGGTGTTCAAGATGCGGTTCTGAAACTTGTGGTTGATTGACTTAAATGAGGATGGGTCGGTCGGCCACGGGTTTCAGAGCCGCATCTTGAATATTTTAAAGAATATTGAAGTTCAAAGTCGGTCATTTTTGACCAACAGAACAGCAGGGTTAACTATACAAATTCTTGTGGGACTACCATTCCCAGGACAACAATACTACAGACTTACAGCACAGATTCCCTCTGCAACACATACCGGCCATTTACAATTGTTACGATCGCTGCGCATACTTACCCGGCTTCTCACATCCCTCGGCGCACTCGCTCTCCTGTCCAGCGCCGCTCTGCTTCCTCCTTCGCCGGCTCTCGGCGTCTAGTCTCCCTGCGCATGCGCAGTCGCGTCTCCTCCGCCGCTGAGCCATCTGGGAGGTCGCGACCCGGTGGCTCCGCCCCAACATGGCGGCGCCCATCGGGTATTTCTTCCCAGCGTCTCCCTAGGTAAGACGCCTTTGCTTTGTAGGTGCACTGTCTGCCGTCAGTGTCCCTATGTCCTAGGCTCCCTTTCGCCATTCCTGTTTCCCCTGCTCAGTCTTCGCTTTGTTTCAGTGTTTTGTCCAGCCAAGTTCCGTGTTCCTGCTGTGTCCTACCAAGTTCCGTGTTCCTGCCGTCTACTGCCAAGTTCCGTGTTCCTGCTGTGTTCCACCAAGTTCCGTGTTCCTGCTGTGTTCCACCAAGTTCCGTGTTCCTGCCGTCTACTGCCAAGTTCCGTGTTCCTGCTGTGTTCCACCAAGTTCCGTGTTCCTGCTGTGTTCCACCAAGTTCCGTGTTCCTGCCGTCTACTGCCAAGTTCCGTGTTCCTGCTGTGTTCCACCAAGTTCCGTGTTTCTGCCGTCTCCTGCCAAGTTCCGTGTTCCTGCCGTCTCCTGCCTAGTCCTGTGGTCCTGCCTTGCCCGTCATCGCCTGTGTTCCTGTCTTTATCAGTTAAGTCCTGTTTTCCTATTATTCCCCGTCATTCTAATAGCTCTGTAGTCTCTATCTTGGGTCGTCCCTTTGGCTCTAGCTGTTGTGTCTCCATTCCCCCGAGGTCCTGCTCCTAACGCTCCCTGTATAGGGGGTGACTCCATCTGGTCCGCTCGACCCCGGGGGCTCTAGAGTCACGACCCAGAGGGTCCACTCTTAGATTTCAGTTCGAATCCCTACAGTAAGCAAAGGCCACGGACCCCGCTGGGGCCTCTGCTGCGCAAAAAGAACTACTCTTTTTGCGGGAGAATCAGTCCCGAATAATGTCCTTTTTGAAAGCTATGGACTCTCGCTTGTCTTCGCTCCTGCCCTCTGATCCTGGCAACGCCGCTCTACTCATTGGCTTACAGCAAGAGTTAGCTCAGCAGCGTGACACCCAGGCCCATATACTTAGTTATATGTCTTCAATAGACGATCGGCTGCTTTCTATCCAGACGGCCGCTTCTACTTCTGCTCCTGCTTCTCACCCTCCACCCCGCTTGGCTAAACCGCCTCGGTACAATGGGGATCCTAAATCTTGCCGAGGATTTTTAAACCAATGCCGTCTTCATTTTGAGCTTCTGCCCCAGCATTACCCAACGGATCGGTCCAAGGTTGCTTTCCTCATTTCCCATCTGGAGGGTGACGCCTTGGCATGGGTTAATCCACTCTGGGAGCGAGACGATCCCCTAGTCTCCCGGTTGTCAGAATTTTTGGAGACTTTCCGTCTGGTCTTTGACGAACCTGGACGTCTGGTCTCTACTACTGAGGCGCTGTTTTCTCTCCAGCAGGGATCGCTATCCGTAGGCCAGTACGCTATTCAGTTCCGCACCCTCTCCTCTGACTTGGGTTGGAACAATGAGGCTTTGGTAGGTGCTTTCTGGCGGGGCCTCTCTGGGCGCATAAAGGATGAGTTAGCTGGTCGGGACACCCCTACAGTGTTGGAGGAATTAATTTTTTTAGCTACCCGCATTGACCTTCGGTTCCAAGAACGCACCCGCGAGTGGAGATCTCTTCGTCCTTCTCCTGCCGCCCGTAAGCCACTCAGCCCACAGCCTAGAGCTTCCTCTCAGGCGTCCACACCGGAACCTATGCAAGTGGACCGTCTTAAGATGTCTGAACAACGTCGTAAAGAGAGACGCACTCAGGGGTTATGTTTTTACTGCGGGAGTGCTGCTCATTTATTGCGTTCTTGCCCTGAACGTCCGGAAAACTCCTCCGCCTAGGTCAGGTAAGAGAGGCCTCCCTAGGTGTGTGTGATCCCTCTCAACCCCTTACTTTGTCCGTGTTGTTGCATATTGCGGGCAAGGGCATTTCTCTGGATGCGTATGTGGATTCGGGCGCTGCAGGGAATTTTATCAGGTTGGAAGAGGTTTTGAAATTCTCCGTTCCAGTCAAAACCTTAGAGGCTCCTGTGATTCTTGCATCTGTGGATGGTAAACCTTTACAGGAGACCATTACTCAAGTGACACTTGAGGTGGAACTTCAGGTTGGGGCTCTGCACAAGGAGAGAATTGCATTTTATGTTTTAGCGGGTCTGTCTAATCCTATGCTCTTAGGTCTTCCTTGGTTACGGAACCACGAGCCCATTTTAGATTGGCGCAATGGTAATATCTTGCGCTGGGTGAGCTTTGTCGGGAACGTTGTCTGCTGCCGGTGTGTCCTGTGGGATCTTCCTCTAATTCTCCTACCTCTTCTTTTTCTGCCTTACCCTCTGTCTACAGCGCTTTTTCTGATGTCTTCAACAAGAAGGAGGCTGAGGAGCTTCCGCCTCACCGTCTCTATGATTGTCCCATAGATCTCGTGCCTGGGACTAATCCGCCCAGGGGCAGAATCTATCCTCTCTCTCCTGCTGAGACTCAAGCTATGTCTGAGTACATTCAAGAAAATCTTGCTAAAGGATTCATCCGCAAATCTTCTTCTCCGGCCGGAGCAGGGTTTTTTTTCGTTAAGAAGAAAGACGGTTCTCTCCGTCCCTGCATTGATTATCGAGGCCTAAACAACATCACGGTGAAGAACAAATATCCTCTACCACTCATTCCGGAACTCTTCGACCGTCTTCGGGGTGCGCAAATTTTTACCAAACTAGATCTACGTGGCGCATACAATCTGGTTCGTATTCGTGCAGGTGATGAGTGGAAGACTGCTTTCAATACTCGTGACGGTCACTACGAATATTTAGTTATGCCGTTTGGTCTCTGCAACGCCCCCGCGGTTTTCCAGGAATTTGTAAACGATGTATTTCGGGATCTTCTCTACTCCTCAGTCGTAGTTTACCTTGACGACATTCTCATCTTTTCTCCGGATCTCTCCACTCACAGGCGAGATGTCCGTCGTGTTCTGCAAAGGCTAAGAGAGAATCATCTGTTCGCTAAGATTGAGAAGTGCGTCTTTGAACAATCTTCCCTTCCCTTCCTTGGATATATTGTCTCAAGATCTGGCTTAGAGATGGATCCAGAGAAGGTTTCTGCTGTCCTGAATTGGCCCCGTCCTCTTGGAACAAAAGCAATCCAACGTTTTCTTGGCTTTGCCAACTACTATAGACAATTTATTCCTCATTTTTCTTCTATGACCAAGCCAATCTCTGCTCTAGTTCACAAGGGAGTCAACTCCAGTCTTTGGACCCCTGAGGCTGAAGAGTCCTTTTTGTCTCTTAAACAAAGTTTCGCTACGGCCCCTGTGCTTCATCGTCCCGATGCTAATAGACCGTTTGTCCTTGAGGTCGACGCATCCTCTATTGGAGCTGGAGCTGTACTTCTGCAAAGATCCTCGTCCGGACGTTTGGTGACCTGTGGTTTTTTTTCTAAAACCTTTTCCGCTCCTGAGCGTAACTACTCTATAGGAGATAAAGAACTATTGGCCATCAAGCTAGCCTTGGAGGAATGGCGTTATCTCCTTGAAGGGTCCCTTCATCCATTCACCATTTACACAGACCACAAGAATCTGGCCTATATTCAGTCTGCTCAAAGACTAAATCCACGACAAGCCAGATGGTCTTTATTCTTCGGACGATTTGAATTTGAACTTCATTTCCGACCCGGAAATAAGAATGTCAAGGCAGATGCTCTTTCAAGATCCTTTCAGCCTCAAGACATTGAGGATTCTCCGGCTCACATCATTGATCCTGCGAAGATCGTCACTCTTGCTCCTCTAAGAGTGTTCTCAACTCCTCCTGGCAAGACTCTTGTGGCTAATCAAGACAAGGAGAGAGTTTTATGTTGGGGTCACTCCTCCAAAATTGCAGGACATGTAGGAGTCAAGAAGACACTTTCTCTGATCTCTCGGCACTACTGGTGGCCATCTCTCCGACAAGACGTCACCAAATTCATCGCTTCTTGTCCTTCTTGTGCAAAAAATAAAGTCCCTAGGCAACTTCCTTCCGGTCTCCTGCATCCTCTGCCTGTGCCTTCCATTCCTTGGAGTCATATAGCTATGGACTTCATCACTGATCTACCTTGTTCCTCGAATTGCTCTGTCATCTTGGTTGTTGTAGATCGGTTCTCTAAGATGGCTCACTTCATCGCTTTACCTGGTCTGCCTTCCGCTCCTGAGTTGGCAAAGATCTTTTTACACCAAATCTTCCGTCTTCATGGTTTTCCACATCATATCGTCTCAGACCGTGGAGTACAATTTACCTCACGTTTTTGGAGAGCTCTCTGCAGTCTATTGAAGGTTAACTTGGACTTTTCTTCCGCCTATCATCCTCAGTCCAACGGACAAGTGGAGCGAGTAAATCAAGTTCTGACTACATATCTGCGACATTTCTCCAATGCTCACCAAGATGACTGGGTCTCTCTTCTCCCCTTGGCCGAATTCTCATATAACAATCTTCCCAGCGAGTCTTCCTCCAAAACTCCTTTTTTTGTAGTCTATGGTCAACATCCGAACGTTCCTCTTCCTGTTTCTCTTTCCTCGGGGGTACTGGCAGCGGATTTCTTGTCCCGGGAATTCTCTACAATTTGGAATGAGACCAAGGTGGCTCTTGAGAGAGCTAGCCTTAATATGAAAAAGTTTGCTGACAAGAGGCGTTTGGATGCTCCGCCATATTCTCCGGGTGATAAAGTTTGGCTTTCCTCTCGCTATATCAAGCTTAAAATTCCCTCTTGCAAACTGGGTCCCCGCTATATTGGTCCTTTTCCCATCTTGAGTCGCATTAATGATGTCTCTTATAAGTTGAAGCTACCTGCCTCTTTGCGCATTCCCAACGCCTTCCATGTGTCTCTTCTCAAACCTGCAGTCTTTAACCGCTTTCACTCCGCTACCTCTCCCTCTCCTCAGCTCTGTACTTCTGATGGCGTCTTTAATGTTAAAGATATTCTTGCCAAAAAGGTAGTCAGGGGTAAAACCTACTTTTTGATTGATTGGGAGGGATTTGGTCCTGAGGAGAGGTCCTGGGAACCTCGAGAGAACATCAATGCTCCTCTCATCATGAAAAGATTCCTTTCTAGCCTTAAAAAGAGGGGGACTAAGGAGGGGGGTACTGTTACGATCGCTGCGCATACTTACCCGGCTTCTCACATCCCTCGGCGCACTCGCTCTCCTGTCCAGCGCCGCTCTGCTTCCTCCTTCGCCGGCTCTCGGCGTCTAGTCTCCCTGCGCATGCGCAGTCGCGTCTCCTCCGCCGCTGAGCCATCTGGGAGGTCGCGACCCGGTGGCTCCGCCCCAACATGGCGGCGCCCATCGGGTATTTCTTCCCGGCGTCTCCCTAGGTAAGACGCCTTTGCTTTGTAGGTGCACTGTCTGCCGTCAGTGTCCCTATGTCCTAGGCTCCCTTTCGCCATTCCTGTTTCCCCTGCTCAGTCTTCGCTTTGTTTCAGTGTTTTGTCCAGCCAAGTTCCGTGTTCCTGCTGTGTCCTACCAAGTTCCGTGTTCCTGCCGTCTACTGCCAAGTTCCGTGTTCCTGCTGTGTTCCACCAAGTTCTGTGTTCCTGCTGTGTTCCACCAAGTTCCGTGTTCCTGCCGTCTACTGCCAAGTTCCGTGTTCCTGCTGTGTTCCACCAAGTTCCGTGTTCCAGCTGTGTTCCACCAAGTTCCGTGTTCCTGCCGTCTACTGCCAAGTTCCGTGTTCCTGCTGTGTTCCACCAAGTTCCGTGTTTCTGCCATCTCCTGCCAAGTTCCGTGTTCCTGCCGTCTCCTGCCTAGTCCTGTGGTCCTGCCTTGCCCGTCATCGCCTGTGTTCCTGTCTTTATCAGTTAAGTCCTGTTTTCCTATTATTCCCCGTCATTCTAATAGCTCTGTAGTCTCTATCTTGGGTCGTCCCTTTGGCTCTAGCTGTTGTGTCTCCATTCCCCCGAGGTCCTGCTCCTAACGCTCCCTGTATAGGGGGTGACTCCATCTGGTCCGCTCGACCCCGGGGGCTCTAGAGTCACGACCCAGAGGGTCCACTCTTAGATTTCAGTTCGAATCCCTACAACAATCATGCAGGACACTTTCATTATCACCATTACAGATGTGTCTCCATGCTTATCCTGAGGAGCACATACAGTGTCCTCTGTGTGTAACATGCGTCACTGCATCACATACCCTCTTGTTATGATAGGCAATTCAGTAACACAATGTACATAGCGATCAGAGCACATACAGTGATCTGACAATAACCCAAAATAATAGAACGAGCTCTGAGACGTGGAAACTCTGTAGACCGCAATTCCTGATCCTCTCCAAACACAACTAGAGGCAGCTGTGGATTGCGCCTAATGCTCCCTATGCAACTCGGCACAGCCTGAGAAACTAACTAGCCTGAAGATAGAAAAATAAGCCTACCTTGCCTCAGAGAAATACCCCAAAGGAAAAGGCAGCCCCCCACATATAATGACTGTGAGTAAGATGAAAAGACAAACGTAGGGATGAAATAGATTCAGCAAAGTGAGGCCCGATATTCTAGACAGAACGAGGATAGGAAAGATAACTTTGCGGTCTACACAAAACCCTAAAGAAAACCACGCAAAGGGGGCAAAAAGACCCTCCGTACCGAACTAACGGCACGGAGGTACACCCTTTGCGTCCCAGAGCTTCCAGCAAAACAAATAGACAAGCTGGACAGAAAAAATAGCAACAAATAGCAAAGAAGCACTTAGCTATGCAGAGCAGCAGGCCACAGGAATGATCCAGAGAAGCACAAGTCCAACACTGGAACATTGACAGGAAGCATGGATCAAAGCATCAGGTGGAGTTAAGTAGAGAAGCAGCTAACAACCTCACCAGATCACCTGAGGGAGGAAACTCAGAAGCTGCAGTACCACTTTCCTCCACAAACGGAAGCTCCCAGAGAGAATCAGCCGAAGTACCACTTGTGACCACAGGAGTGAACTCTGCCACAAAATTCACAACAGTACCCCCCCCTTGAGGAGGGGTCACCGAACCCTCACCAGAGCCCCCAGGCCGACCAGGATGAGCCACATGAAAGGCACGAACAAGATCGGGAGCATGGACATCAGAGGCAAAAACCCAGGAATTATCTTCCTGAGCATAACCCTTCCATTTAACCAGATACTGGAGTTTCCGTCTTGAAACACGAGAATCCAAAATCTTCTCCACAATATACTCCAATTCCCCCTCCACCAAAACCGGGGCAGGAGGCTCAACAGATGGGACCATAGGTGCCACGTATCTCCGCAACAATGACCTATGGAATACGTTATGTATGGAAAAAGAATCTGGAAGGGTCAGACGAAAAGACACAGGATTAAGAACCTCAGAAATCCTATACGGACCAATAAAACGAGGTTTAAACTTAGGAGAGGAAACCTTCATAGGAATATGACGAGAAGATAACCAAACCAGATCCCCAACACGAAGTCGGGGACCCACACGGCGTCTGCGATTAGCGAAAAGTTGAGCCTTCTCCTGGGACAAGGTCAAATTGTCCACTACCTGAATCCAAATCTGCTGCAACCTGTCCACCACAGTATCCACACCAGGACAGTCCGAAGACTCAACCTGTCCTGAAGAGAAACGAGGATGGAACCCAGAATTGCAGAAAAACGGCGAAACCAAGGTAGCCGAGCTGGCCTGATTATTAAGGGCGAACTCAGCCAAAGGCAAAAAGGACACCCAGTCATCCTGATCAGCAGAAACAAAGCATCTCAGATATGTTTCCAAGGTCTGATTGGTTCGTTCGGTCTGGCCATTAGTCTGAGGATGGAAAGCCGAGGAAAAAGACAAGTCAATGCCCATCCTACCACAAAAGGCTCGCCAAAACCTCGAAACAAACTGGGAACCTCTGTCAGAAACAATATTCTCTGGAATGCCATGCAAACGAACCACATGCTGGAAGAACAAAGGCACCAAATCAGAGGAGGAAGGCAATTTAGACAAGGGTACCAGATGGACCATCTTAGAAAAGCGATCACAGACCACCCAAATGACTGACATCTTTTGAGAAACGGGAAGGTCACAAATAAAATCCATAGAGATATGTGTCCAAGGCCTCTTCGGGACCGGCAAGGGCAAAAGCAACCCACTGGCACGAGAACAGCAGGGCTTAGCCCGAGCACAAATCCCACAGGACTGCACAAAAGTACGCACATCCCGCGACAGAGAGGGCCACCAAAAGGATCTAGCCACTAACTCTCTGGTACCAAAGATTCCAGGATGACCAGCCAACACCGAACAATGAAGTTCAGAGATAACTCTATTCGTCCACCTATCAGGGACAAACAGTTTCTCCGCTGGGCAACGATCAGGTTTATTAGCCTGAAATTTTTGCAGCACCTGCCGCAAATCAGGGGAGATGGCAGACACAATTACTCCTTCCTTGAGGATACCCGCCGACTCAGATAAACCCGGAGAGTCGGGCACAAAACTCCTAGACAGAGCATCCGCCTTCACATTTTTAGAGCCCGGAAGGTACGAAATCACAAAGTCAAAACGGGCAAAAAACAACGACCAACGAGCTTGTCTAGGATTCAAGCGCTTGGCAGACTCGAGATAAGTCAAGTTCTTATGATCAGTCAATACCACCACGCGATGCTTAGCTCCTTCAAGCCAATGACGCCACTCCTCGAATGCCCACTTCATGGCCAGCAACTCTCGGTTGCCCACATCATAATTTCGCTCAGCAGGCGAAAACTTCCTGGAAAAGAAAGCGCATGGTTTCATCACTGAGCAACCAGAACCTCTCTGTGACAAAACAGCCCCTGCTCCAATCTTAGAAGCATCAACCTCGACCTGGAACGGAAGAGAAACATCTGGTTGACACAACACAGGGGCAGAAGAAAAACGACGCTTCAACTCTTTAAAAGCTTCCACAGCAGCAGAAGACCAATTGACCAAATCAGCACCCTTCTTGGTCAAATCGGTCAATGGTTTGGCAACACTAGAAAAATTGCAGATGAAGCGACGATAAAAATTAGCAAAGCCCAGGAACTTTTGCAGACTTTTCAGAGATGTCGGCTGAGTCCAATCATGGATGGCTTGGCCTTAACCGGATCCATCTCGATAGTAGAAGGGGAAAAGATGAACCCCAAAAATGAAACCTTCTGCACACCAAAGAGACACTTTGATCCCTTCACAAACAAAGAATTAGCACGCAGGACCTGAAAAACCGTTCTGACCTGCTTCACATGAGACTCCCAATCATCCGACAAGATCAAAATGTCATCCAAGTACACAATCAGGAATTTATCCAGGTACTCACGGAAGATGTCATGCATAAAGGATTGAAACACTGATGGAGCATTGGCAAGTCCGAACGGCATCACTAGATACTCAAAATGACCCTCGGGCGTATTAAATGCAGTTTTCCATTCATCGCCTTGCCTGATTCTCACCAGATTCTACGCACCACGAAGATCTATCTTAGTGAACCAACTAGCCCCCTTAATCCGAGCAAACAAATCAGATAACAATGGCAAGGGGTACTGAAATTTAACAGTGATCTTATTAAGAAGGCGGTAATCTATACACGGTCTCAGCGAACCATCCTTCTTGGCTACAAAAAAGAACCCTGCTCCTAATGGCGACGATGACGGGCGAATATGCCCCTTCTCCAGGGATTCCTTCACATAACTGCGCATAGCGGTGTGCTCAGGCACGGATAAATTAAACAGTCGACCTTTTGGGAATTTACTACCAGGAATCAAATTGATAGCACAATCACAATCCCTATGCGGAGGCAGGGCATCGGACTTGGGCTCATCAAATACATCCCGGTAATCAGACAAGAACTCTGGAACCTCAGAAGGGGTGGATGACGAAATTGACAGAAATGGAACATCACCATGTACCCCCTGACAACCCCAGCTGGACACCAACATGGAATTCCAATCCAATACTGGATTATGGGCTTGTAGCCATGGCAACCCCAACACGACCACATCATGCAAATTATGCAACACCAGAAAGCGAATAACCTCCTGATGTGCAGGAGCCATGCACATGGTCAGCTGGGTCCAGTATTGAGGCTTATTCTTGGCCAAAGGTGTAGCATCAATTCCTCTCAATGGAATAGGACACTGCAAGGGCTCCAATAAAAACCCACAACGTTTAGCATAATCCAAGTCCATCAAATTCAGGGCAGCGCCTGAATCCACAAACGCCATGACAGAATACGACGACAAGGAGCATATCAAGGTAACGGACAGAAGAAATTTTGACTGTACAGTACCAATGGCGGCAGACCTAGCGAACCGCTTAGTGCGCTTAGGACAATCAGAGATAGCATGAGTGGAATCACCACAGTAGAAACACAGCCCATTCAGACGTCTCTGTTCTTGCCGTTCAACTCTGGTCATAGTCCTATCGCACTGCATAGGCTCAGGTTTAATCTCAGGTAATACCGCCAAATGGTACACAGATTTACGCTCACGCAAGCGTCGACCGATCTGAATGGCCAAAGACATAGACTCATTCAAACCAGCGGGCATAGGAAATCCCACCATGACATCCTTAATGGCTTCAGAGAGACCCTTTCTGAAAATGGCTGCAAGCGCAGATTCATTCCATTGAGTGAGCACGGACCATTTTCTAAATTTCTGGCAATATAGCCCTATCTCATCCTGAGCCTGACAAAGAGCCAGCAAATTTTTTTCTGCCTGATCTACTGAATTAGGCTCATCGTACAGCAATCCAAGCGCCAGGAAAAATGCATCGATATCACTCAATGCAGGATCTCCTGACGCAAGAGAAAATGCCCAGTCCTGAGGGTCGCCACGCAAAAAAGAAATGACGATCCTAACCTGTTGCGCTGGGTCACCAGAGGAACGAGGTTTCAAAGCCAGAAACAGTTTACAATTATTCTTGAAACTCAGAAATTTAGTTCTATCTCCAAAAAACAAATCTGGAATAGGAATTCTCGGTTCTAACAAAGAATTCTGAACCACAAAATTTTGAATATCTTGAACTCTTGCCGTGAGCTGATCTACACATGAAGACAGACCTTTAATGTCCATTGTAACACCTGTGTCCTGAACCACCCAAATGTCTAGGGGAAAAAAAAAGACAAATCACAGTGCAAAGGAAAAAAAATGGTCTCAGAACTTCTTTTTTCCCTCTATTGAGAATCATTAGTAATTTTGGCTTCCTGTACTGTTATGATAGGCAATTCAGTAACACAATGTACATAGCGATCAGAGCACATACAGTGATCTGACAATAACCCAAAATAATAGAACGAGCTCTGAGACGTGGAAACTCTGTAGACTGCAATTCCTGATCCTCTCCAAGCACAACTAGAGGCAGCTGTGGATTGCGCCTAACGCTCCCTATGCAACTCGGCACAGCCTGAGAAACTAACTAGCCTGAAGATAGAAAAATAAGCCTACCTTGCCTCAGAGAAATACCCCAAAGGAAAAGGCAGCCCCCCACATATAATGACTGTGAGTAAGATGAAAAGACAAACGTAGGGATGAAATAGATTCAGCAAAGTGAGGCCCGATATTCTAGACAGAACGAGGATAGGAAAGATAACTTTGCGGTCTACACAAAACCCTAAAGAAAACCACGCAAAGGGGGCAAAAAGACCCTCCGTACCGAACTAACGGCACAGAGGTACACCCTTTGCGTCCCAGAGCTTCCAGCAAAACAAATAGACAAGCTGGACAGAAAAAATAGCAACAAATAGCAAAGAAGCACTTAGCTATGCAGAGCAGCAGGCCACAGGAATGATCCAGAGAAACACAAGTCCAACACTGGAACATTGACAGGAAGCATGGATCAAAGCATCAGGTGGAGTTAAGTAGAGAAGCAGCTAACGACCTCACCAGATCACCTGAGGGAGGAAACTCAGAAGCTGCAGTACCACTTTCCTCCACAAACGGAAGCTCCCAGAGAGAATCAGCCGAAGTACCACTTGTGACCACAGGAGTGAACTCTGCCACAGAATTCACAACACCCTCTCCCTCTGTTCAAACTTGCGAGGTTAAACACTTGACATAAACCAGGGGTCCCGAGACCGAGCACCCAAGTCACCTTGCCCTGCAAGTCAAGAGGACCATCTCAGTCGGTTTTGGGTGTCATTCAGCATCACACCTTTGTTAGGCCTCCCCCAGCGGTCAGTTTGTCAGCCTTGGGCTTCAACCCTTGAGTCACCATCTGTCTGTGTCACCAGACCCTTTTTAGTCAATCCACTTTCCAAGTGTGCCCCTTCTCGTGACCTTTCTTTCCATGGCCGCCACCCACGGTTGTTGCGGTCATAAGTCCACCATCCAGTCGAGCCTAGTGACTGAACTGAGTCTGACTCTTCACTACTATGTCTGCTACTGGGTCTCCCGCCTGGGTCACTCAGCCCTGAGCTAGCAGAGGTGTCACTACTGTGAACTCTTCTATTCTTTAGGGTATCTTTTCGTATCTCCAGATCCCGGATTGAAAGTGGTTGCCATCTTATATTCTGCAGCTGTTTATTAATCTGCAGAGAGTCCAGTCTTAGCTGCTATATCTCCTTCAGATATGTCACCCGGTATTCAAAAAGCATCGGAATGTTTCTAAGGCTTTCTATCGAGCCAATTCTGACAAATAGAACTATCCCATCTTCACCAGCTACATGGACTTCACCATCATCTGGAGTCCTCACACTCACCACACTGGATCTATTCACCAGGTCTTGCATCACTTTTCCAAATCTTCCAACGACTTTCCCCACCAGATTTCTGGGTACTTGAACGATGTCTTCCACAAAACCCAGCCGACTTTGAGCTTTCCTGGCATGCTCCAAACGTCGAGCTGCTTCCTTATTCCTCAACAAGATTATCTGTTTCGTGCAGAGACATTGTAGGAGCATATCCTTCAGGATAGCCACCCGCTTCACTGTGACTTCCCTAGTCAACAGTATCACCAACTGTTTCGTCTCTGGTGCCCAATTCACACTACATGCTTCTATTGCCTTTTTAAAGGCCTCATGTACATCCTCACAGGTATATGCATTTCGCACATCTTCGGTTACATCTATCATGGTCTTTAAGAGCAGAGCCTCATTCCCTTCATGGATGGATGGCTCCTGCTTTGCCATGGACCTTTCCATCAAGACGCCTGCCATGACCAGGTGACTGTCTTGTTCAGCTCTTAGCTCAAACTCTTCCTCCACTTTACACTGTGTGCAGAATTATTAGGCACAGGGCTGCCACTAGGAATTTCGGGGGCCCATACTGGCTAAATTTTCAGGGCCCCCTTAAGACTCCGCCTAGGCTCCACTCCAGCCCCGCCTCCACCCCTCAAACTGTCCACAGCCCCACCGCTGTCTCTTGGAAAAACTCCACTTCTCACCAATCACACATTAACAGTTCTCATCACCAGATCACACACATGGACAGCAGATTTTGTTTTGGCCAAAAGGTTTTTTTAATCTGCCACGACGACAAGGTACATTCTTTTGGCAGGGCCCTACTCTACTCTAACTTATTAAACATTTGTTAAAATATGCAATACAATTTAGATATATTTTTATTTATTGTTCAATTTTTCAAATGACCAATAATACCACATACAAGGGACAAATACCACAACACCATGACCAGACACCATATTATCACCACATTGTGACCTATAATACTATCTACAAGGAACAAATATAGCCACACCATGTACAGACCACATATTACCACCACAGTGAACGAACAATATGACATACAAGGGACAAATACCACCACAGCATGTACAGACCACATATTACCACCACAGTGATCGAATAATAGCATATACAAGGAACAAATACCACCACACCATGACTAGACAACATGTTACCACCACATTGTGACTGAATAGTACAATACTGATCATTAATAAAAAAAAAATCACCATAAGTGCCATTATACATAGGAGATCTGTACTTAGTATGCAGTGCCTGTGTACAGGTAATACAGTGGTCACAGGTGCCATTATACACAGGAGCTCTATATATAGTGTCAGTGTACAGGTAATACAGGAATCACCAGTGACATTATACACAGGAGCTCTGTACATAGGGTACCGTGTATATGTAATACAGTGATCACTAGTGACATTATACACAGGAGCTCTGGATATAGTGTATAGTGTACAGATAATATAGTGATCACCAGTGACATTATACACAGGAGCTCTGTATACAGTTTACAGTATATGGTGTCAGTGTACAGGTAACACACTGACTCACCAGTGACGTCTCTAGCTGATGTCCTTCATCTTTGCGTTTCTTTTTAATCCAGCGCAGACCGCCATCACTTCTTGCAGCCAGGACTCATCTCTGCATAAAATAACACAGTTATCTAGAGCACCACTTACAGAGCACATTCCCCACTTTTTCCCTTTCTCCTACACATATGAATACAGAAGTTCACCCACCATTAATATATAATTGGTTATTATGCAACCCACCATTCCAAATATAAATTATAATCTGCCACTATGCCCCAACTATCTGTACATAACCACTTTCCTTATTTAATATATAAATGAATTAGCACCTGTACTCTTTCCCCCAATTTATTACCAGTCACTTTATCCTCAACGACCCCACTATGTACCTCCCGCTCTAACCCTAACCCCGATTCATTATAGTTATATGCCCCTTCTGCCTCAATTCATTGTCATGTCTTCTCTCTATCCCACTCTCTATTCATTATAAACTGCTCTTACCCACCCTCAAAATTAATTATTTGCTCTCCCCTACCTTAAATACACCATTTGCTCTCCCCACCCCCACCTTCAATTCAATTGCCGTCTCCCGTCCCTCACATTAAATGATGTGCAGTCCCCATCACCCCCACTTCATCATTTGCAGTCCACCATACTTCATCATTTAGTCCCCTATCCCCCCTTCACTTTATCTGCAGTCCCCCTTACTTCATCATTTGCAGCCCCTATCATTTCATCATGTGCAGTACCCCCTCAAACACACTTCATCATCTGCAGCCCCCTATCATTCATCATGTGCAGTACCCCCTCAAACACACTTCATCATCTGCAGCCCCATATCATTTCATCATGTGCAGCCCCCTATCATTTCAACATCTGCAGCCTCCTATCATTTCACCATGTACAGCCCCCTATCATTTCATCATCTGCAGCCCCCTTTCATTTCATCATCTGCAGCCTCCTATCATTTCACCAGGTGCAGCCCCCTATCATTTCACCATGTGCAGTACCCCCTCAAACACATTCCATCATCTGCAGTCTCACTCCCCCCCCCACCTCACCCATTTAAAAAAACAAAAATGTTTTTTTATACTTACCTCAGTCGTTTCCGGGGCGTCTAGTGTTGTCAGCAGTGAAGCAGCAGCTAGAATGTATGCATACCTCCCAACTTTTGAAGATGGGAAAGAGGGACAAAGTTTGCACATTTTTGGCAAATTTTAGGCCACGCCCCTGACCACACCTATTCGTAATTAGTCACACCCATATCCACGTCCCAACCACACCTATTTAGCACTGCTGATCACACTGTTTCATATACAATAATTATAAACAAAAAAATATGGCCACACAGTGCTCCATACTGTATAATGGCCACACATGATGCTCCATACTGTATAATGACTGCACATGATGCTCCATACTGTATAACGACCCCACATGATGCTCAATACTGTATAATGACCGCACATGATGCTCCATACTGTATAATGGCCCCACATGATTCTCCATACTGTATAATGACCACACATGATGCTCCAAACTGTACAATGACCCCACATGATGCTTCATACTGTAATGACCGCATATGATTCCATACTGTATAATGACCCCACATGATGCTCTATACTGTATAATGACCGCACATGATGCTCCATACTGTATAATGGCTCCACATGATGCTCCATTCTGTATAATTACCACACATGATGCTCCATACTGTATAATGGCCACACATAATGCTCCATACTGTATAATGACCGCACATGATGCTCCATACTGTATAATGACTGCACATGATGGTCCATACTGTATAATGACTGCACATGATGCTCCATACTGTATATTGGCTGCACATGATGCTCAATACTGTGTAATGACCGCACATGATGCTCCATTCTGTATAATCACCACACATTATGCTCCATTCTGTATAATGACCACACATGATGCCCCATACTGTATAATGGCCACACATGATGCCCATACTGTATAATGACCGCACATGATGCTCTATACTGTATAATGACCGCACATGATGCTCCATACTGTATAATGACTGCACATGATGCTCCATACTGTATATTGGCTGCACATGATGCTCAATACTGTATAATGACCGAACATGATGCTCCATACTGTATAATGGCCCCACATAATTCTCCATACTGTATAATGACCACACATGATGCTCCATACTGTAATGACCGCATATGATTCCATACTGTATAATGACCCCACATGATGCTCAATACTGTATAATGACCGCATATGATGCTCCATACTGTATAATGGCTCCACATGATGCTCCATTCTGTATAATGACCGCACATGATGCTCCATACTGTATAATGGCTCCACATGATGCTCCATTTTGTATAATGACCACACATGATGCTCCATACTGTATAATGACCGCACATGATGCTCCATACTGTATATTGGCTGCACATGATGCTCCATACTGTATAATGACCCCACATGATGCTCAATACTGTATAATGACCGCACATGATGCTCCATACTGTATAATGGCCCCACATGATTCACCATACTGTATAATGACCACACATGATGCTCAATACTGTATAATGACCGCACATGATGCTCCATACTGTAATGACCGCATATGATTCCATATTGTATAAGGACCCCACATGATGCTCCATACTGTATAATGGCTCCACATAGTAACATAGTAACATAGTAACATAGTTAGTAAGGCCGAAAAAAGACATTTGTCCATCCAGTTCAGCCTATAATTAATAAATCCCCAGATCTACGTCCTTCTACAGAACCTAATAATTGTATGATACAATATTGTTCTGCTCCAGGAAGACATCCAGGCCTCTCTTGAACCCCTCGACTGAGTTCGCCATCACCACCTCCTCAGGCAAGCAATTCCAGATTCTCACTGCCCTAACAGTAAAGAATCCTCTTCTATGTTGGTGGAAAAACCTTCTCTCCTCCAGACGCAAAGAATGCCCCCTTGTGCCCGTCACCTTCCTTGGTATAAACAGATCCTCAGCGAGATATTTGTATTGTCCCCTTATATACTTATACATGGTTATTAGATCGCCCCTCAGTCGTCTTTTTTCTAGACTAAATAATCCTAATTTCACTAATCTATCTGGGTATTGTAGTTCTCCCATCCCCTTTATTAATTTTGTTGCCCTCCTTTGTACTCTCTCTAGTTCCATTATATCCTTCCTGAGCACCGGTGCCCAAAACTGGACACAGTACTCCATGTGCGGTCTAACTAGGGATTTGTACAGAGGCAGTATAATGCTCTCATCATGTGTATCCAGACCTCTTTTAATGCACCCCATGATCCTGTTTGCCTTGGCAGCTGCTGCCTGGCACTGGCTGCTCCAGGTAAGTTTATCATTAACTAGGATCCCCAAGTCCTTCTCCCTGTCAGATTTACCCAGTGGTTTCCCGTTCAGTGTGTAATGGTGATATTGATTCCCTCTTCCCATGTGTATAACCTTACATTTATCATTGTTAAACCTCATCTGCCACCTTTCAGCCCAAGTTTCCAACTTATCCAGATCCATCTGTAGCAGAATACTATCTTCTCTTGTATTAACTGCTTTACATAGTTTTGTATCATCTGCAAATATCGATATTTTACTGTGTAAACCTTCTACCAGATCATTAATGAATATGTTGAAGAGAACAGGTCCCAATACTGACCCCTGCGGTACCCCACTGGTCACAGCGACCCAGTTAGAGACTATACCATTTATAACCACCCTCTGCTTTCTATCACTAAGCCAGTTACTAACCCATTTACACACATTTTCCCCCAGACCAAGCATTCTCATTTTGTGTACCAACCTCTTGTGCGGCACGGTATCAAACGCTTTGGAAAAATCGAGATATACCACGTCCAATGACTCACCGTGGTCCAGTCTATAGCTTACCTCTTCATAAAAACTGATTAGATTGGTTTGACAGGAGCGATTTCTCATAAACCCATGCTGATATGGAGTTAAACAGTTATTCTCATTGAGATAATCCAGAATAACATCCCTCAGAAACCCTTCAAATATTTTACCAACAATAGAGGTTAGACTTACTGGCCTATAATTTCCAGGTTCACTTTTAGAGCCCTTTTTGAATATTGGCACCACATTTGCTATGCGCCAGTCCTGCGGAACAGACCCTGTCGCTATAGAGTCACTAAAAATAAGAAATAATGGTTTATCTATTACATTACTTAGTTCTCTTAGTACTCGTGGGTGTATGCCATCCGGACCCGGAGATTTATCTATTTTAATCTTATTTAGCCGGTTTCGCACCTCTTCTTGGGTTAGATTGGTGACCCTTAATATAGGGTTTTCATTGTTTCTTGGGATTTCACCTAGCATTTCATTGTCCACCGTGAATACCGTGGAGAAGAAGGTGTTTAATATGTTAGCTTTTTCCTCGTCATCTACAACCATTCTTTCCTCACTATTTTTTAAGGGGCCTACATTTTCAGTTTTTATTCTTTTACTATTGATATAGTTGAAGAACAGTTTGGGATTAGTTTTACTCTCCTTAGCAATGTGCTTCTCTGTTTCCTTTTTGGCAGCTTTAATTAGTTTTTTAGATAAAGTATTTTTCTCCCTATAGTTTTTTAGAGCTTCAATGGTGCCATCCTGCTTTAGTAGTGCAAATGCTTTCTTTTTACTGTTAATTGCCTGTCTTACTTCTTTGTTTAGCCACATTGGGTTTTTCCTATTTCTAGTCCTTTTATTCCCACAAGGTATAAACCGCTTACACTGCCTATTTAGGATGTTCTTAAACATTTCCCATTTATTATCTGTATTCTCATTTCTGAGGATATTGTCCCAGTCTACCAGATTAAGGGCATCTCTAAGCTGTTCAAACTTTGCCTTCCTAAAGTTCAATGTTTTTGTGACTCCCTGACAAGTCCCCCTAGTGAAAGACAGGTGAAACTGCACAATATTGTGGTCGCTATTTCCTAAATGCCCAACCACCTGCAGATTTGTTATTCTGTCAGGTCTATTAGATAGTATTAGGTCTAAAAGTGCTGCTCCTCTGGTTGGATTCTGCACCAATTGTGAAAGATAATTTTTCTTGGTTATTAGCAGAAACCTGTTGCCTTTATGCGTTTCACAGGTTTCTGTTTCCCAGTTAATATCCGGGTAGTTAAAGTCCCCCATAACCAGGACCTCATTATGGGTTGCAGCTTCATCTATCTGCTTTAGAAGTAGACTTTCCATGCTTTCTGTTATATTTGGGGGTTTGTAACAGACCCCAATGAGAATTTTGTTACCATTTTTCCCTCCATGAATTTCAACCCATATGGACTCGACATCCTCATTCCCTTCGCTAATATCCTCCCTTAAAGTGGACTTTAGACAAGACTTTACATAGAGACAAACCCCTCCTCCTCTCCGATTTTTACGATCCTTTCTAAACAGACTGTAACCCTGTAAGTTAACTGCCCAGTCATAGCTTTCATCTAACCATGTCTCGGTTATTCCCACTATGTCAAAGTTACCTGTAGATATTTCTGCTTCTAGTTCTTCCATCTTGTTTGTCAGGCTTCTGGCGTTTGCGAGCATGCAGTTTAGAGGATTTTGTTTTGTTCCAATCTCCTCACTGTGGATTGTTTTAGAAATGTTCTTACCTCCCTTCTGAGTATGTTTTCCTGGGTCGTCTTTGTTCGAGTCTAATGTTTTTCTTCCCGTCCCCTCTTCTTCTAGTTTAACGCCCTCCTGATGAGTGTAGCGAGTCTTCTGGCGAATGTGTGTTTCCCAGGTTTGTTGAGGTGTAGTCCGTCTCTGGCGAGGAGTCCATCATACCAGTAATTCACACCGTGGTCCAGGAATCCAAATCCTTGTTGTCTGCACCATCGTCTTAGCCAGTTGTTTGCATCAAGGATCCTGTTCCATCTCCTGGTGCCATGCCCGTCTACTGGAAGGATAGAAGAAAAAACTACCTGTGCATCCAGTTCCTTTACTTTCTTCCCCAACTCTTCAAAGTCCTTGCAGATTGTCGGTAGGTCCTTCCTTGCCGTGTCATTGGTGCCAACATGTATCAGAAGAAATGGGTGGACGTCCTTGGAGCTGAAGAGCTTTGGTATCCTATCGGTCACATCCTTGATCAGGATGCTCCATTCTGTATAATAACCGCACATGATGCTCCATACTGTATAATGACCGCACATGATGCTCCATACTGTATAATGACCGCACATGATGCTCCGTACTGTTTATTGGCTGCACATGATACTTTGTACCATATAATGGCGACACATAGCTACTATACACGCGGTTGCGCTCCGTACACTTTGCACACACGGCTCTGCTCCGTACACCTCATACACATTTGGCTCCGCTCCATACATCTCATACACATTTGGCTCTGCTCCATACACCTCATACACATACGGCTCCACTCCATACACCTCATACACACACAGCTCCGCTCCATACACCTCATACACACACCGCTCCGCTCCATACACCTCATACACACACGGCTCCGCTCCGTACACCTCGTACACGCGGCTCTGCTCTGTACACCTCGCACACACACGGCTCCGCTCCGTACACCTCGCACACACACGGCTTCGCTCCGTACACCTCGCACACACACGACTCCGCTCTGTACACCTCGCACATACGGCTCCGCTCCGTACACCTCGCACACACACGGCTCAGCACCGTACACCTTGCACACACACGGCTCCGCTCTGTACACCTCACACACACACGGCTCCGCTCTGTACACCTCGCACACACACGGCTCCGCTCCGTACACCTCGCACACACGGCTCCGCTCCGTACACCTCGCACACACACGGCTCCGCTCCGTACACCTCATACACATACGGCTCCGCTCCATACACCTCGCACACACACGGCTTCCCTCCGTACACCTCGCACACACAAGGCTCCGCTCCATACCCCTCGCACACACACAGCTCCGTTCTGTACACCTCGCACACACACGGCTCTGCTACATCCACACTGTACACCTCCTGACCCCACACAAGGCAGCTTACTTACCTCATCCTGCGGCTGCAGCACCAAGTGGCAAGTTGGCAACCGGCACAGGCAGCCGAGTCCTGCATTCCACGGAGGTCCCGATCAGGTGACCCCTGACTCCTCCCCTCCTGTGACCTCATCACAGGTCCTATGCACAGAAAGCAGGCAGCCATACGGAAGGGTAAGGGCCCGGGCATGGCTTAACACAAGGGGGCGTGTCGGTCCTGCTGTCTGGGGGATCAGAGCATCCCGTGCTGGACAGCAGGGCAAAGGCTCAAAACCGGGACAGTCCCGCACAATGAGGGACGGTTGGGAGCTATGATGTATGGGCTGCTGAGAGGACCTGACAGGAGCCCCTACATTCTAGCACATTAACTACTGAGACTGCTAGAATGTATGGGCTGGAGTCAGGACCTGCAGGGAACCCATACATTCTAGCTACAGCCGAGCATGAGCTGCGCAGCCGACAAGGTGAGACGGCCGTGCACAGCTCCAAGAAGGCTCCCGGGCCCCAGCGCCGACGTGTGCGCTGCAGTGCACAGTATTTTAGTGCACGATGGGGCCCGATCAGTAGAAGCACAAAAGTGGGGCCCCGGATCTGCGGGCCCCTCTGTGTACTGCTGCTGACCGGGCCCCATACAGCAGTAAGGGCTGTAATGCCCTGATGGCGGCCCTGATTAGGCAAGTTGTATTTTAGAGGATTATTTTTATTATTGATGAACGACTATGTTCTCAATCAACCCAAAAGACTCAAAAATATCAAAGCTTAATATTTTTGGAAGTTGGAGTCGTTTTTTTTTTTAGATTTTGCTATCTTAGGAGGATATCCGTTTGTGCAGGTAGCTATTACTGTGCAGAATTATTAGGTAACTTAATAAAAACCAAATATATTCCCATCTCACTTGTTTATTTTCACCAGGTAAACCAATATAACTGCACAAAATGTAGAAATAAACATTTCTGACATGCAAAAACTAAACCCCAAAAAATTAGTGACCAATAAAGCCACCTTTCTTTATGATGAGACTCAACAGCCTTCCATCCATAGATTCTGTCAGTTGCTTGATCTGTTTACGATCAACATTGCGTGCAGCAGCCACCACAGCCTCCCAGACACTGTTCCGAGAGGTGTACTTCCCTCCCTGTAGATCTCACATTTTATCAGGGACCACAGGTTCTCTATGGGGTTCAGATCAGGTGAACAATGGGGCCATGTCATTATTTTTTCTTCTCTGTGACCTTTACTGGCCAGCCATGCTGTGGAGTAGTTGGAGGCATGTGATGGAGCATTGTCCTGCATGAAAATCATGTTTTTCTTGAACGATACCGACTTCTTCCTGTACCACTGCTTGAAGAAGTTGTCTTCCTGAAACTGGCAGTAGGTCTGGGAGCTGAGCTTTACTCCATCCTCAACCCGAAAAGGTCCCACAAGTTCATCTTTGATGATACCAGCCCATATCAGTACCCACCTCCACCTTGCTGGCGTGTGAGTCGGAGTGGAGCTCTCTGCCCTTTACAGATCCAGCCTCTGGCCCATCCATCTGGCCCATCAAGAGTCACTCTCATTTCATCAGTCCATAAAACCTATGAAAGTCAGTCTTAAGATATTTGTTGGCCCAGTCTTGATGTTTTATGTTACGTTTCTTATTCAAAGATGGAAGTTTTTCAGCCTTCCTTACCTTGGCCATGTCCCTGAGTATCGCATACCTTGCTCTTTTTGTTACTCCAATAATGCTGCAGCTCTGAAATATGGCAAAACTGGTGGCAAATGGCATCTTGGCAGCTTCACGCTTGATTTTCCTCAATTCATGGGCAGTTATTTTGCGCCTTTTTGCCCAACACACTTCTTGCAACCCTGTTGGCTATTTGCTCGATTGTTCGGTGATCACGCTTCAAAAGTTTGGCAATTTCAAGACTACTGTATCCCTCTGCAAGGCATCTCACAATTTTGGACTTTTCAGAGCCCGTCAAATCTCTCTTCTGACCCATTTTGCCAAAGGAAAGGAAGTTGCCCAATAATTAAGCACACCTTATATAGGGTTTTGATGTCATTAGACAATACCTTTCCTCATTAGGCTGGAGTCACACTCAGCGTAAGACAATACGGTCCGTATATTACGGCCGTAATACGCTGAAAAGTCCCCAAAATAGTGGTTCGTAGCTCCTCCATAGGCAGGGTGTTTCAGCGTTTTTTGCGCATGGTATCCTCCGTATGTAATCCGTATGGCATCCGTGTTTTTCTCGCAGGCTTGCAAAACCGACATACGGCTATACAAGGGATCCATGTGTAAAAAAAAAAAAAACATATATACTGTCTATATATATATATATATATATATATATACATATATATATATCATATATTCACAATATTTTGCTCAATATTCTCAATGTCCTCCCCATCTGGGGGACTTAGTACCACCACAATAATTATTTCACATAAGGCTTGATCACATAATATGCGAAAATAAAGTGACCTAGACCATGGTACTGATAAAAACTAACAGTTTATTGAAAAAAGTTAAAAACAGTATGTGAATACTACAAAAGAGAGGTATTGGACCTAAAATGAGGGACACAAAAAGCCATAGGCTACACCTAAATCGTGGACTGACATAACATATAGGCTTAAAAAATACACCAATAGGAACTATACCCTGTGTGCATAATACCATGTGATAAATAATTCATCCATAAGAATGTGCTTGTTATTGTCTGTATCATTCAGAGGTGAACTGTACTCATCCTCTAGTGTGGCACATGATTGTCAATATCAGGCATAGAATCTTATATTGGAATAGGTATATTTGCTTCTTCCGAAGAAGCACTGCGAAACGCGCGTCGGGGCAGAGGGACGCCGGGCACTCACCCACGTGGCTGACTTTAAGGTAAATATACCTATTCCAATATAAGATTCTATGCCTGATATTGACAATCATGTGCCACACTAGAGGATGAGTACAGTTCACCTCTGAATGATACAGACAATAACAAGCACATTTTGTATTCACATACTGTTTTTAACTTTTTTCAATAAACTGTTAGTTTTTATCAGTACCATGGTCTAGGTCACTTTATTTTCGCATATTATGTGATCAAGCCTTATGTGAAATATATATATATGTTAGTAGACACATATATGTATATATATTATTACTTCATACAGCGCTAGATAGCTTTAAAGCCGGTAATTCAATTGTCGGCTTTTGCTATCTCCTTCCTAAACCCGACATGATATGAGACATGGTTACATACAGTAAACCATCTCATATCCCCATTTTTTTTGCATATTCCGCACTACTAATGTTAGTAGTGTGCATATGCAAAATTTGGGCGTTCTAGCTATTAAATTAAAGGGTTAAATGGCGGAAAAAAATGGCGTGGGCTCCCGCGCAATTTTCTCCACCAGAGTAGTAAAGCCAGTGACTGAGGGCAGATATTAATAGCCTGGAGAGGGTCCACGATTATTGCCCCCCCCCCCGGCTAAAAACATCTGTCCCCAGCCACCCCAGAAAAGGCACATCTGGAAGATGCGCCTATTCCGGCACTTGGCCACACTCTTCCCACTCCCGTGTAGCGGTGGGATATGGGGTAATGAAGGGTTAATGCCACCTTGCTATTGTAAGGTGACATTAAGCCAAATTAATAATGGAAAGGCGTCAATTATGACACCTATCCATTATTAATCCAATACTAGTAAAGGGTTAAAAAAACACACACATTATTAAAAATTATTTTAATGAAATAAAAACAAAGGTTGTTGTAATAATTTATTCTACGCTCAATCCTTCTGAAGACCCTCGCTCTGTAACAAAGTAAAAATAATAAACCAACAATATACATACCTTCTGAAGATCTGTAAGGTCCCACGATGTAAATCCATCTGAAGGGGTTAAAATATTTTACAGCCAGGAGCTCTGCTAATGCAGCGCTGCTCCTTGCTGCAAAACCCCGGGGAATGAAGGTAAAGTAGGTCAATGACCTATAGTTACCTTCATTTGCGGTGAGGCGCCCTCTGCTGGGTGTCCTCATATGAACTCGAGCCTGGGAGCTTTCTAGGAAAGTTCCCACGCTCCAGGAACAGCCAGCAGAGGGCGCCTCACCACAAATGAAGGCTTTTTTTGCGCAATACGGTGACAAACGCAGCATGCTGCGATTTTCTACGGCCGAAGAAAGCCATATAATACTGATCAGTAAAATACGGCAGATAGGAGCAGGGGCATAGAGAATAATTGGGACGTTTGTTAGGCGAGTTTTACGGACGTATTTTATGCGCTCATACGTCCGTAAAACTCACTAGTGTGACGCCGGCCTTACAGAGATGCACATCACCTGATTTACTTAATTGGTAGTTAGCTCTCAAGCCTGAACAGCTTGGAGTAGGACAACATGTATAAAAAAAAGTATCATGTGATCAAAATACAACTTGCCTAATAATTCTGCACACAGTGTATATTCCTTATGAGCCTTTGCCAAGATGGGCATTGGCACCTCTGCCTCTTTACCACTCTGGCACTGCCACTGTAAGTCTGCGACCACCTATTTCTCTTGTAGAGGGCCTCTAAATTCTTCTCTGAGCAGTTCCACATCTTCCCTTAGGGCCTTGGGCACAGTTTGCCATGTTGACAGGTGACCTCTGAGCTCAGACACCTCTTTCTCCAAGGTACTCACTCGGCACTCAGCAGCCTGTCTCCGAAGCTCCTCTTGCTTCAACCAGGCTTCTACTGCCTCCTGGATCCTCCTTAACTCGCTTCTCCCATCCTTTGGATCCCTGACAACCGAGAGCTCAGACTTCAGGTGATGCCCCTGATCCAACTGTGCAAGTTGGTGGCTTCCATATTCGACACCTTCAACCTCTCATTCGCCAGCTGTTGACAGACCTCCTGTAGTTGTCGGGTGACAGCGGTCCAATTCTCCTCTTTATCAATCTTCTCAAAGGGTGCAATTTGTTCAGCCCCTTTGCCTCTTTTATGTGTCCGGTGACAGGAGGAAGAATTGCCACTTGTACCCGAGTCAGCTTTACTGTACTCTTTTCCGCTTTCGTCACTGTCTGAATGGGAGACACCACCACCCGATCGGTCATCCTGGAGCCAGCGATCCCATTTCTAACGGTGTCAGACCCCAATCCTGGAGCTTCGCCATCTTCAACGGTCACACCTTTGGTCACCCCTTCCAAGTCCCAGAGTTGGTCAGCCCCACGCTTCCGTCCGGTCATAGGTTCTGATATGACTACCACCGTCACCCTGACTTTACCTTGTGGAGCACTGTTGTTCCACTGTGTCAGTGCTTCTGTCAGCACACCATTGTACTCAGCCCTGGCAGATGCTACTGGCAATGACACATCACAGTCACCCCCGGAGTCTGTGTCACACCCCACAGTATGGAGAACCCTCAAGTTCCTCTTTTTTTGGGTGTCAGCTCCGCTCTTTATAACTACCACATCATTATCTGTCATCTTGTGGTACACGTCAGATGACATCATGTCCGTAACTTGGGCAGATGCACCCTTCCCACTGGTCAACCCGACATCTGACCCATCAATTTTGGGAGGTATTACTGCCTTAATGTATGCCACTGCAACAGTAGAGAAACCTCCATCCTCCTGCTGTAAAGGAACGCCCTCTTCCCACAAATACCGTATGGTCGAAACACTGTGACAAATACCGTATGGTCGAAACGCGTAGCTTTCTTCACTTGTGATATGGCATTGTCCCAGGAGTGTGTCTTCTACTATTTTATATGATGGATTAAAGTTTTACATTTTATCAAGAAGAATCTCTTCCCACAAGACTGAGAACAACCTAGAGTCCTGGCCCACTACCACCGGACAGGCTAAGTTTGGGACTATGACGGCCTCAAGATTTGTATAGCCCCTGACCGTCTTGAGGTGCCCCCGGGCCAGAATAAACCTTAGTGTCCCCATGGATGCAGGTGACCCCTGATCTTTTCGGACCTTACAAATTGATCTTACACAGACCTTACCAGGGTCACTGATGTCCCCGAGTTGACCATACCAAATACATCCTCTACCTTTGCGTTCAACTCCAGAACACACCCATGTAGCCTCTTGCCAGTAGTGTAGTTCTTATGGCAGACTGGACACACATAGTACCATTATCCCTGGCAACAGTTCGTCTGTGCCACCCTTTTAACTTCAGGAGGCTCCACCTCTTTTTGGGTAACTACCACTTTCCAGTATTCCTTATTGGCTGAGCAATCCACAGCACAGCATGGACCTACATAGCATGAACTACGTTTTTCTGGTACAGTCCAATGATGCATTTGCCGCCTCTTTTTCTGCCACCACCCCTATTTGGGTTAATGCCCCCTTTTGGGACTCCGCCCCCTTTAGGGTCACCACCCCTTTTGGGCAGCTACTCCCTTTTGGGATACCGCTCCCTTTTGGGACTCCACCCCTTTTTTGGCAAAAGTCCCTGTTTGGGTTACCACCCATCTTTTTTGGGACACCACTTCTTTTAGGGACACCACTCCTTCCCTGGGATACACCCCGTGGACTCCCCATTGTACTCTCAGGTACCAGTTCAGACAGTACAAAAAAAAGTCTCTTTGGGTTTGCACTGGCCCTTTAAGAGTCTGCACGATCTGGACAAATGTCCTCTCACGACACCTCACGAGCTCCTGCTGGTGCTAGCACAGCTCCTGCTGCAGTTACAAACCGCCAACACCTCCGGGTGCTGATCAGAAGCCGCAGCTTCTGCTCCTGCAGCTCCTGCTGCTGCAGAACCTCTTGCTGCAACTACAGCTCCTGCAATGCTCTGCACAGCTCCACACCGCAGACTTTGTGGACCCGTCGATCCACAGCAAATCTTCGTAACCCCACCGTGTTACAGCAATCACGTCCACACGTGCTTCCTGGACTGTTGCCTGCATTCTCCACCATATGTGAGATAGCGCTACCTGAGTGGGTTGGGGGACACTCACTTGGCAATGGGATTAAAGCACTCAGGCACATTTTATCACAAAAACCATCTATTTGGTTTATTAAACATCATATAGCACACCACGATCAGTTCATTATTTACATCAACGGAACATCATAAGCACTGGCAGTCTGTTCCAATGGCAGATACTTCCCTGCCCGTAACCCCTTTTATCTGGAGTTACCTTACAGGAGCTCCTGCTCCATGCACTGACTCCTGTCAGTCTTGGTTCCCAGGGAAGCTGCCGAACTGGGATCACCATCGTTGTGACCAGGGCACTTCAGATAGTCCAGACCTGCAGACGGAACTGTAGCTTGCCCAACACAGTAGCCATCACAGGATCTGCAGATACGGCCTCTCCATTCAGAAAGTCCAGTCCCAGGCACTTCCAACACAGAGGTCCTCAGTCCATGGCCTCACCATGTGCTTCCAGGAATCCAGTCCACTCCAGGACATTCCAACACAGACCATCCGGGACTTTATATACTGACCATTCCGGTCCATACACTCTGAACATGTGACCCGAACCCTGGTTACATTATGTACCTGTAATCACCCCCACAGCTGGGAGATGTGTGTGGTTAGCCAGTCCCACCCAGCTCTCCGACTAACCTTGCAAGCCTCCCTTTTAACTATAGAAATAATTGTGTGACTACAGGTCCCAGAACAACAATACTACAGGCTTACAGCGCAGACTGCCTCTGCAACACATACCGGCCATTTACCATCATGCCGGACACTGTTCCATAAACACCATTACAAATGTGCCTCCATGCGTATCCTGAGAAGCGCATACAGTGCCCCCTGGCTGTAACATGGGTCACTGCATCACAACTATTATAATGTCACTGGTTGTCCCTGTATTACCTATACACTATATATTGAATAGAGAGCTTCTCTGTATAATGTTACTGAAGATCATGTATTTCCTGTACATAGAATCATAAAATGTTAGAGTTGGAAGGGACCTCAAGAGTCATTGTGCCAAATCCCCAGCTCAATACATAGTAACATAGTAACATAGTTATTAAGGTTGAAGGAAGCCTTCGTTTCTCCAAACTAAATAGCCCCAAGTGTAATAACCTATCTTGGTATTGCAGACCCCAGTCCTCTAATAACCTTAGTTGCTCTTCTCTGCTCCCACTCTAGTTCAGCTATGTCTTTCTTATACACCGGAGACCAGAACTCTACACAGTATTCTAAGTGTGGTCGAACTAGTGACTTGTATAGAGGTAAAATTATGTTCTCCTCATGAGCATCAATGCCTCTTTTAATGCATCCCATTATTTTATTTGCCTTTGTAGCAGCTTCCTGACACTGGCCACTAAATGTGAGTTTGTCATCCACCCATACACCCAGGTCTTTTTCATTGACAGTTTTTGTTGTGAATTCTGTTGTCGAGCTCCCTCCTGTGGTCGTGAATGGTACTTTGGTGAGTTCTGTCCGTGGGCTCCCTCTGGTGGCTGTGAGTGGAGCTGCTGCTTCTGAGGTTCCTTACACAGGTGACGTGGTTTATCCTTTGGTTGGCTGCTCTATTTAACTCCACTTAGATCGTTACTCCATGCCAGCTGTCAATGTTTCTGCATTGGTTCAGTTCGCTCTTGGATCTTTCTGGTGACCTGTCTACTCCAGCAAAAGCTAAGTTCCTGATAGTATCTAATTCGTTCATTGTTTTCTTGTCCAGCTGGATATCATGATTTTGTCTTGCTAGCTGGAAGCTCTGGAATGCAGAGTGGCATCTCCGCACCGTTAGTCGGTGCGGAGGTCTTTTTGCACACTCTGCGTGGTCTTTTGTAGTTTTTTGTGCTGATCGCAAAGCTACCTTTCCTATCCTCTGTCTATTTAGTAAGTCTGGCCTACCTTTGCTGAAACCTGGTTCATTTCTGCTTTTGTGACTTTCATCTTTACTCACAGTCAATATATGTGGGGGGCTGCCTTTTCCTTTGGGGAATTTCTCTGAGGCAAGGTAGGCTTTATTTTCTATCTCTAGGGCTAGCTAGCTCTTAGGCTGTGACGAGGCGCCTAGGGAGCGTCAGGAGCGCTCCACTGAAATTTCTCGTGTGTGTCAGCAGAGCTCCCACATCCCAGAGCTTGTCCTGTGTGAGTTTTAACTATCAGGTCATTCCGGGTGCTCCTAACCACCAGGTCATAACAGTACAGCTGGCCCAAAGTATTAATGCATCTCAATAGAGGGATAAGAGAAGTTCTGAGACCATTTTTTTTTCTTTGCACTGTGTTTTGTCTTTCTTTTCCCCTAAACCTTTGGGTGGTTCAGGACACAGGTGTAGATATGGACATTCAAGGTCTGTCATCTTGTGTGGATCATCTCACTGCAAGGGTACAAAACATTCAAGATTTTGTGGTTCAGAATCCGATGTTAGAGCCTAGAATTCCTACTCCTGATTTATTTTCTGGGAATAGATCTAAGTTTCTGAATTTCAAAAATAATTGTAAACTGTTTCTAGCTTTGAAACCCCGCTCCTCTGGTGACCCCGCTCAACAAGTAAAAATCATTATTTCTTTGTTGCGTGGTGACCCTCAAGACTGGGCATTTTCCCTTGCGCCAGGAGATCCTGCATTGCGTGATGTTGATGCGTTTTTTCTGGCGCTTGGATTGCTTTATGATGAACCAAATTCCGTGGATCAGGAGGCAGAGAAAATCTTGCTGGCATTGTGTCAGGGTCAGGATGAAGCGGAGGTGTACTGTCAGAAGTTTAGAAAGTGGTCTGTGCTTACTCAGTGGAATGAATGTGCTCTGGCGGCAATTTTCAGAAAGGGTCTTGCTGAAGCCCTTAAGGATGTCATGGTGGGATTTCCCACGCCTGCTGGTCTGAATGAGTCTATGTCCTTGGCCATTCAGATCGATCAGCGCTTGCGTGAGCGCAAAGCTGTGCACCATTTGGCGGTGTTCTCTGAGAATAGGCCTGAGCCTATGCAGTGTGATAGGACTTTGACCAGGGCTGAACGGCAAGAACACAGACGTCGGAATGGACTGTGTTTTTACTGTGGTGAATCCACTCATGCTATCTCCGATTGTCCTAAGCGCACTAAGCGGTTCTCTAGGTCTGCCACCATTGGTACGGTACAGTCTAAATTTCTTTTGTCCGTTACTCTGATTTGCTCTCTGTCATCCTATTCTGTTATGGCAATTGTGGATTCAGATGCTGCCCTGAATTTGATGGACTTGGAGTTTGCCAGGCGCTGTGGTTTTTCCTTGGAGCCCTTGCAGTATCCTATTCCATTGAGAGGAATTGATACTATGCCTTTGGCCAAGAATAAACCTCAATACTGGACGCAATTGACCATGTGCATGGCTCCTGCACATCAGGAGGATATTCGCTTTTTGGTGTTGCATAATCTGCATGATGTGGTCGTTTTGGGGTTGCCATGGCTACAGGTCCATAATCCAGTATTGGATTGGAAATCTATGTCTGTGTCCGGCTGGGGTTGTCAAGGGGTACATGGTGATGTTCCATTGTTGTCAATTTCGCCTTCCACTCCTTCTGAAGTCCCTGAGTTTTTATCAGATTACCGGGATGTATTTGAGGAGCCCAAATCCGGTGCCCTACCTCCTCATAGGGATTGCGATTGTGCTATTAATTTGATTCCCGGTAGTAAGTTTCCTAAGGGCCGACTGTTCAATTTATCTGTGCCAGAGCACGCTGCTATGCGGAGTTATATAAAGGAATCCTTGGAGAAGGGTCATATTCGCCCGTCGTCGTCACCATTGGGAGCAGGGTTCTTTTTTGTGGCCAAGAAGGATGGCTCTTTAAGACCTTGTATTGATTACCGCCTTCTTAATAAGATCACAGTCAAATTTCAGTATCCTTTGCCGCTGATGTCTGATCTGTTTGCTCGGATTAAGGGGGCTAGTTGGCTCATCAAGATAGATCTTCGAGGGGCGTATAATCTTGTGCGAATTAAACAGGGCGATGAATGGAAAACAGCATTTAATACGCCCGAGGGCCATTTTGAGTACCTGGTTATGCCATTCGGGCTTTCTAATGCTCCATCTGTGTTTCAGTCCTTTATGCATGACATCTTCCGAGAGTACCTGTGTAGATTCATGATTGTATATTTGGATGACATTTTGGTCTTTTCGGATGATTGGGAGTCTCATGTGAAGCAGGTCAGAATGGTGTTCCAGGTCCTTCGTGCGAATTCCTTGTTTGTGAAGGGGTCTAAGTGTCTCTTTGGAGTTCAGAAGGTTTCATTTTTGGGTTTCATTTTTTCCCCTTCTACTATCGAGATGGACCCTGTTAAGGTCCAGGCCATTTATGATTGGACTCAGCCGACATCTGTGAAGAGCCTACAGAAGTTCCTGGGCTTTGCTAATTTTTACCGTCGCTTCATCACTAATTTTTCTAGTGTTGCTAAACCGTTGACTGATTTGACCAATAAAGGTGCTGATGTGGTCAATTGGTCCTCTGCGGCTGTAGAGGCTTTTCAGGAATTGAAGCGTCATTTTTCTTCTGCCCCTGTGCTGTGCCAGCCAGATGTTTCACTCCCGTTTCAGGTCGAGGTTGATGCTTCTGAGATTGGAGCAGGGGCTGTTTTGTCGCAAAGAAGTTCTGATGGCTCGGTGATGAAACCATGTGCCTTCTTTTCTAGAAAATTCTCGCCTGCTGAGCGCAATTATGTTGTTGGCAATCGAGAGTTGTTGGCCATGAAGTGGGCATTCGAGGAGTGGCAACATTGGCTTGAAGGAGCTAAACATCGCGTGGTGGTCTTGACGGATCACAAGAATTTGACTTATATCGAGTCTGCCAAACGGTTGAATCCTAGACAGGCTCGATGGTCGCTCTTTTTCTCCCATTTTGATTTTGTGGTTTCATACCTTCTGGGATCTAAGAATGTGAAGGCTGATGCCCTGTCAAGGAGTTTTGTGCCTGACTCTCCGGGTGTTCCGGAGCCGGCGGGTATTCTTAAAGAGGGGGTAATTTTGTCTGCCATCTCCCCTGATTTGCGGCGCGTGCTGCAGAAGTTTCAGGCTGATAGACCTGACCGTTGTCCAACGGAGAAACTGTTTGTCCCTGATAGATGGACTAGTAGAGTTATCTCTGAGGTTCATTGTTCGGTGTTGGCTGGTCATCCTGGAATCTTTGGTACCAGAGATTTGGTGGCTAGATCCTTTTGGTGGCCTTCTTTGTCACGGGATGTGCGTTCTTTTGTGCAGTCCTGTGGGACTTGTGCTCGGGCTAAGCCCTGCTGTTCTCGTGCCAGTGGGTTGCTTTTGCCCTTGCCGGTCCCGAAGAGGCCCTGGACGCATATTTCCATGGATTTTATTTCTGATCTCCCTGTTTCTCAAAGGATGTCGGTTTGTGATCGCTTCTCTAAGATGGTCCATTTGGTACCCTTGTCTAAATTGCCTTCCTCCTCTGATTTGGTGCCATTGTTATTCCAGCATGTGGTTCGTTTGCATGGCATTCCGGAGAACATCGTCTCGGACAGAGGTTCCCAGTTTGTTTCAAGGTTTTGGCGGTCCTTTTGTGCTAAGATGGGCATTGATTTGTCTTTTTCTTCGGCTTTCCATCCTCAGACTAATGGCTAAACCGAACGAACTAATCAGACTTTGGAAACATATCTGAGATGTTTTGTTTCTGCTGATCAGGATGATTGGGTGTCCTTCTTGCCTTTGGCTGAGTTCGCCCTTAATAATCGGGCCAGCTCGGCTACTTTGGTTTCTCCTTTTTTCTGCAATTCTGGTTTCCATCCTCGTTTCTCTTCCGGGCAGGTTGAGCCTTCGGACTGTCCTGGTGTGGATACTGTGGTTGACAGGTTGCAGCAGATTTGGACTCATGTGGTGGACAATTTGACATTGTCCCAGGAGAAGGCTCAACGTTTCACTAACCACCGGCGCTGTGTTGGTCCCCGACTTCGGGTTGGGGATTTGGTTTGGTTGTCATCTCGTCATGTTCCTATGAAGGTTTCCTCTCCTAAGTTTAAGCCTCGTTTCATTGGGCCATATAAGATTTCTGAAATTCTTAATCCTGTGTCATTTCGTTTGGACCTTCCTGCTTCTTTTGCCATCCATAATGTGTTCCATAGGTCGTTGTTGTGGAGATACGTGGCGCCTATGGTTCCCTCCGTTGATCCTCCTGCCCCAGTTTTGGTCGAGGGGGAGTTGGAGTATGTGGTGGAGAAGATTTTGGATTCTCGTGTTTCAAGACGGAAACTCCAGTACCTAGTCAAGTGGAAGGGTTATGGTCAGGAGGATAATTTCTGAGTTTTTGCCTCTGATGTTCATGCTGTTGATCTAGTTCGTGCCTTTCATTTGGCTCATCCTGATCAACCTGGGGGCTCTGGTGAGGGTTCGGTGACCCCTCCTCAAGGGGGGGTACTGTTGTGAATTCTGTTGTCGAGCTCCCTCCTGTGGTCGTGAATGGTACTTCAGTGAGTTCTGTCCGTGGGCTCACTCTGGTGGCTGTGAGTGGAGCTGCTGCTTCTGAGGTTCCTTACACAGGTGACGTGGTTTATCCTTTGGTTGGCTGCTCTATTTAACTCCACTTAGATCGTTACTCCATGCCAGCTGTCAATGTTTCTGCATTGGTTCAGTTCGCTCTTGGATCTTTCTGGTGACCTGTCTACTCCAGCAAAAGCTAAGTTCCTGATAGTATCTAATTCGTCATTGTTTTCTTGTCCAGCTGGATATCATGATTTTGTCTTGCTAGCTGGAAGCTCTGGAATGCAGAGTGGCATCTCCGCACCGTTAGTCGGTGCGGAGGTCTTTTTGCACACTCTGCGTGGTCTTTTGTAGTTTTTTGTGCTGATTGCAAAGCTACCTTTCCTATCCTCTGTCTATTTAGAAAGTCTGGCCTCCCTTTGCTGAAACCTGGTTCAGTTCTGCGTTTGTGACTTTCATCTTTACTCACAGTCAATATATGTGGGGGGCTGCCTTTTCCTTTGGGGAATTTCTCTGAGGCAAGGTAGGCTTTATTTTCTATCTCTAGGGCTAGCTAGCTCTTAGGCTGTGACGAGGCACCTAGGGAGCGTCAGGAGCGCTCCACGGCTATTTCTAGTGTGTGTGATAGGATTAGGGATTGCGGTCAGCAGAGCTCCCACATTCCAGAGCTTGTCCTGCGTGAGTTTTAACTATCAGGTCATTCCGGGTGCTCCTAACCACCAGGTCATAACAGGTTTTGCCCAGAGTTTTAGAATTAAGAACATAGTCACAGATCTTATTACTTCTACCCAAGTGCATGACCTTGCATTTATCCCCATTAAAGCTCATTTGCCATTTGTCAGCCCAAGCTTCTAGTTTACATAAATCATCCTGTAATATAAAATTGTCCTCCTCTGTATTGATTACCCTACGGAGTTTAGTGTCATCTGCAAATATTGAAATTCTGCTCTGTATGCCCTCTACAAGGTCATTAATAAATATGTTAAAAAGAAGAGGGCCCAATACTGACCCCTGTGGTACCCCACTGCTAACCGCGACCCAGTCCGAGTGTGCTCCATAATAATCACCCTTGGTTTCCTATCCCTGAGCCCGCTCTTAACCCACTTACACATATTTTCCCCTATCCCCATCATTCTCATTTTATGTATCAACCTTTTGTGTGGCACCATATTGAAAGCTTTTGAAAAGTCCATATACACTACGTCCACTGCGTTCCCTTGGTCCAGTCCGAAATTACCTCTTCATAGAAATTGATCAGATTAGTCCCTAGTAAACCCGTGCTGATACTGGATCATGAGGTTATTCCTCCTCAGATACTCCAGTATAGCATCTCTTAGAATGCCCTCCAGGATTTTACCCACAGTAGAGGTTAAGCTTACTGGCCTATAATTTCCCAGTTCAGTTGTTGTCCCCTTTTTGAACATTGGCACCACATTTGCTATACGCCAGTCCTGTGGTACAGACCCTGTTATTATGGAGTCTTTAAAGATGAAAAATAATGGTCTATCAATTACTGTACTTAATTCCTGCAGTACTCAGGGGTGTATCCCATCCGGGCCCCGAGATTTGTCAATTTTAGTGATTTTTAGACGCCGACGTACTTCCTGCTGGGTTAAGCAGGTGACATTTAATGGGGAATTTTTATCACTGATCATATTGTCTGCCATGGAATTTTCTTGAGTAAATACTGATCAAAAAAAGTCATTTAGCATATTGACTTTTTCCTCATCCTCATCCACCATTTCACCCAGACTATTTTTAAGGGGACCAACACTATCATTTTTTAGTTTCTTACTATTTACGTAGTTAAAGAATATTTTGGGATTATTTTTACTCTCTCTAGCAATAATTCTCTCTGTCTCAATTTTTGCTGCTTTAATTTGTTTTTTACAGAATTTATTTAATTTTCTGTATTTATTTAATGCCTCATCACTACCTACTTCCTTTAATTCTCTAAATGCTTTCTTTTTGTCCCTTATTGCACCCCTTACAGCTCTATTTAGCCATATTGGTTTCCTCCTATTTCTAGTATGTTTATTCCCATACGGTATATACTGTGCACAGGTCCTATCCAGGATGCTAATAAACGTCTCCCATTTTCTTTGTGTATTTTTATGTCTCAGGATATCGTCCCAGTTAATTGCACTAAGATCATCTCTCATCTGTTGGAAATTTGCCCTCCTGAAGTTTAGTGTCCTTGTAACCCCTCTACTACACATCTTATTAAAGGATACATGAAAACTTATTATTTTGTGATCACTATTCCCCAAGTGACCCCCAATCCTTATATTTGATATGCGGTCTGGCCTGTTGGTTAATATTACAGTAGGTCTGGATGGTGTGTTCATAAATAGCAGAGTGGGGTTGCCCTGGAAGGGGAGCTCTTTCCACCGAAGTCCCACCACATTTGAATTGACGATGCTAGTTCTTGACTACAACATATAATGGGGAATTATCACCATAAACCTCTTCCATCTCATCGAACATCTAATTGGAGCGGCTATTCAAGTAAAGTAACTTGATGACTGCTCTGTATTCCACTGGGTCCATTATCAAACCTCACACCACTTCAGCACCTGTAAAATAAAAAACGTTATCAATTCTGAGTTACAAATTGGTATGTAACTTACGGAGACTTATATCATGCACATGTGCAGTTTCAGCGTTCTGTGATAAATAGAAGTGGGTCAGGGGAAATCTTTAATGAACGCCCCTCGTACCTAAAAAGAGTACTGGATATTTTAACACATTTTTAGTAAGTGCAGTACAGTATGGCCCTGCCAAAAGAGTCTACCTTGTCATTGTGGCAGGCTTAAAAAATCTTTTAGTCACAACAAAAGCTAATGGCTGTGTATGTTATTTGGTGTTCAATAGAAACTATTAATGTGTGATTGGTGAGGACGTTTAAGGAAAAAAAAGTCCACTCACCTTTCAGGGCATGGAGCATGAAGTACCTCGCACTAATAAAGCCAGAGCAGGTGCAGCAGTTACATTAAAGGTAAGGACCATGATTAAGACTTTTATCGAAACGCGTAGGTCCTAGTCCTCTCTTTTGCACTGCATTATTGCCAAGATGTTTCTGGAGTATTTTTTACATGGCTAATAAAAGTTAAGTTTTATATCAATGCATTTATATCCACTTCGCTGAATCTTCCTTACCATTGGTGAGGACATGGTGAAGAAGTGGAGTTTTTCCAAGAGTGAAGGGCGGGACTGTGGAAGGTTCGACGGGTGGAGGTGAGCTAAGGTGGAGCTTAGAAGAAGTCTCAAGGGGACCCCAAAATTTTACCAGTGTGAGGCCCTGTTCATCTCTTTAGGTTTTTGTTATGATACCCACTGCTCCTGTTCCCATGGGTTGGAGCCACTTTCTATATGTCCAAAATGGCTGCTAAAGTCTTATAGAGAGCACAGTGAAAGGTCTGAACCTCTGCTGCCATATTACTGTCATTAATAGCGGGGACAAGAGTCACTGTAACACAGGAATCCATGTAATAGATACCTATTAGTAACTAACTACCTTTTGGTCAGTTTCTCACAAGCAGAATGCAGGTTCATTGTCAATACCTGTTTTTAGATGTTTCTTTATGCATGTATAGTTTTATTTGCCAGGTTCCAGTCATCATCCTGTTTGTTAATCCAGGAGATTACTAAAACTAAAGTTTTATATCAAAAATTTGAAGCAAGTTCCATACTTGACTGTGGCAATGCAATAGTGCCACATATTACAACTCATGTACTGCAGGTAGAGACAAAATGCATTATTACACGTGGAGTGGTAACATTTTCAATCACAGTTTCACATAGGTGTATTTGTGAGACTATATTATGGCTTAGTGGAACAACCATGGGATTATGCTAGAATCATACTGGCCTCAGTAGTATTCTCATGGCTCCAACTCACGGCTTCCGTCTGAATCCCTGAAAAAATGGAATTCATACATGCTCCTGCAGAGCCAATCAGTGCAATGGGGCAAATACAGTTCAAATGGACTTCATTCGGGTTTCTTTGTGGCAGTCTCCATCTTTTCACAAGGGTCACAAAAGCAAAATATATTCTTGTGCCCCTCTGAAAAGACACACATACATTGTAAAGAGCAAATAGAGTTAATTCGAACTCCGTTCACACCATTGTAATGATAGGCTCCATCAGATGAACCATGTTTGTCAGGGATTCAGATAGAACCCTCCCCCCCCCCAATGGAAGCCATGCAAGTACTGCTGAATGAAGGCCTAGTTCTCTATGTGATTATTTCTACATTCTCAAAAAACAGAATTCTAACAGAACCTCCCTTGGAGCTATTCAGCATAATTTGGCAAACAGAGTCACTTTGGATTGAGTTTGGCTTTTGTCCCAGTGGTGTATGTCTTTTCTAGATGAACACAAAGCATACTCTACCACGCGTTTGTATTCACCTAAAAAGATGGCAAATTAATTTTAACTATATGGGTTCCAAGAAGTATCGTTTCTCCTTGCGAAGAGTGACATGTTAAGCATGTCGAGGTGAGAAGACTTAAAGCTGCAATGCTCCTTTGGGAAATATGCAAATTGTCTCTTCAGAGAGGAAGAGGACTAGAACTCTAGTGCCACCTATTGGAAGTAGCAATCCTAACAGTCAATGTTGACCCTATAACGAGCCTTGTCACATGACTTAGGATAAAAGCCAAACCAGAATCTCAATTTGCAGACACTGTGTTTCGGGGTACTGCCCCTCGTCAGTGCAAAGTGGTGATCTGGTTTGGCTGATTGAGAGACGTTGGACCGGGATCAGGTGGCACTAGAAAGGTGGCGCTAGAGTTCTAGTCCTCTTCCTCTCTGATCCTCTTGGATCCCGGTCAGACGCCTCAAAATCAGCCAAACCAGATCTCCACTTTGCACTGACGAGGGGCAGTACCCTGAAACACAGTGTCTGCAAATTTAGGTTCTGGTTTGGCTTTTATCCTAAGTCATGTGACAAGGATCGCTAAAGGGTTGACATTGACTGTTAGGATTGCTACTTCCAATAGGTGGCACTAGTGGAGTTCTAGTCCTCTTGCTCTCTGAAGAGACAATTTGCAACTATATGGGTTGTAAGTTTTGGCAGTATTTTGTTGCCTTGGTCAAGTAGAATGAAACATTTTTTTTGTAATGAAACCTTTAATGAAACCTTCAGAAATTTTAGGAGGTTGGTTAAAACCAATTAAAGAAGGCGATTGATATATACAGTATATATGATTGATAGATATATATGTTCACATTTCAAGTATTGCAATCTCAACTAGTTACTGAGAATATAAATTAGTTAAAGGATGATTTTCGGGTCTGCTCCTGGTGCATTTGCTAAGGCTAGGTTCACATTGCATTAGTGTAGTCCATTCAAAGCATACGTTAAGCGGACTGCGCTAACGCAAGTGCCGACTTTGGCACAGCGCTAGCGCAGATGGAGCATCTGCTAGCTCCATCTACGCTAGCAGTGATGGACCCGGAAACGCTGCAGCCCGCGTCTCGGGTCCATCACTCAATGACGGCACATCGCTAGCGCACGCCCATTGTGGGCGTGCGCTAGCGATGCATCCGACATTGCTGTCTATGGCGGCGTTAACGGACTACGTTACACCGCGGTGTAACATAGTCCGTTAAACGTACCACCATAATGCAATGTGAACCCAGCCTAACCATTGTAAATTGAACAAAGGCTAAACTTCTGTCCCCATTACTGTCTCTGGCTCCAAGGTATATGAGAGCTTTGTGACGCTTCCATTACACAACAGAAAGCAAATTCCAAAATATAAAATTTATTCTTTTCAGGCCTATACAATGTTCATTCAATGTTTGAAACAAGCATTACACAAATTTCGGTCTACCAGATAACATCTTTAGAGCCAAAAAAAAGAGTAAAAAGAAAGAATTTGATTGTAGTAGGTACAAATAGGTTTTTCATGTTTATTAGTGTATAATATACCATTCAACAGCATTTCACAAATGTGCTCACTGAAAATAATGTCTTTGTTTTATTGTCTTTGCTGGTGCTTGTTGGTTTGAAATGCCCTTTGCAAATAATTTTGCCATAATGCATTGCTTTTACTAATTTTCTCTCCGTTAGTGAGTACAACTGCAAGACAGAAACCTTTGGGATATAAATATACAGAAAAATCTAAGTATAACTGTTCAAAGGCACACTACACTTCTTACATCCACTGCTCACAAGCAACCTTAACTGTAAAATGACTCTAGTCTGCCTGGAAATAGTCAGAAAATATGCATATATTTCCATAATTACTCGTAATACCCAGTTCCACTGCAGTTAATAAGGGTAACACATGTGAAATCATTGCTTACATCTGATAAACAAGAAGAACTTGAGGCAAGCAGTATGAGAATGGAATAGGGTAATTTGTTTTTTTTTTTTAATTGTAGGCCTATCCCAACATATTGATGGCTTATGTCAAGGATAGGCCATATCCTTGACATAAGCTTTGCTTTTACACCTCCTATGCCGACAATGGGTCTAAATGGTAACAGATACAAACATATTGTATATACAGTATGTTTTTCTATTTCTCTGCTTAATGCTAAAGGCCCATTTAGATGGACCCTCATTCCCAAGTATAACATGACTAAACAGGCCACGAATACCCAATGAATGAGCAAAGCAAAATGTCCTTAAGTCAGGTATGATTATTTTTAAGGAAGCTTAAAAATCACTAATTTTGGCAGCACATAATCCTGTGTACTTTACAGCCCAGAATAAATGCATTGTTGACCTTCAGTATGCAAAGTATTGTAGTCAGACTATCTAAAAAGACCATTAAACAACTGCAAATTAATTTGCATTTAGCAGATTGGCAGTCATTGAATGGCCGCAATTGTGTATCCTCCTAAGATACCTTATGAAAGTTAACAACAAGTAAAGAACAGGAAGGAGAGGGTATGATTATAAGATCACCCAATTCAGGGTTTGTTACCAATGAGACAACAGTAGGAAATGTTTAGTAATTTCTTACTACTGGGTTGCTTTATTTTTATTTTAAAATTGGTAAAATAAAACTAATTTTGCTTATCATAATTATTTTACTCTATCCACACCATTTGTCCCTAATACTTTTTATTTAGAAATTGTAAGCAATGACATTAGTTTACATGAAGGTGAAGGCCAATCAAGACCAATCCATGCTGACCGTCAACATGCATCAGTAATTGGTTGTCAAAGTCATATGATTGTGACATCACATGGACATCACATTGCATATATTGGTAGCCAAGAAGGACTGGAAACTGGCGTAGGCACATTAATCATAAGAGGATAATAGTTCTGTAATTTTTCAGTTCTAAAGGTGGATTGGCAGATTTCAGTCTGTATAGAGGCGTTCAACAGTATAACACGTTGATCAGTGCTTGTTTAAGGCCTTTTCATATGGGCTGATGCAAGCTGTATGGAGACAGAAGGATCATTAATAAGATTGCTCAGTTCCCATATGTGAAGAAACCAGATGGTATCTTGATTTCCCCAGACAACCATGTTTTTTGCAAACCAAAAGAACTGGCTTTTTATCTGTATATTGGCTTGTGAATTTAAGTGTTTATGTCTGGTGGGTCAAGAAGACAGACTTGCCAACTGATATACTGTGTAAGTCTGTAATAGTGACTGTACATAGGGTGTGTTAAGCTTTGTTTATTGATGTGTGCTTATATGATAATAGTGCTACTTAATCCCATCACCATTGTTTACCTTATCTTGATGTTGGGTAATTCTAAAAATAGCTGACATGCCTTGGGTATAAAAAGACTCAGAGATCACATCCTGGGAGACTGAAGTAACACAGAGCTACCAGCCAGACATTCTGCAAACCACCCCAACAGACAAGAGAACGGACTGCAGCCAATTCATCATGGCACCATCACGAGGAACACTGATCTATGATTCTATAGGAAACAACCTAGGGGTTTTCGGTTCCGGTTGGAAGGACACAGATCTGATCCAGTGACCATCTCTGAACCATGGATATGTTTGGAGAAAGCCATGTTTGGGACCCGCTGGTCACCTGGTTCCATGGAGATGGTCAGATAAGCCAGGGGGTGACTCTCGTGTCAACTGGCTTTGGACCTTGTATGGACTCTATGGACAGTTCTTGGTCATCTCCCTGTTATGTTAACCAATTCAGTAACACAATGGACATAGCGGTCAGAACACATACAGTGATCTGACAAACACCCAAAATTAAAGAACGAGCTCTGAGACGTGGGAACTCTGCAGACCGCAATCCCTGATCCTATCAAACCACACTAAAGGTAGCCGTGGAGCGCTCCTGACCAGAACCTAGGCGCCTCGTCACAGCCTGAGAAACTAGCTATTCCTGAAGATAGAAAAATAAGCCTACCTTGCCTCAGAGAAATTCCCCAAAGGAAAAGGCAGCCCCCCACATATAATGACTGTGAGTAAGATGAAAACACAAACATAGAGATTAAACAGATTTAGCAAAGTGAGGCCCGACTAGCTGAATAGAACGAGGATAGGGAAGATAACTTTGCGGTCAGCACAAAAACCTATAAATAACCACGCAGAGGGGACAAAAAGACCCTCCGCACCGACTAACGGTACGGAGGTCGTCCCTCTGCGTCTCAGAGCTTCCAGCAGGCGAGAAAAAACCAATAAAGCAAGCTGGACTGAAAAATAGCAACAAAATAACAAAAGCAAAACTTAGCTTTGCAGAGCAGCAGGCCACAGGAATGATCCAGGGAAAAAACCAGTCCAACACTGGAACATTGACAGGAAGCATGGATCAAAGCATCAGGTGGAGTTAAGTAGAGAAGAAGCTAACGAGCTCACCAGATCACCTGAGGGAGAAAACTCAGAAGCTGCAGTACCACTTTCCTCCACAAACGGAAGATCCCAGAGAGAATCAGCCGAAGTACCACTTGTGACCACAGGAGTGAACTCTGCCACAGAATTCACAACATCTCCCTATGCTTGTCGTTACCCCTTCTCTGTGCGTGCATCCACAGATGGAGTAGCGACCCTGGGAGCTCTGACATCATGTCAACTAGCTTTGGACCTTGTATGGACTCCATGGACAGTTCTTGGTCATCTCCCTATGCTTGTCGTTACCTCTTCTCTGTGTGTGCATCCACAGATGAAGTAGCGACCCTGGGAGCTCTGACATCATGTCATACTGGAAATACGTGGAGACACAGTGATCTTTTATATGCGCCCATGTAATCAAGCAATTCCAGCCATGTTGGGATTGTTCTGTTTGCTATTGTGTGCTGTGGTTCAATAAAGTATTGCCACACTGTTTTACCTTAACCCTGTGTTGTCTGTGTAGTGTATTGCCCACTGGGAGATAGAGCGGGCGTTCAGTGGTATGAGCCGTGGTCCATGCAGTCTTGCTAAAGACAGCCGGGCCAGCGGACAAGAGTACCCACTGACCCTGTTTCTTCACACCATACATTTTACATACTGTTGGCAGCATATCCTGTTTAGTCAGGGAGATGGGCTGCTGACAACAATGATAACGGGGCTGACATAATAAATTCATCCAGCCAATAAGTGTTTTGCTCATTCATTGACTGATCGGTATTCAGTTATTGAATACTTTGGTGGTATAAAGTTGGCTTAGTCCTGGATGATGGATGTCAGTGAGCCAGATAGGGTTAAGGACTTTAAGAAGTCTATAGCTGTATGGAGAGAAGTCTTCTCCATGTAGGGTCAGTGTGATCTGTAACATATCAGTCTCTATGCATAGCATATGAAACAACAGGGCAACCACACTGACTTGGCTTTGTGTAATATGGACCCATGGGCATGCTACCTCATATATTGATAGAGGAAAATCATATCTAAGCAAAATATTTGCATAAGAGCTAGACAGGGGAAAATTGAACTAATGTTTTTTAAATAAATTACATCTTGACTGGATCTGTCATGAATTTTGCTGTCATCAAACTGATTACATTGTTATGCGGGGTACACATTTTCAACCATACAGTCCTGGCAGCAAACTACAATCAATCAACATTGTTGAGAAAATCAATGTTGAATCTTTATATAAATGAGCCTGTAAGTGTCCCAAGGGCACGCCAATTCTTGGCTAGCACTTCGACCTTCTGCTTATCGCCAACTTCAAAAGCTAGATGTGACTTAGCACCACTGAACAGACATGAATCATGTACTATCTGGGAATTGGCCCACCCTCAGTGCACGTGCAGTCTCATTTACATGAGAATTTAAAGCTAATATTCTCAGTGTTAGAAAATCATACCAGAAAGGTATTTGAAGATCTCCTAGTGCCAATGTGATGATTGACAACACGTCATCAATATCAGTTAGGTGGTGGTCTGACACTTAGAACCCCACACATTAACTGTTATAAGCTCCAAAGATGGGGAGATTTAAATGCATTAAACAGAGTTGTAACACACAGATCCTTTCAATAAGTAGCGGTCACTGCTAGTTACTGCAGAACAGAGCAGCTGCTGATTGCTTGCAGCAGTCACGTGACATAGCAATGTCACATGACCACTGGTGCACCAATCATTATAACCAGAGGAATGGTGCCACTTGTGAAAGTATGTATGCAGTGTTTTTATTGTATGATGAGTAGTATATATATTATTGATGATTTATCCAGCAGTAGACAACCCCTTTGATATTTTAATACATCTAGTATTGTCCACCTCAACCATTTGATGAGCCATTTTCCATGCAATGTATGGTTGGTGAGAGTTATGGACTGAGAAGAGACTGCATTGTTCTAATGCTGTGTGAAAAGGAGCCTGAATATGTTAATAAGGCAGCAATTTTTTTAATTCCAGTAGATCAGAAAGTTACTTTTTTATTATCATCTTGGCCATGTATAACCAATACTAAAAAAATTATTCATCGACATGTATGGAGAGCCACAATGATCCATGGTGCTGTTTGCGAAGCCCAAGCTTTTCTGTCATGTGTGTCTGCAGTACAAAAGTGAAGGGAACACTGTAGTCACTACTGAAATGGTCTGATCATTCAAGTTGGAAATAGTTGACTGTATTATCGTTATTTTAACAAATGTGTTTTGTACATGATTTTGTGGGAGTTACTAATATATAAGTACGGCAACTTTTCTTGCAGACATTGGTGCAGTTTTCCTCACAGCTTGACTTCTGTTCTCAAAATGGTTGATGATGGAGGAGCATCTGGCCAGAATAGTCCACCAAACCTCCTCTAATCAAAAACAACTTTCTTATATGCAGCGTTTTTCAATTGGTTCAGGTTGATGGACAGGTCTGGTAACACGCACCTCCATCAATAGCCACTTTGTGGACAGAAGAGCTGTGCAGTGTGTGAGTAAGGCTGTACTGACAAGTGAGGAGTAGACCCTGTTGTTACTATATAATAATAAGTGCCACAAAATCACGTCCTCAACACATCTGTTAAAATGCAGAAAAAGTGGACAATCCCGTTTAAGCCTCACTTGTTCCTTAACCACTACTTTGTTAGGAAATTGAGTTTGATGGTGACCAAAGTATTTCCTCCATATTTGTTCAGACAGTATAGGGACACCTAGGTCAGTCATTTAGTGCAATAATTAAGCATTAGACAATTCAACTCAAACTCAGTAACTAGAGGCTTAAACTAAATCCTTGAAAATACTTCTGATAGTAAAGAAGAAGATGTCCATATGCAACTGTAGTTTTAAAGGTTTAGACAATGGCATATGTCACCAATATTTATTTGTGTGTAAAGTGTAGGTTAAGTGACTGCTAAATTTGGAGATCAGTGGGAACACGTCTACTGCTGGAATTACTTGCCAGTGACATCTTTCGATCTGGAGAGAAAGTTATAGGGCCATCACACTCTTTATACTGCTGGTGTTCTGGACTTTGTTCACCGATAGTATCTGGTGTGCTTGGCCGGCTGCTTTGCTTAAGGTCAGACCATGGTCTACCAGAAATAAAGCTGTAACGTCCTCTGGTGCTGCATATTGAGTCCTGTGTGAATGAACTCCTCTCACCCGCTCTAGAACAGTGCCATGGAGCACTGATTCTTCTACTTTTCCGGATGGCATTGCTAGTTGAAGAATACATAAAGTTTGTGTTGCAGAAATCCTCATTGTCTTCAGAAGGTATCTCAGTCATTGTTCCCATTGGTATACTTGGCGTACTTTCGGAACTTGGATGAGTGCATCTTATGAAACCACTTTTTCGCTGTGGATGTTTTTTAGCTGGCTTGTTGTCAGAAGCAAGAGTTTTACTTATCTTTTCATTATTGTTAGAACTGCTGTTGTTAAGATGGCTTTCTGCTGTATTTGTAGAGTTTACCTCATTAGCAGATTTGGTTTCCTGCTCATCAAGTATACAAGTATTACTATTAGACGTGTGTAAATCTACAATCGGTTGAAATCCACAAGGAGGATTTAATATTGGATACACAGTTGGGTCACTTTGTTTTTCCATCAGCAATGTGTAGTTGGTGGGAGCTGAAGGAAGGGTCTTTTGTGGGCTAGCAGATGTACCAACACATGTATGAGTAGCTGTGGAATGTTTCTTAGATTTATTTGCATAACATTCATCAAATTCGTCTTTCAGTTTATATCTTACTAAATAACCTTTCCTGATTTTTTTCACCCCAAGGTGTCCTATTTCCAAAATGTTGAGAAATAGAGAAACCCCTGCTATGCTCTGCATAAACAGCATGAATACTGTCTTCTCAGTTGGTCTTGGGACAAAGCAGTCAACCACATTGGGACAAGGTTCTCTTTGGCATTTGTAAAGAGGATTTAATTTAACTCCATAAAGTAAATGCTGACCAACCATAAAACCAACCTCAACAGCAGATCTGGTTAATATATGTATGATATATGTGAAGAGGAGTGAACCACGGAGTGGAGCCTTATTGAGTTTTCTTTGGTCAAGTTGTCTTAGTTCACGCTCCAATCTCTTGCGATCCTCCGTCAACTCATAGTCTACACCTTCAAGTTCGCCTTTCAACTGAGCTTTCTTTTTGTGTCTTTCTTTCTCAAGAACTCGTAGTCTATAAATAGCATGGCCCATATATACCAATGATGGCGAAGACACAAATATAACTTGAAGAACCCAATATCTAATCAAAGATATAGGAAATGCTTGGTCATAGCAAACAGTTTTACATCCAGGCTGGTCTGTGTTGCATACAAACTGTGATTGTTCATCATTCCAAACTTCTTCAGCTGCTACACCCAAAACCAGCATACGAAATATAAAAAGAATGGTAAGCCAGATTTTTCCAACTATTGTCGAGTGAATATGAACTTCCTCCAGGATGACCCCAAGGAAATTCCAGTCTCCCATCTTTAGTCCACCATCTCAACACTGTTGGACAAGGAAAACAATTCTATTTTATAAATGATTATAAAAACATCAACTAAAATAGCACAGTGATACTGTCCTCATGTTAGGTGTGTGTTTATCTCTGTACTTTTTTTCATTATTTTCATACTTTTTCTCATTTTAATATGTTCATGTAATCTGACTTATAGATTGGCTTTATATAAATATATATATATATATATATATATATATATATTTACGCCAGTTAACTTATAACTAGAGATAGATCGGTAGATCCAATAGTCATAACTCCGTAATTGCTAATTGCACAATTAATGTACAATTTGTAATTGTATATTGTTACCAATTTCAGCCTGGCAACGTACCTTAACGAGCACTGATTGACTCAATAAGAAAGCGTACGACATTCATTTAACAGCTTGTTTACACAAGCCAATGAACAATGATGGGGAAAGAACTATCGCTAATACAATAGTTCTGTCCACATCCTGTATCGTGTTATCATCAGCACATCCCCTGATTATAGAAGGCGGTGTGTTGCTGAGAATAATTTTTTTTGCTGGGATAAACACCCGACGAATGAACTTTTTGCTAGTTTGTTGGGAGATTTCCATCATGTTTATATGAAGAGGAAAATTGGAAGAGAAAGTTCTTACAAAAGCTCATTCAACAATCATCCAGCAGTCTAAGACTAAGTTCACACTAGGCGTTTTTGCAGCTTTTTTAATGCATTTTTCATGCAAATTTTCAGCTACGTTTTACAGTACCAGCAAAGTCTATGAGATTTCAGAAATCTCATGCACACACCTTGGTTTTTTTTGTCATCAAGGTTTTATGCTTTGCATAGTTTTTTTTGTACAATGGTGCATGTCAATTCTTTCAGCGTTTTTTCCAGTGTCTTGCACCCATTTGGTGGTGAAAAACCGCCAAATCTGGCATGCCAAAACTGCAGCAAAAACGCACAAAAAAAAGTAAGAAAAAACAAGGAAAACATTTTTTTCTGCAGCTTCTTTCCTACCATGAGATCAGGATTAGCTGAAGAAAAAAAAGCTTAAAAAATGCCTAGTGTGAACTTATCCTAATTGTAGCAGAAATAATCATTATTAGGATTAGTTAAATACATGTAGAAATCTGTCTAGTTTAATGTAGAGATGTATTGTAATTGTATAAAATTGTTTCTCTGGTAAAGTATGGTTGGTCTCTGTTAATATTCCTAAAATTGTTGACATATCCCTATGAAGCTAGTCAATGGAACGTGGTGAACTATCAGACCACAGATGAATACATTTCTACCTGACTTGCAGTTACAATTTGAAGCATGTAAATAACAAGAATCGACCTGATATTCTCTATCCAATCTTATCATGAATATCGTAATGTTTATCATGATGAGAAGTTTATTTCTAACTTAATAGAAATTACGCACAATCAGATAACATAGGATATTCTTAACACAAGCACAGAGCATATCGATATCAGTTCTTGATATTACATAGAGGTCACTGGATATTATATACCGTAGATCTTATCCAGCAGCTAAATAGAATAGCTGGAACATAACGTTTTGCAAATCAGACGACATGACATTTACTGCTAAAAGATATGCCGAAACCTCTCCATGTTCCATACCTTGTCTCAGTATTCCACACCTTTTCCATCCAATGACTTTAATAGCTTTCTCTGTGATGATATGCACTAAATTTCAACAAACCTCTAGAACTTACTAATGGTATTGGCTAGAAGACCTGGTCCAGACTACTGCAGCTACGTGTTACTGTAGAGGGGTATACATGTAATGCAGTTATTAATATACAAGTTAAACTGTTTCCTATGTAGTAAGGTTGATACCATACCTTTTAGTTTTGCTCAGCCTCAGGTAGGATTCCATGGAGCAAAGCTTGCTCTGTCCTGTAACGCTATCATTGCGATGGGAACAGGAGGGAAGGATAGTACTGCGTTCATCTTATACTCTGCTTATAAAAATCAATGTGTGTGCAGCCTGACATTGCTTCCAGCAACATTAAAATGGTTTAGGTAACCCACTCCATCCCAGAGGCTTGTCCGTTGCACGTAGAAGCACAGTGACATCCGAACTCGGAATCTTATCATCCTGGTAAACTACAAATGGACAATGCAAATCGGAAAGTATTTCTCCTATTTACTGTTAATTTGCATTGATATTAGAAAATGTTATTAACAGTATGTCTCTATGTATTAGAAATAGATTCCATATTAACAGTATGTTCCTATGTATTAGATATAGAATCCATATTTCCATGTTTATCGATCCATTCTCTAAATCTAGAGTATCGCTTATTAAACATTTCTGCACATTCAACTATCTCCCTACTAAGTTAATTACTTTAACCGTGCCGGTGCCTGTACATGTAGACGATGTGCCTTTAAAGGGACTGTCTCACGACAGCCCATTTTGTCATAATGGCATAGTAACATAGCAAGGTTGAAAAGTTCAAGCTATTCTGGTACGGAGGAATGCAGGGGCAGACGTCAATTAAATTAAAATGAATGACTCAATACGTAATATGTGTATTGCATGGATTATGAAGTTAGTATTATGACTGAAAAGGAAATTTAAGGTGAAATGATATCCGGCACTCCATGAGTGGAGTAAAATCTTCAAATTTATTTCAGAAACATGATTTTATACCGGATAGCTCAATAAGCAAAACCAATCCGTTTCAACCAGAATATCTTAATCATGATCTTTTCCTCATTTACGTCTGACAAGCTCATGTGGCCGAGCACCTGTGGTAGGATTATAGACTGATGAGCTGGAATCTCCATTCTCTACAAAAAGGACATACGGTATGTTATAATTGGTTTGGTGAACAACTCACTTATATCGATGTTCCATAGAGTGAAAAATTTTGAGGCTCCGGTTGTTTGATCATAACATAGTTATTGTTTGAATACATACAATGAGTTTTAGTCTGGCAATTGAGCCTTCTTCAGGTAAATAATGAAACACAACAGAGAGGTTCATGTACACCGGTGACTGGGTGGCATTCTCCATTTAAAATTGATCATCTGCTAGTTGTGGAGTATGTAGAGCATGTCAGATCATATATGTACAGCTCGGAAAATATATGGAAAGATATGTATATCAGACTTACATATTAATTTTCATAGAGAACTATTTAGATTCCTTTGGACTGACTATTTCAGATTAAATGGCATAGTTTATACGCTGCTTAAGAACCAACAGATACAATTGGAGATATACAGTAGCATGATAAAGTTTGAGCACCCTTGGCCAAAATGACTGTTATTATGAACAGTTAAACAAGATGAAGATGAAATGATGTCTAAAAGGCCTAAAGTTAAACATGACACATTTCCTTTGTATTTTAGGCCAAAAAAATACATTGTAATTTTTTACATTTTAAAAATTACAAAAAGGAAAATGGGTCAATGCAAAGTTTGGACACCCATGAAGTTTTTTGTGCTCAGATGACTTTGACCAAGATTTCAGACCTTAAAGGAGTTTTCCTACAAACAAAAGTTCATTTTATTCACTAGATATTGGAATAAAAATAAGATTCACAATTGGATGTGATTAAAATGTTCCTGTGCTGAGATAATCTTATAAATGTGTCCCTGCTGTGTACTGTGTAATGGTTGTGTCTGATGGTGCAAGAATATAGTAGTGCAGCACCCCAGAGTCCTGGTCGTTGCAGTAATGTCGCTCTGCCACTAAGGGGAGTGATGTTATGTCTGATTGCACTAAAGGAGTTCACCTGACCAGGTATCACAGTCACACATTACACTTCACACTCCGGCCACCAGGGGGAGCAAAAGGCACTATGTATTAGGCCACTCCTCACACTCTGGTAAAACTGGGGGTTGGATAGGAAGTTAGACAGAAAGCAGCCTGGGAGAGCTCCAGGGAGGACCTGCCAGGGGTGGGTTCCTGGCAGGTACCTAGCCGAAAGGACAGATCGTTACGGAGCCGCGCCTGCACTACCTTGCGGCAGCATCCTTAGAAAGGACACGAAGCAAAGTATTTTGTGGAGAAGTGAGAATTGAGATCGCAGCACAAAGGAGATAGAACCAGTAGGAGTCGTGCCCCGAGAACGGCAACATCCTACTGAGGCGCGTAGACGGTGGCCGGAACGCCGAGGAAGTAACAGACTTCAAGCATTACTTCAAACAGCGGCAGGACAGTTGATTATAGGTTGGCTGTCTACCTTAAATCACCTAAGCAGACATAGGGGGCAATTGTGGGAGAGGGGCGTCTCTAGGGTCCCAGAATAACTCCAGGCCTTCCCGTCACACGGGTGAGTCCTAGCCAGATAAACTGGGGGACGGAGAGAGAGAGAATGAACAGATACGAAAGTTGTGAGGACTATCCTGTGGTGCTCAGCAGGGAAGTACTACAACACACAGGCGCTAGTTGGTAGGCACTGATTTCCACCTGCAAAGGGAACTCTGGATGTGCCTTCGGACCGGCCGGACTCAGCCAGCCCTGTTAGCAGTGCTCTGGATTGCGGATCCCGAAGTCTTCAGTAAAAAGGTAAAGAGACTGCAACCCTGTGTCCTCGTTATTAACCGCGCCTCACATCATCATCACCTACACAACTGGGAAGCCCTGGGGAAGCACTTCACCTGTGGGAAGGTATACCATCTTGCTGCCATAACACCACCCCAGTGGACCCCAAGCAGCGTCGGTCACCCTGACCAAACACCACAGGTGGCGTCACGAACCCTTGACAAACTTTCATCACCTTTCACTGGACGCCACTTAGCAGGTCACGGACCGGGTCCAGCCACCGTGACAACCCCAGGACCGAGACAGAGAGGATCGGTACCAAGTACCCCGTGGCCCTGCATCTGGGGGCACTCCAGTAACATAGTAACATAGTTATTAAGGTTGAAGGAAGACTTTAAGTCCATCTAGTTCAACCCATAGCCTAACCTAACATGCCCTAACATGTTGATCCAGAGGAAGGCAAAAAAAACCATGTGGCAAAGAGTAAGCTCCACATTGGGGAAAAAAATTACTTCCCGACTCCACATTCTGCAATCACACTAGTTCCCAGGATCAACGCCCCGCGACCAATCACAAGCCGCTATGTCTTTGAAAGCCATTAACGCGCTCATTTTTAAAAATGAGCGCGTTAATAGCTTGCGGTGACGTCGCGGCTTGTGATTGGTCGCGTGGCCGCGACCAATCACAAGCCGCTACGTCTTTGAAAGCCATTAACGCGCTCATTTTTAAAAATGAGCGCGTTAATAGCTTGCGGTGACGTCGCGGCTTGTGATTGGTCGCGTGGCGGTCACATGGGCGGCCCGCGACCAATCAGAAGCCGGGACGTGATTCTCAGGTCCTAAAAGCGCTGATTTTGAACAACGAAGCCTGCCGGTTACCCGCGCTGAGTTCAGGGGCCGCAGGAGAGGTAAATATATCAATATTTTTTATTTTAATTCTTTATTTTACACATCCCTATGGATCCCAGGGCCTGAAGGAGAGTTTCCTCTCCTTCAGACCCTGGGAACCATGAGAATACCTTCCGATACTTGATGTCCCATTGACTTGTATTGGTATCGGATATCGGTATCGGCGATATCCGATATTTTTCGGGTATCGGCCGATACTATCCGATACCGATACTTTCAAGTATCGGACGGTATCGCTCAACACTAGTCGTGAATGGTACTTCGGCGAGTTCTCTCCATGGACTCCCTCTGGTGGCTGTAAGTGGAGCTGCTGCTTCTGAGGTTCCTTACACAGGTGACGTGGTTTATTGTTGTGAATTCTGTTGTCGGGCTCCCTCCTGTGGTCATGAATGGTACTTCGGCTGGTTCTGTCCATGGACTTCCTCTGGTAGGTGTTTCTGAGTTTCCTTCCACAGGTGACGAGGTTAATTCGTTAGCTAGCTGCTCTATTTAACTCCACTTAGATCTTTGCTCCATGCCACCTGTCAATGTTCCAGTATTGGTCTAGTTCACTCCTGGATCGTTCTTGTGACCTGTCTTCCCAGCAGAAGCTAAGTTCCTGCTTGTATTTCTTTGGTTTGCTATTTTTCTGTCCAGCTTGCTATTTTTATTGTTGTCTTGCTTGCTGGAAGCTCTGGGACGCAGAGGGAGCGCCTCCGCACCGTGAGTCAGTGCGGAGGGTCTTTTTGCGCCCTCTGCGTGGTCTTTTTGTAGGTTTTTGTGCTGACCTATCCTCGTTCTGTTCAGTAAGTCGGGCCTCACTTTGCTAAATCTATTTCATCTCTGTGTTTGTATTTTCATCTTTACTCACAGTCATTATATGTGGGGGGCTGCCTTTTCCTTTGGGGAATTTCTCTGAGGCAAGGTAGGCTTTATTTTTCTATCTTCAGGGCTAGCTAGTTCCTTAGGCTGTGCCGAGTTGCATAGGGAGCGTTAGGAGCAATCCACAGCTATTTCTAGTGTGTTTAATAGGATTGGGGATTGCGGTCAGCAGAGTTCCCACGTCCCAGAGCTCGTCCTTTATTATCAGTAACTATCAGGTCATTCCGTGTGCTCTTAACCACCAGGTCCATTATTGTCCTGACCACCAGGTCATAACAGTACAGGTGGCCCAAAGTACTAATGCATCTCAATAGAGGGATAAGAGAAGTTCTGAGACCATTTTTTTTTCTTTGCAGTGTGTTTTGTCTCTCTTTTCCCCTTTACCTCTGGGTGGTTCAGGACACAGGTGTAAACATGGACATTCAAGGTCTGTCCTCTTGGATGGATAATCTCACTACACGGGTACAAAACATTCAAGATTTTGTGGTTCAGAATCCGATGTCAGAGCCTAGGATTCCAATTCCTGATTTGTTTTTTGGTGATAGATCTAAGTTCTTGAATTTCAAAAATAATTGTAAATTGTTTCTTGCCTTGAAACCTCGCTCCTCAGGTGACCCTGTTCAACAAGTAAAGATCATTATTTCTTTGTTACGTGGTGACCCTCAAGACTGGGCATTTTCCCTTGCGCCAGGAGATCCGGCATTGCGTGATGTTGATGCGTTTTTCCTGGCGCTTGGATTGCTTTATGACGAACCTAATTCAGTGGATCAGGCAGAGAAAATCTTGCTGGCTCTGTGTAAGGGTCAGGATGAAGCGGAGATATATTGTCAGAAGTTTAGAAAGTGGTCTGTGCTCACTCAGTGGAATGAATGTGCCCTGGCAGCAATCTTCAGAAAGGGTCTCTCTGAAGCCCTTAAGGATGTCATGGTGGGATTTCCCATGCCTTGCTGGTCTGAATGAGTCTATGTCTTTGGCCATTCAGATTGATCGACGCTTGTGTGAGCGTAAAGCTGTGCACCATTTGGCGGTACTATCTGAGCATGGGCCTGAGCCTATGCAATGTGATAGGACTTTGACCAGAGCTGAACGGCAAGAACACAGACGTCGGAATGGGCTATGTTTTTACTGTGGTGATTCCACTCATGCTATCTCCGATTGTCCTAAGCGCACTAAGCGGTTCGCTAGGTCTGCCACCATTGGTACGGTACAGTCTAAATTTCTATTGTCCGTTACTCTGATTTGCTCTTTGTCATCCTATTCTGTTATGGCATTTGTGGATTCAGGCGCTGCCCTGAATTTGATGGACTTGGAGTATGCTAGGCGCTGTGGTTTTTTCTTGGAGCCCTTGCAGTATCCTATTCCATTGAGATGAATTGATGCTACGCCTTTGGCCAAGAATAAGCCTCAGTACTGGACCCAATTGACCATGTGCATGGCTCCTGCACATCAGGAGGATATCCGCTTTCTGGTATTGCATAATCTGCATGATGTGGTCGTTTTGGGGTTGCCATGGTTACAGGTTCATAATCCAGTGTTGGACTGGAAATCTATGTCTGTGTCCAGCTGGGGTTGCCAGGGGGTACATGGTGATGTTCCATTTTTGTCTATTTCGTCTTCCACTCCTTCTGAAGTTCCAGAGTTTTTGTCGGATTATCGGGATGTATTTGATGAGCCCAAATCCAGTGCCCTACCTCCTCATAGGGATTGCGATTGTGCAATTAATTTGATTCCTGGTAGTAAGTTTCCTAAGGGCCATTTGTTCAATTTATCTGTGCCAGAACACGCCGCTATGCGGAGTTATATAAAGGAATCCTTGGAGAAAGGCCATATTCGCCCGTCGTCATCACCGTTAGGAGCAGGGTTCTTTTTTGTGGCCAAGAAGGATGGTTCTTTGAGACCTTGTATTGATTACCGCCTTCTTAATAAAATTACAGTCAAATTTCAGTATCCTTTGCCGTTGCTGTCTGATTTGTTTGCTCATATTAAAGGGGCTAGTTGGTTCACCAAGATAGATCTTCGAGGGGCGTATAATCTTGTGCGTATTAAACAAGGCGATGAATGGAAAACAGCATTTAATACGCCCGAGGGCCATTTTGAGTACCTGGTTATGCCATTCGGGCTTTCCAATGCTCCATCAGTATTTCAGTCATTTATGCATGACATCTTCCGAGAGTACCTGGATAAATTCCTGATTGTGTATTTGGATGACATTTTGGTCTTTTCGGATGATTGGGAGTCTTATGTGAAGCAGGTCAGAATGGTGTTCCAGGTCCTTCGTGCGAATTCCTTGTTTGTGAAGGGGTCAAAGTGTCTCTTTGGAGTTCAGAAGGTTTCATTTTTGGGGTTTATTTTTTCCCCTTCTACTATCGAGATGGACCCTGTTAAAGTCCAGGCCATTTATGATTGGACTCAGCCGACATCTGTGAAGAGCCTGCAAATGTTCCTGGGCTTTGCTAATTTTTATCGGCGCTTCATCGCTAATTTTTCTACTGTTGCTAAACCGTTGACTGATTTGACCAAGAAGGGTGCTGATGTGGTCAATTGGTCTTCTGCAGCTGTAGAGGCTTTTCAGGAGTTGAAGCGTCGTTTTTCTTCTGCCCCTGTGTTGTGCCAGCCAGATGTTTTGCTCCCGTTTCAGGTTGAGGTTGATGCTTCTGAGATTGGAGCAGGGGCTGTTTTGTCGCAAAGAAGTTCTGATGGCTCGGTGATGAAGCCATGTGCTTTCTTTTCTAGAAAGTTTTCGCCTGCTGAGCGTAACTATGATGTTGGTAATCGTGAGTTGTTGGCCATGAAGTGGGCATTCGAGGAGTGGCGTCATTGGCTTGAAGGAGCCAAGCATCGCGTGGTGGTCTTGACAGATCCCAAGAATTTGACTTATCTTGAGTCTGCCAAATGGTTGAATCCGAGACAGGCTCGATGGTTGTTATTTTTCTCCCGTTTTGATTTTGTGGTTTCGTACCTTCTGGGCTCTAAGAATGTGAAGGCTGATGCCCTGTCAAGGAGTTTTGTGCCTGACTCTCCGGGTGTTCCTGAGCCGGCGGGTATTCTCAAAGAGGGGGTAATTTTGTCTGCCATCTCCCCTGATTTGCGGCGCGTGCTGCAAAAATTTCAGGCTGATAGACCTGACCGTTGCCCAGCGGAGAAACTGTTTGTCCCTGATAGATGGACTAGTAGAGTTATCTCTGAGATTCATTGTTCAGTGTTGGCTGGGCATCCTGGAATCTTTGGTACCAGAGATTTGGTGGCTAGATCCTTTTGGTGGCCTTCTTTGTCACGGGATGTGCGTTCTTTTGTGCAGTCCTGTGGGACTTGTGCTCGGGCTAAGCCCTGCTGTTCTCGTTCCAGTGGGTTGCTTTTGCCCTTGCCGGTCCCGAAGAGGCCCTGGACGCATATTTCTATGGATTTTATTTCGGATCTCCCCGTCTCTCAAAAGATGTCGGTCATTTGGGTGGTTTGTGATTGCTTTTCTAAGATGGTCCATTTGGTACCTTTGTCTAAATTGCCTTCCTCCTCTGATTTGGTGCCATTATTTTTCCAAAATGTGGTTCGTTTACATGGTATCCCGGAGAACATCGTTTCTGACAGAGGTTCCCAGTTTGTTTCGAGGTTTTGGCGATCCTTTTGTGCAAGGATGGGCATTGATTTGTCTTTTTCCTCGGCTTTCCATCCTCAGACAAGTGGCCAAACCGAACGAACTAATCAAACTTTGGAAACATATCTGAGATGCTTTGTTTCTGCTGATCAGGATGATTGGGTGTCCTTTTTGCCGTTGGCTGAGTTCGCCCTTAATAATCGGGCCAGCTCGGCTACTTTGGTTTCGCCGTTTTTCTGCAATTCTGGTTTCCATCCTCGTTTCTCTTCAGGGCAGGTTGAGTCTTCGGACTGTCCTGGTGTAGATACTGTGGTGGATAGGTTGCAGCAGATTTGGACTCATGTGGTGGACAATTTGACATTGTCCCAGGAGAAGGCTCAACGTTTCGCTAACCGCCGGCGCTGTGTGGGTCCCCGACTTCGTGTTGGGGATTTGGTTTGGTTGTCGTCTCGTTATGTTCCTATGAAGGTTTCCTCTCCTAAGTTTAAGTCTCGTTTGATTGGTCCGTATAAGATTTCTGAGGTTATCAATCCTGTGTCATTTTGTTAGGCCCTTCCTGCTTCTTTTGCCATCCATAATGTGTTCCATAGGTCGTTATTGCGGAGATACGTGGCGCCTGTGGTTCCATCCGTTGATCCTCCTGCCCCGGTGTTGGTTGAGGGGGAGTTGGAGTATGTGGTGGAGAAGATTTTGGATTCTCGTGTTTCGAGACAGAAACTCCAGTACCTGGTCAAGTGGAAGGGTTATGGTCAGGAAGATAATTCCTGGGTTTTTGCCTCTGATGTTCATGCTGCCGATCTGGTTCGTGCCTTTCATTTGGCTCATCCTGGTCGGCCTGGGGGCTCTGGTGAGGGTTCGGTGACCCCTCCTCAAGGGGGGGGTACTGTTGTGAATTCTGTTGTCGGGCTCCCTCCTGTGGTCATGAATGGTACTTCGGCTGGTTCTGTCCATGGACTTCCTCTGGTGGGTGTTTCTGAGTTTCCTTCCACAGGTGACGAGGTTAATTCATTAGCTGGCTGCTCTATTTAACTCCACTTAGATCTTTGCTCCATGCCACCTGTCAATGTTCCAGTATTGGTCTAGTTCACTCCTGGATCGTTCTTGTGACCTGTCTTCCCAGCAGAAGCTAAGTTCCTGCTTGTATTTCTTTGGTTTGCTATTTTTCTGTCCAGCTTGCTATTTTTATTGTTGTCTTGCTTGCTGGAAGCTCTGGGACGCAGAGGGAGCGCCTCCGCACCGTGAGTCGATGCGGAGGGTCTTTTTGCGCCCTCTGCGTGGTCTTTTTGTAGGTTTTTGTGCTGACCGCAAAGCAACCTTTCCTATCCTCGGTCTGTTCAGTAAGTCGGGCCTCATTTTGCTAAATCTATTTCATCTCTGTGTTTGTATTTTCATCTTTACTCACAGTCATTATATGTGGGGGGCTGCCTTTTCCTTTGGGGAATTTCTCTGAGGCAAGGTAGGCTTTATTTTTCTATCTTCAGGGCTAGCTAGTTCCTTAGGCTGTGCCGAGTTGCATAGGGAGCGTTAGGAGCAATCCACGGCTATTTCTAGTGTGTTTGATAGGATTAGGGATTGTGGTCAGCAGAGTTCCCACGTCCCAGAGCTCGTCCTTTATTATCAGTAACTATCAGGTCATTCCGTGTGCTCTTAACCACCAGGTCCATTATTGTCCTGACCACCAGGTCATAACAGTTCATCCTTTGGTTGGCTGCTCTATTTAACTCCACTCAGATCGTTACTCCATGCCAGCTGTCAATGTTCCTGCATTGGTTCAGTTCGCTCTTGGATCTTTCTGGTGACCTGTCTACTCCAGCAGAAGCTAAGTTCCTGCTAGTTATTATTTGTTCATTGTTTCCTTGTCCAGCTGGATATCATGATTTTGCCTTGCTAGCTGGAAGCTCTGGGATGCAGAGTGGCACCTCCGCACCGTTAGTCAGTGCGGAGGTCTTTTTGCACACTCTGCGTGGTCTTTTGTAGTTTTTTGTGCTGACCGCATAGATACCTTTCCTATCCTCTGTCTGTTTAGTAAGTCTGGCCTTCCTTTGCTGAAACCTGTTTCATTTCTGCGTTTGTGACTTTCATCTTTACTCACTGTCAATATATGTAGGGGTCTGCCTTTTCCTTTGGGGAATTTCTCTGAGGCAAGGTAGGCTTTATTTTCTATCTCTAGGGCTAGCTAGCTCTTAGGCTGTGAAGAGGCGTCTAGGAAGTGTCAGGAACGCTTCACGGCTATTTCTAGTTGTTGTGATAGGATTAGGGGTTGCGGTCAGCAGAGATGCCACATCCCAGAGCTTGTCCTCTGTGAGTTTAACTATCAGGTCGTGCCGGGTACTCCTAACCACCAGGTCCATAACAGTACAGCTGGCCCAAAGTATTAATGCATCTCAATAGAGGGATAAGAGAAGCTCTGAGACCATTTTTTTTCTTTGCACTGTGTTTTGTCTTTCTTTTCCCCTAAACCTTTGGGTGGTTCAGGACACAGGTGTAGATATGGACATTCAAGGTCTGTCCTCTTGTGAGGATCATCTCACTGCAAGGGTACAAAACATTCAAGATTTTGTGGTTCAGAATCCGATGTTAGAGCCTAGAATTCCTATTCCTGATTTATTTTCTGGGGATAGATCTAAGTTCCTGAATTTCAAAAATAATTGTAAACTGTTTCTAGCTTGAAACCCCGCTCCTCTGGTGGCCCCGTTCAACAATTAAAAATCATTATTTCTTTGTTGCGTGGTGACCCTCAAGACTGGGCATTTTCCCTTGCGCCAGGAGATCCTGCATTGCGTGATGTTGATGCGTTTTTTCTGGCGCTTGGATTGCTTTATAGTGAACCAAATTCAGTGGATCAGGCAGAGAAAATCTTGCTGGCTTTGTGTCAGGGTCAGGATGAAGTGGAGGTGTACTGTCAGAAGTTTAGAAAGTGGTCTGTGCTTACTCAGTGGAATGAGTGTGCCCTGGCGGCAATTTTCAGAAAGGGTCTTTCTGAAGCCCTTAAGGATGTCATGGTGGGATTTCCCATGCCTGCTGGTCTGAATGAGTCTATGTCCTTGGCCATTCAGATCGATCGGCGCTTGCGTGAGCGCAAAGCTGTGCACCATTTGGCGGTATTCTCTGAGCATAAGCCTGAGCCTATGTAGTGTGATAGGACTTTGACCAGAGCTGAACGGCAAGAACACAGACGTCGGAATGGGCTGTGTTTTTACTGTGGTGAATCCACTCATGCTATCTCCGATTGTCCTAAGCGCACTAAGCGGTTCGCTAGGTCTGCCACCATTGGTACGGTACAGTCTAAATTTCTTTTATCCGTTACTCTGATTTGCTCTCTGTCGTCCTATTCTGTTATGGCATTTGTGGATTCAGGCACTGCCCTGAATTTGATGGACTTGGAGTTTGCCAGGAGCTGTGGTTTTTTTCTTTGAGCCCTTGCAGTATCCTATTCCATTGAGAGGAATTGATGCTACGCCTTTGGCCAAGAATAAGCCTCAGTACTGGACTCAATTGACCATGTGCATGGCTCCTGCACATCAGGAGGATATTCGCTTTTTGGTGTTGCATAATCTGCATGATGTGGTCGTTTTGGGGTTGCCATGGCTACAGGTCCATAATCCAGTGTTGGATTGGAAATCTATGTCTGTGTCCGGCTGAGGTTGTCAGGGGGTACATGGTGATGTTCCATTGTTGTCAATTTCGCCTTCCACTCCTTCTGAAGTCCCTGAGTTTTTGTCAGATTACCGGGATGTATTTGAAGAGCCCAAATCCGGTGCCCTACCTCCTCATAGGGATTGTGATTGTGCTATTAATTTGATTCCTGGTAGTAAGTTTCCTAAGGGCCGACTGTTTAATTTATCTGTGCCAGAGCACGCCTATATGCGGAGTTATATAAAGGAATCCTTGGAGAAGGGTCATATTCGCCCGTCGTCGTCACCATTGGGAGCAGGGTTCTTTTTTGTGGCCAAGAAGGATGGCTCTTTGAGACCTTGTATTGATTACCGCCTTCTTAATAAGATCACAGTCAAATTTCAGTATCATTTGCCGCTGCTGTCTGATTTGTTTGCTCGGATTAAGGGGGCTAGTTGGTTCACCAAGATAGATCTTCGAGGGGCGTATAATCTTGTGCGAATTAAACAGGGCAATGAATGGAAAGCAGCATTTAATACGCCCGAGGGCCATTTTGAGTACCTGGTTATGCCATTCGGGCTTTCTAATGCTCCATCTGTGTTTCAGTCCTTTATGCATGACATCTTCCGAGAGTACCTGGATAGATTCATGATTGTGTATTTGGATGACATTTTGGTCTTTTTGGATGATTGGGAGTCTCATGTGAAGCAGGTCAGAATGGTGTTCCAGGTCCTTCGTGCGAATTCCTTGTTTGTGAAGGGGTCAAAGTGTCTTTTTGGAGTTCAGAAGGTTTCATTTTTGGGTTTCATTTTTTCCCCTTCTACTATCGAGATGGACCCTGTTAAAGTTCAGGCCATTTATGATTGGACTCAGCCGACATCTGTGAAGAGCCTGCAGAAGTTCCTGGACTTTGCTAATTTTTACCGTCGCTTCATCGCTAATTTTTCTAGTATTGCTAAACCGTTGACTGATTTGACCAAGAAAGGTGCTGATGTGTTCAATTGGTCCTCTGCGGCTGTGGAGGCTTTTCAGGAGTTGAAGCGTCGTTGTTCTTCTGCCCCTGTGTTGTGCCAGCCAGATGTTTCGCTCCCGTTTCAGATCGAGGTTGATGCTTCTGAGATTGGAGCAGGGGCTGTTTTGTTGCAAAGAAGTTCTGATGGCTCGGTGATGAAACCATGTGCCTTCTTTTCTAGAAAATTCTCGCCTGCTGAGCGCAATTATGATGTTGGCAATCGAGAGTTGTTGGCCATGAAGTGGGCATTCGAGGAGTGGCGACATTGGCTTGAAGGAGCTAAACATCACGTGGTGGTCTTGACGGATCACAAGAATTTGACTTATCTCGAGTCTGCCAAACGGTTGAATCCTAGACAGGCTCGATGGTCGCTCTTTTTCTCCCGTTTTGATTTTGTGGTTTCATACCTTCCGGGATCTAAGAATGTGAAGGCTGATGCCCTGTCAAGGAGTTTTGTGCCTGACTCTCTGGGTGTTCCGGAGCCGGTGGGTATTCTTAAAGAGGGGGTAATTTTGTCTGCCATCTCCCCTGATTTGCGGCGCGTGCTGCAGAAGTTTCAGGCTGATAGACCTGACCGTTGTCCAACGTAGAAACTGTTTGTCCCTGATAGATGGACTAGTAGAGTTATCTCTGAGGTTCATTGTTCGATGTTGGCTGGTCATCCTGGAATCTTTGGTACCAGAGATTTGGTGGCTAGATCCTTTTGGTGGCCTTCTTTGTCACGGGATGTGCGTTCTTTTGTGCAGTCCTGTGGGACTTGTGCTCGGGCTAAGCCCTGCTGTTCTCGTGCCAGTGGGTTGCTTTTGCCCTTGCCGGTCCCGAAGAGGCCCTGGACGCATATTTCCATGGATTTTATTTCTGATCTCCCTGTTTCTCAAAGGATGTCGGTCTTTTGGGTGGTTTGTGATCGCTTCTCTAAGATGGTCCATTTGGTACCCTTGTTTAAATTGCCTTCCTCCTCTGATTTGGTGCCATTGTTTTTCCAGCATGTGGTTCGTTTGCATGGCATTCCGGAGAACATCGTCTCGGACAGAGGTTCCCAGTTTGTTTTGAGGTTTTGGCGGTCCTTTTGTGCAAGGATGGGCATTGATTTGTCTTTTTCTTCGGCTTTTCATCCTCAGACTAATGGCCAAACCGAACGAACTAATCAGACTTTGGAAACATATCTGAGATGCTTTGTTTCTGCTGATCAGGATGATTGGGTGTCCTTCTTGCCTTTGGCTGAGTTCGCCCTTAATAATCGGGCCAGCTGGGCTACTTTGGTTTCTCCTTTTTTCTGTAATTCTGGTTTCCATCCTCGTCTCTCTTCAGGGCAGGTTGAGCCTTTGGACTGTCCTGGTGTGGATACTGTGGTGGACAGGTTGCAGCAGATTTGGACTCATGTGGTGGACAATTTGATATTGTCCCAGGAGAAGGCTCAATGTTTCGCTAACCGCTGGCGCTGTGTTGGTCCCCGACTTCGTGTTGGGGATTTGGTTTGGTTGTCATCTCGTCATGGTCCTATGAAGGTTTCCTCTCCTAAGTTTAAGCCTCGTTTCATTGGGCCATATAAGATTTCTGAAGTTCTTAATCCTGTGTCATTTCGTTTGGACCTTCCAGCTTCTTTTGCCATCCATAATGTGTTCCATAGGTCGTTATTGCGGAAATTTGTGGCGTCTATGGTTCCCTCCGTTGATCCTCCTGCCCCGGTGTTGGTCGAGGGGGAGTTGGAGTATGTGGTGGAGAAGATTTTGGATTCTCGTGTTTCGAGACTGAAACTCCAGTACCTGGTCAAGTGGAAGGGTTATGGTCAGGAAGATAATTCCTGGGTTTTTGCCTCTGATGTTCATGCTGCCGATCTAGTTCGTGCCATTCATTTGGCTCATCCTGATCGGCCTGGGGGCTCTGGTGAGGGTTCGGTGACCCCTCCTCAAGGGGGGGGGTACTGTTGTGAATTCTGTTGTCGAACTCCCTCCTGTGGTCGTGAATGGTACTTCGGCGAGTTCTGTCCATGGACTCCCTCTGGTGGCTGTGAGTGGAGCTGCTGCTTCTGAGGTTCCTTACACAGGTGACGTGGTTTATCCTTTGGTTGGCTGCTCTATTTAACTCCACTCAGATCGTTACTCCATGCCAGCTGTCAATGTTCCTGCATTGGTTCAGTTCGCTCTTGGATCTTTCTGGTGACCTGTCTACTCCAGCAGAAGCGAAGTTCCTGCTAGTTATTATTTGTTCATTGTTTCCTTGTCCAGCTGGATATCATGATTTTGCCTTGCTAGCTGGAAGCTCTGGGATGCAAAGTGGCACCTCCGCACCGTTAGTCGGTGCGGAGGTCTTTTTGCACACTCTGCGTGGTCTTTTGTAGTTTTTTGTGCTGACCGCATAGATACCTTTCCTATCCTCTGTCTGTTTAGTAAGTCTGGCCTCCCTTTGCTGAAACCTGTTTCATTTCTGCGTTTGTGACTTTCATCTTTACTCACAGTCAATATATGTGGGGGGCTGCCTTTTCCTTTGGGGAATTTCTCTGAGGCAAGGTAGGCTTTATTTTCTATCTCTAGGGCTAGCTAGCTCTTAGGCTGTGAAGAGGTGTCTAGGGAGTGTCAGGAACGCTCCACGGCTATTTCTAGTTGTTGTGATAGGATTAGGGGTTGCGGTCAGCAGAGCTCCCACATCCCAGAGCTTGTCCTGTGTGAGTTTAACTATCAGGTCGTGCCAGGTGCTCCTAACCACCAGGTCTATAACATGACCTTACATTTATCCCCATTAAAGCTCATTTGCCTTTCGTCAGCCCAAGCTTCTAGTAATATAAAATTGTCCTCCTCTGTAATGATTACCCTGCATAGTTTAGTGTCATCTGCAAATATTGAAATTCTGCTCTGTATGCCAAATACAAGGTCATTTATAAATATGTTAAAAAGAAGAGGGCCCAATACTGACCCCTGTGGTACCCCACTGCTAACCGCGACCCAGTCCGAGTGTGCTCCATTAATAACCACCCTTTGTTTCCTATCCCTGAGCCAGCTCTTAACCCACTTACACATATTTTCCCCTATCCCCATTATTCTCATCTTATGTATCAACCCTTTGTGTGTCACCGTATCAAAAGCTTTTGAAAAGTCCATATACACTACATCCACTGGGTTCCCTTGTTCCAGTCCGAAACTTACCTCTTCATAGAAATTGAACATGCTCTGGTCATAGCACAGTTCCTGGGCAGGGAAAGATGCAAAAGAGTATACAGACAATACAGCATGGGATCACAGCTATGAGATTAAATAATGCTTAAAAAAAGATAGGGAAATGTTTTGCCTCACAAAAACAATCAGCAATGATCCCATGCTGTAATGCTTGTACTGTATACTCTTTTACATCTTTCCCTGCGCAGGAGCTGTGGTATGATCAGAGCATGTTCTTTAACCGTCAGACACAGCCATTACACAGTACACAACAGGGACACATTTACAAGATTATCTCAGCACAGGAACATTTTTTTTTACCATCTAATTGTGGGTCTTATTTTTATTCCAAGATCTAGTGAATAAAATGAACTTTTGTTTGTGGGACAACCCCTTTAACCCCAAAGGTGGTTTGCACGTTAATGACTAGGCCAATTTTTACAATTCTGACCACTGTCACTTTATGAGGTTATAACTCTGGAACGCTTCAATGGATCCCGGTGATTCTGAGAATGTTGTTTCGTCACATATCGTACTTCATGATAGTAATAAAAAAAAAAATGTTGGTATGGCTTGTGTGTTTATTTGTGAAAAAAACAGAAATTTAGCAAAACTTTTGCAATTTTCCAAATTTGAATTTTCATGCCTTTAAATCACAGAGATATGTCACACAAAATAGTTAATAAGTAACATTTCTCACATGTATACTTTACATCAGCACAATTTTGGAACCAAACTTTTTTTTTGTTAGGAAGTTATAATGGTTAAAATTTGACCAGCGATTTTTCACTTTTCCAACAAAATTTACAAAACCATTTTCTTTAGGGATCACATTTGAAGTCACTTTGAGGGGTCTATATGATAGAAGATACTCAAAAGGGACACCATTCTAAAACTGCACCCCTCAAGGTGCTCAAAACCACATTCAAGAACTTTATTAACCTTTTAGGTGCTTCATAGGAATTTTTGGAATGTGAAATGAATATTTAACTACTTCACATAAAATTTAATTCAGAAACAATTTTTTATTGTGACAAGGGTAACAGGAAAAAATGGAACCCAAAATTTGTTTTGTAATTTCTTCTAAGCATGTCAATACCCCATATGAGGGAGAAAACCACTGTTTGGGTGCACTGCAGGGCTGGAAAGGTCAGAATGGAAGGAACATCATTTGACTTTTTGAATGTAAACTTTTTTGGAATCATTAGCGGACATCATGTCCCATTTGGAGAGCTCCTGATAGGTCTAAACAGTGGAAACCCCCCACAAGTAACCCTATTTTGGAAACTACACCCCTCAAGGAATGTAAGTAGATGTGTGGTGAGCACCTTGAATCCCCAGGTGCTTCACAGAAGTTTATAACGTTGAGCCGTGAATATAATAAATCACAGTTCTCTAAAAAATATGTTATTTTAGCCCCAAATTTGGCATTTTCATAAGGGTAACAGGAGAAATTGCACAATACAATTTGTAGTGCAAATTCCCCTGCATACAGTGATTCCTCATATTTGGGTGAATACTACTTTTGAGGCACAATGCAAAGCTCAAAACAGAAGAGGCGCCATATTGGAGTTCAGATTTTGATGGAATGGTTTGCGGGTGCCATGTCACATTGGCAGAGGTGCCAGAACAAGAGAGTGGGTATGGAAAGTATTCAGACCCCTTTAAATTTTTCACACTTTGTTTCATTGCAGCCATTTGGTAAATTCCAAAAAGTTCATTTTTTTTCTCATTAATGTAAAATCTGCACCTCGTCTTGACTCAAAAAAGACAGAAATGTAGAAATTTTTGCAAATTTATTAAAAAGAAAAACTGAAATATCACATGGTCATAAGTATTCAGACCCTTTGCTCAGACACTCATATTTAAGTCACATGCTGTACATTTCCTTTTGATCCTCCTTGAGATGGTTCTACTCCTTCATTGGAGTCCAGCTGTATTTAATTAAACTGATATGAATTGATTTGGAAGGGCACACACCTGTCTATATAAGACCTCACAGCTCACAGTGCATGTCAGACCAAATGAGAATCATGAGGTCAAAGGAACTGGCCAAGGAGCTCAGAGACAGAATTGTGGAAAAGCACAGATCTGGCCAAGGTTACAAAAGAATTTCTGCAGTACTCAAAGTTCCTAAGAGCACAGTCGCCTCTGTAATACTTGAATGGAAGACGTTTGGGATCACCAGAAGTTTTCCTAGACCTTGCTCTAACACCCCAGGTAACCGGTTTTTACAGTGATGTTGCCTTCCTTTTGGGGAGGGCGATATCATGCTTGGAGGCTAGGGGGATTCTCTTTACCAGGTAACGCACCCACACTCAACACATTCCGAATCCTTGCCAGAAGGGAGAGCTTTGAACCCGGATTCAGGGGAGCTTCCCCAGCTTTAAGTGTTCTGGTCTGGAGGAGGAGTTAGTCAGTTGGTCCAGGGAGACCAAAGAGTTCAGTCTGGAGCAGACAGTGAAGCGATAAGAGTGGAGAGCAGATGGCAGAGCCATGCAGCTAGGACTGAGCTGCAGCTCCAGGGAAAGGAAGTGAACCCAAGAAGTTGAAAGTGGTGGAGCTACTGAGGGAAGAAGCAACAGGAGAAGGAAAGGGGCTCAGAGGGGAACTGTGACTGGGCACCCTCAGAGCTGAAGCGCAGGACCCGGGCACCGGGAGCCTGAAGCTGTGGCGTACGCCAGGACACATGGCAGAACTGGAGGGCATAGAACTGTATGTGATTTGCCCACACCTCACCTGAGGGTGAAGCAGCACCTGAAGAGCCTGGGTCATGATAGAGAACCTATAAAATGGCTCAAGTTGCCCACCATACAGATAACTGTCCTAGGACAGGAGAGAGAGGACTTTGCCAGCAGCTACAGGCAGCAGGGACCCCTCACACTAGTGTGAGTAGGAAGACTTACAGGCCTCACCTTGGAGAGGGATTCACTATTGCCTCCAGGCCGGCCAGGCCATACTATCACCTGTTCCTAGCACCTTGGATTGTGGACTGCTACTGTCAGTAAACCAAGTAAAGACTTTACAACTTTGTGTCCTCCACTTATTTGCTGGAATACACCATCCTTGCCATCTTGGGAGCCCTGGGGACCCCGCTTCACCTGTGGGAAGCGTCACCATCTTACTGCAACAACATCACCCCAGAGGATCCCTTTAAGCAGCGTCGGTCCCTTCTGACCAAGAACCACAGGTGACGTCACGAACACAAACTTTAATACAAAACCCTTTAAAAGATCTTCCCCTTTAATTGGGCACCCAGTGCCACGGAACGGGTCGCAGCCACAGTAACATCCCCTGTAAGTGCCACCAGACCCAGTACCGAGTATCCCCATTGCCCTGGTGGGCGACTCATTGCCATCCAGCCAAACTGAGCAACCGTGGGAGAAGAGCCTTGGTGAGAGAGGTAAAGAAGAACCCCAAGATCACTGTGGCTGAGCTCAAGAGATGCAGTAGGGAGATGGGAGAAAGTTCCACAAAGTCAACTATCACTGCATCACTGCAGCCCCCCACCAGTTGGGCCTTTATGGCAGAGTGGCCCGACAGAAGCCTCTCCTCAGTGCAAGACTTATGAAAGCCCACATAGAGTTTGCTAAACACATGAAGGACTCCTAGACTGTGAGAAATAAGATTCTCTGGTCTGATGAGATGAAGATTGACCTTTTTGGTAATAATTCTAAGCAGTCTGTGTGGAGAAAATCCGGCACTGCTCATCATCTGCCCAATACAATCCGAACAGTGTAACATGGTGTTGGCAGCATTATGCTGTGGAGGTGTTTTTCAGCTGCAGGGACAGGACCTCTGGTTGCCATTGAAGGAATCATGAATGCGGCCAAGTACAGAGATGTCCTGGATGAAAACCTCTTCCAGAGTGCTCTGGACCTCAGATTTGGCCGAAGGTTCACCTTTCAACAAGGCAATGACCCTAAGCACACAGCTAAAATAACAAAGTATTGGCTTCAGAAGAACTCTGTGACCATTCTTGACTGGCCAAGCCAGAACCCTGACATAAACCCAATTGAGCATCTCTGGAGAGACCTGAAAATGGCTGTCCACCAATGATCACCATCCAGCCTGACAGAACTGGAGAGGATCTGCAAGGAAGAATGATAGAGGATCCCCAAATCCAGGTGTGAAAAACTTGTTGCATCATTCCCAAGAAGACTCATGGCTGTACTAGCTCAAACGGTGCTTCTACTCAATACTGAGCAAAGAGTCTGAATACTTATGATTATGTGATATTTCAGTTTTTCTTTTTTAATAAATTTGCAAAAATGTCTGCATTTCTGTTTTGTTCAGTCAAGATGGGGTGCAGAGTGTATATTAATGAGTAAAAAATGAACTTTTTTGAATTTACCAAATGGCTGCAATGAAACAAAAGGTGAAAAATTTAAAGGGGTCTGAATACTTTCCGTACCCACTGTATATATGAACTTATTTTACAAACTACACTCCCCAATGAATTAATCTAGGGGTGTAGTGATTATATTGACACCGCATGTGCCTCACAAAATTTTATACCATTGAGCGGTGAAGAAAGAATAAATTACATTTTTACCAATAAAATGTTGTTTAGCCTCAAGTTTTTAATTTTTCTAATGGCTAATAGGCATTTTTACAACAAATTGAGGTCCATTTTTACCTGAGTTCGCCAATACCCTACATCGGAAAATATATTTCAGGCACAGTGCAAAGCTCAGAAGGCAAGAAGTATTCCATGTGAATATGTTGAAGGCTCATCATGACAGGAAGAATGGTAGATACCCTTGACCAAAGAAGCTCAGGAGAGGTCTGCCTTTATAATGCCATTCGGGCTGTTTGAGTTTCTGCTGATGGCCTATCTCGCCAAGGTGGGGTGGAACCAGATACGCGCTCGCGAGCTGACCAGTAAGTCAACCCCTATGCACATTCATAAGGAGGGAGGTGTAGTGAAATATGTATAGGTATGAATGTGTGACTAAAATAATTTAACATCTGTCCTGAGACTGCAGGCCTCACAGGGGTAACAGCATATGTTATCCTGAGAAGGCAGTCTCCTGTCTCCAATCTTGCCAGAGGGTCTTGCTAAGAACCAGGAAGGGAAAACGTTTCACACCTTCTGGCTCTTTTGAAGAGAGATGCCAATTACAGCCTGACACTATCTATGAAAAACTTTACACAAAGAGTTTCAGAGGAAATAATATATTCATTGGTGGAGTGGCCATGGTCCAGTCACAAACCAGCAATTATAACATTAACCTGAAAGGCTGGTCTAGAAATTCGACCTCCAGGTTGACTCTATAAAATAGGCCTACACACAAAGAAAGGATGTTCACATGTGGGGGCAGCCTGGAAGCTGATGAGATCCATTCCATGTTTCTCCCTCCCCCAGGGACAGAGAATCAGTATGCAAAGTTTGATATTTCTGTAAGTTACCACTTTATTTTATCACAGTTTTTGCATATTTGTTTGTCACTTTTTATTCCCATATTTTTATACTCCTTTTATTGTAAGCACTGTACCTTTTCTATTAAAGCTTAAAACTTTAATAAGTCTGAACCTCAGATGTTCTAAAGAATCCATAGCTTTAAAGTGTGTGATCCCTATGATTGGCAGACAGTAGTAGTAATATTTCCGGGACTCATCACCCGTGTGTTTGGTGAGTTGTCGCAGGCTCGCAGCGTGTATGAGCGGGGTGTGTGGACTGTGTTGGGGTGTGATTTATGCTCCCATTACAGCATAAGACAGAGGTTGAATGCTGGACTGAGAGAGAGGAGGTAGACTAACCCTTGCAGGTGCAACCCCAAGCCACGTGGTGAGAAGCAGGTATGTGACAAGTCAATACAAACAGAATAATTTATTACAAGTGTTTATTTCTGTTAATGTTGATGATTATGGCTTACAGCCAATGAAAACCCAAAAGTCATTGTCTCAGTAAATTAGAAAACTTTATAACATCAGCTTGAAATGTGGGCCTATTGAAATGTATGTTCAGTAGAAGCACTCAATACTGGGTCAGGGTTCTGTTTGCATCAATTACTGCATCAATGTGGCGTGGCATGGAGGCGATCAGCCTGTGGCACTGCTGAGGTGTTATGGAAGCCCAGGTTGCTTTAATAGCAGCCTTCAGCTCGTCTGCATTGTTGGGTCTGATTTCTCTCATCTTCCTGTTGACAATGACCCCATAGAATCTCTATGGGGATAAGGTCAGGCGAGTTTGCTGGCCAATCAAGCACACTGATAGTGTTGCTTTTAAACAAGGTATTGGTACTTTTAGCAGAGTAGACAGGTGCCAAGTCCTGCTGAAGAATGAAATTTCTATCTCCAAAAAGCTTGTCGGCAGAGGGAAGCATGAAGTGCTCTCAAATTTTCTGGTAGACGGCTATGCTGACATTGGTCTCGATAAAACACACTGGACCTACACCAGCAGATTGCATGGCTTCCAAAACATCACTGATTGTGGAAACTTCACACTAGACCTCAAGTAGCTTGGATTGTGTGCCTCTCCACTCTTTCTCCAGGCTCTGGGACATCTGGGACAAATGAAATGCAAAATTTATTTTCATCTGAAAACAACACCTTGGACCACTGAGCAACAGTCGAGTTCTTTTTCTCCTTGGTCCAGGTAAGACACTTCTGGGGTTGACTATTGGTCATGAGTGGCTTGACACATGGAATGCGACATTTGTAGTCCATGCCCTGGATACATCTGTGTGTGGTGGCACTTGAAGCAATGACTCCAGCAGAAGTCCACTCTTTCTGAATCTCCCCCCAAATTTTTGAATGGCCTTTTCTTAACAATCCTTTCAAGGCTTTGGTTATCCTGGTTACTTGTGTTTCTTTTTCTACCACACTTTTTCCTTCCATTCAACTTTACATTAATATGCTAGGATACAGCACTCTGTGAACAGCCAGCTACTTTTGCTATGACCTTTTGTGGCTTACCCTCCTTGCGGAGTATGTCATTGATTGCTTTCTAGACAGCTGTCAAGTCAGCAGTCTTCCCCATGATTGTGGAGCCTACTGAAACAAGCTAAGGGACCTTTTTATACTGTATAGTTAGGAAGCTTTTGTGCTTTTTTCTTTTAATTATTCTAATTTACTGAGATAATGACACTTGAAATAGATCACTCTATTTCTAATGACCCTATATAATATATGAGTTTCACTTTTTGTTTTGAAGAACTGAAATAAATTAACTTTTTGATGACACTCTAATTTTGTGAGAAGCACCTTTATGTACAGTTAGGTCCATATATATTTGGACAGAGACAACATTTTTCTAATTTTGGTTATAGACATTACCACTAGGGTTGAGCGAAACGGGTCGTTCATTTTCAAAAGTCGCCGACTTTTGGCAAAGTCGGGTTTCATGAAACCCGATCCGACCCCTGTGCGGGGTCGGCCATGTGGTACGCGACTTTCGCGCCAAAGTCGCGTTTCAATGACGCGAAAAGCGCCATTTCTCAGCCAATGAAGGTAAACGCAGAGTGTGGGCAGCGTGATGACATAGGTCCTGGTCCCCACCATCTTAGAGAAGGGCATTGCAGTGATTGGCTTGCTGTTTGCGGCGTCACAGGGGCTATAAAGGGGCGTTCCCGCCGACCGCCATGTTACTGCTGCTGATCTGAGAGGTTGCTGCCGCTTCGTCAGAAGCAGGGATAGCGTTAGGCAGGGTCCATTAACCACCAATCCGCTTGTGCTGTAGCGATTTCCACTGCCCAACACCACCTTCGGTGTGCAGGGACAGTGGAAGCTACATTTTTTTTTTTTTCCCCTCAGCGCTGTAGCTCATTGGGCTGCCCTAGAAGGCTCCCTGATAGCTGCATTGCTGTGTGTACGCCGCTGTGCAAACCAACTGCTTTTTTCAAAGCACAAATCCTCTTGTTCCTTCCTTTCTGCACAGCTATCTTTTTTGTTTGTCCACGCTTTTTATTTAATTTGTGCATCAGTCCACTCCTTATTGCTGCCTGCCATACCTGGCTGAGATTACTGCAGGGAGATAGTAATTGTTGGACACTCCCTGTTTTTTTTTTTTTTTTTTGTGGGAGATTAAGATTGACATTTCTGCTAGAGTGCCATCCCTGTGTGTGCCATCTCTCACTCAGTGGGCCATAGAAAGCCTATTTATTTTTTTGCTTGATTTGGGTTATAAAATCTACCTGAAAAAATCACTACATCAATCAGTGGGAGAAAAATATTGGCCTCAGGGCTTGTGTGCCACTCCTGACTCCTGTGTGCGTCATCTCTCACTCAGTGGGCCATAGAAAGCCTTTTTTTGTTTTATTTGTTTTCTAAATTCTCCCTGAAAAAATCATTTTATTTTATTTGGTTTCTAAATTCTTCCGGAAAAAATCATTTTAATCTATTATTTTTTTTTCCTAAAGTCTCCCTGAAAAAAAACAAAAAACAAATCAGTGGGAGATTAATATTGCCCTTTCTGCTTGTGTGCCAATCTTGACTCCTGGGTGTGCCATCTCTCTCTCTCTCTCTCCAATTGTGGGCCATAGAAAGCCTATTATTTTTTTAGCTTGATTTGGGTTCCAAAATCTACCTGAAAAAATCACTACATCAATCAGTGGGAGATAAATATTGGCCTCTGGGCTTGTGTGCCACTCCTGACTCCTGTGTGCGTCATCTCTCACTCAGTGGGCCATAGAAAGCCTTTTTTTGTTTTATTTGTTTTCTAAATTCTCCCTGAAAAAATCATTTTATTTTATTTGGTTTCTAAATTCTTCCGGAAAAAATCATTTTATTCTATTATTTTTTTTTCCTAAAGTCTCCCTGAAAAAAAAAACAAAACAAATCAGTGGGAGATTAATATTGCCCTTTCTGCTTGTGTGCCAGTCTTGACTCCTGGGTGTGCCATCTCTCTCTCTCTCTCTCCAATTGTGGGCCATAGAAAGCCTATTATTTTTTTAGCTTGATTTGGGTTCCAAAATCTACCTGAAAAAATCACTACATCAATCAGTGGGAGATAAATATTGGCCTCTGGGCTTGTGTGCCACTCCTGACTCCTGTGTGCGTCATCTCTCACTCAGTGGGCCATAGAAAGCCTTTTTTTGTTTTATTTGTTTTCTAAATTCTCCCTGAAAAAATCATTTTATTTTATTTGGTTTCTAAATTCTTCCTGAAAAAATCATTTTATTCTATTATTTTTTTTCCTAAAGTCTCCCTGAAAAAACAAAAAAAAACAAGTCAGTGGGAGATTAATATTGCCCTTTCTGCTTGTGTGCCAGTCTTGACTCCTGGGTGTGCCATCTCTCTCTCTCTCTCTCCAATTGTGGGCCATAGAAAGCCTATTATTTTTTTAGCTTGATTTGGGTTCCAAAATCTACCTGAAAAAATCACTACATCAATCAGTGGGAGATAAATATTGGCCTCTGGGCTTGTGTGCCACTCCTGACTCCTGTGTGCGTCATCTCTCACTCAGTGGGCCATAGAAAGCCTTTTTTTGTTTTATTTGTTTTCTAAATTCTCCCTGAAAAAATCATTTTATTTTATTTGGTTTCTAAATTCTTCCTGAAAAAATCATTTTATTCTATTATTTTTTTTCCCTAAAGTCTCCCTGAAAAAACAAAACAAAACAAAACAAATCAGTGGGAGATTAATATTTACATTTGTGCTTCAGTGACAGTCCTGCGTGTGTGGCATCTCTCTCATTTGTTGCCACCAACAACAGAGTGTGTAACATTGTGCCTGATTTTCGTTGTGGTCTCACTCACCTGTAAAGGGGTAGCTAAATCATACTGAAGTTATAGCTCACCGTGTAAGTTGTGTGACAGCAACAAATACCGTTAGTTTGTTTACGTTTTTAAAACAATGAGGAAGTCTGGTGGAAGAGGTCGTGGCCGGGGGCGTTCATTGTCAGCTGGTAATGAGGGTAGTGGTAGTGGTGGAGCATCAGCTGGTTGTGGGAAAAAAAATATTGCACCTAAGTCTGGAGCTGTGGAGCCACGTTCGTCGTCTGGCTACACAAGGCCTCGAACGCTCCCTTTTCTGGGAGTAGGAAAACCGCTTTTAAAGCCGGAGCAGCAAGAGCAAGTTTTGGCTTATCTTGCTGACTCAGCCTCTAGCTCTTTTGCCTCCTCTCGTGAAACTGGTAAATGTCAAAGCAGCGCGTCGTTAGTGGATGTTCACGGTCAGGGACAAGTCGCTTCCTTGTCCTCTTCAGCAAAAACAACAACAGAGAAGAATGCAGCAGGCGACACAACGGGTTACTCCATGGAGCTCTTTACACATACCGTCCCTGGCTTAGAAAGTGAAGCAGTTAACAGTTCATGCCCATTACAAGTTGAATCTGACATGGAGTGCACTGATGCACAGCCACAGCCAGACTACTATGCTGGTCCTTTGACTCAGACCACAACATTGCCCTCACTGGGTAATGATCAAGAATCAGACCCTGATGAGACTATGTTGCCCCATCACGAACGCTATACCACCGACCGACACGGTGACACAGACGAAGTTGCACACGAGCTACAAGAAGAGGTAATAGATGACCCAGTTCTTGACCCCGATTGGCAGCCATTGGGGGAACAGGGTGCAGGCGGCAGCAGTTCTGAAGCGGAGGAGGAGGGGCCGCAGCAGGCATCAACATCGCAACAGGTTCCATCTGCCGGGCCCGTATCTTGCCCAAAACGCGTGGCAAAGCCAAAACCTGTTGGAGGACAGCGTGGCCATCCGGTTAAAGCTCAGTCTGCAATGCCTGAAAAGGTATCCGATGCTAGAAAGAGTGCAGTCTGGCATTTTTTTAAACAACATCCAATTGATCAGCGCAAAGTCATCTGTCAAAAATGTTCAACTACCTTAAGCAGAGGACAGAATCTGAAAAGTCTCAATACAAGTTGCATGCATAGACATTTAACCACCATGCATTTGCAAGCCTGGACTAACTACCAAACGTCCCTTAAGGTTGTAGCACCCTCGGCCAATGAAGCTAGTCAGCAACGCAACATCCCTTCCGGCAGTGTAGGGCCACCATTTTCCGCACCACCTGCAGTATCTGTGCAGGTTTCTTTGCCAGGCCAAAGCAGTCAGGGTCAGGGAATCACCAGTTTCGTAGTAGGAAACACTGCATCTAGGGCACCGGCGGCAACAATACCATCTCCCACCGTCTCTCAGTCTACCATGTCCACCGGCACCCCCGCTAGTTCCACGATCTCCAGCTCTCCAGTCCAGCTCACCCTACATGAGACTATGGTTAGAAAAAGGAAGTACTTAGCCTCGCATCCGCGTACACATGGTTTGAACGCCCACATAGCTAGACTAATCTCGTTAGAGATGATGCCCTACCGGTTAGTTGAAAGCAAAGCTTTCAAAGCCCTGATGGACTACGCTCTACCACGCTACGAGCTACCCAGTCAACACTTTTTTTCCAGAAAAGCCATCCCAGCCCTCCACCAGCATGTTAAAGAGCGCATCGTCCATGCACTTAGGCAATCTGTGAGCACAAAGGTGCACCTGACAACAGATGCATGGACCAGTAGGCATGGCCAGGGACGTTACGTGTCCATCACGGCACACTGGGTGAATGTTGTGGATGCAGGGTCCACAGGGGACAGCAAGTTTGGTACAGTTCTGCCTAGCCCACGGTCTAGGAAACAGTTGGCTGTAGCCGTTCGCACACCCTCCTCCTCCTCTTCGTCCTCCTGCAGAAGCGAGAGCTCGTCCACAGACCACAGTCGCACAACCACTCCATCCGCAGCTGCCACTGTTGCACACCAGGTCTCCCATTATGGGGCAGCTACTGGCAAACGTCAGCAGGCTGTATTGGCTATGAAGTGTTTGGGCGACAACAGACACACCGCGGAAGTTCTGTCCGAGTTCTTGCAGAAAGAAACGCAGTCGTGGCTGGGCACTGTAGATCTTGAGGCAGGCAAGGTAGTGAGTGATAACGGAAGGAATTTCATGGCTGCCATCTCCCTTTCCCAACTGAAACACATTCCTTGCCTGGCTCACACCTTAAACCTGGTGGTGCAGTGCTTCCTGAAAAGTTATCCGGGGTTATCCGACCTGCTCCTCAAAGTGCGTGGACTTTGCTCACATATCCGCCGTTCGCCCGTACACTCCAGCCGTATGCAGACCTATCAGCGTTCTTTGAACCTTCCCCAGCATCGCCTAATCATAGACGTTGCAACAAGGTGGAACTCAACACTGCACATGCTTCAGAGACTGTGCGAACAGAGGCGGGCTGTTATGTTTTTGTGGGAGGATACACATACACGGGCAGGCAGTAGGATGGCAGACATGGAGTTGTCAGGTGTGCAGTGGTCGAAGATTCAAGACATGTGTCAAGTCCTTCAGTGTTTTGAGGAATGCACACGGCTGGTTAGTGCAGACAACGCCATAATAAGCATGAGCATCCCCCTAATGCGTCTGCTGATGCAAAGTTTGACGCACATAAAGGATCAGGCGTCTGCAGCTGAGGAAGAGGAAAGCCTTGATGACAGTCAGCCATTGTCTGGCCAGGGCAGTGTACAGGACAAGTTAGCGGGCGAAGAGGAGGAGGAGGACTAGGAGGATGATGGGGATGATTATATTTTTAATGAGGAAGCTTTTCCGGGGCCACTGGAAATTGGTGGCGCGGCAAGGCCGGGTTCTGGTTTTTGGAGGGACACAAGTGACGTGGATTTGCCTGAAACTGCCCCTCAACCAAGCACAACCGCAGATTTGAGAACTGGAACTTTGGCCCACATGGCGGATTATGCCTTACGTATCCTCAAAAGGGACACACGCATAACTAAAATGATGAACGATGACGATTACTGGTTGGCCTGCCTCCTTGATCCTCGCTATAAAGGCAAATTGCAAAATATAATGCCACATGAGAACTTGGAACTAATATTAGCAACCAAACAATCAACTCTTGTTGACCGTTTGCTTCTGGCATTCCCTGCACACAGCGCCCGTGATCGTTCTCACACGAGCTGCAGGGGCCAGCAGACCAGAGGAGTTAGAGGGGCAGAAATCAGAAGTGGCGTTGGCCAGAGGGGTTTTCTGACCAGGTTGTGGAGTGATTTTGCTATGACTGCAGACAGGACAGGTACTGCAGCATCAATTCAAAGTGACAGGAGACAACATTTGTCCAGTATGGTTACAAACTATTTTTCATCCCTTATCGATGTTCTCCCTCAACCGTCATTCCCATTTGATTACTGGGCATCAAAATTAGACACCTGGCCAGAATTGGCAGAATATGCATTGCAGGAGCTTGCTTGCCCGGCAGCTAGTGTCCTATCAGAAAGAGTATTCAGTGCTGCAGGTTCAATACTAACAGAAAAAAGGACTCGTCTGGCTACCCAAAATGTAGATGATCTAACCTTCATTAAAATGAACCACAACTGGATTTCGAAATCTTTTGCCCCACCTTGCCCGGCTGACACCTAGCTTTCCTATGAAAAGGTCTTGCCTGTGGACTATTCTGAATGCCTTTTCCAATCTCGTAATTTTCTGCACCTGATTGTCCAGCATACGACATGTTTACACCTCACTAAATAGCCAAACTCCCCACACGGGGCCGTGGTATCGACACTTGGCGACAGCACCCGTGAGAGTGCTGTTTGTCTGAAGAGGTGGGTGTGCCCACTTTTGGTCGACGGCACTGCCACTGGGTCCCTCCTAGTACAATAAAGTGTCTCTGGCGGTGGTGGTGCGCACCCAACGTCAGACACACCGTTGTAATATGAGGGGCCCTGGGCCTGTACCGCCGGCCACAAGACAGTTCCCCCCCCCCCAGCTCAAACAGTGCTCTACCACTTGCAAAATTATCTCACAGCTCCACCAATGTTTAGTCTATGCGCTGACATCCTTCAATGCCTGCCACTGACAATACCATTGTATTGTCATTTTTGTTATTTTAGGCCTTCGATGCCTGTCTGCGGTCACTCCTTCCACTATGCCTCCACTGACCACACCACTGCTGCCCATGTACCCCTGGAACCAATTTAAAATTGCCTACAGCCATGTGTTATTATTTTAGGCCTTCGATGCCTGTCTGCGGTCACTCCTTCCACTAGGCCTCCACTGACCACACCACTGCTGCCCGTGTACCCCTGGAACCAATTTAAAATTGCCTACAGCCATGTGTTATTATTTTAGTCCTTCGATGCCTGTCTGCGGTCACTCCTTCCACTAGGCCTCCACTGACCACACCACTGCTGCCCGTGTACCCCTGGAACCAATTTAAAATTGCCTACAGCCATGTGTTATTATTTTAGGCCTTCGATGCCTGTCTGCGGTCACTCCTTCCACTAGGCCTCCACTGACCACACCACTGCTGCCCGTGTACCCCTGGAAGCAATTTAAAATTGCCTACAGCCATGTGTTATTATTTTAGGCCTTCGATGCCTGTCTGCGGTCACTCCTTCCACTAGGCCTCCACTGACCACACCACTGCTGCCCGTGTTCCCCTGGAACCAATTTAAAATTGCCAACAGCAATGTGTTATTATGTTAGGGCTTCGATGCCTGTTTGCGGTCACTCCTTCCAATAGTTCTCCACTGACCAGACCAATGCTGGCCGTGTACCCCTGGAACCCAGCTGAAAGTGCATGTAGCCTCCTTTTTTTCTTTGCTTTATATTTAGAAAGCCCAGATGAACTACGCTGTGCAACGGTTCAAGCTACCCAGTCGACATTTCTTTTGCGAGAAAAGCCATCCCAGCCCTCCACCGGCATGAAAAAGTCTGCATTGTCATAGCACTCAGGCAATCAAACAGTAGAAAGGTGCACCTGACAAGAGACGCATGGACCAGTAGGCATGTCCACAAAAAGTTACGTGTCCATTACGGCGCACTGGGTTAATGTGTTGGATGCATGGTCCACAGGGGACAGCCTACAAAGTCTGTCTGCAGTCCCTAATTCCAATTTTCCTCCGCTGACCACACCACTGCTGCCCGTGTACCCCTGGAACCAATTTTACAGTGTCTACAGCCTAACTTTTGTTATGTTAGGCCTACTACGCCTGTCTGCGGTCCCTCCTTCCAATACTCGTCCACTGACCACACCACTGCTGCCCGTGGACAACTGGAACCTATTTTTAATTGCATAGAGCATCCTTTTTTTAATAGTAGGCGTACAAAGTCTGTCTGCGGTCCACTATTGAAATTGTCCTCCACTGCCCAGAGCACTGCTGCTTGTGTACCCCTGTAACTTTTTTAAGCTGCAGTGAGCCACATTTTTGGGTTAAGTCCTACTACCTGTGTCTGTCTGAGCCACTCAATTCAGCTGTGTTCCTTTGAAAAAAGCTGAGCGTCAATAGTCTTGTTTTCAGCCTCTAGGAATTTTAAAACTGCATTGGGGGTACAACTTTGGTAGGGCCTACTAACGGTGTCTGCCTCCCCAGGTTTCCTCGCCATTGCTTCGATCTTAATGCTCTCGTTTAGTAGTTGTTGGAAACTACACTGCATTAGGCCTACAAATTGGGTATGGGGTGTAGAGAGATGGTGTGTTCCACTCCAAGGTGTTCTCCAGGTTGCCTTTCCTGAGCTTCGATCTTCCGGCTCTCGTTTAGTAGTTGTTTGAAACTACGCTGCATTAGGCCTACAAATTGGGTATGGGGTGTAGAGAGATGGTGTGTTCCACTCCAAGGTGTTCTCCAGGTTGCCTTTCCTGAGCTTTGATCTTCCGGCTCTCGTTTAGTAGTTGTTGGAAACTACACTGCATTAGGCCTACAAATTGGGTATGGGGTGTAGAGAGATGGTGTGTTCCACTCCAAGGAGTTCTCCAGGTTGCCTTTCCTGAGCTTCGATCTTCCGGCTTTCATTTAGTAGTTCTTGGAAACTACACTGCATTAGGCCTACACATTTGGTATGGGGTGTAGAGACGGTGTGTTCCACTCCAAGGTGTTCTCCAGGTTGCCTTTCCTGAGCTTCGATCTTCCGGCTCTCGTTTAGTAGTTGTTGGAAACTACACTGCATTAGGCCTACAAATTGGGTATGGGGTGTAGAGAGATGGTGTGTTCCACTCCAAGGTGTTCTCCAGGTTGCCTTTCCTGAGCTTCGATCTTCCGGCTCTCGTTTAGTAGTTCTTGGAAACTACACTGCATTAGGCCTACAAATTGGGTATGGGGTGTAGAGAGATGGTGTGTTCCACTCCAAGGTGTTCTCCAGGTTGCCTTTCCTGAGCTTCGATCTTCCGGCTCTCGTTTAGTAGTTGTTGGAAACTACACTGCATTAGGCCTACAAATTGGGTATGGGGTGTAGAGAGATGGTGTGTTCCACTCCAAGGTGTTCTCCAGGTTGCCTTTCCTGACCTTCGATCTTCCGGCTCTCGCTTAGTAGTTGTTGGAAACTACACTGCATTAGGCCTACAAATTAGGTATGGGGTGTAGAGAGATGGTGTGTTCCACTCCAAGGTGTTCTCCAGGTTGCCTTTCCTGAGCTTCGATCTTCCGGCTCTCGTTTAGTAGTTGTTGGAAACTACACTGCATTAGGCCTACAAATTGGGTATGGGGTGTAGAGAGATGGTGTGTTCCACTCCAAGGTGTTCTCCAGGTTGCCTTTCCTGAGCTTCGATCTTCCGGCTCTCGTTTAGTAGTTGTTGGAAACTACACTGCATTAGGCCTACAAATTGGGTATGGGGTGTAGAGAGATGGTGTGTTCCACTCCAAGGTGTTCTCCAGGTTGCCTTTCCTGAGCTTCGATCTTCCGGCTCTCGTTTAGTAGTTCTTGGAAACTACACTGCATTAGGCCTACAAATTGGGTATGGGGTGTAGAGAGATGGTGTGTTCCACTCCAAGGTGTTCCCCAGGTTTCCTCGCCAATGCTTCGATCTTCATGCTCTCGTTTAGTAGTTCTTGGAAACTACACTGCATTAGGCCTACAAATTGGGTATGGGGTGTAGAGAGATGGTGTGTTCCACTCCAAGGTGTTCTCCAGGTTGCCTTTCCTGAACTTCTATCTTCAGGCTCTCATTAAATTGTGGTTAAACGGAACAACTGCATTTGGCGTACTAGTTGGTTTGGGGCCTACTATCGGTGTCTGCCACTCCTTGCTGTTCTCCTGGTTTCTTGTCCTGAAATTCCATTTTCAGGCTCTCGTTAAGTAGTTGTTAATGTTAGACTGCATTTGGCCTACTAGTTGGGTTGGGGCCTACTATCGGTGTCTGCCACTCCTTGCTGTTCTCCTCAACTGAACAAAGCTGGGCCGCCTGTTTACTACGGTTGCCAATTTTGAACTGCATGTCGACTACTTACTGATTTGGGCCTACTCTCTGTGTCAGCCTCTCATTCCAGTTGTCCTCCACTGCAATGCCCCCTGGTTAGTCCTGTGTTACCAATTTTGAACTGCATTTAGCCCACTTTATTCTTTGGGCCTATATCTGTGTTTCCTCCTCATCCTGCCCATTGCCCAGCCAGTGATAGATGAGTCTGCTGGTACATTGACCCATAACGCAAAATTCCCCGTGCACGCTACACAGCAAGATTGTGACCCTGCTGAAAGTCAGGTTCCTCTTCCCGCATACCATACCACCTTACACGGGGACAAAGAGGAAGGTGCAGATGAAAGTGCAGGTTCCTTCATCAGGTGGGGGGAGGAATACTAGTTGGCGACGTCACTGGCACAGGGCCTCTCATAGTACGCAAAAGTGTTGCTGCCGGTGGGAGGCGCCCCCGCCGTGCAAACACACCGCTGTACTTTGAGGGGCCCTGTGCCAGTGCCAACGCCAACGAGTGGGCCCCCCCTGCTTGCTCAGGATCACAGCACTTGCAAAGTTGAAATACTTACCTCTCCCTGCTCCACTGCCGTGACGTGGTCCAGATTTACTGGGCCCACTAATTACTTGAACCAGCCCTACCCCCCACAACTTTAGCCAAATGACCCCCAATTTCAAATGCCTTCCAATTATTATAAGGTAAATTATGATTGACAAGCTTCTTTAACAAGAATGGATGTTTTTGCCATTAAAATGGGCAGTGTAGGTGTTTTCCTGGCCTCCACTCACTGCCGACTATGCTCCCCCATTGACTTGCATTGGGTTTCGTGTTTCGGGCGATACCCGACTTTTCGCGATAATCGGCCAATTCCACTCGACTCGACTTCTAAGATAGTCGGGTTTTGCGAAACACGGCTCGACTCTAAAAAGGTCAAGGTCGCTCAACCCTAATTACCACAATGAAATTTAAACAAAACAATTCAGATGCAGTTGAAGTTCAGACTTTCAGCTTTCATTTGAGGGTATCCACATTAAAATTGGATGAAGGGTTTAGGAGTTTCAGCTCCTTAACATGTGCCACCCTGTTTTTAAAGGGACCAAAAGTAATTGGACAGATTAAATTATTTTAAATAAATGTTCATTTCTAGTACTTGGTTGAAAACCCTTTGTTGGCAATGACTGCCTGAAGTCATGAACTCGTGGACATCACCAGACGCCGTGTTTCCTCCTTTTTGATGCTCTGCCAGGCCCTCACTGCGGTGGTTTTCAGTTGCTGTTTTTTGTGGGTTTTTCTGTCTGAAGTTTAGTCTTTAACAAGTGAAATGCATGCTCAATTGAATTGAGATCAGGTGACTGACTTGGCCATTCAATAATATTCCACTTCTTTGCTTTAATAAACTCCTGGGTTGCTTTGGCTTTATGTTTTGGGTCATTGTCCATCTGTAGTATGAAACGACGACCAATCAGTTTGGCTGCATTTGGCTGGATCTAAGCACACAGTATGGCTCTGAATACCTCAGAATTCATTTGGCTGCTTCTGTCCTGTGTCACATCATCAATAAACACTAGTGACCCAGTGCCACTGGCAGCCATGCAAGCCCAAGCCATCACACTGCCTCCGCCGTGTTTTACAGATGATGTGGTATGCTTTGGATCATGAGCTGTACCACGCCTTCGCCATACTTTTCTCTTTCCATCATTCTGGTAGAGGTTGATCTTGGTTTCATCTGTCCAAAGAATGTTCTTCCAGAACTGTGCTGGCTTTTTTAGATGTTTTAGCAAAGTCCAGTCTAGCCTTTTAATTCTTGATGCTTATGAGTGGCTTGCACCGTGCAGTGAACCTTCTGTATTTACTTTCATGCAGTCTTCTCTTTATGGTAGATTTGGATATTGATACGCCTATCTCCTGGAGAGTGTTGTTCACTTGGTTGGCTGTTGTGAAAGGGTTTCTCTTCCCCATGGAGATTATTCTGCGATCATCCACCACTGTTGTCTTCTGTGGGCACCCAGGTCTTTTTGCATTGATGAGTTCACCAGTGCTTTCTTTCTTTCTCAGGATGTACCAAACTGTAGATTTTGCCCCTCCTAATATTGTAGCAATTTCTCAGATGTTTTTTTTCTGTTTTCGCAGCTTGAGGATGCCTTGTTTCACCTGCATGGAGAGCTCCTTTGACCGCATGTTTACTTCTCAGCAAAACCTTCCAAATGCAAGCACCACACCTCAAATCAACTCCAGGCCTTTTATCTGCTTAATTGAGAATGACATAACGAAGGGATTGCCCACACCTGTCCATGAAATAGCCTTGGAGTCAATTGTCCAATTACTTTTGGTCCCTTTAAAAACAGGGTGGCACATGTTAAGGAGCTGAAACTCCTAAACCCTTCATCCAATTTTAATGTGGATACCCTCAAATGGAAGCTGAAAGTCTGAACTTCAACTGCATCTGAATTGTTTTGTTTAAAATTCATTGTGGTAATGTCTATAACCAAAATTTGAAAAATGTTGTCTCTGTCCAAATATATATGGACCTAACTGTATATACTAGATGGTGGCCCGATTCTAACGCATCGGGTATTCTAGAATATGCATGTCCACGTAGTATATTGCCCAGTGACGTAGTATATTGCCCAGCGACGTAGTATATTGCCCAGTGACATAGTATACAGCACAGAGCCACATAGTATATTGCCCAGTCACATAGTATATTGCCCAGTTACGTAGTATAGTGCTCAGTGACGTAGTATATTGTCCAGTGACGTAGTATACAGCACAAAGCCATGTAGTATATTGCACAGCGACATAGTATACAGCAGAGCCACATAGTATATTGCACAGCCCACGTAGTATACAGCACAGAGCCACGTAGTATATTGCCCAGTCACATAGTATATTGCCCAGTCACGTAGTATATTGCTCAGTGACGTAGTATACAGCACAGAGCCACGTAGTATATTGCACAGCGACGTAGTATACAGCACAGAGCCACGTAGTATATTGCACAGCCCATGTAGTATACAGCACAGAGCCACGTAGTATATTGCCCAGTCACATAGTATAGTGCCCAGCGACGTAGTATATTGCCCAGTCACGTAGCATACAGCACAGAGCCACGTAGTATATTGCCCAGTCACATAGTATAGTGCCGAGTTACGTAGTATATTGCCCAGTGACGGAGTATACAGCACAGAGCCACGTAGTATATTGCACAGCGACGCAGTATACAGCACAGAGCCACGTAGTATATGGCACAGCCCACGTAGTATACAGCACAGAGCCACGTAGTATATTGCCCAGTCACATAGTATATTGCCCAGTTACGTAGTATATTGGCCAGTGACATAGTATACAGCACAGAGCGACGTAGTATATTGCACAGCCCATGTAGTATACAGCACAGAGCCACGTAGTATATTGCCCAGTCACATAGTACATTGCCCAGCGATGCAGTATATTTCCCAGTCACGTAGTATACAGCACAGAGCCACGTAGTATATTGCCCAGTCACATAGTATATTGCCCAGTTACGTAGTATATTCCCCAGTGACGTAGTATACAGCACAGAGCCACGTAGTATATTGCACAGCCCACGTAGTATATTGCCCAGTCACGTAGTATATTGTCCAGTCATGTAGTATATTGCCCAGTGACGTAGTATACAGCACAGAGCCACGTAGTATATTGCACAGCGAGGTAGTATACAGCACAGAGCCACCTAGTATATTACCCAGCTACGTAGTATATTGCCCAGTTACGTAGTATATTGCCCAGCTACGTAGTATATTGCCCAGCCACGTATGTCACAGGTTAAAAAATAAAAAATAAACATACTCACCTTTCGATCCGAGGGCCCCTTGTAGTTTTGTCGGCAGCTTCCGGTCCCAGGGTGTGATGACGTCGCGGTCACATGACCGTGACGTCATGGCAGGTCCTTCTCGCGCAGGACCTGTGATGACGTCGTGGTCACATGACCGTGACGTCATGGAAGGTCCTTATCGTGCAGGTGCGCAGGAACTGTGATGACGTCGCGGTCACATGACCATGACGTCATGGAAGGTCCTTGTCGCATACCATCTTTAGCACCGGAGGAGCGAGGAGCGGGAAAGGCGCCGGAGGGTGAGTATATGATGATTTTTTACTTTTTTTTTATTATTTTTAACATTAGATCTTTTTACTATTGACGCTGCATAGGCAGCATCAATAGTAAAAACTTGGTCACACAGGGTTAATAGCAGCGGTAACGGAGTGAGTTACCCGCGGCATAACGTGGTCCGTTACCGCTGGCATTAACCCTGTGTGAGCGGTGACTGCGGGGAGTATGAAGCAGGCGCTGAGTGCAGGGGAGTAGGGAGGGACTAATCGGACTGTGGCCGTCGCTGATTGGTCGCGGCAGCCATGACAGGCAGCTGGCGAGACCAATCAGCGACTTGGATTCCATGACAGACAGAGGCCGCGACCAATGAATATCCGTGACAGACAGAAGGACAGACAGACAGACAGACAGAAAGACGGAAGTGACCCTTAGACAATTATATAGTAGATTTTTAATAGTAAAGAACATTTAAAAAGGACTAGTTGTGTTTAGAACATCTTTTTCTAATTTGTTTTTAACTTAAACCCCTTCACGACCTTGGGTGTATCCATAAGTTTAGATAGGTACTTACCGACCTTGGATGTATGGATACGTCCTGGCGATTTTGCATGCACAGAGGCTGTGTGCTCGATCGCAGCCGGATATCAGCTCATTCTGACGGTGGACACCCAGCACTCAGTGCCAGGAGCAGTGCCCGCACTGCTCCCGACACTGTAACTCCTTGTCGATCACACCATTTAAACTGTAGTCAGAGGTAGGGCCCTCTGATCGGCACCCCCACAACGCTATTGCAGCGCCCCAGAGATTTGGTCATTGCAGTAATGTCGCTCTGCCACTAAGGGGAGTGATGGTACGTCTGACTGCACTAAAGAAGTTCTACTGACCAGGTATCACCAAGCATACATTACACTTCACACTCCGGCCGCTAGGGGGAGTAAAAGGCTTTATTTATTGGGCCACTCCTCACATTGGTAAAACTAGGGGTTGGACAGGAAGTTAGTCAGTAGGAAGCCTGGGAGAGCTCCAGGGAGGACCTGTCAGAACTGGGAAATCTGGCAGGTACCTAGCGAAAGGACAGATTGTTACGGAACCGTATATAAACCAAAACAAAAAACAGAGATCCCTAAAAAATAACTTTTAATAGTATCATTTAAAACGACTATATTTATCCAAGATATCAATAAAACAGTATTAAATGTACCTAGTGGACCCTAGAACGAACTACAATGAGTCCTACCTGGCAGTGGAGGTTGGCACCCTACTTTTCTGCGGTTGGCTCCCCCACTCCTCGACGACTTACCCTTTCAGGCCCTATTAAGGACCTAAAATAAAGGAAAGGCTAAATAGGCCCTCTTATCAACACCTAGACAAGTACCCTGCCTACCAGTGGAGGTTGGCACCCTAATTTGCTGTGGTAGGCGCCCCCACTCAACGGCGGCTAGCCCTAGGATCCCTAATAATCCCTATAGTTCGGGATAGACAAAAAGATTTTGTCCCACAAACACCACCGATACCCGTAGAAAAAAACACAGAAACAAATAATATAATAAAGCCAAAAAAAAGTGAACTCAAAAATAACAAAAAAAGAATATAACTGTATTCAATAGATGTATCATAGAGGGTAAGCCAAAGATGCTATGATGGAAGCAATATATCCCTCCAGATAAATATTGATATAACCCAAATACGGGTATACTGGGTGCAATAATATTAATGTCCACAGACAATAACCCAGCACTTAATTGAAATCCACTCTTGTGACACTACATAATATACCAAATGCTCAATATAAAGTAGCAAGTAGTGTGTGTCCATAAATATGGCGCCACCACCATGACAAAGAGTGGACAGAAAGACAACTTAAGAGACAGCAACTGGGATCACAGTCACCACTTGGTAATAGAGTGGCAAAGGCTCATCAGAGTATAAAGCATGAAGCTACAAGGACACAATCGTCCTGATAATGCAAAAATAGACAGTCAGGATTAGACATCACCAGTGTACTCATCTATTTGCTGTATTCTCATGATTAGGATCCAGCTGCTGCCACAAAATACAGAGCGGTTACATATAGATGGACATTACCAGCATCTGTCAAATGGTCCCCAAACAATGCCCGACGCGTTTCCCCCCCATAGGGAATGGCGGGGGTTCATCAGGGGTAATATATTCATGCACAAGATGAAAGTACTGTTGCGGCAAGCGCCACTCACCAAAACCGCCTTTTTATGTAGAAACAGGGCGCACATCGGAAGCGTCAGTGGGACTGTGCCGGAAATGACGCCGCCAAGACGCCCCGGGTGCAAGGTGCCACATCATGCAAGCCCGGCCACAAGAAAATGGAGGAACGGCCAAAAAAACGGCCTCACAACTATGGCCGATTTAGACCGCGCATGCGCATACAAGCGCTCTCTGAACAGAAGTAAAGCGCCAGCGCATGCGCACTAGAAAGTACCAGCAGATGCTAGGCAATGATAATGCTCCACTAGAGGCCGACCAAGTAATATAAGGCAGAGCACCGCATAATGCTAGCTTGGCCCAGCCACAAGAAAATGGAGAAGCGGCCAAGAAAAGGGCCTCACAACTATGGGCGATTTAAACCGCGCATGCGCATAAACGCGCTCTCTGAACAAAAGTAAAGCGCCAGCGCATGCGCACTAGAAAGTACCAGCAGATGCTAGGCAGTGATAATGCTCTAAAGGCCGACCATGTAATATAATGCAGAGCGCCGCATAATGCTAGCTTGGCCACAATAAAATAATGGAGCGGCCAGAAAAAAGGCCACAAAGCTATGGCCGAATCTGAGCGCGCAAGCGCTGAACACAAAAGCAAAATGAATACGATAACCTTGCTGTAATAGCAACAGCGCATGCGCACTGTAACACCCAAGTAAATGCTAAAAAATGTGTCAATACCAAAGGCTATCAATGCATCACAGTAATACCACTAAAGTGGTCAGTAGAATATAAACCTCGTAAATGGTAAGTGGCCAATTGGACAAATCTACACCAAATAAATAAAGTCAAAATAATACAAAATAATAAAGAAAGTCGAACAATGCGACCGTAACTATACAAAAATTATATTACCCAGTTACGTAGTATATTGCTCAGTGACGTAGTATATTGTCCAGTGACGTAGTATACAGCACAAAGCCATGTAGTATATTGCACAGCGACATAGTATACAGCAGAGCCACGTAGTATATTGCACAGCCCACGTAGTATACAGCACAGAGCCACGTAGTATATTGCCCAGTCACATAGTATATTGCCCAGTCACGTAGTATATTGCTCAGTGACGTAGTATACAGCACAGAGCCACGTAGTATATTGCACAGCGACGTAGTATACAGCACAGAGCCACGTAGTATATTGCACAGTCCATGTAGTATACAGCACAGAGCCACGTAGGTGGAGGAATTTCTTTTACAAAAATGATTTACAGAAATGTCAACAACTGGGTATCTCGGCTGAGGACCTAAATGATTTTGAAATCCTTACGGAGCTTAGTGAGGAAGGCAGCAGGGTCGCTGGTGAGGGTCCCTTCTCGGATCTTAAACCAACTAGCAGTAGAATGCCACCATCCTGTGATTTTGGCAGTATTGACGTTTTCCAGAAATTGGTGACGGATGAGATTAATAATATCATTCCAAGCTTAGACTCGACTCATCCTAATTTGACACATTCAGAGAGGAAGTCTTTGAATGACCTTAAGAATAATACATCTTTAGTCATTAAGCCTTCCGACAAAGGTGGTAATACTGTCATTATGGATCACGAGAAGTATATTGAAATGTGTATGTCTATTCTATCTGATGTATCATCTTATGAAATATTAAAGGGTGACCCGACGGCTGACTATACTGCTGAATTATCTAGGCTGTTGACACGGGCCTTTGAGTCTAAACTTGTATCTAAAAATGAATTTAGTTTTCTTTTACCTAAGTTCCCTATGGTATCAACTTTTTATGCTTTACCTAAAATCCATAAGGGGTACTGTTGTGAATTCTGTGGTTGAGCTCCCTCCTGTGGTCACAAGTGGTACTTCGGCTGATTCTGTCTATGGGCTTCCGTTGGTGGATGTGAGTGGTACTGCGGCTTCTGAGTTTCCTTCCTCAGGTGATGAGGTTAAGTCGTTAGGTGCTGCTCTATTTAACTTCACCTAGTGCTTTGATCCTGGCCTCCAGGCAATGTTCTAGTATTGGTCTTGCTTCCTCCTGGATCGTTCCTGTGGCCTTTCTATCCTGCATAAGCTAAGTTTTGCTTGTGTTGTTTTTGTTTGCTGTTTTTTTCTGTCCAGCTTGCTATATTGGTTTTTCTTGCTTGCTGGAAGCTCTGGGACGCAGAGGGAGCACCTCCGTACCGTTAGTCGGTGCGGAGGGTCTTTTTGCCCCCTCTGCGTGGTTGTTTGTAGGGTTTTGTGTTGACTGCAAAGCAATCTTTCCTATCCTCGGTCTGTTCAGTAAGTTGGGCCTCACTTTGCTAAATCTATTTCATCTCTGCGTTTGTAATTTCATCTTAACTCACAGTCATTATATGTGGGGGGCTGCCTTTTCCTTTGGGGTATTTCTCTGAGGCAAGGTAGGCTTATTTTTCTATCTTCAGGGCTAGTTAGTTTCTCAGGCTGTGCCGAGTTGCATAGGGAGCGTTAGGCGCAATCCACGGCTGCCTCTACTGTGGTTGGATAGGATTAGGGATTGCGGTCAGCAGAGTTTCCACGTCTCAGAGCTCGTCCTATGTTTTTTGGTTATTGTCAGGTCACTTTGTGTGCTCTGAACTTCAAGGTCCATTGTGGTTCTGAATTACCTATTCATAACAGTACTGGAGGCCCAAAGTACTAATGCTCCTCAATAGAGGGAAAAAAGAAGTTCTGAGACCATATTTTTTTTCTTTGCACTGTGTTTTGCCTTTTTTTTCCCCTAGACATTTGGGTGGTTCAGGACACAGGTGTAGTGATGGACATTAAAGGTCTGTCTTCATGTGTGGATCATCTCACTGCAAGAGTACAAAATATTCAAGACTTTGTGGCTCAGAATTCTATGTTAGAACCAAGAATTCCTATTCCTGATTTGTTTTCTGGAGATAGAGCTACATTTCTGAGTTTCAAAAATAATTGCAAACTGTTTCTGGCTTTGAAACCTCGCTCCTCTGGTGACCCAGTTCAACAAGTTAAGATCATTATTTCTTTATTACGTGGCGACCCTCAAGACTGGGCATTTTCCCTTGCGCCAGGAGATCCTGCATAATGTAATATTGATGCGTTTTTTCTGGCGCTCGGATTACTGTACGATGAACCTAATTCAGTGGATCAGGCAGAGAAAAATTTGCTGACTCTGTGTCAGGGTCAGGATGAGATAGAGATTTATTGTCAGAAGTTTAGAAAGTGGTCCGTGCTCACTCAATGGAATGAATGTGCGCTGGCAGCTATTTTCAGAAAGGGTCTCTCTGAAGCCCTTAAGGATGTCATGGTGGGATTTCCTATGCCTGCTGGTCTGAATGAGTATGTCTTTGGCCATTCAGATCGGTCGACGCTTGCGTGAGCGTAAATCTGTGCACCATTTGGCGGTATTATCTGAGCATAAACCTGAGCCTATGCAGTGCGATAGGACTTTGACCAGAGCTGAAAGGCAAGAAAACAGACGTCAGAATGGGCTGTTTCTACTGTGGTGATTCCACTCATGCTATCTCCGATTGTCCTAAGCGCACTAAGCGGTTCGCTAAGTCTACCACCATTGGTACGGTACAGTCGAAATTTCTTTTGTCCGTTACTTTGATCTGCTCTTTGTCTTCCTATTCTGTCGTGGCATTTGTGGATTCGGGCGCTGCCCTGAATTTGATGGCCTTGGAGTTTGCTAGGCGCTGTGGGTTTGTCTTGGAGCCCTTGCAGTGTCTTATTCCATTGAGAGGAATTGATGCTACGCCTTTGGCCAAGAATAAGCCTCAGTATTGGACCCAGCTGACCATGTGCATGGCTCCTGCGCACCAGGAGGATATTCGCTTTCTGGTGTTGCATAATCTGCATGATGTGGTCGTGTTGGGGTTGCCATGGCTACAAGCCCATAACCCAGTATTAGATTGGAAATCAATGTCTGTGTCCAGCTGGGATTGTCAGGGGGTACATGGTGATGTTCCATTTCTGTCTATCTCATCATCCACCCCTTCTGAGGTTCCAGAGTTCTTGTCTGATTACCGGGATGTATTCGATGAGCCCAAGTCCAATGCCCTACCTCCGCATAGGGATTGTGATTGTGCTATCGATTTGATTCCTGGTAGTAAGTTTCCTAAGGGTCGACTGTTTAATTTATCTGTACCTGAGCACGCCGCTATGCGGAGTTACGTAAAAGAATCCTTGGAGAAGGGTCATATTCGCCCGTCGTCATCGCCATTGGGAGCAGGATTTTTTTTTGTGGCCAAGAAGGATGGTTCGCTGAGACCTTGTATTGATTACCACCCTCTTAATAAAATCACGGTCAAATTTCAGTACCCCTTGCCGCTGCTATCTGATTTGTTTGCTCGGATTAAGGGGGCTAGTTGGTTCACCAATTTAGATCTTTGTGGTGCATATAATCTTGTGCGTATTAAACGGGGCGATGAATGGAAAACTGCATTTAATACGCCCGAGGGCCATTTTGAGTACCTGGTTATGCCATTCGGACTTGCCAATGCTCCATCAGTATTTCAGTCCATTATGCATTACATCTTCCGAGAGTACCTGGATAAATTCCTGATTGTATACTTGGATGATATTTTGGTCTTCTCGGATGATTGGGAGTCTCATGTGAAGCAGGTCAGAATGGTGTTCCAGGTCCTGCGTGCTAATTCTTTGTTTGTGAAGGGATCAAAGTGTCTCTTTGGTGTTCAGAAGGTTTCATTTTTGGGGTTCATTTTTTCCCCTTCTACTATCGAGATGGACCCTGTTAAGGTCCAGGCCATTTATGATTGGACTCTGCCGACATCTCTGAAGAGTCTGCAAAAGTTCCTGGGCTTTGCTAATTTTTATCGTCGCTTCATCTGTAATTTTTCTAGTATTGCTAAACCATTGACCGATTTGACCAAGAAGGGTGCTGATGTGGTCAATTGGTCTTCTGCTGCTGTGGAAGCTTTTCAAGAGTTAAAGCGTCGTTTTTCTTCTGCCCCTGTGTTGTGTCAACCAGATGTTTCGCTTCCGTTCCAGGTCGAGGTTGATGCTTCTGAAATTGGAGCAGGGGCTGTTTTGTCACAAAGAGGTTCTGATTGCTCGGTGATGAAGCCATGCGCCTTCTTTTCCAGGAAGTTTTCGCCTGCTGAGCGAAATTATGATGTTGGCAATCGAGAGTTGCTGGCCATGAAGTGGGCATTCGAGGAGTGGCGTCATTGGCTTGAAGGATCTAAGCATCGCGTGGTGGTCTTGACTGATCACAAGAACTTGACTTATCTCGAGCCTGCCAAACGGTTGAATCCTAGACAGGCTCGTTGGTCGCTGTTTTTCTCCCGTTTTGACTTTGTGGTTTCGTACCTTCCGGGCTCTAAAAATGTGAAGGCGGATGCCCTGTCTAGGAGTTTTGTGCCCGACTCTCCGGGTTTGTCTGAGCCGGCGGGTATTCTCAAAGAGGGAGTAATTATGTCTGCCATCTCCCCTGATTTGCGGCGGGTGCTGCAAAAATTTCAGGCTAATAAACCTGATCGTTGCCCAGCGGAGAAACTGTTTGTCCCTGATAGGTGGACGAATAAAGTTATCTCTGAGGTTCATTGTTCGGTGTTGGCTGGTCATCCTGGAATCTTTGGTACCAGAGGTTTAGTGGCTAGATCCTTTTGGTGGCCGTCTCTGTCGCGGGATGTGTGTTCTTTTGTGCAGTCCTGTGGGATTTGTGCTCGGGCTAAGCCCTGCTGTTCTCGTGCCAGTGGGTTGCTTTTGCCCTTGCCGGTCCCGAAGAGGCCTTGGACACATATCTCTATGGATTTTATTTCGGATCTCCCCGTCTCTCAAAAAATGTCTGTCATTTGGGTGGTTTGTGATCGCTTCTCTAAGATGATCCATTTGGTACCCTTGTCTAAATTACCTTCCTCCTCTGATTTGGTGCCATTGTTCTTCCAGCATGTGGTTCGTTTACATGGCATTCCAGAGAACATCGCTTCTGACAGAGGTTCCCAGTTTGTTTCGAGGTTTTGGCGAGCCTTTTGTGCTAGGATGGGCATTGATTTGTCTTTTTCCTCGGCTTTCCATCCTCAGACAAATGGCCAGACTGAACGAACCAATCAGACCTTGGAAACATATCTGAGATGCTTTGCTTCTGCTGATCAGGATGATTGGGTGTCCTTTTTGCCGTTGGCTGAGTTCGCCCTTAATAATCGGGCCAGCTCGGCTACCTTGGTTTCTCCGTTTTTCTGCAATTCTGGGTTCCATCCTCGTTTCTCTTCAGGGCAGGTTGAGTCTTCGGACTGTCCTGGTGTGGATACTGTGGTGGACAGGTTGCAGCAGATTTGGACTCATGTAGTGGACAATTTGACCTTGTCCCAGGAGAAGGCTCAACGTTTCGCTAATCGCAGACATTGTGTGGGTCCCCGACTTCGTGTTGGGGATTTGGTTTGGTTGTCATCTCGTTATATTCCTATGAAGGTTTCCTCTCCTAAGTTTAAGCCTCGTTTCATTGGTCCGTATAGGATTTCTGAGGTTCTTAATCCTGTGTCTTTTCCTTTGACCCTTCCAGATTCTTTTTCCATCCATAACGTATTCCATAGGTCATTGTTGCGGAGATACGTGGCACCTATGGTTCCATCTGTTGATCCTCCTGCCCCGGTTTTGGTGGAGGGGGAGTTGGAGTATATAGTGGAGAAGATTTTGGATTCTCGTGTTTCGAGACGGAAACTCCAGTATCTGGTTAAGTGGAAGGGTTATGGTCAGGAAGATAATTCCTGGGTCTTTGCCTCTGATGTCTATGCTGCCGATCTTGTTCGTGCCTTTCATGTGGCTCATCCTGGTCGGCCTGGGGGCTCTGGTGAGGGTTCGGTGACCCCTCCTCAAGGGGGGGGTACTGTTGTGAATTCTGTGGTCGAGCTCCCTCCTGTGGTCACAAGTGGTACTTCGGCTGATTCTGTCTATGGGCTTCCGTTGGTGGATGTGAGTGGTACTGCGGCTTATGAGTTTGCTTCCTCAGGTGATGAGGTTAAGTCGTTAGGTGCTGCTCTATTTCACTCCACCTAGTGCTTTGATCCTGGCCTCCAGTCAATGTTCTAGTATTGGTCTTGCTTCCTCCTGGATCGTTCCTGTGGCCTTTCTATCCTGCGTAAGCTAAGTTTTGCTTGTGTTGTTTTTGTTTGCTGTTTTTTCTGTCCAGCTTGCTATAACGGTTTTTCTTGCTTGCTGGAAGCTCTGGGACACAGAGGGAGCACCTCCGTACCGTTAGTCGGTGCGGAGGGTCTTTTTGCCCCCTCTGCGTGGTTGTTTGTAGGGTTTTGTGTTGACCGCAAAGCAATCTTTCCTATCCTCGGTCTGTTCAGTAAGTTGGGCCTCACTTTGCTAAATCTATTTCATCTCTGCGTTTGTAATTTCATCTTAACTCACAGTCATTATATGTGGGGGGCTGCCTTTTCCTTTGGGGTATTTCTCTGAGGCAAGGTAGGCTTATTTTTCTATCTTCAGGGCTAGTTAGTTTCTCAGGCTGTGCCGAGTTGCATAGGGAGCGTTAGGCGCAATCCACGGCTGCCTCTAGTGTGGTTGGATAGGATTAGGGATTGCGGTCAGCAGAGTTTCCACGTCTCAGAGCTCGTCCTATGTTTTTTGGTTATTGTCAGGTCACTTTGTATGCTCTGAACTTCAAGGTCCATTGTGGTTCTGAATTACCTATTCATAACAGGGTACAATCCCCTTAAGGGCCGGTCTATAGTATCAGGGGTTAATTCTTTGTCCCAAAACTCGAGCATATATCTGGATAGACTTTTAAGACCTTTTGTCACGGCCTTGCCATCCTATATTAGGGATACGAGTGACTTGTTAACAAAACTGGAGGGGATCACGGTTGAACCTGACACTATCATCGCCTCCATTGATGTGGAGGCGCTGTACAGTAGTATTCAACACAAGGATGGTCTTAAGGCTATTGGGCATTACATCAGTAGCAGAGGCGTTCATTGTGGACGTCATAACACATTTCTTTTGGAGCTTCTTGATTTTGTGTTACAGCGTAACCATTTTCTGTTTGGCGGGAAGTACTACCACCAGCTCAGGGGCACAGCGATGGGGAGCCCTTGTGCTCCTACTTACGCTAATTTGCTCCTGGGCTGGTGGGAGGACACATTGATCTTTAAAGATGAGGATGAGATCTGGAGCCCCTGGATTATTTTCTGGGGCCGATTTATCGATGACATCCTGGTCCTCTGGAGGGGTGATGCTTGTTCCTTTTCTGCTTTTGTGGCATATCTCAATACTACCATTGAAGGCTTATTTTTTACCTTTGAGATTGGGGGACATAGCATAAACTTCCTTGATGTCAACATTTGCAGACAAGTGGATGGCTCTCTCAGCACAACTATTTTTCGTAAATCAACAGCTACAAATAGTTTGCTGAGATGGGAGAGCCACCACCCCTTTCCGCTGAAGAGGGGTATCCCCAAAGGGCAGTTCCTGCGACTTCGTAGGAACTGTTCCTCCCTTAATGACTTCGAGAGGAAGTCGCTGGAACTTGGGGACCGGTTTAGGGTAAGGGGCTATCCGCAGGATGTGATAGACTCTGCTTACCATGTAGCACTGAGATCTAATAGATCATCCCTGTTGGTACCAAAGACTGAAACCGAGGCGTCAACCATCACACGGCTTATTGGTACTTTCGATGATCAATCCAGTGGGGTCTATGAGATATTTAAGCGACATTGGCAGATACTCAATCTGACCCTGTTATTGGCAAGTTTGTATCCTCCCATCTGTCAATTACTTATAGAAGGGGGAGATCTATCAAGGACAGTGTCGTTCATAGTCACTTTATCCCTCAAAAAAAACAGAGTACGTGGCTTGCCAATAGATCCACAGGTACCTTTAAATGCGGGCATTGTTCCTTTTGTAAATATATTGACGTGTCTAAGACCTTCAGGAGTTCGGCTACAGGCAGGATCTTTTCTATTAGACAGTTTGCCAATTGTAGAACGACTGATTTGGTGTATCTCTGTACGTGTTCTTGTCCCAGGGATTATGTTGGTAAAACGAAACGTGAACTACGTGTCTGCATGAGTGAACACCTTGGAGATATTAGACACAATAGAGATACACCATTAGCGAGACACGTCAACATCGAACATGGGGGTGATAGTGGTTGTCTCTCATTTAAGGTCATTGAAGTAATCACTCCTACGGTCAGACTCGGAGATTTTGACAAAAAAATATTACAACGTGAATCCAGGTGGACATACTTACTTAAATCTGTGAGCCCTCTGGGCCTTAATGAGCAGTTGTCCTTTGCTAGTTTCGTGTAGCCATGTAGGGTGGGTCTCTGTATTTATTCTTGGCCACTTATATTTATAATTTATGTATAGTTATGGTCGCATTGTTCGACTTTCTTTATTATTTTGTATTATTTTGACTTTATTTATTTGGTGTAGATTTGTCCAATTGTCCACTTACCATTTACCAGGTTTATATTCTACTGACCACTTTAGTGGTATTACTGTGATGCATTGATAGCCTTTGGTATTGACACATTTTTTAGCATTTACTTGGGTGTTACAGTGCGCATGCGCTGTTGCTATTACAGCAAGGTTATCGTATTCATTTTGCTTTTGTGTTCAGCGCTTGCGCGCTCAGATTCGGCCATAGCTTTGTGGCCTTTTTTCTGGCCGCTCCATTATTTTATTGTGGCCAAGCTAGCATTATGCGTCGCTCTGCATTATATTACATGGTCGGCCTTTAGAGCATTATCACTGCCTAGCATCTGCTGGTACTTTCTAGTGCGCATGCGCTGGCGCTTTACTTTTGTTCAGAGAGCGCGTTTATGCGCATACGCGGTTTAAATCGCCCATAGTTGTGAGGCCGTTTTTTTGGCCGTTCCTCCATTTTCTTGTGGCCGGACTTGCATGATGTGGCACCTTGCACCCGGGGCGTCTTGGCGGCGTCATTTCCGGCACAGTCCCACTGACGCTTCCGATGTGCGCCCTGTTTCTACATAAAAAGGCGGTTTTGGTGAGTGGCGCTTGCCGCAACAGTACTTTCATCTTTTGCATGAATATATTACCCCTGATGAACCCCCGCCATTCCCTATGGGGGGGAAACGCGTCGGGCATTGTTTGGGGACCATTTGACAGATGCTGGTGATGTCCATCTATATGTAACCACTCTGTATTTTGTGGCAGCAGCTGGATCCTAATCATGAGAATACAGCAAATAGATGAGTACACTGGTGATGTCTAATCCTGACTGTCTATTTTTGCATTATCAGGACGATTGTGTCCTTGTAGCTTCATGCTTTATACTCTGATGAGCCTTTGCCACTCTATTACCAAGTGGTGACTGTGATCCCAGTTGCTGTCTCTTAAGTTGTCTTTCTGTCCACTCTTTGTCATGGTGGTGGCGCCATATTTATGGACACACACTACTTGCTACTTTATATTGAGCATTTGGTATATTATGTAGTGTCACAAGAGTGGATTTCATTTAAGTGCTGGGTTATTGTCTGTGGACATTAATATTATTGCACCCAGTATACCCGTATTTGGGTTATATCAATATTTATCTGGAGGGATATATTGCTTCCATCATAGCATCTTTGGCTTACCCTCTATGATACATCTATTGAATACATTTATATTCTTTTTTTGTTATTTTTGAGTTCACTTTTTTTTGGCTTTATTATATTATTTGTTTCTGTGTTTTTTTCTACGGGTATCGGTGGTGTTTGTGGGACAAAATCTTTTTGTCTATCCCGAACTATAGGGATTATTAGGGATCCTAGGGCTAGCCGCCGTTGAGTGGGGGCGCCTACCGCAGCAAATTAGGGTGCCAACCTCCACTGGTAGGCAGGTACTATTGTAGGTGTTGATAAGAGGGCCTATTTAGCCTTTCCTTTATTTTAGGTCCTTAATAGGGCCTGAAAGGGTAAGTCGTCGAGGAGTGGGGGCGTCAACCGCAGAAAAGTAGGGTGCCAACCTCCACTGCCAGGTAGGACTCATTGTAGTTCGTTCTAGGGTCCACTAGGTACATTTTATTGATATCTTGGATAAATATAGTCGTTTTAAATGATACTATTAAAAGTTATTTTTTAGGGATCTCTGTTTTTTGTTTTGGTTTATATACTTTTCTGAGATTCCGGATTATTTGTGATTGGGTCTTTTGGCTTTTGTTACGGAACCGTACCTGCACTACCTTGCGGCGGTATCTAAAGAAAGGACGCAAAGCGGAGGATATTGTGGACAGTGAGAAAACAAAATCAAGTACATAGGAGAGCCAGTAGGAGTCGTGCCCCGAGAACGGCAACATCCTACTGAGGCGCATAGCCGGTGACCGGAGCACCGAGGAAGTAACAGTCTCTACGCATTACTTCAAACAGCGGCAGGACAGTTAATTACAGGTTGGCTGTCTACCATATAACACCTAAGAAGGACATAGGAGGCAATCGTGGGAGAGGGGCGACACTAGGGTTGCAGACAAGGATATAACATCTGAACTGACATCAAGCGATTTTTTATCGTCCGAACAAAGCGAAACCGAAGGCACAATCGGAGGGGCCGAAGGAGGAGATACCGCAAAAAGGAAACGGAACAAGAACTACAGGGTCTGGTCTCCCAAATACAGGCGGGAGACACGACAGAACAGGAAATATTAGGATCCTCTGATACGCCGATTGGCGTTGCAATTCCCGGTAAGCTTTCTATTATTAACCTGTCCTCCTATACTCTCTCCGCAGTAGAAACTTCGGTATTGGAGAGGGGCCTCTCCTTTTGTCCCATGAACATCATGGACAAATTTACGGTAATCAAGGATGTTTACCTTTTCTGCAGACAGTTGGCGTTTAAACTTTTATATCATCAACCATCAATTGTGGATGACCTACCCTTGGGGGAACGACAAGTCTTTAGAGATCTACTGGACCTTTTGGAGGAAGGAGACAGAGGACAGTCACGGAGAAAATTCCCGGGTAGGTTGCCCTCACAGGCCACACCCTCTTTATCTCTGTTTCCAGCCATTCACAGTTTTTTCAATGCAGTATGTGATGAGATACACTCCTTAAAATTGGACCCTAACAAGGGGAGAAATCTAAGTAAGGCTGAGGAGAAGGCCATTATCAAACTTGGCAAAAACAGGGAGTTTGTCATTCGAGAGGCCGATAAAGGGGGAAACTTGGTAGTGTGGCCTACAGAACTATATCTGGATGAGGTAAAGCGCCAACTGTCGAATTCTGATTGTTATCAGGTCTTACCTTCGGACCCCTCTGATGTATTTAGGGCTAAACTGGATCGTTTATTAGACTCGGCATTCACTGGCAACACCATAAACAAACGCGAAAGGGATTTTATGACCAACCATCATCCAAGAGTACCGACCTTTTACCTAATCCCGAAAATTCATAAATCTGTACAGACACCTCCAGGTAGACCTATTGTGTCCGGGATTGGGGGCCTCCTGGAGCGCCCGTGCACTTACATTGACTTCTTTTTACAGCCTCTTGTCGGGTCTTTGGATTCTTATGTTAAGGATTCCACATTTTTGGTTCACCAACTACAAGACTTGAGAGTTCCAGCTGGTGTTTTCTTCATCACATTAGACGTAGAGTCTTAACTCTGTATAGATACATAGTGGAGGAATTATCTATCTGCGCCCTCTACAATGATATAAGATCTTGCACATGTGCGAAGTGCCCAGATTTCAAAATTTTGATTTATGTGAGAACTCCTGGCATTTATGTACAGGGGGCGATTTAGTTATGACTTTCTGGCCCACTACAATCTTGCTTTTGCCATGAGTGTGGCAAGTGGGCGGAGCACTGTTACAACCACTACTACTATACTGTGAGTGTCTGGTTAAGACACAGTATAGGAGGAATTTCCTCATGCGTCTATGTGTGCTTTCTGGTATTTCGCCTAATGCTAGATTGCGGAGTAGGGGGTAGAGGGTGGACCTGTACCCCTTACTAGGCTGTGTGAACATATGGATGTGCGAAGCACCATAGCGCTTGAGATGTGATGTATTTCTGAGCCCTTTAAATGTATGTGTGTGTGAGCTGTAATATGGGCCAGACAAGCGTCTGCGTGTCCATAGCAACCCGGCTCTAGCTATGATGACTCTAAGCGGGCGGAGTTTGTGTTACATGCCCAATAGCAACCGAGCCCTAGCTGTGACGATATCAAGTGGGCGGGGGGTTGCTAAACGCTCATGGCAACCGGACTTAGACGCAGCGCAGAGGGGACGCCCTCGTGCGCATGCGCTGATAGAACTCTTTAGACGCCAGGAAAGGGAATTCAGCGCCGACTCTCTCCATGCCTCCTCCGGTAAGCAACTCAGCTGCCGCTACTTTGTGTGATTGCTTTATATAAAAGGACACAACTTACCAGCAAGAGACACCCCTGACGAAGCCACTGTGTGTGGCGACACGCGTCGGGTCAGCACACCTCCTGTCTTCCACTCCCCAGGTGGCTCTGTGTGCGCTCTGCAGCTCTGGTTGTCACCACGCTACTATGGATCTCTTGACTATTTAGGCCTGGTGGCCTTGGTAATGTGTTAGCAAGCGTCTTTTTGGATAACGCTACATTTTCCATTGTTTGAGGCCGCTTATGGGGGTACATTGTGTGTTATTGGGTCAGTGGACATTCAGCCTGTAATGAGACTGATGGACGTGATCTGCTTCTACACCACGTATACACCATTCAATAGATAAACGTGTTGGTATTGCATTATTTACTGGCTCCCCCTTTAAGTGTTGTACTATATGCCTATATAGATTTCTCTGTTTACTGATGTTGCTAACTCGTTATGTAATTTTTCAAGGGGCCTTTTTTCACTCTTCCATTGTGCTGAGTATTGTTCACATAGACATCACAGTTATAATTACCACTGTTACATGTATATATGTTATTCATATGAGATATTATATGTAAAGGGGTGTGGATATTCAGGGGGTTTGGCCCTATTATAGGCCTAGGTTACGTGTTTGTAGGTCACATGGTTGACCGATTTTAAATGTTTTTAATATTTGTTCTCTGTTGATGTTTTGTGTCCATGTTGTATATTTGTATGAAATAAAAATTTATATATTTTTTCATGTGATCCATGCCTTAGGTGATCCCCTTTTATGGTCTATTCTTTTTCTTCTTTTTGTATAATGGTATATTGTAGTTAGACCTGGTTGGATCCCTTTAGAAATTGTGGTGCCCCCTCTCTTTGTTTAATATAGGGTTCCAGAATAACTCCAGGCCTACCTGTCATAAAGGTGCGTCCTAGCCATAACATACCTGGGGGACGGAGAAAAGAAAGATCTAGAAAGAACGAGAACAGAAGTTGTGAGGACTATCCTGAATGCTCAGCAGGGAAGCACTACAACACACAGGCGCTAATGGGTAGACACTGATTTCCACCTGCAAAGGGAACTCTGGATGTGCCTTCGGACCGGCCGGTCTCAGACAGCCCTGTTGACAGTGCCCTAGATTGAGGATCCTGAAACCTTCAGTAAAAGGTAAAGAAACTGAACCCTGTGTCCTCGTTATTCCTCGCACTACGCACCATCACCCTTTATTGGATGCCCCTTAGTAGGGTCACGGACCGGCTCCAGCCACCGTGACATCCCCAGAACTGAGCCAGCAGAGGACCGGTACCGAGTAACCCGCGGCCCTGCGTCTGGAGGCGATCCACTATCACGGGGGACCGATCATTGCCATGGTGACCCGATGTCATCATGATGACATCTGGGTCACCAGGCTCTAGCAAGATAGTTAGATCATGCACAGTGCATAATCTAACTAACTTCTGTATGCAGGGACGTCAACTCATCCCTCAAAAAACAAGCCCTCACAAGCCCTCTTTCAGAAGAATTATGGAAAAATTATAGCTCTCAAAATATGGCGATGAGATTTTGCAATAAAAAGTGTTTTTTAGTGTGTGAGAGCAGCCAAACAGAAAAAAATATATAAATCTGGTATCGCTGGAATCACACCAACCCGAAGAATAAAGTCATCTAATCAATTATACCACAGAAGGAATGATGTAAAAAATAATTAAAAACAATTCTTCACCTGCTGTCAATTTTTTCCATTCTGCCTCCAAAAAGATCTTAGTAAGGCTCGGCTCACATTTATCCTGTGCTCTATGCTGAGCGCTTACACTAGGGGTTTCCATGTAAATCTCTGAAATATGTGATTCGGGAAAAACCCCAGGTGGAAGATTCCCTATAATGAGGCAGATGGAGGCACCGTGGACGCCATCTGTCTGCCTTTGATCCAGTGGTGTCCGTCTTTTTTGTTGTTCATAAAAACTAAGTCCAACACAGTTTTGTGCACTTCTGAAAAGAAGGACCACTCTGAACAGAGGTCAGTCAAAGTCCAGAGTAACTCTGCTGCCTCATTATAGTTTATCGATCGCTTGGTTGTTTCATCTGAATCACATCACTTGGAGATTTAGATGAAAACCTAAAAGTAAGTGCTCAGCGTAGAGTGCAAGATAAATGTGATCCCAAAAATTATGTAAAATGCTCTCAAACAAAGCTTCAAATCAATCCACACAAAAAACAAGTGCTCACTCGGGTCTGTCATCTGTTATTGGAAATATAGGGGCTTCCAAGTTACTGGTAGTGCAAAGGTTCTGGAAAAGTAAAATGGTTCCTCACCCCGCCAAAAGAAATTCAGCAAATTCTGCACTCCCAAATCCAAATGCCCCCTCCCTTCTTGGCCCCAGTGTGCCTAAACCACATTTAGCATCCACATGTTTGGCATTTCTGAGCGATGAGAGCCTGCCTAATTTATGGGTGCATATCTTCAGAAGCATAAGTTGGTATCTACAATGTCCTGGTCACTACAATGTACTGGGGACTACAACATACTGGGGACTATAATGGCAGTGTGCAATTTTCACTCAGCAAAATCCACTGCATTTTGTTTCTGGAAAACACCCATGGAGTCAAAATCACTACACCTGTAGATAAAATCACAAAGGGGGTCTAATTTCCAAAATCGGATCACTTGAAGGGGGATTCTGCTTTTCTAGCACTTAGGGGCTCTGTATAGGGAGTCCATAAACTATTCTAGGAAAATCTGCGGTCCAGGAGGCAAATAACTCTTCGTCCCTTCCAAGTTTCACCATATGGCTATGCAGTACTGTATAGCCACATATGGGGCATTTCTATATTCAACAGAAATTGTGGGACAAATTTTGGTGCCATTTTTGCCCATTTTCCCTAGTGAAAATGTAAAATATGGTGCTAAAGCTAAATTTTGGTTGTAAAAATGTAATTCATTTTTACTGACTGCCCAATGGTATAACATTCTGTGACACACCTGTGGTGTCAATATGATCAGTGCACCCCTAGATGAATTAATTGACAAGGGTAGTTTGTAAAAAGGGGTCACTTATGAGGATTCTGCTGTTCTGGCACCTCAAGGGCTCTGCCAGTGTGACATGGTACCCTCAAACCAGTTGTAACATCCCTGCTGGCATCACTGCATGGCTTCCCATCTCTCATCTTACTCCACTCCGTGCCGTGCCATGCTGTGAGTTCTGTCCTCTGCTGGCTCCTTGCTCTGTGCCTCCTTGCTTGCTGCATACTTCCTGGCTGTATGCTTAGGGCGGCAGCCCCTGCCAATTCCTGAATCTTAGGCCGGAGTCACACTTAACCCATGAAAAATTGTTCTGATTCTCTCGCCCGAGAATCGCACAAATCTTCTCCATATGATGATTTGTGTGCAATCCGTTTGCAATGCGAGGATGCGATTTTCTCACACCTATGTATCCGTCTACATCCATATGACATGCGTATGGCTTTACATTGAATTTAATGGCTTGATGGGCTGAAATGAGAAAAATATGTGTATATTTCTCGCAAGTCACACTGATGGTTTGTATGGTGTGCGATTTTTTCTCACACACATAGACTTGCATTGGCGAGACTCAGCCGATATACGCTTAAAATCGCAGCATGCTGCGATTTTACTCGCACGCTGAATACGAATACGCCCGAGAAAAAAACGGTGATCTGAGTTTCCTCATAGATTAATACTGGTCTGAGTGCTATGCGATGTTTTATCGCATAGCACTCATCCCTATTATATCCTAGTGTGACTCCGGCCTTATAGAGACAATGTGCACCTTCCTAAGGTGTCCCCAGCCAATTGCTAAGAGGCATCAGGTATTTAAGGCATCTCCACCCATAGGGAGAGGTCTGAGCAACAATCTTTCTCAGTCTGTATTCTAATACTGAGTTGCCAGGCCCTGTCCTGTTTTCTGCCTCCCTGGGGGCTGCATACCCAGGCCCATTTCTGCGCTCTTCGTGTCTAGTTTACGTCACCCTGGGGGCTGTATACCCAGGCCTGAATCCATGGTCCTGAACTTGTTCCTGTGTTTATCCTTGTCTGAACTTCGTCCTATACCTGTACCTGTTGTATCCTTGTCTGTTGCCCTCCCTACTCAGTTGTGTGTATCCTTGTGTCCACTCTTTCTGCTCTGCTCGCTGCATCCTGTGGTTCTGCTCTGCTCTGCTCTCCGCCTCCTGCGGTTCTGCTCTGCTCTCCACTTTCTGCAGTTCTGCTCTGCTCTGCTCTCCTCCTCCTACGGTTCTCCTCTGCTCTCCGCCTCCTGCGGTTCTGCTCTGCTCGGCGCATCCTGCGGCTCTGCTGTGCCCGCCGCATCCTGCAGCTCCGCTCTGCTCACCGCATCCTGCAGCTCCGCTCTGCTCACCGCATCCTGCAGCTCCGCTCTGCTCTGCTCGACGCATCCCGCAGCTCTGCTCGCTGCATCCTGCAGCTCCGCTCTGCTCTCCGCAACCTGCGGTTCTTCTCTCATCCCGCATCCTGCAGCTCTGCTCTAGTCACGCCTCCTGCAGCTCTGCACTCCACATCCTGCAGCTTTGCTCTGCTCCCGCTCCACACCTTTTGTGTCTTTGGCCTTCTAGTCTGAACTGGTTCCTTACAGATAGTACTGGTTCCTACCTGCTCCCTTATCCGACTCATACCTGCCTGTGTTCCTGCCTACCCATTACAGTCCAGATTAATCCAGTCTGTTCCGTGCCCACCTGCCTGCCAGAGTGCCAGCCATGCCCGCCGCCTGCCTGTCAGAATGCCAGCCGTGCCCGCATGCCTGCCAGAGTGCCAGCCTGCCTGCCAGAGTGCCAGCAGTGCCCGCCTGCCTGCCAGAGTGCCAGCTGTGCCCGCCTGCCTGCCAGAGTGCCAGCCATGCCCGCCTGCCTGCTAAAGTGCCAGCCGTGCCCACCAGCATATCAGTCATGCCCGTCTGTACTTGCCCGCACTTGTCCCTAGAGTTTCGTCCCCCAGTGGGATCAGCTGCTACAGTCAGATACCGCCCTGGAGTGGTACCTTTTAGCTACCTGCCGCACAAGCCTGACCTCACCACTAGAGGCTCCAGTGAACACCAAGGTAGCTGCTTATTCATGCCCCTCCAGGGTAGTCTGGTTTGTAGTACAGTGGGGCCACAGTCCTTGCTCGCACTACCCAGTCAGGGTGTGAGCATTACACCAGTCCAGCAAAATCTGAACTCCAATATGGCGTTTTTTTGGAGTCCATTTTGTCCCGTTACCGTTGTGAAAATAGAAAAATTGGGGTTAAAATAACATTTTTGTGTAAAAAATGGGATTTTTTAAATTTCCACAGCTCTATGTTATAAACGTCTGTGAAGCATCTGGGGGTTCAAGGTGCTCACCACACATCAAGATAAATTAACTGAGGGGACTAGCTTCCAAAATGGGTTCACTTGTGAAGGGGGGTTTTGCTGCTTGGGCACATTAGGGACTCTCCAAACGCAACATGGAGTTTGCTATTTATTCCAGCAAATTTTGCATTCAAAAAGTAAAATATCACTCTTTCCATTCTGAGCCCTGTTGTGCACACAAACAGTAGATTTCCCACACATATAGGGTATCAGTGTACTCAAGAGAAATTGCACAACAAATTGTACAGTGCTATTTTTCCTGTAACCCTTGCAAAAATAAAAAAATTGGAGTTAAATTAAAATGTTTGCGGGAAAAATATGTTTTTTTTAATTTTTATTTCTCTATGTTATAAACTTCTGTGAAGCAACTGTGGGGTTCACTACACATCTAGATAAGTTCCCTGAGGGGCCTAGTTTCCAAAATGGTGCCACTTGTGTATGGTTTCCACTGTTTAGGAACATAAGGGGCTCTCCAAATGCAGCATGCCATCTGCTAATACTTCCAGCAAATTTTACATTCAAAAAGTCAAATGGTGCTCTTTCCCTTCCGAGCCCTGCTGTGCACCCAATCAGTAGTTTTTTTCCCCATATATGGGGTATCAGCGTACTCAGGACAAATTGCACAACATATTGTATGGTGCAATTTATCCTGTTACCTACGGGAAAATGCAAAATTTGAGACTAAAAAACATCTTTATTGGAAAAATTAGATTTTTTTATTTTTACGGCTAAACATTATAAACTTCTATGAAACACCTGGGGTTTCAAGGTTGTCTCCACTCATCTAGATAATTTCCCTGAGGGATCTAGTTTCCAAAATGTTGCAATTTGTGGGCAGTTTCTACTGTTCAGGCACATCAGAGACTCTCCAAATGCGGCATGGCATCTGCTAATTATTCCAGCAAATTGATATTTTTTATTTTTACAGCTAAACATTATAAACTTCTGTGAAACACCTGGGGTCTCAAGCTACTCAGCACTCATCTAGATAAGTTCCCTGTGGGGTCTACTTTCCAACATGGTGTCATTAGTGGGTGGTTTCCACTGTTTAGGCACATCAAGGGCTCTCAAAACGTCACATGGTGTTCGCTAATTATTCCAGCAAATTTTACATTCAAAAAGTCAAATAGTCAACATTTACCAACGTTTGAACGGGATGTGCTTGGGGCATAAAACAGTCTCTGTGACCCCTTACACTTGTGCAACACATTTTTTGTTTCTTTTTTTCCTATTACCCTTGCATAATAAAAATTGGGGTCTAAAGTAAAATTATTGTGAAAAAATGTTAAAAGTTAATTTTTCCCTCCCATATTCCATTCATTCCTGTAAAGCACCATAAGGGTTATTGAACTTCTTGAATGTGGTTTTGAATACTTTGAGTGGTGCATTTTTTATAATGTTGTCAATTTTGGGTATTTCCTGTATATAGGCCACTCAAAGTCACTTCAAATGTAATGTGGTCCCTAAAAAATGGAGTTGGCAATATGTTACATAAAACCTAGTATTACACAGGGACAAGAGGAAATCACACATCATCTCTCATGTCTCTGCAACCTGTCAGCTCCCCGCCTGGTTAAATTAAGAGTCTGGAGCTTTCACTTTAATTAATGACATATTGGGCTGTGTGGTTGAACAACTTGAAATTAACCCTGAATCACTGCTGTGGCTGAGATCCAGGGTGTGCTATTTTTTTAATAACCAAGATGTATCTTGCAGATTTTTTTATTTTATTTTTATTCTATTCTGGTGTACGTAATCAGGCAGGCAGCCTTTTTTTTCTAAGATATGCTCCCAGGGAGCTACATGGAAGTAAGGGAAAATAGTCAAGAGATATTAATTGACTATTATTGGAAAGTTTCCTAGGCATATTCTGTGATCTTTGCAGAGATCCTTTTGCAGGGAGGGGAGTATAGGAGCTGTATTCATCACCTTGTTCATGTAATATATGTGTAAGTGATACCTTCTATTGTAATCCTGTCTGGGGTGATAGTGAGATGACTTCTGAAAAGGGATCTTTACAGAACAGGAACGGAAAGTGGACTATTGGTGGCCTGAGTAAAAAATGAAACATTTCCATGTTTCTGGTGGTAATCCTTGTACTGTGACCTATTTTTTTCATTATTGTCACATCAGTATATGCAGCAATTCGTTCCTTTGACTTCAAAGTGTACTGTGATATCAGTGAGTTGTTATTTCTGTAAGTGCATACACCATCCTTGAATCATTTCAATCATGGACTTGATTTAGGATTTTGTGCTTCTATTGCTTGGTTTAAGCTTATTTAATTAAATGCATATTTTTATTTGTCTGTAGCAATCCTGCACAACTTGATAAATAAAGAATTAAAAATAAAATATATAAAACTTGAACAAAAAAAAAATGAGAAAAAAAAAAAGAAAATGTATCAAGTGAAAATAATCATACTGTAGTTTCTATACAATAAAAAAAGGTTGCTTTGTGGTACTCAAATGTCAGCACACTGCCCATGGGTTCTAATCTATACATTATTGATTTTTATGTATGAACATCCTGTCTTCTCAAATCGTATGTCTGAAGTTTAGTTTATTCTATATGTCTGGCTCTATAAATAGAGCTAAATCATTGTGCAATCATTACACTAAATTGGGAACGCTGACATATTGGCAGGCCTTTTACCATAAACACAAATACCTAAAAACGCTTGTATGTACAGTATATACATTCTGGAGTCATAAAAGGATTTGTTTTTGTTTTTTTACATTTTGATGACTTATACTTAAAGAAGTTGTCAGTGTTTAGCACTGTTGTTTTGCAGTGCTGAGGTCCTCAATTTAAATCCCACCAAGGATTGCAATCATGACAGGTCTTAAATGTTTGGGGATAATTTTGAGTGTAGTCAAATCCATCTCCCCTTGGGCTGCCAAAATGTTTGTTACAAGCTCACAAGTGCGTATACACAATTCCCGGGATGTAAGGCCCACAAATGTCAGTTTACACGTCCAGGTGATGTAATAGATGACATGGGTGGTGCTACTAGAAATATAATCCGTCATTTGAAATTCCTTTGCGCCATTGCGGATGTAAATTATGTGTCTGGCTGCAGATTATTACATGCCAGACAATCTTCACATGGGTAGAAGACCCGAGAAGCGTGGCAGCGCGAAACGGCCGTCATCTCCTGACACTACTGTTCTCCCTGTGGGACCCTGCTGTTATTTTAATGCCACAATAAAGACTAAGAATTCATTTGGATGGTGAGTGCTCTTTTTTTGCTTTTTGTTTTTGCACTTCACATGGGTAGCATCCCCATTTGCATCTGCCTGCGTTAAAGATATTTGGCAATTTTATCACATAGTGGCTCCTCATCATAACATCCCTGAGATTTCTACCAATCCTGGCAGTCACCAGGGGGAAATCAGGAAGCACCCTAGATAACCTGGTTAGAGTTTTTAATGTTATCTAATGTTTATTAAATGGTTTGCATGGTCTCCCATTGATGATTGAATGCAGAGATATAACGTATTGCATGTTTGGAGCGCTCCCAGACACAGGGCCGCGGGGTACTCGGTACCGGTCCTCTCTGTCTCGGTTCTAGGGTTGTCACGGTGGCTGGACCCGGTCCGTGACCCTGCTAAGGGGCGTCCAATGAAAGGTGATGAATGTTTGGCAAGGTGTCATGACGCCACCTGTGGTATTCGGTCAGGGTGACCGGCGCTGCTTGGGGCCCACTGGGGTGGTGTTATGGCAGCTAGATGGTATACCTTCCCACAGGTGAAGTATATCCCCAGGGCTTCCCAGTAGTATAGGAGGTGATGATGCGAGGTGCGGTTAATAACGAGGACACAGGGTTGCAGTCTCTTTACCTTTTTACTGAAGGCTTCGGGATCCGCAATCCAGAGCACTGTTAACAGGGCTGGCTGAGACTGACCGGTCCGAGGGCACATCCAGAGTTCCCTTTGCAGGTGGAAATCGTTGCCTACCAACTAGCGCCTGTGTGTTGTAGTCCTTCCCTGCTGAGCACCACGGGATAGTCCTCACAACTCTCATATCAGTTCTTTCTCTTCTCCGTCCCCCAAGTTTATCTGGCTAGGACGCACCCATATGACGGGTAGGCTCGGAGCTATTCTGGAACCCTAGAGACGCCCCTCTCCACGTTTGCCCCCTATGTCTGCTTAGGTGATTTAAGGTAGGCAGCCAACCTGTAATCAACTGTTCTGCCGCTGTTTGAAGTAATGCTTGGAGTCAGTTACTTCCTCGGCGTTCTGGCCACCGGCTACGTGCCTCAGTAGGATGTTGCCGATCTCGGGGCACGACTCCTACTGGTTCTATCTCCTTGTGCTGTGATCTCATTTCTCACTTCTCCACAATATACTTCGCTTCGTGTCCTTTCTTAGGATGCCGCCGCAGGGTAGCGCAGGTGCGGCTCCATCACGTTCTGTCCATTCTGCTAGGTACCTGCCAGGAACCCACCCCTGACAGGTCCTCCCTGGAGCTCTCCCAGGTTGCTTTCTCTCTAACTTCCTATCCAAGACCCAGTTTTACCAGAGTGTGAGGAGTGGCCTAATACATAATGCCTTTTGCTCCCCCTGGTGGCCGGAGTGTGAAGTGTAATGTGTGACTGTGATACCTGGTCAGGTGAACTCCTTTAGTGCAATCAGACATAACATCACTCCCCTGAGTGGCAGAGCGACATTACTGCAACGACCAGGACTCTGGGGCGCTGCACTCCCCCCCCCCGGTTAAATCCAGTACTCCCAGACTGGGAAAAGAAGAACAACAATAGATGTTAGAAAAAGACATACAAAATTTTGAAATGCTTTGAACAATGTAAATATTACAATGCTTCCCTTTATGGGAGGTGAGGTCACTTGAACGTTAGAAACAGAAACATATTGAAATCTTTTAAATAACATCCTAATCTACTGACTATAAATAATTGCTATTACCCAGCTGGGAATTCTATCTACTAAGTGCAAATTTTGAACAATAATTTAACGTCTCCTTTAAGGGCATATAAGCTGAACCCACTAAAGGCTGACTATAAAACTATGGTACAAAGGTAACCTTTTTCTTCTTCGACTTCACATATGCAGGACCGCCTAGCCACTTGTCTGGGCCTACTGAATCTCTCCTTCTCAGTTCACAACATGAGACCTATCAACCATCTCTTTATGGCTTTCAGAAGGACTCACTAACCCCTATGGGTTCACTTACTAGCTTTCTAGCTAAATCATTATTACTATCTTATTACTTAAGGCAACATTATCACAAGGCAACAAGTAACATTCCCTTTAAGAGGGAAAATCAGTCTTCTTCGCGTTAGTGCATACAATCACCAAGTCTCTAATAAACTGTAAGACACAAGAAACTTTCACGTCGTCACCTGGAATAGTTTCTTTGCAAAGTCTTCTTTCCTTGTAAAACCAGTAGAGAGCACCTTTAAGAAGACGCGAACTATTTACAAAACCAGTTTGTGAATCATTCACCGTCCATGATTCGGAAGTCTCTTGAAACAATGATAAACTTGTGCAAAAACATAAAACAATAGGGATCCCGGGTCAACAAAAGGATCCCTTTAAGCATTAACCCTAAACGGGTTGAAGCAGCAAAAGAGCAGGAAACAAACAGTTAACTATTTACATGTTCGGGGTTTTGAGGTTTAGTGCTGTAACTCAGGGGGCAGCACCGGTCGGGGTAGCCAGCTGGATACTGGCGGCAACCAGGTGCCACATAAGGGGCCCCCTCACTCCATACAGGGGTCTGTGTACCCACAGTTCTTTGTCTAGGAGCAGCTGGAGCACCAATCATCACGGCAGGCAACTCCTTAGTAGTTACAGTGGTAGTGGTGGCGACGGTACAGGTGGTGGTCCTGACGATTGTACACGTCGGGGTGATCACGGTGGTCTTGCTAACTGCGGAAACCTGGCCACAAGGGGACACTGTCACTACAGGGGACAGTTGTGCTGGAGCCTTGGCCTGGTGCGCTACCGGACCTCTCTTCTTATGCACATTCAATGCAAACCAGCCCTTCTCCCCAAAGTGTCTGGTATACGTGACGATGTCTCCCGGGTAAAGATCTCGGTCTGGGTGTCCCTCCAGGAGATGCGACTCTACATCCTGGCGGTTGACGAACACCTCCGCGTATAGCCCAGGTTCCTTAATGAAGCCCCAGCCTCCACGGAGTCGGAAGGCTACGACTTGGCCCTGCTTCCACGGGGCTGGGTGCGTACTGCAGTCTTGGCGGGCTTTGGCCTTGACCGCCAGGTCTCTCCGGTCGTAGGCTTGATGCTGGGCCTGGTATTCGGCCTCCTTCTCTTCCCACTTCCGGGCAAGTTGGGCCTTGTACCTTTCCCAGCTGAGGACCTCCACTTTCTCTCCCTCCTGCTTTTTGGCCCCGGGGAACCCCATGAAATCTGACCCGGGGTTTACCCAGCGGTATACGGTCCGCTCGGCGTAGACTTCACCCAACAGGGTAGTGGGCTCAATCGGGGCCTTGAGGAACCGCTCTATACCCGTGGCCTGGTCCCAGGGGTCAAGGCGCTGGAGGCGGTGAGTACCGTGGGGAGGTGGCGCTGCGACCGGGCCCACCAACAGGTCCTCAGTCACTGGGGCAGGGTCGGCATCCTTACCTGCCACCATGGTGTCCTCGGGGTCGGCCGACTCTGCCGACGGTGGGCTCTGCGACGCTGTCAGCAGGGGCTCCAGTCGCGGCACAAGGGACGACATCAGCGTCGAGGGATCTTCCGCAGGCGCCACCTGGTGCGAGGACTTGGTTTCCACCTGCAGCTGCAGGAGCTGATCGATCAGTTCCTCCACTCCAAGCCGCAGGGAACCAGTATCAGCAGTGAAGGCTCTGCCATGGTGCTCCTCCGGGTAGCTGGGGGAGTCTCCGGCTTCGACCACACACTCCGGCTCCAGGTGACTTGTCATGGCGTCCTCCACATGACTGTTGTCCTTTTCCCGCTCTCCTCTTCGTGGGCGGTTTTGTTTCCTTGGTCTCCGCCCACCATTGAGGATTTGGAGGCGGATCTCGGCCGCTGACGGACACGTCCTCAAGGTACAGAAATATTTAGACTGGGCGGCCATTACTTTTTGCGCTTCTCAGTTCGTTCACGCCCACAACTCCACGCCCTTCTTCTCCTGTGCTCCTCGTGGCACTATAATGGCGGCAGTTTTGGCGGGAATCTTTGCGGCAGTTAGCAACACACAGTCTTTGCAATAAGTCACAGTTCAAGCATGACTCAATCACAGTTCCAAGGCACACATGACCTGATTCTTCAGGCTTAAGTAGATCCTGTTCGTGACGCCAAGTTGGAGCACCCCCAGACAAAGGGCCGCGGGGTACTCGGTACCGGTCCTCTCTGTCTCGGCTCTAGGGTTGTCACGGTGGCTGGACCCGGTCCGTGACCCTGCTAAGGGGCGTCCAATGAAAGGTGATGCAAGTTTGTCAAGGTTTCGTGATGCCACCTGTGGTATTCGGTCAGGGTGACCGGCGCTGCTTGGGTCCCACTGGGGTGGTGTTATGGCAGCTAGATGGTATACCTTCCCACAGGTGAAGTATATCCCCAGGGCTTCCAAGTAGTATAGGTGGTGATGATGCAAGGTGCGGTTAATAACGAGGACACAGGGTTGCAGTCTCTTTACCTTTTTACTGAAGGTTACGGGATCCGCAATCCAGAGCACTTTTAACAGGGCTGGCTGAGACCGACCGGTCCGAAGGCACACCCAGAGTTCCCTTTGCAGGTGGAAATCGTTGCCTACCAACTAGCGCCTGTGTGTTGTAGTCCTTCCCTGCTGAGCACCACGGGATAGTCCTCACAACTCTCATATCAGTTCTTTCTCTTCTCCGTCCCCCAAGTTTATCTGGCTAGGACGCACCCGTATGACGGGTAGGCTCGGAGCTATTCTGGGACCCTAGAGACGCCCCTCTCCACGTTTGCCCCCTATCTCTGCTTAGGTGATTTAAGGTAGACAGCCAACCTGTAATCAACTGCCCTGCCGCTGTTTGAAGTAATGCTTGGAGTCAGTTACTTCCTCGGCATCCCTGCCACTGGCTACGCGCCTCAGTAGGATGTTGCCGATCTCGGGGCACGACTCCTACTGGTTCTATCTCCTTGTGCTGTGATCTCGTTTCTCACTTCTCCACAATATACTTTGCTTCGTGTCCTTTCTTAGGATGCCGCCGCAGGGTAGCGCAGGCGCGGCTCCGTCATGTTCTGTCCTTTCTGCTAGGTACCTGCCAGGAACCCACCCCTGACAGGTCCTCCCTGGAGTTCTCCCAGGTTGCTTTCACTCTAACTTCCTATCCAACCCCCAGTTTTACCAGCGTGTGAGGAGTGGCCTAATACATAGTGCCTTTTGCTTCCCCTGGTGGCTGGAGTGTGAAGTGTAATGTGTGACTGTGATACCTGGTCAGGTGAACTCCTTTAGTGCAATCAGACATAACATCACTCCCCTGAGTGGCAGAACGACATTACTGCAACGACCAGGACTCTGGGGCACTGCTTGTTCATTACATTATTTATACTTAATGAAGTTTAACAGATCATGACAGGACATATTCTTAGAATGATGGTATTCCTTGTTAATACTTGTCCTGCTATATCCGTGTGCCAAAAATCTTTCTTTTAGATCTGCTGCTTGGCTGTTAAAATGTTCGTCAGATGAGCATATTCACCTCATCCTCTGAAATTGTCCATAGCACTGATCATTGATCCCATATGGACCGAGGAGGCATGTAAGTTAACAGTGAATTAAAAGATGTTTCCTTCCAGAAAACATCCCAATGTCTTAATTCATCACTTTGGGCTATTAATTTGATGTCAAGGAAGCTGATTTTACTATGATGGTACACATAGGAGAGCCTGACTTTGGAGTCATTACAATGCAGACCTGACATGAATGTCGACAGATCATGAGCGGAGCCTTTCCAGATGATCAGAAGGTCATCAATATTGCAAAACCATCCCAGCACATGGTAAACGGAATGTGAGTCTTTGGAGCGCCCTCTAAGACCTTGGGGTGCTCGGTACCGGGTCAGTCCTTAAAGGGATGAGTCACAGTAGCAGTGCCCCAGTCCATGGCTCTGGGCATCCAATAAAAGGGGGAAAAGATGAAATGGGAAATAAAGTCTAAATACTAGTGTTCGTGATGCCACCTGTGGTACTCAGCCAGGGATGGCCGACACTGCTTAAAGGGGTCCTCTGGGGATGATGGTATTGCAGCAGAGATGGTATAGTTCCCCACAGGTAGAACTTAGTCCCCAGGGCTCCCGATGTAGTTGGTACAGAAGAAAGATGGTGAAGTGCAGGAAAGAATTGGAGGACACAAGGTTGCAGTGTCTTTACCTCTTACTGGTGCAGTTCAGGTACACAGATTACATGTGGTCTTTGGAATCTGGGCAGCCTGGAAGCAATTCGGAATCCCCCTAGCCAGGTGTGGGTTGGAGGCCTTCCTTTCTGCGCTATGTTCTAAGTTCCTTGCTGTCTGAGACTTCACACAAGGTCCTCTCTCTCTGTCCCTTTTAGGTGGTCGCTACCCGCACGGCAGGCAACTCGAGCCTTTTTACAGATGTCCCTTCTCGTGGCGACTCTATTTGCTGCTATGCCTTCGGGTGTAATGGTGGCCAGGAGACTTGGAATCTCCTGCCTGCCGGTTTCTACTGTGGGGCATACAGTTACCCCCACAAACTCGGAATTCCGGCCTCCGGTTTCTGCGCTTGATCCTGGAGTGAGCCCAATCGCAGCTCCACTCCAGTTTTTCTCTCCTCCTTTGCTTCTTCTCCCCTCACAGTCTCCTACAGACTGCTTTATCAGGAACTGCCGAACCGCATGTCTGCTCGGCTCCAGCTCTCCTCTTGACTGACTAGCCAACTCTCCTCCAGCCAGAATATATCTAGGGAAGCTACCCTGAAACCGGGATCAGAGTTCACCCTTCTGGCCTGGAGTCAGAACAGTGTTGTATGTACATGTTACCTGTTAAAGGGACCCTCCTCGCTTCCAGGCATGGCAATACCCTCCCTGTGAGGAAGGCAAAACCACTGTAACAACCAGCTTCCTGGGGTGTTACATTATCATGGAATATGCTCCCAGTGGCCCAGGAGGAGGATAGCATAAGATGGCACACACATTGCTCCTTTGCGGTGCACTGTATCTGTAGAAAATATCTATCTTTGAAAAAAAAAATTATGAGTCAGGATGAATTGTAACAATTCCAACACAAGGCTCTGTGTGTCCAGATCAAGGTTGCTCACCCCAAGCTAAAAACAAGAAGTTTTTAGTCCATCTCTATGCCTTATGTTCGTATATAAGGATTCAACAACTGCAGTTACAAGAAGTGTTCCCTGGTCTAGATTTGAGTCTAGATGGAGTCCATTGTGAAGTTTCAGGACATTAGGACACTACAAGGCTTTAACAAGTAGTAGTAAGTAATATTCAATTAATTTAAATACTGGATCACATAACCCTCCAATGCCAGAAACAATTGGACATCCCAGGGGATAAGAGGTTCTGGTTTCCTCTAGGTACTCCAGTTTCCTCCCACACTCCAAAGGCATAATGATATGGAATGTATATTGTGAGCCCCACACGATGTCTGTAAAGCACTGTGGAATTAATAGCGCTATTTAAGTGAGTAAAATAAATAAAAATAGTAACTGTTATAAACCAAAAAATAAACCACAATTACCTCTTCTTTCTCCTGGCAAACCGTTGCTCTGATGTTCCTCTAGGTCTTTGTTTATTGGGAAGTGAGTGATTAAACTCACCTCATGGGGTTGTGCAAGCAGGCACATCTCTGAAAGGAACGTGTCTCCAATATGGATCCCGGATGGTGGTTTGCTGCCAGAGTGGCATGGACAATTCGTGAGAATGGTTCCAACATGAGGGTTAGAGCAAAAAAACAGAAAGTCAGACTTTAAAGCACTTCCACTCGGATGCATCGAGGATCCAGAGATATGGTTGGATTGAAATTTTAATTTTAAAAAACTTGCAAAGGGTTGCTAGATAACGTATGACAAAATTTAAAAACTTAATTAAACAAACACAATGCTTTTCAGCTGTCTAGCCTTCATCAGATGTGTATCTGTTATGATCCATGCAGCCTATTTATACCCTTTTTTTAGTATTAGTATTTTTTTAATTAAAAATTTCAATCCATTATGTAAAAATGTTCCCAACAAAAGCTACAATTTAATCCACAAAAAAAAGCAAGTCCCCACTCAGGTCAGTCATCTGTTAATGGAAATATAGGGGGCTTCCACGTTACTGGTTGTACAAAGGTTCTGGTAAAGCTAAATGGCTCCTTGACCCCCAAAAGAAATCCAGCTAATTCTGCACTCTTAAATCCAAATGCCCCTCATCCATAACAGGAAAATGTGCACTATTATATGGTGCTCCTTCCCTTCTGAGCTTTGCACTGTGCCTGAAAAATATTTTCCGATTACATATAGGGTATTGGCACAATCAGGAGAATTTTTTACAACAAACTGTGAGGTCCATTTTTTCCTATTATACCATAAAAACATTTAAAAAATTGGAGCTAAATCAACATTTTAGTGGTAAAAATATAATTATTGTTTCTTCAAGGACCAATGGTATAAAAATTTTTGAGGCACATGTGGTGTCAACATGATCACATTACCTCTAGATGAATTCATTTTGGGGTGTAGTTTGTAAAATGAGGTCACATATGGGGGGTTCTGCTGTTCTGGCAACTCAGGGTCTCTGCCAATGTGACAGGGCATCCTCAAACCATTCCAGCAACATCTGACTTTCAGTATAGCTCTTCTTCTCTTTTGAGCTTTTCACTGTGCTTCAAAAGTAATTTCCCCCCACATATACCGTACTCAGGAGAAATTGCACAACACATTTTGGAGTTTATTTTCTCCTGCTATCCTTGTGAAAATTAAACAAATTGGGACAAAACAACACATTTGTGGGAAAAATATACATTTTTTCATTTTCACAGATCAACATTGTAAAAATCTGTGAAGCACTTAGGGGTTTAAAGTGCTCACTGCTAGTGTTGAGCGATACCTTCCAATATCAAAAAGTATCGGTATCGGATTGGATCGGCCGATATCCAAAAAATATCGGACATCCCCGATACCGATACCCGATACCAATGCAAGTCAATGGGACACAAATATCGGAATGTAAATGAGCCCTTTCTGTCCTTCTACATTCTGTTCTGGAGGGGAAGAGTGTGGGCGGTGCGTGGGCAGACACTGTGCGTGTCTGTGTGTGCGGGCGGGGTCTGTGCGTGCCTGCAGGGGGTCTGTACGGGCCTGCCGGGACTCTGTGTCGGGCTCTCGGGGGTCTGTGTGTGTGCTGGGGGTCTGTGCGGGCCTGCCGGGGGTCTGTGCGGGCCTGCCAGGGCTCTGTGTGGCGTACCGGGGCTCTGTGCGTGTGTGCCGGGGCTCTGTGCGGCGTGCGGGGCTCTGTGCGGTGTGCTGGGGCTCTGTGCGGCGTGCTGGGGCTCTGTGTGGTGTGCGGGGATCTGTGCGTGTGTTTCGGGGCTCTGAGCGGCGTGTGGGGCTCTGTGAGGCATGCCGGGGCTCTGTGCGGCGTGCCCGGGCTCTGTGCGTGTGTGCCGGGCTCTGTGTGTGTGTGCTGGGGCTCTGTGCACCATGCTGGGCTCTGTGCAGCGTTTGAGGCTCTGTGCGGTGTGCGGGGCTCTGTGCGTGTGTGCAGGCATCGTCCGATGGGACTACAAGTCCTATCGGACGATGCCTACTACAGTGACAGTGATTGACACATTAGCCAATGATGGGACAGTAGTAGTCCCATCATCCGGCTAATGTGTTGAATGTAAAAAAAAACATACATACTACACACATGCGACATCATGCTACATACATGCTACATACATACTACATACATGCTACATACAATACATTCATACATTACATACAATATATACATACAGACATACAGTACATTAAACATAGAGTTCATACTCACCATTACTTGTCACTTTGTTCCCCGAAGCCAGTGTCATCTGTAAAAAAATATGAAAATAACAAACAACCAATATACTCCCTGTCCGCAGAAATCCACGAGTGTCCCATGACACTGACTCAGCTGACTCAGATGATGCAACCGCTCTCCAGGGGCTCAGGAACACAATGATGGGGGAAGGTATCCTTCCGCACTGTATTCCTCCGCCGCTGTAAAAAAAAAATAGTCCCTAGTCTCACTTTTGGCATTGCTGTGTGAGAAATTTTCCCACGCAACAATTGCCATAAAGTGAGACTTTGTCCTAAGGTAACCTCAGTGATGCACTGCAGGAGCCACTGTCTGCTGTCAGTGTGTCACTGAGGGTCCTATCCGACATCACCTGATGTCACTGTTCTATATCGGAGATCGTCGTGGGACACTCGTTATTAATTGGACTACGGCGGACAGGTAGTATGCGTTTTATTATTTTACATTTTTTGCAGGCGCTGAACTATGGTAAGAATGGTTAAATGAAGAATATTAAAACACTTTTTTCCTAATGTGTGTGTGTGTTTTATTAACCCTTTATTACTATTGGATTAATAATGGATAGGCATCTTATTGACGCCTCTCCATTATTAACCCAGCTTAATGTCACCTTACAATAGTAAGGTGACATTAACCCCTTATTACCACATATCCTACCGCTACACGGGAGTGGGAAGAGAGGGGCTAAGTGCTGGAATTGGCGAATCTTACAGATGCGCCATTTCTGGGGTGGCTGCGGATTGGTATTTGTACCCGGGGGGGCCAATATCCATGGCCCCTCTCTAGGCTATGAATATCAGCCCGCAGCTGTCTGCGTAGCCTTTCTGGCTATAAAATATAGGGGGCCCCCATGTCATTATTTTTGGGGGGTCCCCCTATTTTAATAGCCAGGAAAGGCTACGCAGACAGCTGCGGGCTGATATTCATAGCAGGCTACAAATATTGGCCCCCGTTCATCGGCTTTCACCCTCTGGTGCAGAAAATTGCGCATGAGCCCACGCCGTTTTTTTTTTTTTTTTTTAATTCAACGCTCATTAAGACCTCTTTCACACTTGCGTCGGTACGGGTCCGTCGCTATGCGTCGGGCCGACGTACCGACGCACGTTGTGAAATTTGTGCACGACGTGGGCAGCGGATGCAGTTTTTTAATGCATCCGCTGTCCATTCTGAAGTCCGGGGAGGAGGGGGCGGAGTTTCGGCAGCTCATGTGCGGTAGAAAATGGTGGTCGCGACGGACAAAAAAAGCTTCACTTCAACGTTTTTTCGTGCCGACCGTCCGCCAAAACACGACGGATTAGTTGCACGCTGCACAGAGCCCCGGCACACATGCACATACCCCCGGTAGGCACGCACAGACCCCCTACGGTCACGCACAGACCCCACCCGCACACACAGACACACGCAGTCTCCGCCCACGCACCGCCCACACTCCATTATAGTGCATCATTGCACTATAGGAACTTCCGATTCCAGTATCCGATATCGCAAAAATATCGGAACTCAGTATCGGAATTCCGATACAGCGAATATCGGCCGATACCCGATATTTGCAGTATCGGAATGCTCAACACTACTCATCTAGATACATTTATTGAGGTCACTTTTGGGGGATTTCCACTGTTTAGGCACATCATGGGCTCTCCAAATGCAACATGACACCCTCAGATCATTCCATCAAAATCTGCTTTCCAAAATGTCACTTTCCATTCTGAGCCCTGTCGGTGCACCCAAACTGTAGCTTTCCCCTACATATGGTGTATCTATGTAATCAGGAGAAATTGCACAGCATACACTGGGGTCCATTTTCTTCTGTTACCCATATGAAAATAAAAAAAATTGGGGTCTAAATACATTTTTTGTAAAAAAAAAAGTGAAATGTCATTTTCTCCTTCCACATTCCATTAATTCCGGTGAAGCACCTGAAGGGTTAATAAACATCTTGAATGTGGTTTTGAGTACTTTGAGGGGTGCAGTTTCTAGAATGGTGTCACTTTTGAGTAATTTCTGTCATATAGGCTCCTCAAAGTCACTTCAAATGTGAGGTGGTCCCTAAACAATATGATTTAGTAAATTTTGTTGAGAAATCGCTGGTTAACTTTTAACCCTTCTAACTTCGTAAGAAAAAAAATTATAATTCAAAAATTGTCCTGCTGTGAAGTAGACATGGGGGAAATGTCACTTATTTACTATTTTGAGTGACCATTTGCAAAGATTTCGCCAAATGTCTTATTTTTTCACAAACGAGAGTCATTTTAATTTTAACACTATCTTAATTGTCTCTTCAGAGAGGAAGAGGACTAGAACTCTAGTACCACCTATTGGAAGTAGCAATCCTAACAGTCAATGTCGACCCTTTAACGAGCCTTGTCACATGACTTAGGATAATAGCCAAACCAGAGTTCTAGTCCTCTTCCTCTCTGAAGAGACAATTTGCATATTTCCCAGAGGAGCATTGCGGCTTTAAGTCTCCTCACCTCGACATGCTTATCATGTCACTCTCCGCGAGGAGAAACGATACTTTTTGGAACGCTATCTTAAGTAAAGCATGTCACGAAAAAACAGACTCAAAATCAGTGGGATCCATTGAGTTATTACCACATAAAGTGACACTGGTCAGAGTTGTAAAATTTGGCCTGGTCATGAAAGTGAAAACAGGCTTGGGAGATGAAGGGGTTAAAACATGTGGGTTTCCAGTTAATAGAAAATTTCACGTATACAGCACAAAACAGATTGGCATATTTCCTGTGTATATTTCTTTGCATAGTGTTTGCGGAATACAAAATCTAACATGTAGATTCTTAACACAATGAAACTCAAGCAGCTATTTGTCCTGACGCTGAAGCTTTGTTTACCGCCTGATGCTTGATTAAACTGGGGCAGGGTTTTCATTTAACTATGAAATCGGACATGACCGATTGATTGACTCTTTACAGCTCAGTGCCAGACTACGCAGCTATTGATTCTGCTCGGCCCTGTACATTGTGAATGCTGCGAGTTAAGTAGAACTACTGTGCAAGCTTCATTACTGCAGAGTGTCGGTGTACTGATTGTGCTATGATGTGATGACCATGCAATTTAGAAGTCAATTAATGACACATTCATGAGATTAAACAAATCTCAGGGTCCTGAATTGTAAGCACTACAAAAATAGCTGATGATCTGAAAAATGAGCTCGACTTTCCCCATTTGCCTTCTTTATGCACTCCCCCTGTATTTAGATCACCCATTTATCTAAATTTATTAAATCAACTTACTATTATATTTACCATTTTTAATTCTTTGTATGTCTATTAATACTTTATCTTTTCACTATTAGGGCTCGTGCATACTACCGTATTTTCAATCCGAGTGCTATCCATTATAAAAACTCGCCCTCAGACCAATAGGGCAGTGTAGATAAATATTTATTTTTATTAACCAAATCGGTGTATGAAAAAAATTTGCAGCATGCATGATTTCTCTCCATAAATTGGATGACGTTCACCCATTCTAGTCTTTGGGTGCTGAAAAAAATTTTGGATGACACAGTACAGCATCTGATTTTTATGGAAGCATTGCAATTCTGCAACGTAGGAGACTGTTATGGTCTTGTAAATGATTAAAAGCTGCTGTTAAAAAAAATATGATTGCAACAAGTGAGAAAAATATCGTCCCACTTTTCTAGATGTAATTCTGACAATTTATTTTATATGATCGTGCTAACCTACCCTAATGGGGTTAAAGGTAGAAATTAGTCACAGGAACGCTGAAAGGAGACACTGAAACAACGCGTTTCAACGGACATGTCGTCTTCATCAGGTGGGAGTTTATTGATGTTAGTAAGGAGGCAGTATTTAAATGAAAGACTGCCAATCACGTAAGAGTTGACATTGTCAGTTCAAATTTAAAGGAACAGTTACATATTATGCAAGTGGTCACCTAATATGGCTATGGGCTAGTCATAAACAATAAAATAACAGTCAGGAACCTTTTAATAAATATAATAAAATCAATTAGAACAATTAAAACAATAAAAAGTGAATAAAAAGTGAATAATCCTTGATAAAAAAAAACCTGGATGAAAAAGTCAGACCTATAATACTAAAAATATGGATATTTATCTGGTTGCTTTCTCTGTCATTAATTTCAGTCCTTCGGGGTCCAGCGTGCAAAGCTTAAATACTCAAAAGCTCTCTCTATTTATCAAGCTACTAAGTCGATCTGCCACGGTGTCGGGTATGTGATCAATGATCGTTAATTTTAGAGTTTTTATATTTTTCTGGTGTACAATTAGGAAATGCTTGGAGAGACTATGAAGAAGAAACCCATTTCAAATGTTCTGGTGATGTTTGTTAAGCCTAGCGTGCATGGTTTGTATGGTACGGCCTACATATTGTAGACTGCAACCACATTCAATCAAATAAACCACATAAGTGGATTGACAGTTGACATGGAAGTTAATCTTATAAGTAGTACCTGTGATGTTTAATTTAAATTCTCGTGCCCCATTCAGAATAGAAGTGCAACACAGATATTTAGAGGATCTACATGAGAAACAGCCAGGGTTCAAAGACGTTTGATAAACTGAAGAAGAGGCTGGGATTAACGTGGTATTACTAGGTGCAACAAGATTCCGTAGTGTACGATTCCTACGAAATATCAAGCTGAGATGGGCGGGGCTATGTCTCTAAAGTATAGGGTCCCCTTTAAGGATGAACCAGTACTTGGAGAGAAGCTTCCTAATCAATCCAGGGGATTGATTATAGGTCGTGACAAAGCTCCAGCTCCCAAATGTCATTTCCTGAGAAGGTGAATCCGTATTTCTGTTATTAATTCTGTTAATGCAATCCTTTTGGGTGAGAGTTTTAGCATTCAGGAGGGCATTTCGAACCAGTTTCTTAGGATACCCTCTCTGTTGAAACCTTTGATTCAAAACCTTAGCCTCCTTCAGAAAGTCAGAATCCCATGTACAGTTTTTACATATTCACCAGTATTGCCCATTCGGGACCTTTTGAATCCACCTTGGCAGATGGCCGCTGATGAAACATAATTAACTGTTTACGTCAACTTTCTTAAAATGCGTGGTTGTAGAGAAACAACCAGATCTGTAAACATGTATCAGAAGATTCAAAATTTGAAGAGATAAATTAGAAATATTAGCTGTAAAACATAGACCCCAGGGATTCTTATTGAGATTAGAGATGAACTCAAGTGCTTCCCCTTCTGTGCCAGTCCAAATGATAAATAAATCATCTACAAAGTGTCAATAGAGTCCCATAGAATTTCTTCCATTATAGAGGCATTAGGTGCCTCTGCAAATTTTATAACATCTAAAGATGAGCTTCCCTCTCAGAAATTAAATTATATTGAAAAAAGGGACATGAATAAACTGTTCTTTGAGTATGAAGATTGTAGCAAAATCGAAATTACTAACCATTTAGATGTTCTTTTATTGAAGCAATATATTTTAGAAGGCCTTATACCTAAAGGCCTAATTATAGCTCAACATTCATCCTTTCCTAATGATGATCAGCTTTCTGAATCATGGGATGCTATCCGGTCTGAGTGTTCCCTGCACATGATGAACCTTCTTATCTCCAAACGTAATTCTCTTGCTTAATTAAATTAAGGAGAAACTCAATGTATTTTTCTCCTCTGCTGATTTTTTTAGAGTCCAATACCAAATTGCACAGCAAATTAAGTAAAGGCACCGTCACACTAAGCGACGCTGCAGCGATCCCGACAACGATCCGGATCGCTGCAGCGTCGCTGTTTGGTCGCTGGAGAGCTGTCACACAGACAGCTCTCCAGCGACCAACGATGCCGGTAACCAGGGTAAACATCGGGTTACTAAGCGCAGGGCCGCGCTTAGTAACCCGATGTTTACCCTGGTTGCCATCGTTAAAGTAAAAAAAAACAACCACTACATACTTACCTACCGCTGTCTGTCCCCGGCGCTCTGCTTCTCTGCTCTGGCTGTGAGCACAGCGGCCGGAAAGCAGAGCAGTGACGTCACCGCTCTGCTTTCCGGCTGCCCGGCGCTCACAGCCAGAGCAGAGAAGCACAGCGCCGGGGACAGACAGCGGTAGGTAAGTATGTAGTGGTTGTTTTTTTTTACTTTAACGATGGTAACCAGGGTAAACATCGGGTTACTAAGCGCGGCCCTGCGCTTAGTAACCCGATGTTTACCCTGGTTACCAGCGAAGACATCGCTGAATCGGCGTCACACACGCCGATTCAGCGATGTCAGCGGGAGAGCCAGCGACGAAATAAAGTCCTGGCCTTTCTGCCCCGACCAGCGATATCACAGCAGGGGCCTGATCGCTGCTGCCTGTCACACTGGACGATATCGCTAGCCAGGACGCTGCAACGTCACGGATCGCTAGCGATATCGTCCAGTGTGACGGTACCTTAAGTTTGAAGGGGATATAATAAAGAAGAAGGCGTCCAAATGTTTGAGGGACAAGAAAACCAAATCACTAAATAACATAACTGCCCCTATGGATACAGATGTATCATCTCAATTAGCTGATAATGTAGTCCCTTCAACTAATTCGGCTCCCTCTCGGCTAAATAAGTCTAACAGCTTCTTGTCAACTCTCTGTAATAAGCAAAAGAAAATGTTCTATAAACAGCATAGAGATAGTCTGAAGGGTAGCATTCACTTGCATTTAACAGCCTCGGCGACTTCTAACAAGCCAGCTGAAACAATGATTCCCCCTTTTGCTTTAAACCACAATTTGACCCTCCCCTCATTGGAGGATACACCAGTGTTGAATACTAACTTGGCAATATCTCTGGAGGGCTCTTCCAAAAATGTGGCCGACCCCAATTCAAGTGGACAAAACACTTTTGATAACCTTTCCCAATTATCAGTTTATGAGAATTTCTCCACTTCTCAATCTTCCACCCAATCTTCACTTCCAATTTTCCCAGCCATTAGGTTGAATTCCCCCTCCACGAGTTTAAGCATCCCCACTTTGCTACCAGTGATCGAAACTGTAGAATCTAACATCATGGTGGTTGGTTCACTTCACCAAGAGTCCTTCGCCTTATCGTCTCCTCTTAAAATTGATTCACAAAACACTAAAATCACTCATTTTTTCAGGTGGTACCAGGCCACCATTCAATGACAAAAAGAAAAAGGGAACACGAGAATCTAGGGGCAAAGGCAAAAACAAAAAAATTAGTAGGTCCTCCTTAGGAGCAACCAAAAACTATCTGGATAATTCTAATATACAGTCCAGTATTTTTAATCTATCAGATCATCATCTAAGTGATGACGAAAGATCTCTTTTGGAATTAGGCTTGTCATTTTTTCCAGATTCACCATTAAATGTGTTTAATCTTTACCTTGACCTAAATGATTTTATACAGAGACTCACGGTGCAACGTCATTTTCTTATTGACGGTAATAAGAGTGTCCCTAACCCCACAATAGTGAATCCCCCTGTCGAGTCTGATACATTTCTACATGTTGCGCCAAAAAAAAAGCCATAACCAGTTTTATCCCCTTCAGCATAAAGGGTCACATTTAGAAACATTCCAGCAACTTATTTTTAAGGAAATTCGCTCATTATCCCCCATTAGGAAACTAAACATGAATCTGAGTAATGGTGAAAAAGCAGCTATTAAATCTTTACGGCATAATATAGGTATAATTATAAAGAATGCCGATAAAGGGGGTGGGGTGGTCATAATGAATAGGGGTTCTTACATCCAAGAAGCTCTTAGACTGCTTAGTGACTCTGAGTATTACTCTAGATTGAATTAGGATAATTGCATTGATATATTCACTGAATATATCACTTTCATCAAGATGGCTCACTCCTCAGGCATTCTGAATAAAAAGGAGTTTAAGTTTCTCAACATTTCAAGGTTCAAGACCAGATTCTTCTGCAGCTAGTGAATGGTGGCACTATTTGGCTGTATAGACTAGCTCTGTTACTTCACAGAGTAGCCGTGAAAGGAAAGCACTGCTCCCTGTTAGACAGGAGCACAAGCTAACTGCCGAACTGATAGCAGTCAGTGGTCATGCAAACACACAATCTCCTCACCGGAGGTGCCCGTATTCTAGGGGCTTATTTCAGCCGGGTCCCTGAATACAATCTCACAATCTCCTCACCGGAGGTGCCGGTATTCTAGGGGCTTATTTCAGCCGGGTCCCTGAATAAAATCACACATAACCACACTGGCGCAAAACACATAACTTGGATTGAGGCTAGTGCATGGCCGTGCGGTCATGCGAACCTTTTATAGCTGCAGCAAGTACAAGACCTTCCCAGAAGGACCAATAGGAGGCTGCCACAGAAGTTGAGCACCTTCAGGACCTTCCTAGAGGACCAATGGGATTAGCTGCAGTATCTAAGCATGTGACCCTTGATCTCCAATGAGAGATCTTACCCTGGGCATGCTCAGAAGGGGAAAAGCAGGACTTAGTCCCAAAAATGTCTGCTCACCGCTGCCAAGTACTGGCTACAATGGCAGAAGCTGGAAAGGCAGCAGTAACCGTTTGCACAGAGTCAGACTGAGCGAGACGCTGGGACCGACGTCTCTGCTGAGCAGACTCCACTGTGACAGGAGAAGAATGGGAGACTGCAGCAGAGATGGCCGGAGATTCCCCCTGTGCAGAGGTGGGAACTCAACCCCTAACATTACCCCCTCTCCCGGGGCCCCCCCCTTGGACCTCGCCACACTCGAAGGCAGCAATGAGCTGCGGAGCCCGAATGTGCTTAGCAGGCTCCCAGGACCTGTCCTCAGGACCATAACCCTTCCAGTCCACCAAATAAAATTTTTTGCCACGTACCACCTTGCACCCCAAAATAGCGTTCACCTCGTAATCGTCCGTAGACGAACCCGATGTCCCGGCAGATGACTCGAAAAACCGCAACATGTATACGGGCTTCAAGAGGGGCACATGAAAGGTGTTGGTGATACCCAGGCGTGGCGGAAGGGCCAATCGGTAGACCACAGGGTTAACCTGTTTGAGGATCTTGAAAGGGCCCAAGTAGCGAGGTGCAAACTTAGTGGACTCAACTCGCAGTCTGATGTTACGGGCAGAGAGCCACACTAAGTTGCCAGGAGCAAAGGTTGGAGCAGGGCACCGATGTGCATCGGCGGAGGACCTCATTCTCTCATTGGAGGCCCGAATGGAATCCTGAGTGCAGTCCCAAATGTCCCGTGCCTCCACAGCCCAGTCGGCCACACTGGAGTCGGCAAAAGACATGAGCATAGGCACAGGTACCCGCGGATGCTGACCATAGTTAAGGAGGAATGGGGTCTGTCCAGTGGAGTCGGCTACGGCATTGTTCAGCGCAAACTCCGTCCACGATAGCAAGGATGCCCAGTTATCCTGCCTGGCTGAGACAAAATGTCGCAGATATGTGACCAAGGTCTGGTTGGCCCTCTCTACCAATCCATTCATCTCGGGATGATATGCAGAAGAGAGATTCAACTCAATGCTGAGAAGACGACAAAGCTCTCTCCAGAACCGAGACGCAAACTGGGGACTTCGGTCACTGACAATTTTGTCCGGTATACCATGTAGGCGGAAGTTGTGTTTAATAAACAACGCTGCCAAGGCCCGTGCAGAAGGTAGCCGTGGAAGCGGCACCAAGTGCACCATTTTAGATAAATGATTGGTGATAACCCAAATGATGGTACAGCCACGAGACTTGGGCAAGCCCACCACAAAGTCCATCCCGACCATCTCCCAGGGCCTGTCTGCCACTGGCAAGGGATAAAGTAACCCAACTGGCTGTTGTCGAGGAGACTTATTTTTGGCGCAGGAGACACACGCCCGAATATAATCTCCGACGTCACGGACCATATGGGGCCACCAGTACGTCCTCGCCAGCAACTCATGTCCTCTTTGTCCCAAAATGTCCACCCACCCTGGACGAATGAGCACAAGAGAGAACCTTCGGTCGCAAGTTAATAGGTACAAAAGTCTTGCCCGGATGCAAAACCGGAGCTACGGTTCTCAGGCTCTCAGAAGGGACAATAAGCCGAGGCTCCCCTTCCTCCTCCTCAGAAGACACAACAGAGCGAGAGAGGGCGTCAGCATGAATGTTCTTCTCCCCAGCGAGATAATGGAGGGTGAAGTGGAACTGGGAGAAGAACAAGGAACATCTGGCCTGACGAGAATTTAGCCGCTGGGCTGTTTGTAAATATACCAAATTTTTGTGGTTCATGAAGACTTGGAAGGGAAAGCGAGCCCCATCCAAAAGATGTCTCCACTCTAAGAAGGCCAACTTCATTGCTAGTAACTCCTTGTCCCCGATGGAATAATTCCTCTCTGCTGGTGTGATGGTCTTGGAGAAGAAGAAGCAAGGATGCTTCCGATCTTGAGCATCCTTTTGGCAGAGGACTGCTCCAGCACCAACGGATGAGGCATCCACCTCCATTATAAACGGCTTATCAACATCGGGACAACATAGGATGGGAGCGCTAGCAAAATGACACTTAATAGAAGATAAAGCCTTGGAGACCTCCTCAGACCACAGTTTGGGATTTGCTCCCTTCTTGGTGAGGGCAACCAAGGGAGCTACCAAAGTTGAGAAGTGGGGAATGAACTGGCGATAGTAATTAATGAACCCCATAAAGCGCTGCACCGCTTTAAGAGAATGGGGTTTTTGCCAGTCCATCACAGCCTGTAGTTTATGCAGGATCCATAGCCAATCCCTGGGCGGAGATTATATAGTCCAGGAAAGGTAAAGACTCCTGCTCAAACATACTCTTCTCCAAATTGCATAGAGGGAATTTGCCCGTAAGAGGTCGAAGACTCTGCCAACATCTCTCTGGTGGGAGTCAATATCTGGAGAGAAGATGAGAATATCCCAGAAGATATCGTTAACAAAGTCTTGGAAAATGGCTGGGGCATTACAGAGCCCAAAGGGCATCACCAGATACTCATAGTGCCCATCCCTGGTATTAAAAGCCGTCTTCCATTCATCCCCCTCACGGATGCGAATCAGGTTATAAGCACCCCACAGATCTAATTTGGTAAATACCTTTGCTCCCCGTAGCCTAACAAAGAGCTCAGAAATCAGGGGCAACGAGTACTTATTCTTAACGGTGATGGTGTTAAGACCCCTGTAATCTATGCATGGACGTAATTCTCCGTTCTTCTTCTGCACGAAGAAAAACCCTGCCCCTGCAGGTGACACTGACTTCCTAATGAACCCTCTTGCCAAATTCTCCTGGGTGTATTGGGACATAGCCTCCGTTTCCAGGAGAGAGAGGGGATAGACCCATCCCTGAGGAGGTTCTGCTCCAGGCATGAGATCAATAGGACAGTCGTAGGGATGGTGAGGCGGAAGGGTCTCCACAGCCTTTTTGGAGAACATGTCTGCATAGGACCAATAGCACTTGGGAAGGGAAGAAAGATCTGTGGGTATCTCGGTAGTGGAAACCTGAACGCACTCCCTCACACATCAGCCTTTACATGATTCACTCCAACCCAATATCCTCCCAGAGGTCCACTCAATATGTGGAGCCAGGGTATTCCCAGCAGAATCTCGTCCATTCCCTCGGGAAGGACAAGAAGGGAAATAATCTCCTGGTGCGAAGGCGACATGGATAACGTGAAAGGGACAGTCTGGTATGTGATTTGTGAGGGAAGTGTCGACCCATTCACTACTCTGACAGTCACCGGTTTGGCGAGCATCACCAGAGGTATTGCATGGCGCAGAGCAAAAGCTGAGGACATGAAATTCCCCTCCGCTCCAGAGTCCACACAAAGCTTGACTGTTAGAGTGGATGAGCCTAACGTGATTGTCCCTTTAAAGGACAGCTTGGAGGATATGCCGCTGTGTCTAGTGAACCTCCTCCAATGGTTACTAGATGCGATTGTTTCCCGACCGCCGTGGACATTTATTAGCATAATGTCCTAGCTGTTGGCAATTTTTACAAACCACGGGCACTCGAGCGGTCCGAGACTTTGGTCCCGCTCGAGAAACCTCCTAGGCCTCATGGGAGTCAGACGCCTGAACGGAAGATTCTAGAGGTCTGGTGAAGGTGGGAGCCAGTCGAAACCTCTGCCTACACTGGGTCAGCTCTAACCTCCGCTCTTTAATACGGAGGTCGATGCGGGTAGATATAGAAATGAGCTCCTCCAGTGTGGCGGGAATCTCCCGGGTGGCGAAGGTGTCCTTCACATGGTCTGCCAGTCCTTTCCAGAACACCGGAATAAGGACTTTATCTGGCCACTCCAGCTCAGAGGCCAGAGTCCAGAATTGGACGGTGAACTGGCTGACCATGGACGAACCCTGAGTAATTGCCAACAATTGGAGCGCGGTATCGTGGGTGACACGAGGCCCTAGAAAGACCTGTTTCAGTGCGTCCAGGAAAAGTGGAGCACTCTGCACCACAAGATCATCACACTCCCAGAGCGGCGTTGCCCACTCCAGCGCCCTGCCCGACAAAAGGGATAAAATAAATCCCACTTTCGACCATTCCATAGGAAAACGTACAGCCAGAAGCTCTAGATGTATGGAGCACTGACTCACGAATCCCCGACATTGCTGGTGACAGTAAGCTAACTTGTCTGGAAGCGGGAGACAGGATAAAGTCGGAGCAGGGGTAGCAGAGGACAAACTGGCTGCAGCTACACTGAACAGCAACTGCAGTAACATCCACAGCTGAGGTTGTGCGTTCTAAAGCCGCCAACCTACCCTCCCGCTGCTGGATGTGTTATGGCTGGCAATCAGGCAACACAGCGTGCAGTAATCAGCGCACATACAGAGATCTGGCAATAACCAAAAACAATAGGACGAGCTCTGAGACGTGGAATCTCTGTAGACTGCAGTACCTGATCTATCCTCACACAACTATAAGCAGCAGTGGATTGCGCCTATCACTACCTATGCAACTCGGCACTGCCTGAGGAGCTGACTAGCCTGAAGATAGAAATACAAGCCTGACTTACCTCAGAGAAATACCCCAAAGGAATAGGCAGCCCCCACATATAATGACTGTTAGCAAGATGAAAAGACAAACGTAGGAATGAAATAGATTCAGCAAAGTGAGGCCCGATATTCTAGACAGAGCGAGGATAGCAAAGAGAACTATGCAGTCTACAAAAAACCCTAAAACGAAAACCACGCAAAGGGGCAAAAAGACCCACCGTGCCGAACTAACAGCACGGCGGTGCACCCCTTTGCTTCTCAGAGCTTCCAGCAAAAGTTAATAGCAAGCTGGACAGAAAAAACAGAAAACAAACTAGAAGCACTTATCTAGCAGAGCAGCAGGCCCAAGGAAAGATGCAGTAGCTCAGATCCAACACTGGAACATTGACAAGGAGCAAGGAAGACAGACTCAGGTGGAGCTAAATAGCAAGGCAGCCAACGAGCTCATCAAAACACCTGAGGGAGGAAGCCCAGAGACTGCAATACCACTTGTGACCACAGAAGTGAACTCAGCCACAGAATTCACAACAGTACCCCCCCCTTGAGGAGGGGTCACCGAACCCTCACCAGAACCCCCAGGCCGACCAGGATGAGCCACATGAAAGGCACGAACAAGATCTGGGGCATGGACATCAGAGGCAAAAACCCAGGAATTATCTTCCTGAGCATAACCCTTCCATTTGACCAGATACTGGAGTTTCCGTCTAGAGACACGAGAATCCAAAATCTTCTCCACAATATACTCCAATTCCCCCTCCACCAAAACAGGGGCAGGAGGCTCCACAGATGGAACCATAGGTGCCACGTATCTCCTCAACAACGACCTATGGAATACATTATGTATGGAAAAGGAGTCTGGGAGGATCAGACGAAAAGACACCGGATTGAGAATCTCAGAAATCCTATACGGACCAATAAAACGAGGTTTAAATTTAGGAGAGGAAACCTTCATAGGAATATGACGAGAAGATAACCAAACCAGATCCCCAACACGAAGTCGGGGTCCCACACGGCGTCTGCGATTAGCGAAAAGCTGAGCCTTCTCCTGGGACAAGGTCAAATTGTCCACTACCTGAGTCCAGATCTGCTGCAACCTGTCCACCACAGAATCCACACCAGGACAGTCCGAAGACTCAACCTGTCCTGAAGAGAAACGAGGATGGAACCCAGAATTGCAGAAAAATGGAGAGACCAAGGTAGCCGAGCTGGCCCGATTATTAAGGGCGAACTCAGCCAACGGCAAAAATGACACCCAATCATCCTGGTCAGCGGAAACAAAACATCTCAGATATGTTTCCAAGGTCTGATTGGTTCGTTCGGTCTGGCCATTAGTCTGAGGATGGAAGGCCGAGGAGAAAGATAGGTCAATGTCCATCCTACCACAAAAGGCTCGCCAGAACCTCGAGACAAACTGGGAACCTCTGTCAGAAACAATATTCTCAGGAATGCCATGTAAACGAACCACATGCTGGAAGAACAAAGGCACCAAATCAGAGGAGGAAGGCAATTTAACCAAGGGCACCAGATGGACCATTTTAGAAAAGCGATCACAGACCACCCAAATGACCGACATTTTTTGAGAAACGGGAAGGTCAGAAATGAAATCCATCGAAATATGTGTCCAAGGCCTCTTCGGGACCGGCAAGGGCAAAAGCAACCCACTGGCACGTGAACAGCAGGGCTTAGCCCTAGCACAAATTCCACAGGACTGCACAAAAGCACGCACATCCCGTGACAGAGATGGCCACCAGAAGGATCTAGCAACCAACTCCCTGGTACCAAAGATTCCTGGATGACCGGCCAGCACCGAACAATGAAGTTCAGAGATAACTTTACTAGTCCACCTATCAGGGACGAACAGTTTCTCGGCCGGACAACGATCAGGTTTATTAGCCTGAAATTTCTGCAACACTCTCCGCAAATCAGGGGAGATGGCAGACACAATGACTCCTTCCTTGAGGATACTCGCCGGCTCAGATAACCCCGGAGAGTCGGGCACAAAACTCCTAGACAGAGCATCCGCCTTCACATTTTTAGAGCCCGGAAGGTATGAAATCACAAAATCAAAACGAGCAAAAAATAACGACCAACGGGCCTGTCTAGGATTCAAGCGCTTGGCAGACTCAAGATAAGTAAGGTTCTTATGATCAGTCAAAACCACCACGCGATGCTTAGCACCCTCAAGCCAATGACGCCACTCCTCGAATGCCCACTTCATGGCCAGCAACTCTCGGTTGCCCACATCATAATTACGCTCAGCAGCAGAAAATTTCCTGGAAAAGAAAGCACATGGTTTGAACACTGAGCAACCAGAACCTCTCTGTGACAAAACCGCCCCTGCACCAATCTCAGAAGCATCAACCTCGACCTGGAACGGAAGAGAAACATCAGGTTGACACAACACAGGGGCACAGCAAAAACGACGCTTCAACTCCTGAAAAGCTTCCACGGCAGCAGAAGACCAATTAACCAAATCAGCACCCTTCTTGGTCAAATCGGTCAATGGTCTGGCAATGCTAGAAAAATTACAGATGAAGCGACGATAAAAATTAGCAAAGCCCAGGAATTTCTGCAGACTTTTTAGAGATGTCGGCTGAGTCCAATCCTGGATGGCCTGAACCTTAACCGGATCCATCTCGATAGTAGAAGGGGAAAAGATGAACCCCAAAAATGAAACTTTCTGCACACCGAAGAGACACTTTGATCCCTTCACGAACAAGGAATTAGCATGCAGTACCTGGAAAACCATTCTGACTTGCTTCACATGAGACTCCCAATCATCTGAGAAGATCAAAATGTCATCCAAGTAAACAATCAAGAATTTATCCAGATACTCACGGAAAATGTCATGCATAAAAGACTGAAAAACAGATGGAGCATTGGCAAGTCCGAACGGCATCACCAGATACTCAAAATGACCCTCGGGCGTATTAAATGCCGTTTTCCATTCATCTCCCTGCCTGATTCTCACCAGATTATACGCACCACGAAGATCAATCTTAGTAAACCAACTAGCCCCCTTAATCCGAGCAAACAAGTCAGAAATCAATGGCAAGGGATACTGAAACTTAACAGTGATCTTATTAAGAAGGCGGTAATCAATACACGGTCTTAGCGAACCATCCTTCTTGGCTACAAAAAAGAACCCTGCTCCAAATGGTGACGACGATGGGCGAATATGTCCCTTCTCCAGGGACTCCTTCACATAACTGCGCATAGCGGTGTGTTCAGGTACGGACAAATTAAATAAACGACCCTTAGGGAATTTACTACCAGGAATCAAATCGATAGCACAATCACAATTCCTATGCGGAGGTAGGGCATCAGACTTGGACTCTTCAAATACATCCTGAAAGTCCGACAAGAACTCTGGGATGTCAGAAGGAATGGATGACGAAATAGACAAAAATGGAACATCACCATGTACTCCCTGACAACCCCAGCTGGTTACCGACATAGAGTTCCAATCCAATACTGGATTATGGGTTTGTAGCCATGGCAACCCCAACACGACCACATCATGCAAATTATGCAGTACCAGAAAGCGAATAACTTCCTGATGTGCAGGAGCCATGCACATGGTCAGCTGGGCCCAGTACTGAGGCTTATTCTTGGCCAAAGGTGTAGCATCAATTCCTCTCAACGGAATAGGACACCGCAAAGGCTCCAAGAAAAATCCACAACGTTTAGCATAATCCAAATCCATCAGATTCAGGGCAGCGCCTGAATCCACAAACGCCATGACAGAATACGATGACAAAGAGCACATTAAGGTAATGGACAAAAGGAATTTGGACTGTACAGTACCAATAACGGCAGAGCTATTGAACCGCCTAGTGCGTTTAGGACAATTAGAAATAGCATGAGTAGAATCACCACAATAGAAACACAGTCTGTTCAGACGTCTGTGTTCTTGCCGTTCTACTTTAGTCATAGTCCTGTCGCACTGCATAGGCTCAGGTTTACTCTCAGACAATACCGCCAGATGGTGCACAGATTTACGCTCGCGCAAGCGACGACCGATCTGAATGGCCAAGGACATAGACTCATTCAAACCAGCAGGCATAGGAAATCCCACCATTACATCCTTAAGAGCTTCAGAGAGACCCTTTCTGAACAAAGCCGCTAGTGCAGATTCATTCCACAGAGTGAGTACTGACCACTTCCTAAATTTCTGACAATATACTTCTACATCATCCTGACCCTGGCATAAAGCCAGCAGATTTTTCTCAGCCTGATCCACTGAATTAGGCTCATCGTAAAGCAATCCCAGCGCCTGGAAAAATGCATCAACATTACTCAATGCAGAATCTCCTGGTGCAAGAGAAAACGCCCAGTCCTGTGGGTCGCCGCGCAAAAAAGAAATAATAATCAAAACCTGTTGAATAGGATTACCAGAAGAATGAGGTTTCAAGGCCAAAAATAGCTTACAATTATTTCTGAAGCTCAGGAACTTAGTTCTGTCACCAAAAAACAAATCAGGAATCGGAATTCTTGGTTCTAGCATCGATTTCTGATCAATAGTATCTTGAATCTTTTGTACATTTACAACGAGATTATCCATTGAGGAGCACAGAGCCTGAATATCCATGTCCACAGCTGTGTCCTGAAGCACTCTAATGTCTAGGGGAAAAAAAAGACTGAAGACAGAGCTAAGAAAAAAAAATGATGTCAGGATTTCTTTTTTCCCTCTATTGGGAATCATTGGGTGGCTCCTTGTACTGTTATGGCTGGCAATCAGGCAACACAGCGTGCAGTAATCAGCGCACATACAGAGATCTGGCAATAACCAAAAACAATAGGACGAGCTCTGAGACGTGGAATCTCTGTAGACTGCAGTACCTGATCTATCCTCACACAACTATAAGCAGCAGTGGATTGCGCCTATCACTACCTATGCAACTCGGCACTGCCTGAGGAGCTGACTAGCCTGAAGATAGAAATACAAGCCTGACTTACCTCAGAGAAATACCCCAAAGGAATAGGCAGCCCCCACATATAATGACTGTTAGCAGGATGAAAAGACAAACGTAGGAATGAAATAGATTCAGCAAAGTGAGGCCCGATATTCTAGACAGAGCGAGGATAGCAAAGAGAACTATGCAGTCTACAAAAAACCCTAAAACGAAAACCACGCAAAGGGGCAAAAAGACCCACCGTGCCGAACTAACAGCACGGCGGTGCACCCCTTTGCTTCTCAGAGCTTCCAGCAAAAGTTAATAGCAAGCTGGACAGAAAAAACAGAAAACAAACTAGAAGCACTTATCTAGCAGAGCAGCAGGCCCAAGGAAAGATGCAGTAGCTCAGATCCAACACTGGAACATTGACAAGGAGCAAGGAAGACAGACTCAGGTGGAGCTAAATAGCAAGGCAGCCAACGAGCTCACCAAAACACCTGAGGGAGGAAGCCCAGAGACTGCAATACCACTTGTGACCACAGAAGTGAACTCAGCCACAGAATTCACAACATGGATGTATCACTGTAGACGCTGATCGTCTGCCTTTTACTAGTCAGACCCTGGCGCTCGTACTCTGTTAGGGCTAGCGGAACGCACTGAGTAAATATAGATGTTTATTATTATTGGTGCATTCGCAGCCCGGGGTCCACCGTGCAGGAGAAACCTGTTGCTAGTCAATGGTGGCACTATTTAGCGGTATAGACTAGCTCTGTTACTTCACAGAGTAGCCGTGAAAGAACTCGACCCCTAACAGGCAGTGCACCAATTTCTTTTAATGGACTCTTCCTTACTCTCCCTTCAAAGAGATTTTATAAAGAGCGCCATTCGTTTTGTGCTCGATAATAATGTGTTTTCTTTTGAACATGTTTTTTACGGCGAGGTCAAAGGCTGCGCGATGGGGACGAAATTCGCCCCCAGTTATGCTAATTTATTCATGGGGGCATTTGAGTCCATCTTCATCGCGCAGTCCAACCTGGCATCTGGTAAACTAGCATTCTATCGACGCTTTATAGATGACTTATTTATCGTTTGGACTGACACAGAAGGGGAGGCACTTGAGTTAATCTCTAATCTCAATAAGAATCCTTGGGGTCTATGTTTTACAGCTAATATTTCTAATTTATCTATTCAATTTGTGGATTTTCTGATACATGTTGACTGATCTGGTTGTTTCTCTACAACCACGCATTTTAAGAAAGTTGACGTCAACAGTTATTTAAGTTTCAGCAGCGGCCTTCTGCCAAGGTGGATTCAAAATGTCCCATATTTGCAATACTGGCGAATATGTAAAAACTGTACATGGGATTCTGACTTTCTGAAGGAGGCTAAGGTTTTGAATCAAAGGTTTCAACAGAGAAGGTATCCTAAGAAACTGGTTCAAAATGCCTTCCTGAAAGCTAAAACTCTCACCCAAAAGGACTGCATTAACAGAATTAATAACAGAAATACGGATTCAACTTCGCAGTAAATAGCATTTGGGAGATGGAGCTTTGTCACAACCTATAATCAATCCTCTGGATTGATTAGGAAACTTCTCTCCAAGTACTGGTTCATCCTTAAAGGGGACCCTATACTTTAGAGACATAGCCCCGCCCATCTCAGCTTGATATTTCGTAGGAATCGTACACTACGGAATCTTGTTGCACCTAGTAATACCACGTTAATCCCAGCCTCTTCTTCAGTTTATCAAACGTCTGTGAACCCTGGCTGTTTCTCATGTAGATCCTCTAAATATCTGTGTTGCACTTCTATTCTGAATGGGGCACGAGAATTTAAATTAAACACCACAGGTACTACTTATAAGATTAACTTCCATGTCAACTGTCAATCCACTTATGTGATTTATTTGATTGAATGTGGTTGCAGTCTACAATATGTAGGCCGTACCATACAAACCATGCACGCTAGGCTTAACAAACATCACCAGAACATTCGAAATGGGTTTCTTCTTCATAGTCTCTCCAAGCATTTCCTAATGGTACACCAGAAAAATATAAAAACTCTAAAATTAACGATCATTGATCACATACCCGACACCGTGGCAGATCGTCTTAGTAGCTTGATAAATAGAGAGAGCTTTTGAATATTTAAGCTTGGCACGCTGGACCCCGAAGGACTGAAATTAATGATAGAGAAAGCAACCAGATAAATATCCATATTTTTTATTTTTAGTATTATAGGTTTGACTTTTTCATCCAGGTTTTTTATCAAGGATTATTCACTTTTTATTCACTTTTTATTGTTTTAATTGTTCTTCTTGATTTCATTATATTTATTAAAATGTTCCTTACTGTTATTTTATTGTTTATTACTAGCCCATAGTCATATTAGGTGACCACATGCATTATATGTAACTGTTCCTTTAAATTTGAACTGACAATGTCAACTCTTATGTGATTGGCTGTCTTTCATTTAAATACTGCCTCCTTACTACTATCAATAAACTCCCACCTGATGAAGATGGCATGTCCGTTGAAATGCGTTGTGGCTAAACTGTATCTAGTGTCAGTGTCTCCTTTCAGTGCTCCTGTGACGATTTCTACCTTTAACCCTGTGTCTATCCTCCTTTGGAGGTTTTCGGCTGGAGCTGCGTCAGTTCCTGGCACTTCACTTATCCCTGGGGCTGCCTCACCAGCGCTCCTAAATGACCGCCTTACATTGACTCTGAACCTACCCTAATGGGCATACTAAATGTTAATGAATGTTGTAGTGCCCAGTACTTTATGCCCAGATTGTGCTTCTGGAGACTTGCACCTGTAAATTGGACGGGCTCTCATCACTACAGAAGTGCCTAACATGTGGGCGCTAAATGTGGTAAATGTAGTTTAGGTACACTGGGGCTCAGAAGGGATGGGGGGGCATTTGGATTTAGGAGCGGAGAATTTGCTGAATTTCTTTTGGGGGATGATGTGCCATTTCGCTTTTCCAGAGCCTTTGTGCTACGAGTAACATGGAAGCTCACTATACTTCCACTAACAAATGACGGACCTCAGTGAAGGCTTGTTTTTTTTGTGCATTGATTTGCAGCTTTTGTTGGCAACATTTTACATAACATTTTGGATCACATTTACCCTGCTCTATGTGCTGAGCAGTTACTTTGGGGTTTCCATCTAAATCTCCTAGTGAAGTGATTTAGTGAAACCCCTGAGGGATCCATTCACTATAATAAGACAGCAGAGTTACTCTGGACTCTGTCTGACCTCTATTCAGCTGTGTCCTTCTTTTCAGAAGTGCACAAAACTGTGGCGGACCGTGCTTTTATGCACTTCTAAAAAGACTGACATGCTGAATCATAGGCCAGACGGCGTCCAGAGTGTCTACATCTGCCTCATTAAAGGGAATAATTCACCGGGGTTCCTTCTGAATCACGTATTTCAGAGATTTACACAGACACCTTAGTGTAAGCGCTCAGCGTAGAGTGCAGGATAAATGTAAGCTGAACCTTACAGTAATCTTTGGGATGCAGAATGAACAAATCAACAGCAGGTGAAGAATTGCGTCTATTTATTTTTTACACCGTTCTCTGTGAATATAAGTGTCTAGACGACTTTATTCTTCGGGTCGATGTGGTTACAGCGATACCAGATTTATATAGTGTTTTCTAAGTATGGCTGCTGTCACACACTAAAAGACGCTTTTATTTTTACAAAGACAAGATTTTGCATCGCCATATTTAGAGAGCTATCATTTTTTCATATTTCTGTCAACAGAGTCATTTGAGGGGCTGTTTTTTGGCAGGATGAGTCGATTATTTTTGGTACTATTTTTGAGCACAGGACTTATCACTTTCTATTCCAATTTTTGAGAGGCAAAATGAACTAAATACAGCAATTCAGAAATTGATTTTTTTTTTAAGTGTGGTAAAATTGATATGGCAACTTTACTCTTTGGGTCAGTACGTTTACAGCAATACCACATTTATATTTTTTTCATGTCTTGGCGCTTTTACACAATAAAAACTATTTTATAAAAAAATATATATTTTTGCATCGCTTTATTCTGTGAGCTATAACTTTTTTATTTTTTCACCGATGGAGCTGTATTGTGGCTTGGTTTTTGCGGTACAAGTTGACTTTTTCAGGAATACCATTTTTACTTACATTCATCTTTTTTATCTCGTTTTATTCCACATTTTGTTCAGAGGTATGATGAAAAGCATAGTTTTTTGCCCCCTTCATTTTTTGTTTTATGGTGTTCACTGAAGGTGTTAACTAGTTTGACAGTTTTATTGTACAGGTTGTTCTGGATGTAGAGATACCAAATATATTCATGTTTTGTTTTGGGTTTTTTTGCATAAAAGTAGAAATTTATCTGTACAATATATTTTTTTACTATTTTTTTTATTACTTTCTGATTTTTTTTTTTATATTTTCACAAATTGTTTTTTACTTTTTTACTTTGTCCCACTATGGCACTTTCACTTTTACAGCTCTGATCGCTGTCATAAACCATTGCAATGCATGACCATTTCAATTGCTTATAACTGACAGTGCTACATTAACACAAGTTAGGCTACTTTCACACTAGCGTTGTTTCCAATACGTCGCAATGCTTCGTTTAGGGGAAAAAACGCATCCTGCAAAGTTGTTTTGCCCCATAGAGTAACATTACCAACGCATTGCGACGTATTGACACATGTCGCAAACCGTCGTGCGACGGTTGTGCCGTGTTTTGGCGTTTTTTGCTGCCGACGGACCGCTTTTTCCGCAAACTCCGCCCCCACCTTCCTGCACCTCACAATGGGGCAGCGGATGCGCCGGAGAAATGCAGCCGCTGCCTCCGTTGTGCAGCGCATCAAACGCTAGCGACGGAATCTCAGCCCGACGCATTACGACGGGCCAAATCCGATGCTAGTGTGAAAGTAGCCTTAGTTAGATCATGCACTGCACATGCTGGAGCCTGGGGGGCGTGGCTATGTAGTAGAGGAGGAAAGACGCACCTCGTGAGAGCTCCAGCCATCCTGAACCTATCCTGCCATTAAGACCCCTTATTAATAGGTTGTGCCCACCGGTAATGGAACCCCAGGACCTCGGGAGCCTTGTGACCTCTCCGGACGGCTGCTGTGAGGACCCGGGACGTCGGAAGCTGTAGTGGCCTGGACGGACGGAGGGATCCACGTGCAGCGGCGGCCATTTTCTGTGCGCGCGCTCCGACGAGACAGGATGCGGCGCCGGCTTCTATTGGTGTTGGGCTTCCCCCCTTGGAATCTGCAGGTGAGCGCTGTGGACTTCCGGCGCGTGGGAGTGGGGGATCTGGGGCGGACGGTGGTGCCTGCGGGGGACAGTGGCCATTACTGCAGCGTGTGCCCCAACAGTAAGGGAAGCGGCGCTCTTCATCATACTTGCGGAGCTGCTCAGGAGGTGAGCGGATAGCCTGGGATAATAAGGGGGTAGTGCGGTGAGCACCCTGGAAGATTGGGCCCTGCACTCCCCTATCAGACAGACACTTCAACTGCCAGCGACATAACTCTGGAGGGATTAACCCCCTCCCTGCTGTTCCCCCTGTGGAGACTGTAAGCCCGCTCCGGTACATAGAGCCTGGTGAATACCGAAGCTGCTGCTTTTATAACCCCTAATATTCCAACTGCCCGTCCAGAGGTCTCTTTGGGATACAAATCCTGTATTTAACTCTGCTGTGTCCGCGACTGGGGAGTGGACTATCTATAAATACAATTGTAAATATTTTGTGGAGCCTTTTTGCTGTCCGCCATGCATCATTCTAAAGGAGCAGGGGCTGCTGACAAATTAAAGAAGTACGCCAGGGAGGATCCCTCTGATAATGTATGCACTTTCAGAAACAACCCCGCACAGGCCCAGCATAAAAATTGCCTTTCTGATAGTAATGAGGAGGGAGAACAAGACGAACTGACTCTTAAACAGGCCTCTGAGCAATTAATGCAGGCTATATCCCTAGCTAGATCATCTCTTACTGAAAAAATAGAGGATGTGCATACTGAGGTGAGTCATCTGCGACATGATATGCAGGCCATGAGAGGGCGTATTTCGGAGGTTGAAACAAGAGTGTCTCATATAGAAGATACCATTACCCCTATGGAGGCTAAACTGACAAAATTCGCTGGCTCTATAAACGCCTGGAAACAAAAGTCAGATGACTTGGAGAACAGATTATGCCGAAACAATATTCAAATTATCTATCTGCCAGAACGCACGGAGGGCCAGCAACCTGAACAATTCCTGGAAGACTGGCTTAAGGCCTCCCTGCGGGATGGATTCTCCTCAACATTCTTGGTGGAAAGGGCCCATAGGGTCCCAACGAGACGTCTCCCCCCTGGAACTCCACCTCGACCTTTTCTGGCACATCTCCTTAACTGTAGGGACAGGGATGCTATCCTTCTTTGGCGCGACAGAAGGGCTCTATCAAATTCAACAATGCTATAATATCGATTTTCCCGGACTTCTCCATGGAGCTCCAAAAACAACGGGCACGGTTTATGGAAATCAAGAAACAACTTAGAGATAAAAACATTATATATTCCATGCTTTGGGTCAAACATTTGAGATATCCTTCCACAAGCTTCTCACAATAGTTGGTCAGAATTTAAGCACATTCCTCCTGACAAAACTGGTGTAACCAGGGGCTGGCTGGCAAATTTTGGCCTGGGGGGCAAGCACACAGTAGTGGCCCATTACCGGCTGCAGCCCATCCTTACTGTGTTTACCTGTGGCTTATTCATACAGAGAGTAGAGGTAACAAGGTTATAAAAAGATAAAGCTGGAATAATGATGGGATACTTGTGGTGAAATGCCAACTAAATTCTCATCCACTTCTATCAGTCAGCTACTCAGAGAGATGTCTGAGACTCTAGTCGGCACCAGGGCCGGCGTTAAGGGCATGCAGACCAGTTGGCTGCCTAGGGCCCCCGCTCCTCCAGGGGTCCGAGTAAGAGGAGCTCAGTGTCTTCCACTTATCGGCTGATACAGTTGAAAGCAGTGATGGATGAGAGTGCGTCAGGTGACACTACCTCTCCCATCACTCCCCCTCTGCCTCTGACTCAGAGTGTGCCAGCAGTAGAGCTGATGAGACGCTAAGACGCCCTGTATTGTGTGTGCATTATAGTGTGTGAGTGTGTGTGTCTGCTGCATTATACTGTGTGTCTGCTGCATTATACTGTGTGAGCATTATTGTGTGTGTATGAGTGTCTGCTGCATTATACTGTATGTGTCTGCTGCACTATACTGTGTGTGGAGGGACTGCACTATACTGTCTGTGTCTGCTGCATTATACTGTGCTTGCTGCATTATACTGTGTGTGCATTATAGTGTGTGAGTATGTGTGTGTCTGCTGCATTATGCTGTGTAGTGGGGACTGCACTATACTGTGTGTGTCTGCTGCTTTATACAATGTGTTTGCAGCATTCACTGTGTGTACATTATAGTGTGTGCATGATACTGCATTATACTGTGTGTCTGCTGCACTACTGTACTGTGTGAAGGGACTGCACTATGCTGTGTGTGTGTCTGCTGCATTATACTGCATGTGTGCATTATAGTGTGTATGAGTATCTGCTGCACTATACTGTGTGGGTGGACTGCAATATACGGTGTGTGTCTGCTGCATTATACTGTGTGTACATTACAGTGTGGGAGTGTGTGTCTGCTGCATTATACTGTGTGTGGGAGGACTGCACTATAATGTGTGTGTCTGCTGCACTATACTGTGTGGGGGGACTGCACTATACTGTGTGGCTGCTGCACTATACTGTGTGGGAGGACTGTACTATGGGTGTGTGTTTGCTGCATTATACTGTGTGTGTCTGCTGCATTATACTGTGTGTGTTTGCTGCATTATACTGTGTGTGCATTATATTGTGTGTGCATCATTTTACTGTGTCTGCTGCATTATACTGTGTGTGTGCCTGCTGCACTATACTGTGTGGGGGGACTGCACTATACTGTGTATGTGGGGGGCTGCATTATACTGTTTGTGTGGGGGGCTACATTATACTGTGTATGAGGGGACTGTATTATACTGTGTTGGGGGCTGCATTATACTGTGAGGGGGCTGCATTATACTGTGAGGTGACTGCTTTATACTCTATCAAGAACCATGGAGAGTGCATTCTACTATATCTACTATATGGGACCTGCATCATACTGTATCGGGGACTATCTGTACCCATCATTCTTCCTCAGCCGAAGTAAGGGTATGTTCCCAAGATCAGTAAAAACTGCGGGTTAGACGCTGTGTAGTTGTTCAGCGTCTAATCCGCAACGTTCTGATGTTACAGCACAGTGGAAATCCCATGCCCACTATGCGTGCACAGATGCCCGTGGATCACCCGCCGAGACGGACGTGTAGTGCGTCTCTCGAGACTGCAGCATGTCTATTTATCTTGAGGAGACGCGAGGCTCTGCAAGATACATATCACCAGTGCAATGTATTGGCCGTGGTGATTCCGCACGGTTCAATGAACACATGCGGATTCCCCTGCATTCAATAGTGAGGAGCGCTTTGGACGGAGCGGATATGTGCTGTGTCCAAAGTGCAGCCAGCTACTGAACGTATGCACATACCCTAAAGAGGCTGGGAAACAAGTGTCGAATGACTTCAATATTGTCGATCACACTCGTTTAGCGGCCTGAACTGAGCGCAAGTAAATACATCTGGAATGTTTCTATCTGATGGTGCAATATGTGAGCATTTGGGGACCCACTTTAAACTTTTGCCCAGGGCCCTGCTTTGTCTAAAACTGGTCCTAGTTGACACGTGACTATAACTATGCAAACTCATACTTGCAATCACTACGCTGGGAACACAGAGGAATCTTGACAGTGTGTGCACAGCGCTCTATCACGATTCAGTAAGCTGCCGTAACACACAGACTGACTGCAGAAATTTGTCTTGAGTCCAGAAATCAGTGTTGGAAAAAAGAGTGTGAGGCTTGGCAATTTCTTATTGTCCTCATAGAACTAATTCAAATATACTCACCTCCATTGTGAAACAGACAACAGTCCAGCTAAAGAAGCCGCCATTAACTTGGTTTCTCCAAACCTGTGTAGAGTTTAGTTTAGTTTCAGTGTGTTAGTATACTCACTGATTGCAGCGTGTCAGTGTGGTAATATACTCAGTGATTGCAGCGTGTCAGTGTGGTAATATACTCAGTGATTGCAGCGTGTCAGTGTGGTAATATACTCACTGATTGCAGCGTGTCAGTGTGGTAATATACTCAGTGATTGCAGCGTGTCAGTGTGGTAATATACTCAGTGATTGCAGCGTGTCAGTGTGGTAATATACTCACTGATTGCAGCGTGTCAGTGTGGTAATATACTCAGTGATTGCAGCGTGTCAGTGTGGTAATATACTCACTGATTGCAGCGTGTCAGTGTGGTAATATACTCAGTGATAGCAGCGTGTCAGTGTGGTAATATACTCACTGATTGCAGCGTGTCACTGTGGTAATATAGTCACTGATCGCAGCGTGTCAGTGTGGTAATATACTCACTGATTGCAGCGTGTCAGTGTGGTAATATACTCAGTGATTGCAGCGTGTCAGTGTGGTAATATACTCACTGATTGCAGCGTGTCAGTGTGGTAATATACTCAGTGATTGCAGCGTGTCAGTGTGGTAATATACTCACTGATTGCAGCGTGTTAGTGTGGTAATATACTCACTGATTGCAGCGTGTCAGTGTGGTAATATACTCACTGATTGCAGCGTGTCAGTGTGGTAATATACTCACTGATTGCAGCGTGTCAGTGTGGTAGTATACTCACTGATAGCAGCGTGTCAGTGTGGTAATATACTCACTGATTGCAGCGTGTCAGTGTGGTAATATACTCACTGATTGCAGCGTGTCAGTGTGGTAATATACTCACTGATTGCAGCGTGTCAGTGTGGTAGTATACTCACTGATAGCAGCGTGTCAGTGTGGTAATATACTCACTGATTGCAGCGTGTCAGTGTGTTAGTATACTCACTGATTGCAGTGTGTCAGTGTGGTAATATACTCACTGATTGCAGCGTGTCAGTGTGGTAGTATACTCACTGATTGCAGCGTGTCTGTGTGGTAATATACTCAGTGACTGCAGCGTGTCAGTGTGGTAATATACTCACTGATTGCAGCGTGTCAGTGTGGTAATATACTCACTGATTGCAGCGTGTCAGTGTGGTAGTATACTCACTGATAGCAGCGTGTCAGTGTGGTAATATACTCACTGATTGCAGCGTGTCAGTGTGGTAGTATACTCACTGATAGCAGCGTGTCAGTGTGGTAATATACTCACTGATTGCAGCGTGTCAGTGTGTTAGTATACTCACTGATTGCAGTGTGTCAGTGTGGTAATATACTCACTGATTGCAGCGTGTCAGTGTGGTAGTATACTCACTGATTGCAGCGTGTCTGTGTGGTAATATACTCAGTGACTGCAGCGTGTCAGTGTGGTAATATACTCACTGATTGCAGCGTGTCAGTGTGGTAATATACTCACTGATTGCAGCGTGTCAGTGTGGTAGTATACTCACTGATAGCAGCGTGTCAGTGTGGTAATATACTCACTGATTGCAGCGTGTCAGTGTGTTAGTATACTCACTGATTGCAGTGTGTCAGTGTGGTAATATACTCACTGATTGCAGCGTGTCAGTGTGGTAGTATACTCACTGATTGCAGCGTGTCTGTGTGGTAATATACTCAGTGACTGCAGCGTGTCAGTGTGGTAATATACTCACTGATTGCAGCGTGTCAGTGTGGTAATATACTCACTGATTGCAGCGTGTCAGTGTGGTAATATACTCACTGATTGCAGCGTGTCAGTGTGGTAATATACTCAGTGATAGCAGCGTGTCAGTGTGGTAATATACTCACTGATTGCAGCGTGTCAGTGTGGTAATATACTCAGTGATAGCAGCGTGTCAGTGTGGTAATATACTCACTGATAGCAGCGTGTCAGTGTGGTAATATACTCACTGATAGCAGCGTGTCAGTGTGGTAATATACTCACTGATTGCAGGGTGTCACTGTGGTAATATACTCAGTGATAGCAGAGTGTCAGTGTGGTAATATACTCACTGATTGCAGCGTGTCAGTGTGGTAATATACTCACTGATTGCAGCGTGTCAGTGTGGTAATATACTCAGTGATTGCAGGGTGTCAGTGTGGTAATATACTCACTGATTGCAGCGTGTCAGTGTGGTAATATACTCACTGATAGCAGCGTGTCAGTGTGGTAATATACTCACTGATTGCAGCGTGTCAGTGTGGTAATATACTCAGTGATTGCAGCGTGTCAGTGTGGTAATATACTCACTGATTGCAGCGTGTCAGTGTGGTAATATACTCACTGATAGCAGCGTGTCAGTGTGTTAGTATACTCACTGATTGCAGGGTGTCAGTGTGGTAATATACTCAGTGATTGCAGCGTGTCAGTGTGGTAATATACTCACTGATTGCAGGGTGTCAGTGTGGTAATATACTCAGTGATAGCAGCGTGTCAGTGTGGTAATATACTCACTGATTGCAGCGTGTCAGTGTGGTAATATACTCACTGATTGCAGCGTGTCAGTGTGGTAATATACTCACTGATTGCAGGGTGTCAGTGTGGTAATATACTCAGTGATAGCAGCGTGTCAGTGTGGTAATATACTCACTGATTGCAGCGTGTCAGTGTGGTAATATACTCACTGATTGCAGCGTGTCAGTGTGGTAATATACTCACTGATTGCAGGGTGTCAGTGTGGTAATATACTCAGTGATAGCAGCGTGTCAGTGTGGTAATATACTCACTGATTGCAGCGTGTCAGTGTGGTAATATACTCACTGATTGCAGCGTGTCAGTGTGGTAATATACTCACTGATTGCAGGGTGTCAGTGTGGTAATATACTCAGTGATAGCAGCGTGTCAGTGTGGTAATATACTCACTGATTGCAGCGTGTCAGTGTGGTAATATACTCACTGATTGCAGCGTGTCAGTGTGGTAATATACTCACTGATAGCAGCGTGTCAGTGTGTTAGTATACTCACTGATTGCAGTGTGTCAGTGTGGTAATATACTCACTAATCGCAGTCTTCTCCTGTGTCTAGAGTTGCTCCCCTCCTGTTCTACGTCACCTGACGGCTGTTCAGACTCTCCAGGTCACGCTGGGCTCTATGTGACACATAGGTGGCTTTTACAATAGAAGTCTATGGAGCGTGAGAATGAGGCTCACAATGAGGATCCATAGACTTACATTGTAAAGAGACGTCCAGGTCACATAAAGCATAGCGGGAGCCGGGGTCTGAAGAGTGAAGACGTCACTCAGAGGAGAAGCCGAGCGGTGCTGAATACCGGAGAACACGGCGCTAGGTGAGTACATTAACACACTGACACTGCTCTAAGGCTACGTTCACATTGGCGCTCCGCCAATGTGCGTCGCTGTTGCGCCGGCGACGCAGCGGCGACGCAGCGGCGACGCGCCCCTATGTTTAACATAGGGGACGCGTGCGTTTTTTGGGTGGCATTTTTTGACACTTGCGTCGTTTACGACGCTAGCGTCGGACGCAAGAAAATGCAACAAGTTGCATTTTCTGTGCGTCCGATTCTCGTCAAAAAACGACGCACGCGTCGCAAAACGCGCGCGTTTTTGCATGCGTTTGTGCGCGTTTTTTCGTGCGTCGCGCGTTGTGTCGCCGACGCAGGGCGGCGCAACGCTAGTGTGAACGTAGCCTAACATGTACACGGGAACCAGGGGAAAAAACGTTAATAGGAGGATTACAGGCAGGATTATGTGCTGGATAATATGTTACTTGTATATTGTACTATGAGTACAGACATGATATAATAATAATATAATAATAATATAATAATAATAATAATCTTTATTTTTATATAGCGCTAACATATTCCGCAGCGCTTTACAGGTTGCACACATTATCATCGCTGTCCCTTTGGGGCTCACAATCTAAATTCCCTATCAGTATGTCTTTGGAATGATATACTATATTATTCGCACTTTATCCAGCATATAACATCAGATGTTTATGCACACAGTATATTACATAAAGTATTCTGTACAGGACAATATATGACTGCTATGTGACATACAGACATCAGACATTACATTAGTCACGTATTATCCTGTGCATACCATCATATGTCTCTGCACATAGTATGGGCGAATAATTTTTCAGAGGGGCCACATGACACACCACGACTGTCATGGAATCCAAACCAAAAGACTGAAGTGAATTCTGCTCAATATTATTATTAACATATTAATTACAATTCATATTAAAATATAATAATTATATCATACTAGATGGTGGCCCGATTCTAACGCATCGGGTATTCTAGAATATGCGTGTCCACGTAGTATATTGCCCAGTCACGTATATTGCCCAGCCACGTAGTATATTGCCCAGCCACATAGTATATTGACCAGCGACGTAGTATATTGCCTAGCCACGTAGTATATTGCCCAGCGACGTAGTATATTGCCTAGCCACGTAGTATATTGCCCAGTCACGTAGTATATTGCCCAGCGACGTAGTATATTGCCCAGTCACGTATTGCCCAGCCACATAGTATATAGCACAGCCCACGTAGTACGGTATATTGCCCAGCCACGTAGTATATTGCCCAGTCACGTAGTATATTGCCCAGCGACGTAGTATATTGCCCAGTCACGTAGTATATTGCCCAGCGACGTAGTATATTGCCCAGCCACATAGTATATTGCCCAGTCACGTATTGCCCAGCCACATAGTATATAGCACAGCCCACGTAGTACGGTATATTGCCCAGCCACGTAGTATATTGCCCAGTCACGTAGTATATTGCCCAGCGACGTAGTATATTGCCCAGCCACATAGTATATTGCCCAGTCACGTATTGCCCAGCTAAATAGTATATAGCACAGCCCACGTAGTACGGTATATTGCCCAGCCACATAGTATATAGCAGAGCCACGTAGTATATTGCCCAACCACATAGTATATAGCAGAGCCACGTAGTATATTGCCCAGTCACGTAGTATATTGGCCAGCACAGAGCCACGTAGTATAGAGACTTAAAAACAAAACAAAATAAACATATACTCACCTATAGCCCGTTGAAGTCCTGCTATACTCACCCTCCGCCGCCTTTCTCGCTCCTCGCCACGCTCCCGGGACCGCTCCATTGCAAGCGGCAGCTTGCGGTGCCGTCCCAGGGCTGGTGTGAGCAGGACCTATGATGACGTCGCGGTCACATGACCGACTGTGACGTCACGGCAGGTCCTTGTCGCACACCAGCCCTGGGACGGGAGCGGAAGCTGCCGCTTGCAATGGAGCGGTCCCGGGAGCGTGGCGAGGAGCGAGAAAGGCGGCAGAGGGTGAGTATAGCAGGTTTGTTCTTTTTTAATTATTTTTAACATGACCTATTTTTACTATTGATGCCGCATAGGCAGCATCAATAGTAAATAGTTGGGGACACACAGGGTTAATAGCAGCGGTAACGGCGGACAGACAGACAGATGGAAGTACCCCTTAGACAATTACAGTGGGGCAAAAAAGTATTTAGTCAGTCAGCAATAGTGCAAGTTCCACCACTTAAAAAGATGAGAGGCGTCTGTAATTTACATCATAGGTAGACCTCAACTATGGGAGACAAACTGAGAAAAAAAATCCAGAAAATCACATTGTCTGTTTTTTTTATCATTTTATTTGCATATTATGGTGGAAAATAAGTATTTGGTCAGAAACAAAATTTAATCTCAATACTTTGTAATATATCCTTTGTTGGCAATGACAGAGGTCAAACGTTTTCTGTAAGTCTTCACAAGGTTGCCACACACTGTTGTTGGTATGTTGGCCCATTTCTCCATGCAGATCTCCTCTAGAGCAGTGATTTTTTTGGCTTTTCGCTTGGCAACACGGACTTTCAACTCCCTCCAAAGGTTTTCTATAGGGTTGAGATCTGGAGACTGGCTAGGCCACTCCAGGACCTTGAAATGCTTCTTACGAAGCCACTCCTTCGTTGCCCTGGCGGTGTGCTTTGGATCATTGTCATGTTGAAAGACCCAGCCACGTTTCATCTTCAATGCCCTTGCTGATGGAAGGAGGTTTGCACTCAAAATCTCACGATACATGGCCCCATTCATTCTTTCATGTACCCGGATCAGTCGTCCTGGCCCCTTTGCAGAGAAACAGCCCCAAAGCATGATGTTTCCACCACCATGCTTTACAGTAGGTATGGTGTTTGATGGATGCAACTCAGTATTCTTTTTCCTCCAAACACGACAAGTTGTGTTTCTACCAAACAGTTCCAGTTTGGTTTCATCAGACCATAGGACATTCTCCCAAAACTCCTCTGGATCATCCAAATGCTCTCTAGCAAACTTCAGACGGGCCCGGACATGTACTGGCTTAAGCAGTGGGACACGTCTGGCACTGCAGGATCTGAGTCCATGGTGGCGTAGTGTGTTACTTAAGGTAGGCCTTGTTACATTGGTCCCAGCTCTCTGCAGTTCATTCACTAGGTCCCCCCGCGTGGTTCTGGGATTTTTGCTCACCGTTCTTGTGATCATTCTGACCCCACGGGGTGGGATTTTGCGTGGAGCCCCAGATCGAGGGAGATTATCAGTGGTCTTGTATGTCTTCCATTTTCTAATTATTGCTCCCACTGTTGATTTCTTCACTCCAAGCTGGTTGGCTATTGCAGATTCAGTCTTCCCAGCCTGGTCCAGGGCTACAATTTTGTTTCTGGTGTCCTTTGACAGCTCTTTGGTCTTCACCATAGTGGAGTTTGGAGTCAGACTGTTTGAGGGTGTGCACAGGTGTCTTTTTATACTGATAACAAGTTTAAACAGGTGCCATTACTACAGGTAATGAGTGGAGGAAAGAGGAGACTCTTAAAGAAGAAGTTACAGGTCTGTGAGAGCCAGAAATCTTGACTGTTTGCTTCTGACCAAATACTTATTTTCAACCATAATATGCAAAAAAAAATGATAAAAAAAACAGACAATGTGATTTTCTGGATTTTTTCTCTCAGTTTGTCTCCCATAGTTGAGGTCTAACTATGATGTAAATTACAGACGCCTCTCATCTTTTTAAGTGGTGGAACTTGCACTATTGCTGACTGACTAAATACTTTTTTGCCCCACTGTATGTATATAGATAGTTACTACAGTATGTGCACATGCCTACAGTGTTATATGCACTGATTATACCTGGACCTCACATTATAATAGATGGAATTATATATGACTAGATGGCAGCCCGATTCTAAAGAATCGGGAGTCTAGAATCCATATATACTTTATTTATTCAAATGTATAAGAATAATACAATTAATAAATAATAGTAAGAAAGAACAAAAAATGGCTGCACTTACCAGCTCTTGACAATTCTTGTTATTTAAGAAATTGCTGGGCAATAATGGACAATGTCCTTATGTGGCAAATAATAGAGCAATATACCCAATGTGGCAAAGAAGAGGTTAATAAACGGCAGTCTCTCAGTATAACAGTCAGTGAATAATAGGCAGTATATGGAGAAAACACCAAACAAAAGTTCAAAATTGGTGTGAAAATGTCACTGAACCACTTCACAACTAAATATATATAGTTTTGGTAAATGGTATTATCATTTTTTTGACGAAATTCGGCAGGAGCTTGAAGAGCAACGTCACTGGGCCCGCCTCCACGCAGTAGAAACTTGCTGTGAGGTAAAAATTCAAAAATCACACCAAAATGGCGGGCGGAGTGTGTCACAGTATGGCACGTTTCTGATTGGTCGCTCGCAGCAGGCTGCAACCAATCAGACACTGGACACTGTTGACGTCACTTATCTCCGGACATTAGCTCCGGACATTAGCTCCGGACAGGAAGTTGGCACAAATTGCAGGAAGTAGTATTCTAGGCAATTATATATTAGATATATGGTGTCCTGGAGCCAGGCTCAGGAGCAGTCAGGATCACTGTATACTTGTGTCTGACCCTGACTGGGAGTTATTGCTGCAGCTTGAATGGGTGACGCTGGAGCCGAAAACTCCACTGATAGTGACCTGGGCTGCATGAAAGTTCAAATGGGTGCAATAAATCCTCACACTCACTGTGCCTCAGAGGGACTGCAGACACAAGATGCAGGATTTGGCCGGGTCCTTGATCTCCTGACCCCTGCAGATCTCTTCTGACTCAGACTGCTCTCCAGTCCTCCACGAGGAAGCATCCTGGCCAGCGCGCTGCTGAGGTGAGATCAGAAGACACGGCTGCACAGTGTGCAGTGTGGGCGTGTCTACAATTCAGGGACGGACGGCCACCACTTCCAGGATTAATGTAGCACAGGGCACTGCCAAAAGCCATCTCCTAGGCAGCAGGAAGCTGGGCGGCCCGCATCTGTTGCTGAGGAGACAGGCCCGGGGGGCACTTGCCCTTTTGCCACCCGGCCCAGCCCGCCTCTGGGTGTAACTGATCCAGGTTTGTAGGTCGCCTTGCTTACACCTGCCTTTTCAACTTTACCCATACATTTTCAATAGGATTGAGATCAGGGCTTTATGATGGCCACTCCAAAACATTGACTTTGTTAACCTTAAGCCACTTTGTTACCATTTTGCCAGTATGCTTTGGGTCATTGTCCATTTGGAAGACCCATTTCCGCCCAAGCTTTAACTTCCTGGCTGATGTCTTGAGATGTTGCTTCAGTATTGCCACATAATCTTTTCTCATGATGCCATCTATTAAGTGAAGTGCACCAGTCCCTCCTGCAGCAAAACAAGCCCACAACATGATGCTGCCACCTCTGTGTTTCACAGTTGGGATGGTATTCTAAGGCACCCAAGCTTCTCCCATTTTCCTCCAAACCTAATCATGGTCATTATGCTCAAAAAGTTCAATTTTTCATCAGACCGCTGGATATGTCTACAAAAATTAAGGTCTTTGTTCCTGTGTGCATTTGCAAACATTAATCTGTTTTTTATATTTATTTTGGAGTAATGGCTTCATCCTTGCAGAGTGGCCTTTGAGCCCATGTTGATACAGTACTTGTTTCACTGTGGATAATGACACAATCTTACCAGCTTCCGCCATCATAGTCACAAGGTCTTTTGCTTTTGTCTTTGGGTTCATATGCACATCAGACCAAAGCATGTTCATCTCTAGGACACAGAACCGTTCTCCTTCCTGAGCGGTATGATGACTGGACATTCCCATCTTGTTTGTGCTTGCATATAATTGTTTGTAGAGATGATCGAGGCACCTTCAGGTATCTTGAAATTGTACCCGAGGATGAGACAGACTTGTGCAAGTCCACAATTCTCTTCCTGATATCTTGGCTGATTTCTTGAGACTTTCCCAAGTTGCTACACAAAGAAGCAGTGTGTTTCAGGTGTGCATTAAAATGCATCCACAGGTGTGTCTCTAATTAACTCAGACATTGCCAAACAACCTATCAGAAGCTTCCAAACACATGACATCATCATATGGGCAGTCCAGAATTTTTTAATGGCATAGTAATCTTAGTGTATGTAAACCTTTAACTTTGCAGTAAGTAATAAAAATGCCTTAAAACATTCTCTCTCTCATTATTCTAGCATTTGGAAAATATTAATAATTATGGTAATCCTATTTGACCGAAAACAGGAAAGGTTTATTCTGATTTCATGCCAGATATTGAGAAAAACATGGATATGTGTCTTTTTATATAGTTTACGTAAGCTTCTGGTTTCAACTGTATATCTATATTAAACTACAGTTGAATAATACATTACAGTTAAGTATTTGTCATTTTTACTACACTCCGTATGATAGAATTTGTCCTTTATAATCTTCTTTTTTCACCAAATATATTGTCATGATTAAAAGTCCCCTTTTAGAGTTCAATACCCGTAGTAGCATTATATTTTGATATATACTATCATGTTTTTATGCACATCTCAATTTTATTGTTTTCACAATGAATGCAAAATTTCATTTTGGAGATGCGGATGCTGGATTACCCGTTTTCCTTACCACCTATGTTGAACCAGCAACCTGGAGTTTATCCATGGATGTTATTCCACACCGGTCAGCTGAATAAACATTTTTTCCTTTTTAATTTATTTACTAAAAACAAGAAAATTAACTTGCACAAATTATGGCTGTTACATTGGATAATATGTTTGGCGTTAACAATCAATGATAGAAAACATGTCAGTTTCACAATATTACAGTTATTAAATATATACTGAAAATACAGCAAAACTTTGCCCTATGTTTGAAAGTTTGTCTCTGTACATGATTGTGACAGCCCTATCCAGGTGATGCCAATACCATACCATGTATAGTACTTATAAAAGGTATGTAGAATCCTTACAGAATCCTAAATACTAAATTAAAACACAGATTTATATTACACTAATTTTCCTGCTTTTTATTGGCCATAGGATATGTATACTTTTTTGGCATCTTACTGCACCTTGGTCTAAAATAAGTAAACAATGGACAACTTCTCTGACTTGCAAACTTTTGCACCAGTTTACACAATATGATGTTTGTCTTCATAAGTCAAGAAAATGTGAAAAACTGCAAGATAGTACAACTGTCCCGATAGGGCTACTTGGGAAGGATGCCTTACTAGTTTTATAGCCAATGTTGTTCACTGTCCATGCATCTATATGGTGTTATCATTTGTTGTAGTTCCTAATTTCTAGAGGAAAATCAAGGCTTTGAGTGTGGTTATTTGACCTACTTCCATAATCAAAAAACTGTTGACCAAGTGGATAAACCTACATATGGTGCTCATGATTTAACCACCACTGTCAGATGAGTTAGGGGAATAACTGTAGAGGGTGCAGGGATTGGAACCTTTCCTGGGCTTTAGAGCCAAAGGGGACCTCAAAGCTTCCTTTGGCCTAAATGAGAAGGCCAATGCTATTAAAGAACCATAATATTTGTGGGCCGTGTTTAAGATTTTCAATTAGGGCCCATGAGCTTCAAGTTAGGCAAATGGATGAAGTCACTCTGTTCCCTCTGATGCTGACTACAGTGGTTCCTGGTTTGGTGCTGAGTGGCATATGAATGCAACCAATGGCCCCTTAAATAAAGGGCATCTATCTCCCTGTGCAGAGGTGAAAAAGGTGAGTATGTGGGAGCACCTGGGAAATGCTAAATAGAGGCTTGCACAAAGTCTAACCATGGACGGCTATTTTGACTTGACAGATATCCGAATATCCTAGTTTCAATTAAAATCATATAGTACATCAAATAATAAAATAAATACGTAAAATAAATTAAATACATGTAACCCATTTTCTATGCACTGTGACAAAAATGCAAGCTGTAATCAGCTATAATGGAAAATTTGTCAAAATTATATTTAATAAATTGTCCCTTACAAAACAACCTTTACCCTAATTTTTTATTTTCAGAAAATGCATAGAATATTTTTATGGAAAATTGCTTAAAATCTCATGTGCTAAACTGAATGAAATATGGCTGTATGCATTCTACGTTTCTGACAATATGATACACATTAGTAAACATGATTTTAATACTAACAGCAACTTATTGACCTCATCCTACCGAAACATAGGGTAAGTGCACATTTGACTGAAAGCCTGTTTTTGAGATACCGTAATTGGGAGTAATAGCGGGTTAAATGCCACAGCTATCTGAAGTGCATGGATATCCGGAGTCATTTATAATAATTGTTTAAAAACTGGATAACCTCTTTCATTTTTAAGAAGTGACTTACAGTTGTAGTGACGAGCGAACATGCTCGGATAACATTTTATCTGACCATGCCCTGGTGTTATCCGTGTATCTCGAGAGTGCTTGTAGACAGCCTGAACTCATGCAGGGATTTCGTTTTTGTTAGCTAAGTTCACACTACGTTATGTGAACCCATTAAACGGACAACGTTACACCGCGGCATAACGCGGTGTAACGTAGTCCGTTAACGCCGCCATTGCTTGTAATGGCGAACGCATCGCTAGTGCACGCCCACATTGGGCGTGCACTAGCGATGTGCCGTCATTTGAGTGACGGACCTCGAACGCTGCTTGCAGCGTTCGCGGTCCGTTCCTCGCTAGCGCAGATCGGGCATCTGCGCTAGCGGGATCGGCAAACGCGATCCCTTTTTCGACATTGCGTTAGCACAGTCCACAGCGCTATGCGCTAAACGGACTGCCCTAACGCAATGTGACCCTAGCCTTAGACAGCCTGAACACATGTGGGGATTCCTTAACAGCCACAAATCATGCAGCCGCAGGGACTCAAACATAATATACGAGCACTCTCAAGATACATGGTAACACCCAAGCATGGTCGGATAAGACGTTATTCGAGCACGTGCGCTCATCACTAGTAACTTGGAAGAAACAAACAAGATTAAAAAAATAGGAAAAGTGCACCCTTCTATTGGTGACAAATGGAAGGTATGAAACTAAATGTTAAGTATGAGCTGAAATAGGATGCCATTATTAACTTCATATATGCAATGAATATTAGTAAAAGAGCTTCAACAAAAGTTTTTGATATACCAGCTGGGGCTCAAAGAAGTAAAAGATATGGAGATGTCAGGATGGTGGCACTCGGGACAGGTACAATATTATTGATCATTAGATCTCCTAAACATTGTTGTACATATTACATTTAAATTAGCGGTATAAAAAAGGGTGAACTATATATTCGTTATAAGATCCATCAAGTATTAACCATAGCATATCAAGGCACGTCATGACTGAGCGTTCAACCACAGAATACTGTCTAATTCCAATATTTCAAATATACAGCTATAAATCAAAACTTTTTCTTCCCAAGTAAACGTTGTGTTGAGGTATAACATAGGACTGCTGAAGCTTGTGAACTTCATTCAGGTGAAGTTGCATCATGGCACGCTGGTCAGTGATCACCGTATTCACTTTTTCAGCTGAAATTATCTAGTTGTATCCAAATTCTGAGCATTGTTCAAAGAGTTAATAATGTTGATATATCCATGGTCCAGGACAAGAGCTTAGCTATAATGGGAGCAGAGGTAGTAGTTGCTCCCTAGATCGAAGTCTTCTTTTTAAAAAAAAGACACCCATATAAGTAGCACTTGGTGGTTAAAAGCTCTTTTTGCATTTTGGTTATGAAGCTCCAATTTCCCATAAGTTAGATATTAAAGGTTGTATATGTTGTGGTTTTTCCATTAGTATGTAATAAAGGTTAGGGTGCTGGAGACAAGAATATATTGAAGAGTACAGCGAAAACCAGGAAAGTGATATATGCAGCAATGCAGATCCAGAACCTCGGGTCCTTTATGAGGTTTTTGTCAAAGCAGCTGAAAACTGTGTAACCTATAGACATTCCTGCAAGCCCTCCTGCAAAGTGAGCAACGAATGAGACCTAGATGTGAAAGCGAGGAAAACAGTGGTTAATGCCTATAAAAAAAACAACATTTTTTAATTAACCATAGCTACAAATACAACTATGATGCTGTACTTCATTTTTTTTTTTTTTAAAAAGCATGTATGTCATATTTTGCCAATTCAGAATAAATTGTCTACAAAAATGCCTTGTCCATGTTTACTGTACTTCTTTCCATACATCGGACTTTCTGCTGTAGCTTTGTATTTTTTTTGCATTCAGTAGAACATTTTTTTCCCCTTAAAAATACAAGGTAATTAGTGATGATCGAATAGTGTAATATTAGGATTCGGGAAAATTATCACAAATAATTTCTAATATCTGTGTATTCGTACCAAATAACGAATCCAATTCAAGTCAATGTGAAAGCCGAATATTTTTCGGATGGACCCAAGAAACAAGACTGGGGGCTTGAGAAAAAAGCTGAAATTGAAGGGAAAGAGCTAAAACTAAATGGGAACAATATGGAGAAGCTGCCTGCATGCCTTTCTGACTCACATATGGTATCTGGCAATAATATTGTGAGACTATTGTGCCGGTTTGACGGATTTATAAAAAGACCTACCAAACCTACATTTTTTTTAAAGGGAAAAATGCTAAGAAACTTTTTTTTCCCTTTATAAGTACATGTATATAATGCAAAATAAAACCAAATGATAGCTCTCCTTTAGCGTATGTTCAGACGAAGCGTTTTGGCTTTAGTTTTTCCTTTTACATTTGTGAGGGCCCTCAATCCTACATTTGGGAGGTCCCCCCCTAATTCCAAATCGTTAGCTAGATAGTGGAATACATATTCCCCATCCCTTTACAATGCCAGTAAATGCTAAGAAACACTTTTTTCCTTCATAATTACATGTATATAACGCAAAAAATTTTAAAAAATTATACCTCCCCTTTAGCATATGTTCACATGGAGCATTTAGGCTTTAGTTTTTCCTTTAACATTTGTGAGGGCTCTCACTCCTACATTTGGGAGCACCCTCCCTCATGCCAAACAGTTAGCAAGATAGTGGAATACATATTCCCCATCCCTTCACAATGCCATTTCAAACATGCCCATTTGAATTTTGGGCATTGTCTGCCACCACCACGTCCACTGCCATGTCATTATGCAGTCATCGCTTATAATTTTCAGAGGGCCACCAGGTGCTGTGAAACCTACGTTTTGTAAACTACATGGTTCATTTTTGCCACTGGATCACAATGGAACAACTGTCATAGCAGGCGAAGCCACTGTAAGGTGAATATAATACAGGAGTTGGCGGAGCTGTATGATCAATATCAGTAAATTGGATTGTACCAGACACCAAAAGCATTAGAATTAAATTTTGAATACAGTGTATGCAAGCGAGGGCCTGTATTGTGGTTTTTCTATCAGGCCTGAAACCCATGTCAGGAACATGTACAAACCTCATTTTACTTGGAAGCAGCCTCCTCAAGGGAAAGAGACAGGAGTGCCATTGACCAATCTGCACAAGCCCACACATTTTCCATTAGTTTAATAGTGTATCTTTATCTAGTAGTTGTGCGACTGGCACAAAGCCTGCAGAGATATGCAAACTCTCTATCTATTTATCTCTAATTTTCATGAGTCTGCTCATGCCGCATATAATAAAGCTGATGTCTTAAAAAAAAAATGCCACACATTGCTAGATATATTGAATTTGTACATAACACCTCTGTGAGGGTACTTGTCAAAAATAAAGCCAAGAATTTTTTTTTCATAAGCATAAAGCATTCAATATGAGAAAGGGTGACGTTAAGGGACATAGATGCGGTGGTGCCCGCCAAGGCCGTGTTACAGAAGGTGATTGGATCTCGTTCCAGCTTCTTGTCAAAATGTGGTCATCACTGTATGCCACTGATGAACCCAGACAATTGCCAGGACCTTGTGCGATGGATGGCAGACAAAGGCTCCAGCGTAAGATTTGTCAAAAAATCCCAGATGTGAGTGTAACCTAGGAAAAAAGGGTACCCAAAAAGAGCCAAATAATTTTAAAATTTACTTTTTATTAATAATATAGTAAAAAATAAACAATTAAAAATTCCAAGAGAGAATAGAAAAAGGAGGGACATGGGACTCAAAAATTAAATAGCTGCTACATAGTAAAGGTAGGACAGTGTCCAAATCCATGATAGGCTCAACAGCTGAATTCTGAATTCACAAAGGGACCAATGGTGTAAACCAAAATTAATTTCCAAAAAATTCAATACGGACCAAATTATTAAAGTACTAAGTGCTAAATGATAAATACATCTCTACAACAGTAATAATAAATAGTGATGAGCGAGTATACTCGTGATCTCCGAGTATTTGTAAGTGCTCAGAGATTTAGTTTTTGTTAACACAGCTGCATGATTTACGGCTGCTAGACAGGCTGAATACATGTGAGGAATGCCTGGTTGCTAGGGAATCCCCACATGTATTCAAGATGTGTAGCAGCTGTATATCATTCATCTGAGGTGAAGAAAACTAAATCTCCGAGCAGTTACAAATGCTCGGAGATCACTCGAGCGTGCTCGGGAAAACCCGAGCAACGAGTATACTCGCTCATCACTAATAATAAAGTAATAATCAGAATTAATTAGATTATAGATGTACATTCATATAATAACTCAATCAATATTGGAACATCATATCAAGAAATACTAATTGGTACAGTTCTCTTAAAAATCCTTTAAATGAGTTCACAATGGCTGAGAGGGGTACCAACAATTTTGATCACTTGTGTATATACTTTACCCTTGTAGTGATTGTTTTCAAATGGCTGAGATGCACATATGCCTGATAAACTATGCTTTTTTTGGCAAGGGATTATGCACAATATTATGATGCCTCTCAGCCATTGTGAACTCATTTAAAGGGAAGGTGCCATCAAAAAAAATTTTTTTTCAGAAATTGTAAAAATGTAAAGAATTAATGATTACATTTTCTTAAAAAATATTATCATTTGTTTATAATTTAGTAAAATATGAAAAATAATTTGAAAAGTTTTGGAATTTCCACTTTTCAACACTAGGGGGAGCAGCTGCTGAAATTTCAGAAAAACCTAGTGTACAACTAGCTCACATTACAGCACTGCAGTAAATATGGGCGGAGTCTGCTGACCTGTGTGATGTCTCCTCTCCTCCCCTTCTGGGTGTTTGCTAAGGGATTAGAGAGGATGATATTCAGGAACCCAGTGAGCAGCCATTTTGTTGGTGACTGCAGAGTATGGCTGTCGTCACACTAGCAGTATGTGGTCAGTATTTTATCTCAGTATTTGTAAGCCAAAACCAGGAGAGGAACAATTAGAGGAAAAGTATAATAGAAACGACATGAGTCATTCAGGAGAAAAAACGCATCCTGCAAAGTTGTCTGCAGGATGCGTTTTTTCCCCATAGACTAACATTACCGACGCATTGCGACGTATTGCCACACGTCGTAACTGTCGTGCGACGGTTGCGTCATGTTTTGGTGGACCGCCGCCACAAAAAAGTTACATGTAATGTTTGTGCATCGAGTCCACCATTTTCAACCGCACATGCACGGCAGAAACTCCGCCCCCTCATGCCCAGACCTTACAATGGGGCAGCGGAAGCGTCGTAAGACTGCTTCCGCTGCCCACGTTGGACATTTCTTTCACAGCATGCGTCGGTACGACGCACTGCGACGGGCCCGTACCGATGCTAGTGTGAAAGCAGCCTTATACTGACAAGTCTACGGTCACCGAGGATGGCAGGCAGCATGGATTCTGGGAGATATGTGGTGGAAGGAGCAGGATGACAGCAGCACAGAGTATTTCAGGAGAGCAGTGTGCTGGTCTATAGGGGCCCCCTGTTCGGTGTGCGGAGCAGCCAGGGATTGTACATAGAGCGCTGTCTTTTATACTCATGGATGGACCATCTGCTTGTTTGCTCCACTGAAATCCAGGAAACATTTCTGCGGATTGATGGCCTGTTCTGATCCAGACTTTGCATGCAGACTCCATTCCCCTCCTCAGATCCTGTCTTCCCCATCCTGTCCTAGCAATATGTGAAAGCAAGGCGACAGGCGCAGTCTGGGGTGACGCTGGGAAGGAAATGTAGCCATATAGTAACAATAATAATGAGACGCCTCTCTTCAGCTGCCTCACCAGCCTTCCCCTGACTGCACCTAACTGGAGGTCATGCTGCCCCCTCTATTACCCCAGACCCGCGTGCAGGTGCTCAGCCAGAACCACCATAGAATGGGTCCGCTTTCTGAAGATAATACTGCCATAGTGTTCTCACATAATACCGCCATATAGATCACACACAATACTATCAAATAGATCACACAATACTGTCATACAGTTCTCACATAATACCACCATATAGATCACACATAATACCGCCAGTGTTCTCACATACCGCCATATATATCACACATAATACCGCCAGTGTTCTCACATACCGCCATATAGATCACACATAATACCGCCAGTGTTCTCACATACCGCCATATAGATCACACATAATACTGCCATAGTGTTCTCACATAATACCTCCATATAGATCACACATAATACTGCCATAGTGTTCTCACATAATACCGCCATATAGATCACACATAATACTGCCATAGTGTTCTCACATAATACCGCCATATAGATCACACATAATACTGCCATAGTGTTCACATAATACCGCCATATAGATCACACAACACTGCCATAGTGTTCTCACATACCGCCATATAGATCACACATAATACTGCCATAGTGTTCTCACATAATACCGCCATATAGATCACACATAATGCTGCCAGTGTTCTCACATAATACCGCCATATAGATCACACACAATACCACCATATAATTCTCACAATACTGATCAAGCATAATACCACCATACAGATCACATAATACCGTCATATAGATCTCACATAATGCCATAATACAGCATGACGCCCGCAGCTCCTGTTATCGCACGCATTGAGTTGTGTGTGCAATGGGGAAAGATATGCAGGGGGGAGAGGAGTGCATAGAAGTGGATTAGATACACGGTTCACCAGACAGTATCACACAAGAGAGGATTAGATACACGGTTCACCAGACAGTATCACACAGGAGAGGATTAGATACACGGCTCAGCATAATATCACACAGTATAGGATTAGATACACGGCTCAGCAGACAGTATCACACAGGAGAGGATTAGATACATGGCTCAGCAGACAATATCACACAGGAGAGGATTAGATACACGGCTCAGCAGACAATATCACACAGGAGGATTAGATACACAGGTCAGCACAGGATAGGATTAGATACACGGCTCAGCAGACAATATCACACAGGAGAGGATTAGATACACGGCTCAGCAGTCAGTATTCCACAAGAGGATTAGATACACAGGTCAGCACAGGATAGGATTAGATACACGGCTCAGCAGACACTATCACACAGGAGAGGATTAGATACACGGCTCACCAGACAGTATCACACAGGAGAGGATTAGATACACGGCTCAGCAGTCAGTATTCCACAGGATTAGATACACAGGTCAGCACAGGATAGGATTAGATACACGGCTCACCAGACAGTATCACACAGGAGAGGATTAGATACACGGCTCAGCAGACAGTATCACACAGGATAGGATTAGATACACGGCTCAGCAGACACTATCACACAGGAGAGGATTAGATACACGGCTCACCAGACAGTATCACACAGGAGAGGATTAGATACACGGCTCAGCAGTCAGTATTCCACAGGATTAGATACACAGGTCAGCACAGGATAGGATTAGATACACTGCTCAGCAGACACTATCACACAGGAGAGGATTAGATGCATGGCTCAGCACAGTATAGTGATAGATGCAGGGTCCGATGTCCTGTGAGGAGCTGCAGTGAGAGGTCGAGCAGCACAGAGCCTCCCCCATCCCCCTCTGTTACCTCTCTGCAGCTCCTGATAAGAGAACATCAGACCACAGCACTTCAGACTCTCTAGCGATTCTAGAGATTCAGCCAGACACCAGGCAGCAGAGGACAGGGAACGCCGCTGACAGTGTGAGGGGAGACAGATGGAGCTGCCCCTCCAACAGCACAGCTGTCAGTCACAGTGGAGCTCACAGGTACACTCCACTGTAGGCTGAAGCAAGATGGCGCCGATCTCCTGCCGCTGCTGTGATGTGGAGACAGCCCAGGGGGCGTGGCCACATCAGAGCAGAGAGCAGCTGAGCTTATAATGGTAGTAGCTATGGGGTCGCCTTCCGACTGCAGATGTCTATGTCCAGGGCTGCCGTATGTGAAGACTGTAAGTGTCGTGCAGCTACACTTACAGTCCTGCAAATGAAAATGGCGGCGCCCAGTGGCAGAAAAAAAAATGAATAAAAAAAAACAATAAATACTATGCACTTGAAAATAACTTATAAAAATAAGGAATTAAAGAGGTTTTTTTTTTTTTACAATATTAAAACGCGGCACCTTCCCTTTAAAGGATTTTTAAGAGGACGGTACCTGTTGTGAATTCTGTGGCAGATCTCCCTCCTGTGGTCACAAGTGGTACTTCGGCTGATTCTCTCTGGGAGCTTCCGTTTGTGGAGGAAAGTGGTACTGCGGCTTCTGAGTTTCCTCCCTCAGGTGATCTGGTGAGGTCGTTAGGTGCTTCTCTACTTAACTCCACCTAATGCTTTGATCCATGCTTCCTGTCAATGTTCCAGTGTTGGACTTGTTTTTCCCTGGATCATTCCTGTGGCCTGCTGCTCTGCATAGCTAAGTTCTACTTTGCTATTTGTTTGCTATTTTTTCTGTCCAGCTTGTCTAATTGTTTTGCTGGAAGCTCTGGGACGAAAAGGGTGTACCTCCGTGCCGTTAGTTCGGTACGGAGGGTCTTTTTGCCCCCTTTGCGTGGTTTTCTTTAGGGTTTTGTGTAGACCGCAAAGTTATCTTTCCTATCCTCGCTCTGTTAAGAAAGTCGGGCCTCACTTTGCTGAATCTATTTCATCCCTACGTTTGTCTTTTCATCTTAACTCACAGTCATTATATGTGGGGGGCTGCCTTTTCCTTTGGGGTATTTCTCTGAGGCAAGGTAGGCTTATTTTCTATCTTCAGGCTAGTTAGTTTCTCAGGCTGTGCCGAGTTGCATAGGCAGAGTTAGGCGCAATCCACGGCTGCCTCTAGTGTTGTTTGGAGAGGATTAGGGATTGCGGTCTGCAGAGTTCCCACGTCTCAGAGCTAGTTCTATTATTTTGGGTTATTGTCAGATCACTGTATGTGCTCTGACCGCTATGTCCATTGTGATACTGAATTGCCTATCACAACAGTACAGGAAGCCTAAAGTGCTAATGATTCTCAATAGAGGGAAAAAAGAAGTTCTGAGACCATTCTTTTTTCTTTGCACTGTGTTTTGCCTTTTTTTTCCCCTAGACATTTGGGTGGTTCAGGACACAGGTGTAGCAATGGACATTAAAGGTCTGTCTTCATGTGTGGATCAGCTCACGGCAAGAGTTCAAAATATTCAAGATTTTGTGGTTCAGAATTCTTTGTTAGAACCGAGAATTCCTATTCCAGATTTGTTTTTTGGAGATAGAACTAAATTTCTGAGTTTCAAAAATAATTGTAAACTATTTCTGGCTTTGAAACCTCGCTCCTCTGGTGACCCAGTTCAACAGGTTAGGATCGTCATTTCTTTTTTGCGTGGCGACCCTCAGGACTGGGCATTTTCTCTTGCGTCAGGAGATCCTGCATTAAGTAATATCGATGCGTTTTTCCTGGCGTTTGGATTGCTGTACGATGAGCCTAATTCAGTGGATCAGGCAGAAAAAAATTTGCTGGCTCTTTGTCAGGCTCAGGATGAGATAGAGGTACAGTGGGGCAAAAAAGTATTTAGTCAGTCAGCAATAGTGCAAGTTCCACCACTTAAAAAGATGAGAGGCGTCTGTAATTTACATCATAGGTAGACCTCAACTATGGGAGACAAACTGAGAAAAAAAAAATCCAGAAGATCACATTGTCTGTTTTTTTATCATTTTTTTTGCATTTTATGGTGGAAAATAAGTATTTGGTCAGAAACAAACAATCAAGATTTCTGGCTCTCACAGACCTGTAACTTCTTCTTTAAGAGTCTCCTCTTTTCTCCACTCATTACCTGTAGTAATGGCACCTGTTTAAACTTGTTATCAGTATAAAAAGACACCTGTGCACACCCTCAAACAGTCTGACTCCAAACTCCACTATGGTGAAGACCAAAGAGCTGTCAAAGGACACCAGAAACAAAATTGTAGCCCTGCACCAGGCTGGGAAGACTGAATCTGCAATAGCCAACCAGCTTGGAGTGAAGAAATCAACAGTGGGAGCAATAATTAGAAAATGGAAGACATACAAGACCACTGATAATCTCCCTCGATCTGGGGCTCCACGCAAAATCCCACCCTGTGGGGTCAGAATGATCACAAGAACGGTGAGCAAAAATCCCAGAACCACGCGGGGGGACCTAGTGAATGAACTGCAGAGAGCTGGGACCAATGTAACAAGGCTTACCATAAGTAACACACTTCACCACCATGGACTCAGATCCTGCAGTGCCAGACGTGTCCCACTGCTTAAGCCAGTGCATGTCCGGGCCCGTCTGAAGTTTGCTAGAGAGCATTTGAATGATCCAGAGGAGTTTTGGGAGAATGTCCTATGGTCTGATGAAACCAAACTGGAACTGTTTGGTAGAAACACAACTTGTCGTGTTTGGAGGAAAAAGAATACTGAGTTGCATCCATCAAACACCATACCTACTGTAAAGCATGGTGGTGGAAACATCATGCTTTGGGGCTGTTTCTCTGCAAAGGGACCAGGACGACTGATCCGGGTACATGAAAGAATGAATGGGGCCATGTATCGTGAGATTTTGAGTGCAAACCTCTTCCATCAGCAAGGGCATTGAAGATGAAATGTGGCTGGGTCTTTCAACATGACAATGATCCAAAGTACACCGCCAGGGCAACGAAGGAGTGGCTTCGTAAGAAGCATTTCAAGGTCCTGGAGTGGCCTAGCCAGTCTCCAGATCTCAACCCTATAGAAAACCTTTGGAGGGAGTTGAAAGTCCGTGTTGCCAAGCGAAAAGCCAAAAACATCACTGCTCTAGAGGAGATCTGCATGGAGGAATGGGCCAACATACTAACAACAGTGTGTGGCAACCTTGTGAAGACTTACAGAAAACGTTTGACCTCTGTCATTGCCAACAAAGGATATATTACAAAGTATTGAGATGAAATTTTGTTTCTGACCAAATACTTATTTTCCACCATAATATGCAAATAAAATGTTAAAAAAACAGACAATGTGATTTTCTGGATTTTTTTTTCTCAGTTTGTCTCCCATAGTTGAGGTCTACCTATGATGTAAATTACAGACGTCTCTCATCTTTTTAAGTGGTGGAACTTGCACTATTGCTGACTGACTAAATACTTTTTTGCCCCACTGTATATTGTCAGAAATTTAGAAAGTGGTCCATTCTCACTCAATGGAATGAATCTGCGCTGGCAGCTATATTCAGAAAGGGTCTCTCTGAAGCCCTTAAGGATGTCATGGTGGGATTTCCTATGCCTGCTGGTTTGAATGAGTCTATGTCTTTGGCCATTCAGATCGGTCGACGCTTGCGTGAGCGTAAATCTGTGCACCATTTGGCGGTATTACCTGAGATTAAACCTAAGTCTATGCAGTGCGATAGGACTATGACCAGAGTTGAACGGCAAGAACACAGACGTCTGAATGGGCTGTGTTTCTACTGTGGTGAATCCACTCATGCTATCTCTGATCGTCCTAAGCGCACTAAGCGGTTCGCTAGGTCTGCCACAATTGGTACAGTACAGTCAAAATTTCTTCTGTCCGTTACCTTGATCTGCTCTTTGTCATCGTATTCTGTCATGGCGTTTGTGGATTCAGGCGCTGCCCTGAATTTGATGGACTTGGAATATGCTAAGCGTTGTGGGTTTTTCTTGGAGCCCTTGCAGTGTCCTATTCCATTGAGAGGAATTGATGCTACGCCTTTGGCCAAGAATAAGCCTCAATACTGGACCCAGCTGACCATGTGCATGGCTCCTGCACATCAGGAGGTTATTCGCTTTCTGGTGTTGCATAATCTGCATGATGTGGTCGTGTTGGGGTTGCCATGGCTACAAGCCCATAATCCAGCATTGGATTGGAAATCCATGTCGGTGTCCAGCTGGGGTTGTCAGGGGGTACATGGTGATGTTCCATTTCTGTCAATTTCGTCATCCACCCCTTCTGAGGTTCCAGAGTTCTTGTCTGATTACCGGGATGTATTTGATGAGCCCAAGTCCGATGCCCTACCTCCGCATAGGGATTGTGATTGTGCTATCAATTTGATTCCTGGTAGTAAATTCCCAAAAGGTCGACTGTTTAATTTATCCGTGCCTGAGCACACCGCTATGCGCAGTTATGTGAAGGAATCCCTGGAGAAGGGGCATATTCGCCCGTCATCGTCGCCATTAGGAGCAGGGTTCTTTTTTGTAGCCAAGAAGGATGGTTCGCTGAGACCTTGTATAGATTACCGCCTTCTTAATAAGATCACTGTTAAATTTCAGTACCCCTTGCCATTGTTATCTGATTTGTTTGCTCGGATTAAGGGGGCTAGTTGGTTCACCAAGATAGATCTTCGTGGTGCGTATAATCTGGTGCGAATCAGGTGAGGCGATGAATGGAAAACTGCATTTAATACGCCCGAGGGTCATTTTGAGTATCTAGTGATGCCATTCGGACTTGCCAATGCTCCATCAGTGTTTCAGTCCTTTATTCATGACATCTTCCGAGAGTACCTGGATAAATTCCTGATTGTGTACTTGGATGACATTTTGATCTTCTCGGATGATTGGGAGTCTCATGTGAAGCAGGTCAGAACGGTTTTTCAGGTCCTGCGTGCTAATTCTTTGTTTGTGAAGGGATCAAAGTGTCTCTTTGGTGTGCAGAAGGTTTCATTTTTGGGGTTCATCTTTTCCCCTTCTACTATCGAGATGGATCCTGTTAAGGTCCAAGCCATCCATGATTGGACTCAGCCGACATCTCTGAAAAGTCTGCAAAAGTTCCTGGGCTTTGCTAATTTTTATCGTCGCTTCATCTGCAATTTTTCTAGTATTGCCAAACCATTGACCGATTTGACCAAGAAGGGTGCTGATTTGGTCAATTGGTCTTCTGCTGCTGTGGAAGCTTTTCAAGAGTTGAAGCGTCGTTTTTCTTCTGCCCCTGTGTTGTGTCAACCAGATGTTTCTCTTCCGTTCCAGGTCGAGGTTGATGCTTCTGAGATTGGAGCAGGGGCTGTTTTGTCGCAGAGATGTTCTGATTGCTCAGTGATGAAACCATGCGTTTTTTTTTCCAGGAAGTTTTCGCCTGCTGAGCGAAATTATGATGTGGGCAACCGAGAGTTGCTGGCCATGAAGTGGGCATTCGAGGAGTGGCGTCATTGGCTTGAAGGAGCTAAGCATCGCGTGGTGGTATTGACTGATCATAAGAACTTGACTTATCTCGAGTCTGCTAAGCGTTTGAATCCTAGACAGGCTCGTTGGTCACTGTTTTTTGCCCGTTTTGACTTTGTGATTTCGTACCTTCCGGGCTCTAAAAATGTGAAGGCGGATGCTCTGTCTAGGAGTTTTGTGCCCGACTCTCCGGGTTTATCTGAGCCGGCGGGTATCCTCAAGGAAGGAGTAATTGTGTCTGCCATCTCCCCTGATTTGCGGCGGGTGCTGCAAAAATTTCAGGCTAATAAATCTGATCGTTGTCCAGCAGAGAAACTGTTTGTCCCTGATAGGTGGACGAATAAAGTTATCTCTGAGGTTCATTGTTCGGTGTTGGCTGGTCATCCTGGAATCTTTGGTACCAGAGAGTTAGTGGCTAGATCCTTTTGGTGGCCATCTCTGTCGCGGGATGTGCGTACTTTTGTGCAGTCCTGTGGGATTTGTGCTCGGGCTAAGCCCTGCTGTTCTCGTGCCAGTGGGTTGCTTTTGCCCTTGCCGGTCCCGAAGAGGCCTTGGACACATATCTCTATGGATTTTATTTCAGATCTTCCCGTTTCTCAAAAGATGTCAGTCATTTGGGTGGTCTGTGATCGCTTTTCTAAGATGGTCCATCTGGTACCCTTGTCTAAATTGCCTTCCTCCTCTGATTTGGTGCCATTGTTCTTCCAGCATGTGGTTCGTTTGCATGGCATTCCAGAGAATATCGTTTCTGACAGAGGTTCCCAGTTTGTTTCGAGGTTTTGGCGAGCCTTTTGTGGTAGGATGGGCATTGACTTGTCTTTTTCCTCGGCTTTCCATCCTCAGACTAATGGCCAGACCGAACGAACCAATCAGACCTTGGAAACCTATCTGAGATGCTTTGTTTCTGCCGATCAGGATGACTGGGTGTCCTTTTTGCCTTTGGCTGAGTTCGCCCTTAATAATCGGGCCAGCTCGGCTACCTTGGTTTCGCCATTTTTCTGCAATTCTGGGTTCCATCCTCGTTTCTCTTCAGGACAGGTTGAGTCTTCGGACTGTCCTGGTGTGGATACTGTGGTGGACAGGTTGCAGCAGATTTGGACTCATGTAGTGGACAATTTGACCTTGTCCCAGGAGAAGGCTCAACGTTTCGCTAATCGCAGACGCCGTGTGGGTCCCCGACTTCGTGTTGGGGATCTGGTTTGGTTATCTTCTCGTCATATTCCTATGAAGGTTTCCTCTCCTAAGTTTAAACCTCGTTTCATTGGTCCGTATAGGATTTCTGAGGTTCTTAATCCTGTGTCTTTTTGTCTGACCCTCCCAGATTCTTTTTCCATACATAACGTATTCCATAGGTCATTGTTGCGGAGATACGTGGCACCTATGGTTCCATCTGTTGACCCTCCTGCCCCGGTTTTGGTGGAGGGGGAATTGGAGTATATTGTGGAGAAGATTTTGGATTCTCGTGTTTCAAGATGGAAACTCCAGTATCTGGTTAAATGGAAGTGTTATGCTCAGGAAGATAATTCCTGGGTTTTTGCCTCTGATGTCCATGCTCCCGATCTTGTTCGTGCCTTTCATGTGGCTCATCCTGGTCGGCCTGGGGGCTCTGGTGAGGGTTCGGTGACCCCTCCTCAAGGGGGGGGGTACTGTTGTGAATTCTGTGGCAGAGCTCCCTCCTGTGGTCACAAGTGGTACTTCGGCTGATTCTCTCTGGGAGCTTCCGTTTGTGGAGGAAAGTGGTACTGCGGCTTCTGAGTTTCCTCCCTCAGGTGATCTGGTGAGGTCGTTAGGTGCTTCTCTACTTAACTCCACCTAATGCTTTGATCCATGCTTCCTGTCAATGTTCCAGTGTTGGACTTGTTTTTCCCTGGATCATTCCTGTGGCCTGCTGCTCTGCATAGCTAAGTTCTACTTTGCTATTTGTTTGCTATTTTTTCTGTCCAGCTTGTCTAATTGTTTTGCTGGAAGCTCTGGGACGCAAAGAGTGTACCTCCGTGCCGTTAGTTCGGTACGGAGGGTCTTTTTGCCCCCTTTGCGTGGTTTTCTTTAGGGTTTTGTGTAGACCGCAAAGTTATCTTTCCTATCCTCGCTCTGTTAAGAAAGTCGGGCCTCACTTTGCTGAATCTATTTCATCCCTACGTTTGTCTTTTCATCTTAACTCACAGTCATTATATGTGGGGGGCTGCCTTTTCCTTTGGGGTATTTCTCTGAGGCAAGGTAGGCTTATTTTCTATCTTCAGGCTAGTTAGTTTCTCAGGCTGTGCCGAGTTGCATAGGCAGAGTTAGGCGCAATCCACGGCTGCCTCTAGTGTTGTTTGGAGAGGATTAGGGATTGCGGTCTGCAGAGTTCCCACGTCTCAGAGCTCGTTCTATTATTTTGGGTTATTGTCAGATCACTGTATGTGCTCTGACCGCTATGTCCATTGTGATACTGAATTGCCTATCACAACAGTTACCAATTAGTATTTCTTGATATGATGTTCCAATATTGATTGAGTTATATGAATATGTATCTATAAACTAATTCATTCTGATGGCATTAGCTCTCAGTTTACTTTATTATTACTGTTGTAGAGTTGTATTTATCATTTAGCACTTAATAATTTAGTCTGTATTTAATTTTTGGGAAATTAATTTTGTTTTACACCATTGGTCCCTTTGTGAATTTAGCTTTTGAGACTATCACGGATTTGGACACTTTCCTACCTTTACCATGTAGCAGTTATTAATTTTTGAGCCCCATGTCCCTCCTTTTTTTATTCTTGCATTTCTCTTGGAATTTGTAATTGTTTATTTTTTACTACATTATTAATAAAAAGTAAATTTTAAAATTATTTGTTTCTTTTTGGATACCTTTTTACCTAGTTTAGACTCACACCTGGGATTTTTTGCTAAATATTGTTCTGAAGTTAGAGAGGGTGCACCTATGATCATAGGAGTATCGAAATAAATTAGAACTTTGAAAATGGATAAAGGCTCCAGTGTGTTGACATTTAACAAAAAGCAGAAATATCCATCCACCCACCTACAGGCAAAAACTATAAACACCCACATTGGCTGATTGGTAGCCCTGGAAATGTTGCCGTTTCGACTTGTGGGAACTGAGTCTTTTCGCGACCTCTTGGCGGTGGTAGTGAAACAGCAAGAGTCGAAAGTAAGAAAAGGGTGAATTCTAGAAATGTTTTTGAGATGCAGATAAGAAGAGCGAGCCAGTGATCGGATGTTGCGGGTGAATGAAAGCTCGGAATCAAGTATGACCCCAAGGCAGCGGGCATGTTGCTTTGGAGTAATGGTGGAACCGCACACGGAGATGGCAATGTCAAGCAAAGGTAGGTTAATAGAGGGAGAAAACACGAGGAGTTCAGTTTTTGACAGGTTCAGTTTCAGATAGAGGGAGGCATGATGTTAGAGACAGCGGTAAGACAATCACTGGTGTTTACTAAAAAGGTCGGCGTGATAACAGGAGAAGTGTATAATTGGGTGTCGTCAGCATAGAGATGGTACTGGAAACCAAATCTACTGATTGTTTGTCCAATAGGGGCAGAATACAAAGAGAAGAGGAGGAGGCCTAGGACTGATCCTTGAGGAACCCCAACAGTAAGGGGAAGGTGAGATGAGGAGGAAACTGCAAAAGATACAGTGAAGGAGCGGTCAGAGAGATAGGAAGAGAACAAGGAGAGAACAGTGTCCTTGAGGCCGATGGAGCAGAGCATAGTGAGGAGGAGCTGATGATCCACAGTATTGAATGCTGCAGAGAGATCCAAGAGAATTAGCATGGAGTAGTGACCATCAGATTTAGCTGTTAGTAGGTCATTAGAGACTTTAGTGAGGGCAGTTTCAGTAGAGTGTAAAGAGCGGAAACCAGATTGAAGAGGGTCTAGAAGAGAGTTATCTGAGAGATAGTGGGTAAGACGGGAGTGGACCAGGCGCCCGAGGAGTTTAGAGATGAAGGGAAGATTAGAGACAGGTCTATAATTAGCGGCACAGTTTTGATTGAGGGATGTTTTTTTAAGTAATGGATGTATGATGGCATGCTTAAATGAGGATGGAAAAATACCGGAAGTGAGAGAAAGGTTGAATATTTTTGTTAGGTGAGAGGTGACAGCCGGGGAAAGGGACTGGAGGAGATGTGACGGAATGGGGTCACTGGTGCAAGTGGTTGGGCGAGAAGATGCAAGGAGCCTGATTATTTCTTCTTCTGTAACTGGTTCAAAGTCAGAGAGTGAACTAGATGCAGTGGGGGAGGGAGGACAGTGCATGGTATGAAGAGATTGGGAGATGATTTCCTGTCGAATGTGGTCAATTTTTTCTTTGAAGTAATTGGCCAGATCGTCAGATCTGTGGTTGGGGCCTGCACTCTTGGGTTGAGTAGGGACTGGAAAGTGTCAAAGAGACGTTTAGGGTTATTGGACAGCGAGGTGATGAGGGTGTTGAAATAGGTTTGTTTGGAGAGGTGAAGGGCAGAGTTGTATGTTTTTAGCATGAAATTATAATGGATGAAATCTTTGGGTAGATTAGATTTTCTCCACAGACGTTCGGTGCACCTGGAGCACCGCTGCAGGAAACGTGTTTGCAGCGTGTACCACAGTTGTCGCCATCTGTGCTGAGTTGTTTTATGTATAGGAGGAGCAGCTTCATCCAGGGCACTTTACAGGGTTTCATTGTAATGCTTTAGAGCAGAATCAGGACATGAGATGGAGGAGATTGGGGCCAATGAGGACTGCAAGTTCTTCATAAGTTTCTCGGTGTTAATGGCCTGTATGTTTCTATAAGTGGGGGTGACCTGAGCGGGATGGCAGTTCTTGATAGAGAATTAAAGAAGGTTGTGGTCAGAGAGCGGGAGAAGGGAGTTTGTGAAATCATCCACTGAGCAAAGCCGGGAGAAGACCAAGTCGAGGGCGTTTCCATCTTCATGCGTTGGAGAGTTAGTATGCTGCGAGAGGCCGAAAGAGGAAGTTAGAGATAAAAGGTGAGAAGCAGATGGGGAGAGGGGAGAAGCAATGGGGATGTTGAAATCACCCATGATGAAGGTGGGGGTGTCACAGGAGAGAAAGTGTGGAAGCCAGGTGGCAAAGTGATCCAGGAACTGATGAGAGGGGCCGGGAGGACGATACACCACCGCCACTCGCATGGAGAAGGGGATGTAGAGTCTGACAGCATGGACCTCAAAGGAAGGGAGGACAAAGGACAATGTCAGCCGTGCTGTGGCCAACGCAGTCACAGGGAAGGTCTACTTTAGTTGCCATAATTACTTTGGTCCGCTGCACCCTGATAGTGCATTTGTTTGGAGGCCTAGACATCTTTGCCTGTGTTTTGGTGTTTTTTTAATAATAGTGGAGGATTTTTCCTCTTTTGGTTGTTTTTGTTGTTAGAGTAGGACTGGCAAGTGTGAGGACCTTGACGTGGGTTGCCAGCTTACGTATTATAGCCATGATATCAACTAATACCTTACATATACATATGTTGTTATGTGTTTTTGTGCACTTTATTTTTCAAGGTGCAGCTGGGCCCAGATGGCTCTGTAAACTGTGGCCTCTGTTCACACGGTATGCATTATAGTTACTACTGGTCAGCCATAGGGCATCATTAATAGGCTGTGAGCCAGATGCTCTGCACTTTCTGTGTGAACATCGCCGCATATAAATTATTTTGTGTTTGCACTGGTGTGCCAAGCGGCCAATCCCTGATTGTAGGCTGGCTGCCTCATCGGTATTACTGCACCTGTGTAGTTGCCATCTTTACTTGGGTCCGCTGCACCCTGATAGTGCATTTGTTTGAAGATCTACTTTACCACAGACACGAGGACAAGTTCTTATGGACAGGGAAGCTACATTTCTCTTATGGCACACTGGCTGAACCTGGTGGATTTTGGTACAGAGTCAGAAGCTGGGACATCACACATCTTACCCACACCACGAATAGTGGTCCCAACTTCCATCAGGGTTTTAGTCTCCTTGTATTACAGTTCTGTCTCTTCTCCTACTCCTCACTGAAAGTAGCCTTACCATCACTCCCCTGCCTTGGCAAAGCGGCAGCACGCTCTACTGAAGCTCATCTGTTTAGGTAATAAAGCTCATAACGCAGCTGAGCTGTTGAAGGTGATAAAAGAACAGACCAATCAGCGGCTCTCCCCGCTGAACCTCCATGTGTGCGATAATGGGTGTAACTCGGTGATGGCTTTAAAGCTCAGGAAGTTAGTAAACACATTCCATGCATGGCCCACATGCTGAACTTGGTTGTACAGGATTTTTTTTTAAACATACCCTGACTTGCCGGACCTACTTGCCAAGGTACGGCGTGTCAGCACACATTTCCTAAAGTCATATCAGGCTTTCGCCGGACTAGCTTTGCTGCAGCAGCGCTTTAATTTGCTTTGTCACCGACTGATTTGTGACCTGCCCACAAGCTATAATTCGACCTTTAATAATAATAATAATAACAATAATAATAATAAGTAATAAATAATTATTATTTTATTTCTATAGCACCAACATACTCAGCAGCACTTTACATTTTACAGGGGACTTGTACAGACAATAAAAGATAGTACAGAACACCAATAATTGCATAAGCAACAGATACCAACAGGGCCCTGCTTGCAAGCTTACAATTTATGAGGAAATAGGGGAGACATGAAAGGTGGATGGTAACAATTGCTTTCATTGTTCTGACCAGCCATAATGTAAGAAATCGTGTGTTTGTGTAATGCTGCATGAACTGTTTACCAACCACTATGTGCAAAAGTACTGACACAGAGGGCTATTAAATGAATAAAGCATGTGAGAACAAGATACAAAGATCCTGGTCATGAAGAAAATTTTGAATGGGCAACACAGGGGTCATTAGATAAATGTGTTGAGGCAGTAGGCGGTTCATATGTTGGCAAGGCTTAGTGAGCAGCAGAGAGCAGTGTCTGAATTCCAGCTTCTCAATGCCCGTCAGAGTAACACTCAGCCCCCACACATAACAACTGCCGAGTGGGTATGGATCAATCACATTTGTGAGGTTCTTCAAAACTTTGAGCACTGCACCAAGATGGTGAGCGCTGATGATGCTATTGTCAGAGTAACCATCCCAATGCTCTGTCTATTGAAATGTTTGCTGCAGAATCTCAAAGAGGAAACTTTGAATGCTGAGCAGGTGGCTGTGGAGCAAGATTTTGCAGTGGCTGATACTACACAGTCCAGCCTCACGCATTACTCTCAAGTCATGTTGGGTGATCACAAGGAAAAGGAGGATGAGGAGAAACAGGAGTTTTTGGTCTGTGCTACAAACGGGACTGCCAATCCCAGCTTCATGCTTGTCTAGCATGAATGGCTTGAAGAGGAGGAGGAGGAGGAGGCTTTGCATCATGAGGAGGAGATACCAAAACAACAGATACCAACAGGGCCCTGCTCGCAAGCTTACAATCTATGAGGAAATAGGGGAGACATGAAAGGTGGATGGTAACAATTGCTTTCATTGTTCTGACCAGCCATAATGTAAGAAATCGTGTGTTTGTGTAATGCTGCATGAACTGTTTACCAACCACTATGTGCAAAAGTACTGACACAGAGGGCTATTAAATGAATAAAGCATGTGAGAACAAGATACAAAGATCCTGGTCATGAAGAAAATTTTGAATGGGCAACACAGGGGTCATTAGATAAATGTGTTGAGGCAGTAGGCGGTTCATATGTTGGCAAGGCTTAGTGAGCAGCAGAGAGCAGTGTCTGAATTCCAGCTTCTCAATGCCCGTCAGAGTAACACTCAGCCCCCACACATAACAACTGCCGAGTGGGTATGGATCAATGACATTTGTGAGGTTCTTCAAAACTTTGAGCACTGCACCAAGATGGTGAGCGCTGATGATGCTATTGTCAGAGTAACCATCCCAATGCTCTGTCTATTAAAATGTTTGCTGCAGAATCTCAAAGAGGAAACTTTGAATGCTGAGCAGGTGGCTGTGGAGCAAGATTTTGCAGTGGCTGATACTACACAGTCCAGCCTCACGCATTACTCTCAAGTCATGTTGGGTGATCACAAGGAAAAGGAGGATGAGGAGAAACAGGAGTTTTTGGTCTGTGCTACAAACGGGACTGCCAATCCCAGCTTCATGCTTGTCTAGCATGAATGGCTTGAAGAGGAGGAGGAGGAGGAGGCTTTGCATCATGAGGAGGAGATACCAAAACAACAGATACCAACAGGGCCCTGCTCGCAAGCTTACAATCTATGAGGAAATAGGGGAGACATGAAAGGTGGATGGTAACAATTGCTTTCATTGTTCTGACCAGCCATAATGTAAGAAATCGGGTGTTTGTGTAATGCTGCATGAACCAGTTACCAACTACTATGTGCAAAAGTACTGACACAGAGGGCTATTAAATGCATAAAGCGTGTGAGAACAAGATACAAGGATCCTGGTTATCAAGAAAATTTTGAATGGGCAACATAGGGGTCGTTAGATAAATGTGTTGAGGCGGAAAGCAGTTCATATGTTGGAAAGGCTTAGTGAGCAGCAGAGAGCAGTGTCTGAATTCCAGCTTCTCAATGACCGCCAGAGTAACACTCTGCCCCCTCACATAACAACTGCCGAGTGGGTGTGGATCGATGACATTTGTGAGGTTCTTCAAACTTTGAGTACTGCACCAAGATGGTGAGCGCTGATGACGCTATTGTCAGAGTAACCATCCCACTGCTCTGTCTATTAAATTGTTTGCTGCAGAATCTAAAAGAGGAAACTTTGAATTCTGAGTAGGTGGCTGTGGAGCAAGATTTTGCAGTGGCTGATACCACACAGTCCAGCCTCACACAATACTCTCAAGTCATGTTGGGTGATAACGAATAAAAGGAGGAGAAGGAGGAGGAGGAGGAGAAACAGGAGTTTTTGGTCTGTGCTACAAACAGAACTCCCAATCCCAGCTTCATGCCTGTCTAGCATGAATGGCTTGAAGAGGAGGAGGAGGCTATGCATTTTTTTTTACTTTTTAACTTTATCCCAGGGTGGTACATCACTATATAGTGTCAGATCGCTGATCTGACACTTTGCAGAGCACTGTGTCAGCTCTCAGCAGGACTGACAAGCCACCTCCCTGCAGGACCCGGAAGGACCCCGCAGCCATCTTGGATCCAGGGGGGCCTGCAGGGACGAGGCCCTCAGAAGAACGCGATCACATCGCATTGTTCTGAGGGTCTCAGGGAAGCACGCAGGGAGCCCCCTCCCTGCGCGATACTTCCCTATGCCACCGGAACGCTGCGATCTTGTTTGATCACAGTGTTCCGGGGGTTAAAGTGCCGGGAGCGGTCCGTGACCGCTCCTGGCACATAGTGCCGGGTCTCAGCTGTGATAATCAGCTGACACCAAGCCATGATTGCCCGCGCTTCCACTGGGAGCGCCGCTGATTGCGTGACATACTATCCCATCCATAGGAATTAAGTTCCAGGTCACATGGATGAGATAGTACGTCCGATGGCAGAAAGGGGTGAAAAGAGCTTTTTGGAATGAATAAATGCTCAGTATAAACCCCTGTCATTCTCCTCACACTAATTTCACTTTCCCTATGCTCTAACTGTACACTCCCTACTCCATTTCCGGCTGTAATGTGCGCAATATGGTTCCAGCAGCCTTTAAATATTCTCTATGACGCTGGAAGGCCAGCCATTCACAATAATGCCACACCAAAGATGGTGACAGCATTACTGTGATTGGCAATCCAGCCCAGCATGTTCATTGGTTGCAAATAAAGCACAAAATCTGCTGGGCGGGTCACTTTAATACACTGAAACGAATTACTCGCCGAGTAACGAATAGCCCGAATACTGTACTATTCGTGCGAGTAACGAATAGTGCCAAATGTATTCACTCATCACTAAAGGTAATAGATGAGCCCAAAATATTACTGAGTGAAAGTACCTACCTGTGGACCAGACACTTTAGAAATATATCTTCTGTAGAGGGCAAAGCCAACATCAGTCCCAACTGTACAACAGAGAAGAAGTCATTTTAGGATTTCATAAAAAGTAACAAAAAGTAACAAAAGGTTACTTATTTTCATTTTTAGTGGTTCTGGTCCCAGTTATGTTAAATAAAATTATCTTCTGACTCATTCTGCTATTTTTCCTTGTGCTTTATTGTATCATACAGACATATGCTTTCTGAATAAAAATCAAACGTCACACTGACCGACATACAGTATATCAATAGTCTTGTTCACATTAACAGTTTTCTACATAGATCTATGCAAAAAAAAAAAAATAGCAGCATGCACTATTCTCTTTTGTGTATTGGATGAGACTCGCCTATTTAAGTTTACGCGTGCGCAAAAAATAATCAAATCCCGTATGGATCATCTATATTGCATCCATTTTTTATGGATACATTGTATTATTAACCCCTTCACAACACAGCCAATTTGCGTTTTTGCTTTTTGTTTTTCCTTCCTTCTTCCGAGAGTCATAACTTTTTTATTTTTTGTCCACATACACATATGAGAGCTTGTTTTTTGCAGAACCAGTGCTACTTTTGAATGACACCATTTATTTTATCACATAGTGTACTGGAAACAGGAAAACAATTCCAAGTAGGGAGAAATAGTGAAAAAAAGCAAAATTCCGACATTGGCTTTTGGGAATTGCTTTTTTGGTGTAGATTTTGTGGTAAAATTACCTCGCAATATAATTCACTTTATCAGTATAATTACAGTGATACCAAACATGTCCATTTCTCTTATTATTCTGTGGGGGTGTTGCCATTTTCTGAGACCTGTAATGTTTTCATTTTTTGGTCGATGGAGCTGTGTGACAAATTAGTTTTTGAGGGGTGAGACAATTTTACTGATACCATTTTTGGTATGATGTTTTGACTAATTGTTACAGCATTTTTGTGGTATTGCAGAGACCAAAAAAAAAGGAATTTTGGCGTTCTTGAATTTTTTTGCTTATGGTGCTTACTACTGATGGGCGAGCACTAAAATGCTCGGGTGCTCATTGCTTGGGTTGAGCAAACTGTAATGCTCGGGTGCTCGACCCGAGCAACGAGCCCAATGTAAGTCTATGGGAAACCCGAGCATTTTTGCTGCTACCATCCCCGGGGGTCTTTTTAGGGTCTAAAAACATCGGGAATCAATGGGAACAGTATTCAAATGACATAGGAACTTCATGGGGAAGACCCCTGGAAGCATTTCTGAGTTTTACGCTGTTTTTTGGGCGCACAATAACACATACCAAAAACTAAGCCAAAATTGATTTTCCTGGGAAATATGTTAAGGAACATCCTTTCCAGGGTAATGATTTGTATGTAAGGCAAAATAAATAACCCAAAACAAAAATGTTCCTCCACCACTTGGGCTATGTTCACACGTAGCGTATATGATGCGTTTTTCAACTTTAGCATTGCTTTCAACCAAGACAAATGCATTCTCTGGGAAATGTCATTTTAACACTTTACAACCTTAGCTGGCCAAGTGGTGTGTGACACATCATCAGACATATCCTGTTTCATTTATGAAGGAGGGACTGTTAAAGGGGGTGGGCCATCAGGCGGACTTTAATATTCTTAAAGAGACAGCAGTTCGTTCACTCTATTCTTAGAGAGCCATCAGCCGGCTATGCTTTGTTGTTCCCATTATTAAACAGTGTGTCTCCTATACTGTTATTGCCTATGCATTGAATGCAAGGCCTGCCCCAAATTTGGATGCACCCCAATAACGTATTGATGGGTCCTGGATGGCCACATGAAACCAAAGTTTGCATTCTTATTTATTTGGCACTGCCATACTGTTAGCCTATGCATTGAATGCAAGGCCTGCCCTGCCCCAAAGTTACACAGATCCCAATAACCCTTTGAACCAACGTACTGGATGGCAACATGAAACCAAAGTTCCCATTATTTTAATTTTTTTTACCACCAGAAAGTTTGCCCATGAAGTGAATGCAAGGCCTGCTCCAAAGTTTAATGCACCTCAAAAACGCTTTAAACCAACATACTGGATGGCCACATGAAACATAGGTTCCCATTATAATTAATTTGCTACTGCCATACTGTTAGCCTATGCATTGAATGCAAGGCCTGCCCTGCCCCAAAGATACACGGACCCCAAGAACCCTTTGAACCAATGTACTGGATGGCCACATGAAACCAAATTTCCATTATTATGATTTTTTTTACTCCCAGAAAGTTTGCCCATGAAGTGAATGCAAGGCCTGCTCAAAATTTGGATGCACCCCAATATCTCTTGGAAGAGACGTGGAGTAAAAATCTTTTTCCATTTTAAAGGAGCAGGTCTCCTATACTTGTAATGCACATGCAGGAAGTGTATTGGATGACAAACATTTCCCCCTGGGGGGTACACATCAACATACTGTGTAAACTATTTTTTCATGGACATCATAAACACCCTTGAAAACAATAACGTGGCTCTTGCATCACAGAACATGTTCACTCTGGTGATCTAGTGTTGGTGTCGGAAGAGACGTGGAGGATGGCCTCCTAAAAATGTTTTCTCAATTTAAAGGTGTGGGTCTCCTATACTTGTAATGCCCATACACTAAGTGTATGGGCTGACAAACATTTTCCCCTGGGGGGTACACATCAACATACTGCGTAAACTTTTTTTTTTTACGGGCATCATAAACACCCTTTTAACACAATAGCGTGGCTGTTGCATCACGGACCACGGTCACCATGGTGATGTAGTAGTGGTGGATGATGAGGATGAGGAGAAGGAGGAGGATAAAAGCAAATAGCCAAAATCAGGAAGCGTATACCCATGTGTGGGAATATACCTCCCAAAAAATGACACTGGATTTGAGGTTATGTTTCGCTGTTATCATTCGGTGGTTTTGAGAAGTCTGGCCCAATCCAGCCCTTGCTCATTTTTATAACAGTCATCCTGTCAGCATTTTGAGTTGACAGGTGGATGCGCTTATCAGTTATAATTCCACCAGCGGCACTAAAACCCGCTCTGACAAAACGGTAGCGGCAGGGCAGGCCAGGACCTCCAAGGCGTAGAGAGCCAGTTTATGCTACGTGTCCAGCTTGGATACCCAATAATTATAAGGCACGGAGGAATCACAGAGGGAACAGTTACCAAGGTATTCCTTCAGCATCTTCCAAAACTCACTCCTTGTGAGAGTACCCTCCATCTCAGGGCCTGTGCGATTGGAGGGTCTGAGAAAACTCTCCTAGAACTTTGACAGTGTTCCCCTGCCTCAGCTAGATTGGAGTTGTGTCTCTCTTGCCTGTACTCCTTGGTTGTCCAACAAACTGTGACCTCTGCTGCCAGTGTTTTGAGATGAGAATTTTTTTAATAATTTCACAACAAGGGCCTTCTCGTACTGCCCCATTTTAGTAGACCTGTGTGCCTCTGGAAGAAGAGATTGAAAGTTCTCCTTGTAGCTTGGGTCTTGAAGTGTCACCAACCAGGAATGACTGTCACCCAAAAATTGGAAAATACGAGGGTCATGGGAAAGGCAGCGCTACATAGTCAGCCATGCTTTCCAGACTGCTAATAGGCAAGACTTCCGTGTCCTCACCAAGAGCATGATTAACCTTGCTCTCCTCCTCCTCCCTGTCCTCAGGCCAATCAGGCATGACAGTTGTGCTTGTAGCGCCGTCTATAACGCATGAAAGTAGCTCCTATTCTTCCGCCTCCTCCTCTTCCTCATTGTCAACCAATCCATGTTGGGATGACATCAGGCTGGGCTGTGTGTAATCACCCTATATGGTTCCTTGCTCCATCTCATCATGCTCCGCCTGCAATGCATCCTCTTTGATTGTGAGCACAGAGCGTTTCAGAACACAGAGAAGTGAGATAGTGAAGCTAATTATGGCGTCATCACCGCTCACCATCTTGGTGAACTCCTCAAAGTTTTGGAGGATGGTACATATGTCTGAAATCCATGTCCACTCCTGTGGTCTTATGTGTGGAGTCTGAACTGAATGCCTTGCTGATGATGGTAATCAACAACTGCCCTCTTCTGCTTACAAATCCTTTCACACATATGCAGTGTAGAATTCCAATGCATGGAAACATCAGACACCAGTCGGTAAGCCAGAAGCTGCAAACACTGCTGAAGCACAGCAAGGGTGGCAGAAGCTGTAGCTGATTTTCTAAAATGGTCACACAGGCGGCATACCTTCACAAGCAGATCTGGCAGCTCCGGGTAGCTTTTGAGAAACTATTGAACAATGAGATTAAGAACATGGCATGGTACGTGTGTGAGTTTGCCTCGCCTCGGAGCTGCTACCAGGTTCCGGCCATTATCACACATGATAAAGCCTGGCTGTAGGTTCAGCGGTGTCATCCACAGATATGCCAGCTTTTTCAGAGCTGTCCACAACTCTTCAGCATTGTGCGGTTTGTCACCTAAGCAGATTAGCTTCAGCACAGCCTGTTGCCGCTTGGCTGAGGCAGTGCTGCAGTGCTTCCAGCTTGTGACTGATGTGGTCATTTCGGAGATGGAGGCTGAAGAGGAGGAGGATGTGCAGGAGCTGTAGACTGTGGGGGCAACCCTGATTGATCTAGGCCCCGCAATCCTCGGCGTCAGGAAGACATGTTCCATCACAAGGTCCGACTGGATCCTGGCTTCCACTATGTTAACCCAGTGTGCTGTCAGCGAGATGTACAGTCCCTGCCCACAAGCATGTGTCCACGTGTCTGTGGTTAGGTGGACTTTCCCAGTAACAGCATTGTTGAGGGCACGGCTAAATTTGTGGGACACGTGCTTGTGCAATGCAGGGATGGCACACCAGGAGAAATAGTGATGGCTGGAGACCGAGTACCTTGGGATGGCCACCGCCATCAGGTTGCGGAAAGATTCCGTCTCCATGAGTATAAAAGGCAACATTTCCAGCGCAAGCATAAGAGAAATGTGTGAATTTATTACTGTGGCCTATTGGGCGTTGGCTGCGTATTTCCGCTTATGGTCCAATGACTGTGGTATGGACAACTAAAGGCTGCGCTGGGATAAGCATGTGGACGTGCTTGATGATGGTGCTATTTGAGTGTGGGCAATGGCAAGTGCAGGGCAGGAGGCATCTTCACATGCTCCGTGGACAGGGGATTGGCTTCCACGCACAACAGCGGAAGAAGCAGTGGTGTCACTCGCAGACAGTGTTCCTGGACCCTGGGGTTTGGCCCACAAAGTCGGGTGCTTTGCTGCCATGTGCCTGATCATGCTGGTGGTGGTCTGGCTGGTAGTTTTGCTACCCCTGCTGATGCGGGCATGGCAGGTGGTGCAAATGGCCTGTTTGGGGTTATCGGCAGAGTCTTAAAAAAACAACCAGACTCAGGAAGACCTAACACTTGTACTGGCAACTTCCGTCGTGTTGGTGTTACGGGGAATGGTTGCCCGTCTTCTGTCTGCGGCCACGACACTGCTTCTTCCTGTCTGTTTGGGTGCTATGCCTCCTCCTCATGTGTGCTGCTGTCCTCACTCTGCATGTCCTCCTGCTAGCTTGGGTCAGTTACTATATCATCCACCACCTCCTCATCCACTTCCGCACCCTGGTCCTCCTCCTGACTTTCTGGCAATTATGTCTAAGCATCGTCCAACTCTTGTAACATGATCCCACAGTCACCTTTGTGTGAACAGGGCTGCTCAAATATTTGGGCATCGCTACATGCAATCTCCTCTTGCTGCGCTTCAAGTGCACCAGGAGAGAGGCTCGAATCTCTAAACAGAAAAGTAAACAGCTCTTCGGAGTGTCCAAGTGTGGATCAGTTGTCTTCGGGTGCTCTGCATGGTGGGAGGAAGAAGGATCCGGGTGAGGAATATGCGGTCTAGACTCACGACTACTGAGACTTGACCATGTGGAAGACAAGGTGGTGGTGGTGGTAGAAAAGTGACTGGAAGCATTATTCGCTATCCAACCAACAACCTTTTGACACTGCTCTGGGTTCAATAGTGGTGTGCTGCTGCAGTCACCTAGTAATTGTGACAGGAAGGTCTAGCAAGAAGATGTGGGTGTTTGTTGTGGCCCAATTTAAGCTTGCCCACGTCCTCGGCCTTGTCCTCTGCATGCACCATCACCATCACGTCCGCTTCCCCGTCCCTTGGCACGTGCCTTGTCCATTTGGACTACAATATTTTGCACATTCACTAAAAATGACTGACTTTGGAGCGAACTTATATGTGCTCAAAAATGCCCACATTTTTAGCCCACAGATAGGTGAGGCCTGCGACAGAGATACCCCACTTTTTTTTTTTTAACAGCAAAATTGTGTCAATAACTAGGCTAAGACTCAGCAACAACAGTTCAATTGAGCCAAAAAAATGCCCAAATGTTTAGCCCACAGATAGGTGAGGCCTGTGACAGAGATATCCCACTTTTAATTATCTGGCCTGGATTTTTTTTTTTAACAGCAAAATTGTGTCAATAATTAGGCTAAGACCCAGCAAAAAAAAGTTCAATGGAGCACAAAAAATGCCCCAATTTTTAGCCCACAGATAGGTGAGGCGTGTGACAGAGATACCAGACTTTAAATTATCTGGTATGTATTTTTTAAAAAAAAAAAATTCAATGAAGCCCTAAAATGGCACAATTTTGAGCACAATGATAGGCGATCCGTGTGGCGGACAAAAGACAGTGTAAAATATCTGCCCTGTAGGTAAAGATTTTCTTTTAAACCAACTGGTGTCAAGAACTTGCAAAAGACACTCCAAAATTTTTTTTACTATACCACAAAAAAGGCAGAATTTCATGCGCACTGAGATGTGATCGCTGTGATGGCCAACCCCCTGTTTAAAATAGCTGTATTTTAACGCTGTACTATGGAAAGGATCTGGCTGTATTCTGCAATTCCAACAAGCAAATAGAGAAAAAAAAACGTGTGCTCTGGATTGCTTTTAAATAAAATAATCAGGATAAAGAGATCCAAAAAAAAATTCTTCCTGGCCACTGATACTTGGGGCTATGTATATACGGTCAATATCTGTAATAGGCAGCAGCAGCAGATAGTAATGGAATGGAATGCCACATTCACTGCCTGCCTACCTATCACTGCAATCTATACACGTCGTAATTAGTCCTTCGAAGGACTGTTGGTTTAGCTGGATTTGTGGATTCAACAATGGTATACCCACACTGATACCCCACCTATTCTGTCCCTATCGCTGCAGCAACTCTCTCTACACTGGTGATTCGGGTGCTGACTGGGATGAGCATGGAGGCGCCAGGTCTGATATAGACCTGATGACGCTGCGCGGCCAGCCAATCACTGTAATGCCACAACCAACATGGCTGCGGCATTACAGTGCATGGCAGACAATCTCTGCATGTCGATTGGCACTCCAAAGAGCACCAAACATGCAGGGCTGGGACCCGAGGTCTCGCCAAACAAACCCAGAAATGCTCAGTGAGTACCGAGCATTGCCGAGCATCCTCGCTTATCACTAGTGCTTACCGATCAGATTAATAGATTGGACTTTTCTGAATGTGGCAAAACCACATATGTTTATTTTTTTAATACCTTTTATCTATTTTATTTTTAATGGGGTAAAAGGGTAGTGATTTGAACTCTTTTTTTTCATGTTTTTTAAAATATACATTTTTTAACTTTTGACTGTTCTTTTTAGCCATGTTAGGCAACCTTGTGCTATATACAGCAATGCCACAGCATTGCTGTACATAGTATAAATCTCAGTCTGTTAATGCCGCTGTCAGAGTTTGACAGAAGCATTTAACAGATTTACAATTGTGGGTAGCTCTTCGTGCAACCCGTGATTGTAAGAGGCAGGTCCTGGCTGTAACACACAGCCATTACCTGCCGAGTATAGGACGGGCTCATCACGTAAGATTGTTCCATACACCCGCTTCTGACTAGCGCTTCTGATGGATGTCACATGGGTGAATAAGGGTATGTTCACACGTTCCTGATTTCCATCCTTTTTTTTTCAGGACTGTTTTTTAAAAAACTGCAGCTCTTGGCAGAAAACGCAGGTCCTTTTTTTGGTCCTTTTTTGATGCGTTTTTTGATCCTTTTTTTGATCCTTTTTTTTATGCAGTTTTCTATGCAGTTAAAATGGCTGAAAATACCCTAACCCTACCCCTAACCGTACCCCTAACCCTAACCCTAACCCTACCCCTAACCCTACCCCTAACCCTAACCCTACCCCTAACCCTACCCCTAACCCTACCCTACCCCTACCCCTAACCCTACCCCTAACCCTAACCCTACCCCTAACCCTACCCCTAACCCTACCCCTAACCCTACCCCTAACCCTATTCTAACCTTAGTGGAAAAAAAAAAAATCTTAATTTTTTTTTATTGTCCCTACCTATGGGGGTGACAAAGGGGGGGGGTGTCATTTGCTATAGTAACATAGTAACATAGTTAGTAAGGCCGAAAAAAGACATTTGTCCATCCAGTTCAGCCTATATTCCATCATAATAAATCCCCAGATCTACGTCCTTCTACAGAACCTAATTGTATGATACAATATTGTTCTGCTCCAGGAAGACATCCAGGCCTCTCTTGAACCCCTCGACTGAGTTCGCCATCACCACCTCCTCAGGCAAGCAATTCCAGATTCTCACTGCCCTAACAGTAAAGAATCCTCTTCTATGTTGGTGGAAAAACCTTCTCTCCTCCAGACGCAAAGAATGCCCCCTTGTGCCCGTCACCTTCCTTGGTATAAACAGATCCTCAGCGAGATATTTGTATTGTCCCCTTATATACTTATACATGGTTATTAGATCGCCCCTCAGTCGTCTTTTTTCTAGACTAAATAATCCTAATTTCGCTAATCTATCTGGGTATTGTAGTTCTCCCATCCCCTTTATTAATTTTGTTGCCCTCCTTTGTACTCTCTCTAGTTCCATTATATCCTTCCTGAGCACCGGTGCCCAAAACTGGACACAGTACTCCATGTGCGGTCTAACTAGGGATTTGTACAGAGGCAGTATAATGCTCTCATCATGTGTATCCAGACCTCTTTTAATGCACCCCATGATCCTGTTTGCCTTGGCAGCTGCTGCCTGTCACTGGCTGCTCCAGGTAAGTTTATCATTAACTAGGATCCCCAAGTCCTTCTCCCTGTCAGATTTACCCAGTGGTTTCCCATTCAGTGTGTAATGGTGACATTGATTCCTTCTTCCCATGTGTATAACCTTACATTTATCATTGTTAAACCTCATCTGCCACCTTTCAGCCCAAGTTTCCAACTTATCCAGATCCATCTGTAGCAGAATACTATCTTCTCTTGTATTAACTGCTTTACATAGTTTTGTATCATCTGCAAATATCGATATTTTACTGTGTAAACCTTCTACCAGATCATTAATGAATATGTTGAAGAGAACAGGTCCCAATACTGACCCCTGCGGTACCCCACTGGTCACAGCGACCCAGTTAGAGACTATACCATTTATAACCACCCTCTGCTTTCTATCACTAAGCCAGTTACTAACCCATTTACACACATTTTCCCCCAGACCAAGCATTCTCATTTTGTGTACCAACCTCTTGTGCGGCACGGTATCAAACGCTTTGGAAAAATCGTGATATACCACGTCCAATGACTCACCGTGGTCCAGCCTATAGCTTACCTCTTCATAAAAACTGATTAGATTGGTTTGACAGGAGCGATTTCTCATAAACCCATGCTGATATGGAGTTAAACAGTTATTCTCATTGAGATAATCCAGAATAACATCCCTCAGAAACCCTTCAAATATTTTACCAACAATAGAGGTTAGACTTACTGGCCTATAATTTCCAGGTTCACTTTTAGAGCCCTTTTTGAATATTGGCACCACATTTGCTATGCGCCAATCCTGCGGAACAGACCCTGTCGCTATAGAGTCCCTAAAAATAAGAAATAATGGTTTATCTATTACATTACTTAGTTCTCTTAGTACTCGTGGGTGTATGCCATCCGGACCCGGAGATTTATCTATTTTAATCTTATTTAGCCAGTTTCGCACCTCTTCTGGGGTTAGATTGGTGACCCTTAATATAGGGTTTTCATTGTTTCTTGGGATTTCACCTAGCATTTCATTTTCCACCGTGAATACCGTGGAGAAGAAGGTGTTTAATATGTTAGCTTTTTCCTCGTCATCTACAACCATTCTTTCCTCACTATTTTTTAAGGGGCCTACATTTTCAGTTTTTATTCTTTTACTATTGATATAGTTGAAGAACAGTTTGGGATTAGTTTTACTCTCCTTAGCAATGTGCTTCTCTGTTTCCTTTTTGGCAGCTTTAATTAGTTTTTTAGATAAAGTATTTTTCTCCCTATAGTTTTTTAGAGCTTCAATGGTGCCATCCTGCTTTAGTAGTGCAAATGCTTTCTTTTTACTGTTAATTGCCTGTCTTACTTCTTTGTTTAACCACATTGGGTTTTTCCTATTTCTAGTCCTTTTATTCCCACAAGGTATAAACCGCTTACACTGCCTATTTAGGATGTTCTTAAACATTTCCCATTTATTATCTGTATTCTTATTTCTGAGGATATTGTCCCAGTCTACCAGATTAAGGGCATCTCTAAGCTGGTCAAACTTTGCCTTCCTAAAGTTCAGTGTTTTTGTGACTCCCTGACAAGTCCCCCTAGTGAAAGACAGGTGAAACTGTACAATATTGTGGTCGCTATTTCCTAGATGCCCGACCACCTGCAGATTTGTTATTCTGTCAGGTCTATTAGATAGTATTAGGTCTAAAAGTGCTGCTCCTCTGGTTGGATTCTGCACCAATTGTGAAAGATAATTTTTCTTGGTTATTAGCAGAAACCTGTTGCCTTTATGGGTTTCACAGGTTTCTGTTTCCCAGTTAATATCCGGGTAGTTAAAGTCCCCCATAACCAGGACCTCATTATGGGTTGCAGCTTCATCTATCTGCTTTAGAAGTAGACTTTCCATGGTTTCTGTTATATTTGGGGGTTTGTAACAGACCCCAATGAGAATTTTGTTACCATTTTTCCCTCCATGAATTTCGACCCATATGGACTCGACATCCTCATTCCCTTCGCTAATATCCTCCCTTAAAGTGGACTTTAGACAAGACTTTACATAGAGACAAACCCCTCCTCCTCTCCGATTTTTACGATCCTTTCTAAACAGACTGTAACCCTGTCTGTTTACTATTTTTTTTTATTTTGATCACTGAGATAGGTTATATCTCAGTGATCAAAATGCACTTTGGAACGAATCTGCCGGCCGGCAGATTCGGCGGGCGCACTGCGCATGCGCCCGCCATTTTGCAAGATGGCGGCGCCCAGGGAGAAGACGGCCGGACGGACACCGGGACGCTGGGTAAGTATAAGGGGGGGAGATTAGGGCACGGGGGGGGGGCATCGGAGCACTGGGGGGGGCATCGGAGCACGGGGCGGTGGGATTGGAGCACGGGGGGGCGGGATCGGAGCACGGGGGGGCAGCCACACTCCGCCCACGCACTTCCGCCCGCTTCCCCGCACTTCCTGCTGCAGCGGTTCGGCACCACAAACCGCAGTAAAACCCGCAGATATTTTTTTCATCTGCGGGTTTTACTGCGGATTTGACCTCACAATGGAGGTCAATGGGTGCAGAACCGCTGCGGCTCCGAAAAAAGAAGTGACATGGTACTTCTTTTTTCCCGCAGCTATTCAGCGGGGTTTTTTTTTTGATTTCCCGCATTGTGGGCACAGCAGTTCCTGTTTTCCATAGGGTACAATGTAATGTACCCTGCATGGAAACAGCTGCGGACCCGCAGCGGGAAAATCGCGGCAATTCCGCATGAAAAAAAGGATCGTGTGAACATGGCCTAATACGGACACACTGATGATAATTGTCCAAGTTTTCTGGATGAAAGTCAAATGATTTTTCATACACTCATCTGATCCTGGCTTTACACTGCAGCTCAGCTTGTTAACATGGCCTAATTTGTATCGGTAGGAGCTGACCACAAGTTTGAAAGGACAAGGGCTGCAGGACTTTAATTTTCACTACAGGTAGGGGAGAATGATTGCAATCAACTATAATGTACCATAGTGATATGTTCGATTTTTTTCGAAGGTGGGGAAAGTGATACAAGGGCTGATTGAGCACCGCCGTCACGTGTCACAACAACAGCACGAGAGCCCCAGAAGAGCGAGTGCTAACACCATGGGAACGATGCCAGCATGGGAGGTGAGTATAAGCTTTATTATTTTATGGGGGCCAAGTGAGGGGTATGACAAAAAGTTTACTAAGTAGTGGACAACTTCTTTAATGGCAACAGGAAAAACAAAATAATTGTTAATCACGTGAAAGAGTAACAGCTGTAACTTAAAAATAAGATATGAAGAAATAAAACAAAAGCAGCTGTGGTGATCTTGAGGATCCAGTCGCCACAGAGGTACTGCACCTCATCCAGAGGTGTGGATCCCACTCTCGGGTAAGGAGGGGGCAGTATCCGGCACCCGCTTACTAGCATCCAACACCACACCACTCCAGGCCAGGGGATCTGGGCGGACCCTATTTCGGGAGGACCCCATCTCAGGCTGGAGAGGGAACTAGATAGAGGGTGTGGGTGGATGAGGTAGAGTGACAGTGAAGTGTTGTCATGGAAATGGGAGGAGGAGTCAGTTAGTAAGGAGAGAGAGAGAGGAGTACGGAGGTGTCTGAGAGAAGCTCTAGAGAGACGAGGTCCTAGGGGCCAGGGAAGTGATGACCCTTGGTGCCCGAATCCACGCAAACAATAGTCGGGTAGAAGGATCAGGTCATAGTGGTGGACTGGCCCCAGACTAGTGGAGAGACTGCAGGACTCAGCTAGCAAACCGAAGGCTGTGGTATCTGTATGTGCCACAGCCAAATCTACATACATTTGCTAAAAAGGCAGCCACATAGGGTCAAGGGGACCAAGAGTATGTCACCTAACAGGACCTGAGGCTACTGGCTTGGAACACTGTGTAAATCGCAGGACAGGAAGACAAGGGCCAGCGCAGAGAGATGACCTGGAAGGTACACATGAAGGGGGTCCCGGAAAAATGCACCCAAACTACCCGAGAGCTGGCTGGACCACAGACCCGGAGGACACAGCACTCGGCTGCAGATTGTAACCAAGAGACTGTGAGTAAAGTGTGAAGACTGCACCCTGCTGTGTCCTCAGAATTATTTACTGCGTCACCTACCCAATACTACAACAGTTACCATCAACAAATTCTGCCCTGGGGCCCCGCTCTATCCGTGGAGAGCTGTAACATCTTTGCTGTGTCACAATCAGCACCATTGGACCTGAACCGCAGCATCGGCCAACCCTTGCCGAACACCACAGGAGGCGTCACAAATCAATCCCATATAACTTTTCCCCTTTTCATCATTTTTATTTTTATTGTGGTTTATCCCCACACCACTCCAGGCCAGGGGATCTGGGCAGACCCTATTTCGGGAGGGCCCCATCTCAGGCTGGAGAGGGAACTAGGTAGAGGGTGTGGGTAGATGAGGTAGAGTGACAGTGAAGTGTTGTCATGGAAATGGGAGGAGGAGTCAGTTAGTAAGGAGAGAGAGAGAGAGGAGTACGGAGGTGTCTGAGAGAAGCTCCAGAGAGACGAGGTCCTAGGGGCCAAGGAAGTGATGACCCTTGGTGCCCGAATCCACGCAAACAATAGTCGGGTAGAAGGATCAGGTCATAGTGGGGGACTGGCCCCAGACTAGTGGAGAGACTGCAGGACTCAGCTAGCAAACCGAAGGCTGTGGTATCTGTATGTGCCACAGCCAAATCTACATACATTTGCTAAAAAGGCAGCCACATAGGGTCAAGGGGACCAAGAGTATGTCGCCTAACAGGACCTGAGGCTACTGGCTTGGAACACTGTGTAAATCGCAGGACAGGAAGACAAGGGCCAGCGCAGAGAGATGACCTGGAAGGTACACATGAAGGGGGTCCCAGAAAAATGCACCCAAACTACCCGAGAGCTGGTAGGACCACAGACCCGGAGGACACAGCACCCGGCTGCGGATTGTAACCAAGAGACTGTGAGTAAAGTGTGAAGACTGCACCCTGCTGTGTCCTCAGAATTATTTACTGCGTCACCTACCCAATACTACAACAGTTACCATCAGCAAATTGTGCCCTGGGGCCCCGCTCTATCCGTGGAGAGCTGTAACATCTTTGCTGTGTCACAATCAGCACCATTGGACCTGAACTGCAGCATCGGCCAACCCTTGCCGAACACCACGGGAGGCGTCACAAATCAATCCCATATAACTTTTCCTCTTTTCATCATTTTTATTTTTATTGTGTAGCACCCCAGGGTCCTGGTCGTCACAGTAGCGTTGCTTTCCTCCTGGGGAGAGTGATGCTACGTTTGGAGGCAAGAAAGGATAACTATAACCAGGTACCACAAACATGCAATACATTTACACTCCAGGCCACCAGGGGAGCTATGGATCCTATTTACTAGTTGACTCACCATATATATATAACTGGTAGTCTGTAGGGAAAGTTAGTGCGTTCCAGACATCAGTCTGAGGACAGAGGGTTTACGGAGCTGTGCATGACACAGAGCTGCAGCTCCCGGAAAGAGACATTTTAGAAAGCCAAATTGATTGCAGTGAGTGTGCAGGAGAGGAAGCACAGGAGAGGATACCAGAAGGGGACCAACCCCGAGCAGGCTGCCTCCTTCTGAGGGGCAGAAATCCAGTAGCCGGAACACCAAGGTTGTCAGGACCTCTATGCCTTACATCAGAGACCGGCAGGACAGCTGAACTTCAAGTTCCCTGTCCGACCCAACACCCAGGAGGCATGGTGACACCCTTCAGACCCGGGTCATCTAAGAGACCCAATAAACAGGCTCAAGTCACCAGTCATATGGGTTATGTCCTTCCTATCCGGGGGACAGAGAGATAACATCTGTGAGGACCTTATGTGATGCTTCTAGCAGTAAGGGACTTCACCACTACAGTGCAAAGGAAGGCTTCTATTCTCCACCTGGATAAGGGGCTCTGGACTTGCCTCCAAACTGACCGGACCTTACCTGTCCTGTGATCCAGTGCCCTGGACTGTAGCTGCTGAAGTCTTCAGTAAGCGAGGTAAAGAGACTGCAAACCTGTGTCCTCATTCCTTACTGCACCTCTCACCTTTCTACCATCTACACACTGGGAAGCCCTGGGGATCTATTTCACCTGTGGGAAGTTATACCATCTAGCTGCCATAATACACCGCCCCAGGGAACCCCTTAAAGCAGCGTCAGTTCCCACTGACCGAATACCACAGGTAGTAAAGAACAAGACGTGCACTCTCGCTAATACTGGTGCAAACTGAACATGGAGGAATCCTCCAAAATGTAGACATGAACATCAACAGTCGCACTCAAGAAAGATATCTTCAGAGTATTGTTAGCCAAACACGTGGTTTTTTTATTTTGAAAAAACACCAAAAATAGAAATAGAAATATCACCGCAGTGTTGTAAGGTAACGTTTCGACCCTCTGGGTCTTTCTCAAACCTTAAGGTACCGTCACACTAGACGATATCGCTAGCTATCCGTGACGTTGCAGCGTCCTCGCTAGCGATATCGTCCAGTGTGACAGGCAGCAGCGATCAGGCCCCTGCTGTGCTGTCGCTGGACGGGGAAGAAAGTCCAGAACTTTATTTCGTCGCTGGACTCCCCGTAGACATCGCTGAATCGGCGTGTGTGACACCGATTCAGCGATGTCTTCGCTGGTAACCAGGGTAAACATCGGGTAACTAAGCGCAGGGCCGCGCTTAGTAACCCGATGTTTACCCTGGTTACCATCGTTAAAGTAAAAAAACAAACGCTACATACTTACCTATCGCTGTCTGTCCTCGGCGCTCTGCTTCTCTGGTCTGGCTGTGAGCGCCGGGCAGCCGGAAAGCAGAGCGGTGACGTCACCGCTCTGCTTTCCGGCCGCTGTGCTCACAGCCAGACCAGAGAAGCAGAGCGCCGAGGACAGACAGCGATAGGTAAGTATGTAGCGTTTGTTTTTTTACTTTAACGATGGTAACCAGGGTAAACATCGGGTTACTAAGCGCGGCCCTGCGCTTAGTTACCCGATGTTTACCCTGGTTACCGGGGACCTCGGGATCGTTGGTCGCTGGAGAGCTGTCTGTGTGACAGCTCTCCAGCGACCAAATAGCGACGCTGCAGCGATCCGGATCGTTGTCGGTATTGCTGCAGCGTCGCTATGTGTGACGGGGCCTTTAAGGTACCTTCACACTCAGCAACGCTGCAGCGATATAGACGAGCAGATCGCTGGAGCGTCGCTGTTTAGGTCGCTGTAGAGATATCAAACACAGCAGCTCCAGAACGATGCAGGAGCGATCCAGTGAGGTAGCGGTGACTCACTTATCGTTCTCACAGGTCGTCACAGGTCGTTAGCTCCATGTAAATCATTGCAGGCATCGTTGCTTTTGCTGTCAAACACAACGATACACGCTGATCTGACGACCAAATAAAGTTCTGGACTTCTAGCTCTGACCAGCGATATCACAGCAGGATCCAGATCGCTGCTGCGTGTCAAACACAACGAGATCGCTATCCAGGACGCTGCAACGTCACGGATCGTTGTCGTTCTCGTTGTAAAGTTGCTGAGTGTGAAGGTACCTTTACTTATAGCAGTAGATACGGAGAGGAGGGCAGAAATCCCTGGAGAGGTGCAGGAGTCCCGTTAGGGGCTATCAGTTAGTAGCTTCTGGTGTCTGCGGTGGTGGTGTGTCACCACCACCACCGCAGACACCAGAAGCTACTAACTGACAGCCCCTAACGGGACTCCTGCACCTCTCCAGGGATTTCTGCCCTCCTCTCCGTATCTATTGCTATAAGTAAGGTTTGAGAAAGACCCAGAGGGTCGAAACTTTACCTTACAACACTGCGGTGATATTTCTATTTCTATTTTTGGTGTTTTTTCAAAATAAAAAAACCACGTGTTTGGCTAACAATACTCTGAAGATATCTTTCTTGAGTGCGACTGTTGATGTTCACGAATACCACAGGTGACGTCAGGAACATAAACTTTATTCCCTTTAAAGACCTTTCTCTTTTACATGGGCACCCTGGGCCACGGACCGGGTCGCCACCGTGAAATTCCCCTGTGAACACAAGACCCGGCACCGAGTACCCCACAGCCCTGGCGGGAGACGCAATTGCACGGCCCCGTGACTTCCCCAAAGAACTGTCTGACCTGGTTCCAAGTACCCCACGGCCCTGGTGGGCGTCGCACAGTCAATAATGGAAAATAATATGGCAAATCAGTCATTCAATATGGACATTTTAAGGAGGACTTACCTATTAAAGCAATGCAAAAAATCCTAAAAATTCCAAACAATGGTACCATTTCTTTGAAATTCTGTGGAATTAAACAAAAGATTTTCTTAATTCTGCTCGCCCTTCCAGCAATTATTCATGTTATAAGTCATCAAAGACAAACATTCTTCTGATATTTCATTGGACCTTGTGCTTGAAAACAGTTTAGATTCATCTGAAGTTTCCCAGGGCAGAATTAAAAATGAAAGCAATGGTTTGATTGTGATAGATAGCCAGGACTATACATGAAAAGGGAACCCACGTCTCTGAATGCTACTAACCTGCAGATATGGGGTTATTAAGCAGGTTAACAGAGTTACTATGCTGTCTGGTCACACTACTGAAAGCCAGGAGGACATGAAATTTGTTCCTCCCAAGAGCCGTCTTTAAGTCATAGAAGCATGCAAGGAGCCGCTTCATTAACTGCTCAGTACAACACTCTAAGGCCGGGGTCACACTAGACCGTAATATGGACGAGTGCAATGTGCTAAAAAATCGCATAGCACTCGTCCCAATGTTAATCTATGGGGCAGCTCCCATCATCCGATATTTTCTCGGCCGTATTCCGGATCCGAGTGAAATCGCAGCATGCTGCGATAGTCAGCGTATCTCGGCCGAGAATCGCCAATGCAAGTCTATGGGTGCGAGAAAAAATCGGATTACATACGGACCATGCGTGTGCATTGCGAGAAATACGGAAGACTTCTCCAGGTGACAGGAAATTGAATCATCCATTATCAGGAAGCTTTGGCATGCTAATTTCTGGCCCACGCTGGATTGCAAACCAGGAAGCACGCCTCCACGGAGTGTACTGTGTAGCAGCATGGCCAGGCACATAAATGTGGAGATGCTCATTGCTCTGGTCCATGATAGACCCGAATTATGGGACCAACGCGACGCACATTATGCGGACCGTGCACGTAAAGACGCAGCATGGAGGTCAATATGTCGCCATATGTTCCCCGATTTTGATGATCGACCTCAAGAGGTTCAGCAAGAAATTTGTAAGTACCATCCTTTATGCAAAAATGGGTTTTTATATTGGGTTCATGATAAAAATAAGCATGAACACATCATATGTGGTGTGTTTATGATTGAAGTAAATGATCCATGCTCTTGGTTGAATATGCAAAAACATTACCAAGACACACAAATTTGGATGAACTTTAATAGCTATTGTCCTTTAATATATTCCCCAAGGAATTTTATGTCCCCCTCGGCTCCTGGGCCCGTGTGTGATTGCAAACCCTGTTTGAGTTATGTGCGTGATTTTTATATACCAAAAATGTTGTATCTTTGCAGTCAATGATGTCACTAGACGCTGGCGGAGTTGCCGGGACCAATACCGGCGTGAACGACAACTTTCTGGGCGGAGTGGTGATGCAGCGACCAAAAAAAGGAAATACCTTTATTTTGATCGCCTTAATTTTCTGGCACCGGTGATGGAGCTCAGACCGTAAGTGCATGCATGACTCAAAAAATGTGACACATCTTATTACGTGAATATGTATGTTTTTTGTCTAAATAAAAATCTTTTGTGAAATACAGAACAGAGTCAAATCTGACAGAAAGGGAGACTGCATCTGACTCTGAGTTGGTGATTGACCCTGTTGGTGAAGAGACAGAAATGGCTGGACCATCTGGGCAAACAACAGGCAGCAACCAACCACCACCACCACACCCAGCAGCATCTTCTGCCACACAGGAGGCAAATCCAGAGGTGGTGGAAGGAGCCCAGAGCAGCAGTCCAACCTTGGCTCTGGATACCTCACCACAGCCTAATACCAGACCAATCCGTGGTCAGCGCAGAAGGGTGGTTTCGAACATTGGCACCAGGAGGCAAGTGGATACAGGGGTGTTGGACTATTTGTCCAGAGCTGCCCATGACGATGGGGAGGATGCTTACTTTTGCAGTCTTGCCCGCTATTTACGGCCCATTCCACGCTCGCTCAGGCTGCGGACCAGAGGTTGTATCCAAATATTGATAGATGCAGCCACACCCCCAAACAACCCCACTGATATTTTTAATTATGTTGAACGGTGGCAAATGTCAGCTACCAACCTTCTTGCGGTGCAAGACCTTCCACAGGACCAATCACAAACTGTCGCAGCACCGCCCCCGCAACCTATAGCTCCACAACATCAACATGCCCAAAGCACCCAACAACCCCAAAACAGGGCAATTTATGATTATCCTGCAACTGCCCAATATGACCACTTGAACAGACACATGTTTGGAGGCTGGTCCCAACATGTGTCTGCTCGACATGGCCATATTGGGGGGTCTGACCAAATGGGACAAGCCGGTACCCAGGACTTGATGCCCTTCTACCCTCAACATCAAGTGTTAAGTCAGACACATGATCGGAACTTGCCACAACAACCTCAATTTAGATCAACACTAACACAGGTTGACAGTCTGGTTGGTCAACCATCCAGGCAAAGTTCTGCACATGCTGGACACCCGCCATCACCATCACCACCCACCAACCTACCAGAACCTGTAATTTTGTTTCCATTTTGTTGGCCTGTCATTTTGGCTGTTGTATGGCCTAAGTTTTATTTTTCCTTGGCATGGAAATCTGTCTTGCTCATATGGCTCTAATTACATATGCTGAGAATATGTATATATATACTATGAGCAATAAAAATTTGTTCAAAAATCGGAGTGTTATGTATTGGTCAAACTACATACATGATTTGTCAACTTCACACACTTAGCTAATTTCTGGTTGAGATACATAATACACAATTGAAAATTAGGGTATTTATTAACTTACAATCTAACTTAACTTTACTGCAAAACAGCATTGTCTTGCCAAACAGTCGATCCCTCTGGTGACACAAAATAATTTGTTAAAACATCACGAACTTTTAGGCCAGAGGGCTGACGACGTGAAGGAAGAACACGTGTTGTTGTCAAGACAGTATTTGCAGAATCAACTTCACCAGCAGCAGATGATGGGCAATCATGGTATCTTGTAAAGTTGTGAAGAACAACACATGCTTTTATCATGCCATTTACATTGCCTTCACTCAGTTGGATTGCTGACTGAAGTACCCGCCATTTTGCACTGAGAATGCCGAATGAACACTCGACCAGACGGCGGGCACGGGAAAGACGCAAATTAAAAATTCTGCGCCGGTAGTCCAGGCCTCTTCGTGGATAGGGCCTCATGACGTTCCTTGATAATTGAAACGCCTCATCTGCTACCATCATGTAAGGCACCGCATCCAAATTAGCACCTGGTATGTGACTTGGGGGTGGGAGATCCAATTCATTGTTGCACAGCCGCCGACCCATAATGGAAGAACTGAAGACTCTAGAGTCTCCAGTTCTCCCATAGGCCCCAATATCTACAATTATAAACCTGTAGTTGCTGTCGACTAGGGCCAACAGCACTACAGAGAAAAACTGTTTATAATTATAGAATTGGGTCCCTGAACCTGGCGGCTTACGCACACGGATGTGCTTTCCGTCAAGTGCCCCAATACAGTGCGGAAACTGGCAGGTGTCCTGAAATCCTTGAGCAATATTTAACCAGTTTGCCATTTTGGGTTCAGGCATCACCTCTTGATGGAGTCTTCTCCAGATTTCCGTGCATGTATCCCGCACAATACCAGAAATTGTAGATTTGCCCAGTAGAAACTCTAAATGCAGTGCCGCATATGATAGGCCAGTGGCAAGGAAGCTAAAAGAAAAGAGAGTATTCTTTATAAATATAAAGTGAACACAATACAGTGTTATATTTGCAACAACAAAAATTTATTCTAAAATGGCATGCTTAATAAATCATTAAGGACATGCGATGGCTTTCATCTTTGGCAAAATTAAATATTATCTAAGAAGGCCAAATGATGTTGAAGTTACCTAAACATTTAATTAGCTACTTTGAATGAGGGGGAAAAACATTAAAGTGTTAAAAAATTTGGGACAAAGAGTATTTAAACATACCGTAAGGTAAGGATAAGGCGCTCCTCTGCTGAAATATATTTGCGCATCCTGGTGTCCTTCTTTGTTATCCCTGGTCGCAAAATATCCAACAAAATATCAAAGGTTTGAATCCTCATCCGACAATAGTTGAAGAACTTGTCAGGATTTGACCTCAGAGCAGCATACAGACGGCTGAAATGGCCTTTATTGATCCGTTGCTTTATAAGTGGATGTACCCACATCCGTCTCCGCCTCCTCGGATCTACAATAACTGGGTATGGCTGGCCAAAACGTTGGGAAAGTACCCAGTTGTAAAGCACACGCTCTGTGGTGTTAAAAGTCAGTAGATCAGACATGTTGCTCATCAATCCGAAGTGCACCAACACAAGCAGGGACTCTACTGCATAGATTGGTGTGTGGCACCTGTGTTTAGGGCCATTAAATAATGTTCTTGCTGATGATTTAAATTTTTTCAGGTGGAAAATCCGTTATATGTCCATTTTGCAAGCCTGCGAGAAAATCTCGCCATACGGATGCCATACGGATGTCACACGGATGTCATTTGATGCGAGAAAATCGCATCCTCGCACTGCACACGGATCAATGTTTTGGTAACATTTGTGCGATTCTCGTCCGTCAAAAACGGTCCGTTTTTTTATACGTTGTGTGTGTCCCCGGCCTAAGTGGCAGCATGCGCGAACACTTTGATTGACAGCTCTGCACAGATGTAAGCACTTCAGACATGCCTTGATAGCTGAAAGCTGGTGGCCCCAGGGAATAATAAAGTTTTCTCCAAGTACTTTCAGTATGGAGTGCGGAAAGCATTGGAACTTTATTACCCTGCAGATCAACCCTATATCTGCAGTGTTTGTGAACATGATCCTTTTCCCTTAAAAGGTATCTGTTATCAGGATTTTGCTACGTAATCTGAAGACAGCAGGAGATAGAGGCTGACACACAGATTTCAGGGATGTGTCACTGACTCACTTGTCAAAAGTGTGTGCCGTTGTTTACTAACTGTGAAGGATTTATGTTATGATCTGGTGGCCTAGGAGCAGCATGAGACGTACTCTGGAGAAGGTGGTACCTGTACTGACCGCAGACCCTGAACTTAGCACCGCAACTAGAAGTAGCCGTGGGATGTACCTAACACTCCCTAGACACCTCGACACAACCTAAAAACTAACTTCCCCTAAAGATAGAAACGGGAAAACTATCTTGCCTCAGAGAAAATCCCCAAAGGATAGACAGCCCCCCACAAATATTGACTGTGAGAGGAGAGGGAAATGACATACGCAGACTGAAATCAGGATTTAGCAAAGGAGGCCATTCTAGCTAAAAAGAAAGAATAGGACAGAGTACTATGCGGTCAGTATTAAAACACTAGAAAATATCCACCACAGAAAATACAAATCTCCACATCTGACTAAAGACATGGAGGGTAAATCTGCATCTCCAGAGACACAGCTTGGCTGCAAAAAAATCCTTCACAGACAAAGCTGGACAAGACAAAACATGAAAATGCACTGAACTATAAGGTCCACAGCCTGTGGACAGCAAAAACAAAGCCAGAACTTATCTTTGTTGAAATGAACAGCAAAACAGGAGAGACCAGGTATGGATGTGAATCCTCCAAAAACAATGGACAACTGGCACTGACTAAAGGATCAAGGAAGACTAAATAGCCCAGTCCAAATTGCAATAAGTGAACACACCTGATAAATGCTGCGATCCAAAGACAGCAGCACTACCACTCATAACCAATGGAGGGAGCCCAAGAGCAGAATTTACAACAGATTTATCACTGAAAGATTAACATTGCCGGACTAGTCCGGCAACTAAGCACCTCACTGTCTATGAACTTTGTACATGGAGATCCTGCTGTGGGCGGGATTAACTTTCTCAGCTCTGCTTCATTCTAAATTTAAAGAGCTCTGATTGTGTCAAAACAGCTACACTCAGTAATCTACCGCATTTTTTGGACTATAAGATGCACTTTTTTCCTCCAAAATGTGTAGGAAAATGCAGCGTGCGTCTTATAGTTCAGATGTACCTGCTCTGGCTGTGGTGAGGAGGTGAGGCAGCGGCAGAGCAGCGGGTCACAGGAGGCAGGAGCCGGAGGCTGAGGCCAACTCCTATGCCTGCTGCTAAACCGAAATGAATATTGACTGCATTCCATGCCCAATCAAACCAGGATAAAGATGGCGCCTTCTTAATTCTTCTGACTTTTGGACCCAGTGGCAACCTCCTTCCGGCTCTAACTGACACACCTGGACCTGGGTGTTTATAGACACCCAGTTTGCTTCAGGGAGCCACCGGTGGTATTCACATTTTCCCCTTGTGAAGACTTGGAGTTATAGCAGTCAGCTTGCTTCCTCTCTGGCGCTGTTGGAGGATGTTTGGTGTTACCTATCTGAGTCTACTCAACATAAGTTTCTTCCCCCTGTTTGTCTCCCTTCTTCTCTTTAGAGAACAGTGGGGACTGACCAGTGCTTATCACCCCCTTCCCCAGGGCCGCCATCAGGGCATTACAGCCGTGACTGGCGTATGGGGCCCGGTGAGCAGAGGGGGCCCGCACCGGGCCCCGTCTTATCTGCTCACCGGACCCCTACCGGCAGCCGCAGGCTGAACCGGGCCCTTAGCGGCGGCCGGCGCTGCAGCTGTTTAACGCTATTGACGTGCGGGCCCGCGCCCGCACGTCAATAGTTAACAGCCGACAGCCGCAGCGTGCAGGTCGCTGGCGTCTGACGTCATTGTCAGTCACCGGCGAGTGCACACTTCAGCTGCGTGGAGAGAGCAGGAGCGTGGCAGGTAAGCAGAACTTGTTTTTTTTTTATTTTTTATTGAGAGCGGCGATCCGGGGGGGCCCAGGGCAGTAAAGCTGGACACAGGGGGGGCAGAAAGCTGGACACAGGGGGGGCAGAAAGCTGGACACGGGGGGCAGAAAGCATGGACACGGGGGGGGGGGGGCAGAAAGCTGGACACAGGGTTGCAGAAAGCTGGACACAGGGGGGGCAGAAAGCTGGACACAGGGGGGGGCAGAAAGCTGGACACAGGGGGGGCAGAAAGCTGGACACGGGGGGCAGAAAGCTGGACACGGGGGGGGCAGAAAGCTGGACACAGGGGGGAGGCAGAAAGCTGGACACGGGGGGGCAGAAAGCTGGACATGGGGGGCAGAAAGCTGGACACGGGGGGCAGAAAGCTGGACACAGGGGGGGCAGAAAGCTGGACACAGGGGGGCAGAAAGCTGGACACAGGGGGGGCAGAACTGGACACATGGGGGCAGAAAGCTGGACACAGGGGGGGCAGAGAGCTCGACACAGGGGGGGAGCAGAACTGGACACAGGGGGGCAGAAAGCTGGACACAGGGGGGGGCAGAAAGCTGGACACAGGGGGGGCAGAAAGCTGGACACAGGGGGGGCAGAAAGCTGGACACGGGGACAGAAAGCTGGACACAGGGGGGGCAGAAAGCTGGACACAGGGGGGGCAGAAAGCTGGACACAGGGGGGGCAGAAAGCTGGACACAGGGTGGGCAGAAAGCTGGACACAGGGGGGGGCAGAAAGCTGGACACAGGGGGGGGCAGAATGCTGGACACAGGGGGGGGCAGAAAGCTGGACACAGAAGGGGCAGAAAGCTGGGCACAGGGGCAGAAAGCTGCGCACAGGGGCAGAACGCTGGACACAGGGGGGGCAGAAAGCTGGGCACAGGGGCAGAAAGCTGGGCACAGGGGCAGAAACCTGCGCACAGGGGCAGAACGCTGGACACGGGCAGAACGCTGGGCACGGGCAGAACGCTGGACACAGGGGCAGAAAGCTGGACACAGGGGCAGAAAGCTGGACACAGGGGCAGAAAGCTGCACACAGGGGCAGAAAGCTGGACACAAGGGCAGAAAGCTGCGCATAGGGGCAGAACGCTGGACACAGGGGGGGCAGAAAGCTGGGCACAGGGGCAGAAAGCTGTGCACAGGGGCAGAAAGCTGCGCACAGGGGCAGAACGCTGGACACGGGCAGAAAGTTGCACACAGGGGCAGAAAGTTGCACACAGGGGCAGAAAGCTGGACACGGGCAGAAAGCTGCACACAGGGGCAGAAAGCTGGACACAGGGGCAGAAGCTGCACACAGGGGCAGAAAGCTGGACACAGGGGCAAAACGCTGGACACAGGGACAGAAAGCTGGACACGGGGGGGCAGAAAGCTGGACACAGGGGGAGCAGAAAGCTGGACACAGGGGGGGAGAAAGCTGGACACGGGGGCAGAAAGCAGGACACAGGGGGCAGAAAGCTGGGCACAGGGGCAGAAAGCTGGGCACAGGGGCAGAAAGCTGCGCACAGGGGCAGAACGCTGGACACAGGGGGGGCAGAAAGCTGGGCACAGGGGCAGAAAGCTGGGCACAGGGGCAGAAAGCTGCGCACAGAGGCAGAACGCTGGACATGGGCAGAACGCTGGACACGGGCAGAAAGTTGCACACAGGGGCAGAAAGCTGGACACAGGGGCAGAAAGCTGGACACGGACAGAAAGCTGCACACAGGGGCAGAAAGCTGGACACAGGGGCAGAAAGCTGGGCACAGGGGCAGAAAGCTGGACACAAGGGCAGAAAGCTGGACACAGGGGCAGAAAGCTGGACACAGGGGCAGAAAGCTGGACACAGGGGCAGATTGCTGGACACAGGGGCAGAAAGCTGGACATAGGGGCAGAAAGCTGGACACAGGGGCAGAAAGCTGGACACAAGGGCAGAAAGCTGGACACGGGGGCAGAAAGCTGGACACAGGGGGGGCAGAAAGCTGGACACGCGCAGATTGCTGGACACGGGCAGATTGCTGGACACAGGGGGGGCAGAAAGCTTGACACGGGGGGGCAGAAAGCTGGACACAGGGAGGGTAGAAAGCTGGACACAGGGGGGCAGAAAGCTGGACACAGGGGGGGCAAAAAGCTGGACACAGGGGGGGCAGATTGCTGGACACAGGGGGGGCAGATTGCTGGACACAGGGGCAGATTGCTGGACACAGGGGCAGATTGCTGGACACAGGGGCAGAATGGAGAAACGGGGCATGATTGGAGACACAGGGGGCAGGATGACAGACATGGCGGCATGACTGGAAACACTGGGGCATGACTGGAGACAGATGGGGCAGAATTAAGACACAGGGGGCATGATTGGAGACGGGGCAGAATGGTGATATGGGCATGATTGGAGACACTGGAGGCAGGATTGGAGACAGATGGGGCAGGATCATGGGGCAGGATGGATATGATGGAGACAGATGGGGCAGGATGGGGAGATCATATGGGGCAGGATGGATACTCATTAGGGCAGGATGGGAGAACATATGGCTGATGCCAGGAATGAGACACACGGGGGCTAGGATGGCGAATATTATTACCATAGGGGCTAATTAAGGGATATTATTACTGCAGTGATGTATTTATTTTATTTTTGGAGTATACTGTTCTAAATGGGGGGGCGGTCCTATTACTGTGTAGAGTGATACTATGTCGCCTTCTTCATGTGGTGTAATGTAGAAGTTGGGAAAATTAAGTAATGTGTTCTGCAAGTGGAACTCGAGATAACGGTGTTATTTCCTGCAGAGACGAGTCCTGGCTGGATGAAGTGATGGCGGTCTGTTAATGTGTGATAGGTTAGAAGTGGAGTTTTTCCAAGAAAGAGTGGTGGGACTGTGGACAGTTTGAGGGGTGGAGCATGGAGGCGGGGCTGGGGTGGAGCCTGGGCGGAGTCTCAAGGGAGCCCTGGAAATTTTGCCAGTATGGGGCCCTGAAATTTCTAGTAGCAGCCCTGCCTTTCCCTATTCAGGACCTAGCTCTAGAAATATACAGGCTTAGGTTCCTGCTCAGCGATTGGGGTGGAACCAATATGGGAATGGTAGGAGAGGCAGGGTGCTATTAGGTCTATTATACTCCCCTTTCCCTGAGGAGCAACAAGTTGGTATTGTGATCTCTCTGCTGCAAGGAGATCCTCAATCCTGTGCGTTCGCTTTGCTGCAGGATTTGGTTTGTCTCCAGTCTGTGGAGGGATTTTTTTGGGCTCTAGGCCTTATCTATGATGATCCCGACCAATTATCCTTGGCTGAGTCCAGGTTGTGTCACCTTCAGCAGGGAAATCGGTCAGTGGAGACGTATAGCTCCGAATTCCGCAGATGGGCAACTGATACAAAATGGAATGACCTGGCTCTCAGAAGCCAATTTCTTCAGGGCTTAACTGAAAGGTTGAAGGATGCTTTGGCAGTGTAGGAAACCCCTGAGTCCTTTAAGGCTGCTATGTCATTGGCTATTCCTTGTTGATAGACACCTTTGGGATAGGTGGGTAAGACCGCCTTCTCCGGAGCCTCTTTTTCGGGGTATTGCCCCTTTGCCAGGGGAGTGGTCTAGCGGTGAACAAGTTCGGGAGAAGGTGGAGGAACCCATGCAGTTAGGGGGTGCCTCTGCATCATACATTTTCCCGGAGATTCACAAAAAGAAGGGAGTGTATTTTTTGTGAAAAAATGGACATTTTATTGGGCGTGCCATACCCCTGAGGGTCATTTCGAAAGTCTGGTTGTGGCTTTCGGACTGACCAATGCACCTGCAGTTTTCCAACATTTCATGAATTATATTTTCCATCATTTGGTGGGCAGGTTCATGGTAGTCTATCTGGACGATATTTTGGTTTACTTAGCAGATATTGAGACACATCAGGGTCATGTTAAACAGGTGTTGCAAATAATAAGGGATAACAAGCTATGTGAAACTAGAAAAATGTGTTTTTGCCATCCGTCCAGGAGGTACAGTTTTTTGGGGGGTGCCTGTTGTCATCTTCGGGTTTTCGAATGGATCTGGACAAGGTCCATGCTGTCCGTGATTGGGACCATCCTGAGAAACTGAAGGCTCTACAAAATTTTCTAGGCTTTACTAATTTTTACCGGAAATTCTTCCAAAATTATTCTGTAGTTTTGAAACCCCTTGCTGACATGACAAGGAAGGTGGTCTAATTTTTCCAAATGGTCGGATGCTGCCCTACAGGCTTTTTCCTCCATAAAGAGCTGGTGTGCTCTCCCCCTATTTGTCTCCCTTCTTCTGTTTAGAGTACAGTGGGGACTTACCAGTGCTTATCTCCCCCTTCCCTTTTCAGGGCCTAGCTCTAGGGATATGCAGGGCTTAGGTTCCTGCTCGACGATTGGTGAGGAACCAATATGAGAACGGTAGGAGAGGCAGGGTGCTATTAGATCTGCCTAATTGTCTCCACTTCCCCTTTCCCTAGCGTTTGGGTTTCCTTCCCCTCTTCCTTTCGTGTTGCACTTAGACTTCACACACTGTACCAGGATAGGGATGAGGGTGGCCACGCATACCAGGATAGAGGTGAGGGGGGCCATGCATACCAGGATAGGGATGAGGGGGCCATGCATACCAGGGTAGGGATGAGGAGGCCATGCATGCCAGGATAGGGATGAGGAGGCCATGCATACCAGGGTTGGTATGAGGGGGCCATGCATGCCAGGATAGGGATGAGGGGGCCATATATACCAGGATAGGGATGAGGGAGCTATGCATACCAGGATGGGGATGAGGAGATCATATATACCAGGATAGGGGATATTAGTACAGAATTGACCACATTTTTTGCTTCAATTTCCGGCTATATAACCTAGGTGTGTCTTATGGTCCAGTGTGTCTTATAGTTCGAAAAATACGGTAAGGGATACATCCTTGGATTCAACTTTTCTTTTCTTTATATCAGGCTATTATCAGATGAAGTAACAAACACTTGCTGACAGATTCCCTTTAAGTCCGATATTGTACATATTTTTGTTCACACTGCTTCTCAATTTGACCTCCTTTTTGAAAAATAATGACAATGTAATTTTCATTTGAGGTTGTTTTTACATAATTTTAAGTTCTTCTATGGAGCAGATAATTTCTATTATGTCATACAATGTAAAACCATAAAATTCAAAGAGGGTGTATAAAGTATATATAAATATTTCCAACATTCAGCTTTGTTTGTAATATTAGTCTGTAGCCGCACAATAACATCTGAAAAGTTAATATATAATATACAGTGGGGGAAAAAAGTATTTAGTCAGCCACCAATTGTACAAGTTCTCCCACTTAAAAAGAAGAGAGAGACCTGTAATTGACATCATAGGTAGACCACAGAGTTAAAATGAGAAAACAAATACAGAACATTACCTTGTCTGATTTCGCAAGATTTATTCAGCAAATTATGGTGGAAAATAAGTATTTGGTCACCTAAAAACATGCAAGATTTCTGGCTCTCCCAGTCCTGTAACATCTTCTTTAAGAGGCTCTTCTGTCCTCCACTCATTACCTGTAGTCAAGGCACCTGTTTGAACTTGTTATTAGTATGAAAGACACCTGTCCACAACCACAAACAGTCACACTCCAAACTCCACTATGGTGAAGACCAAAGAGCTGTCGAAGGACACCAGAAACAAAATTGTAGCTCTGCACCAGGCTTGGAAGACTGAATCTGCAATAGGCAAGCAGCTTGGTGTGATAAAATCAACTGTGGGAGCAATAATAAGAAAATGGAAGACATGCAAGACCACTGATAATCTCCTTCGATCTGGGGCTCCAGGCAAGATCTCCCCATGGGGTCAAAATGATCACAAGAACGGTGAGCAAAAATCCCAGAACCACACGGGGGGACCTAGAGAATGACCGGCATAGAGCAGGGACCACCGTATCAAAGTCTACCATTAGTAACACACTATGCCTCCAGGGACTCAGATCCTGCAGTGCTGGACATGTCCCCCTGCTTAAGCCAGTACATGTCCGGGCCCATCTGAAGTTTGCTAGAGAGCATTTGGATTATCCAGAAGAGTATTGAAAGAATGTCATATGGTCTGATGAAACCAAACTATAACTGTTTGGTAGAAACAAAACTCATTGTGTTTGGAGGAGACAAAATACTGAGTTGCATCCAAAGAACACCATACCTACTGTGAAGCATGGGGGGGGCAACATCATGCTTTGGGGCTGTTTCTCAGCATAGGGACCAGGACGACTGATCCGTGTACATGAAAGAATGAATGGGGCCATGTATCGTGAGATTTTGAGTGCAAACCTCCTTCCATCAGCAAGGTCATTAAAGATGAAACGTGGAGGGGTCTTTCAGCATGATAATGATCCCAAGCACACCGCAAGGTCAATGAAGGAGTGGCTTCGTAAGAAGCATATGAAGATCCTGGAATGGCCTAGCCAGTCTCCATATCTCAACCCCATAAAAAACCTTTGAAGCGAGTTGAAAGTCTGTGTTGCCCAGTGACAGGCCCAAAACATCACTGCTCTAGAGGAGAGCTGCATGGAGGAATGGACCAACATACCACCAACAGTGTGTGCCAACCTTGTGAAGACTTACAGAAAACATTTGACCTCTGTCATTGCCAACAAAGGATATATAACAAAATATTGAGATGAACTTTTGTTAAAGACCAAATACTTATTTCCACCATAATTTGCAAACTAAATCTTGCCAAATCAGACAAGGTGATTTTCTTGATTTGCTTTCTCATTTTTACGCTCATAGTTGTGGTCCCCCTTTGATGTCAATTACAGGCCTCTCTCATCTCACCCCACTGTACATTTATTGATATAAGACCCTGTCATAGTAAATTAAACCAACTTACCACTATGATGTTCATGAAGTAACCTCCAATTAAGGCATAGACTCCCCCAGATGCCCCTACCAGTGCAAGGTGTGGGTCAAAGATGGAACTAGCCAGGGATCCTAATCATAAAAGTAGAAAAAGTTATACACTACTTAGAATATGACATTACTGAATAATGAGTGCTCCTTTCTGAATATTCACATATATTATACACTGCACCAGGAACAGAAATGGAGATGTACAATAAATAAAAATCTCAATATAGAATGGATGCAATGGCGCCAGCTTCAGCAGATCCTAAAAATAAACTATAGGTACATTTTTATTAAAAAAAAAACCCTGCTTTTGGAGTGTGCATCTTATTCATGAGTCCTTTACTTGCATTCCTTGCTCTCATACCAGTGATTGACAGAAATCTAGGCATTAGCATATCTATTAATATATGGAAATTTGTGACCATTAGGCCACATTCACACAAAAGTGTTTTTGCATCAGTATTTCATTTGTATTTGTATGCCAAAACCAGGAGTGTCTCCAAAACCCAGAATAGGTGTCAATCTTTAAATTATTGTAATGATTCCAACAATCAGTGTGTCTTAGGAGGCAGTGATTGACAGCTTAGTCATCCAGTCTGGTGCACAGGCATGCTGAGCTGTCTGTGTAGTGATTGACAGCTCAGTCATCCAGTCTGCAGCAGGGGTGTGCTGAGCTGTCTGTGCAGTGCTTGACAGTTCAGTTGTCCAGTCTGATGCAGGGGCATGCAGAGATGTCTTTGTGGTTATTTACAGCTCAGCCGTCCAGTCTGGTGCAGGGGCGTGCTTAGCTGTCTATGCAGTGATTGACAGCTCAGTTGTTCAGTCTGGTGCAGGGACGTGCTGAGATGTCTGTGTTTTTATTGGCAGCTCGGCCGTCCAATCTGAGACTGGGAGGTGCTGAGCTCTCACCAGATGCTCCCTGTTCCCTTGATTGCTCAGTTATTTAACTGAGCTGGCAGTCCCAGATAGCTACTTGTAGCTTCAGCTCTGAGGGGATTGTTTTCCCTGTGCCTAGTGCTTTGCTTCTTATCACTGCCTGATCTTCGAACATGTTCTAACTATCCATTTGTCTAATCCTTTTTCTCTGAACTGCTATCCTCCCAGTATTTTGACCTCAGACCTTTAATTGACTATGCCTTTGTCTTGTCCCTTTGACCTCCTGGTTATTGACCTTGGACTCCTGGACTATCCCGACTCACTGCTTGTCAATGAGAAGTGACTCAGAGTCACAATTATAGTTTATCTCTGTAAGTTCCACTCCTGGTTTGGTCATATAAACATTATAGGGACCCAAGAGGTTTAGCCCTGAATGACAGGTATATGTCATCAAAGTGGCTGGCCTCAGTTATGTAAGTTCTGGGAAAAAAAGGATTTAGCAACGATAGGTTTCTGAAGAGGTCTTCAATTGGGACTGGATTTTGGGTCCAGGATCTATGAGCGCCTAAAGAGCCTGGGTGGGAATGGTCCCTCTTAGGTGGGAATGATCCCTCCCATACTTCCAATCCAGATTTTGCAGTTCCTATAAAAGGCTGTTGAATTACTTTAGGTGTGTGGTGAGAGCTGGTGAATCACCAGTGAGTGTCAGGCATGCTGAGGCTAAACAATGATCTATGCTGCTGTCTAGGTGAGACCCTATTTGCTTTACCTTCTGTCTTTGCTTTACAAAACTGATGCAAAAATACTGATGTGTGAATGAGGCTTTAACTGCAGGCACATTTAAGACTGAGGTCGATATAAGTAATAGATAGTTTCAGGATTAATAATTAAATATTAATCCCTAAATTACTGAAGACCACCAGGCATATTACCAGCAAAATTATCACTAACCTGCAAATCATACTATTTAAAAACATGTGATGAGAAACATATAGAATATGACGATAGAGCATTCTGCTTTGCTTTTCAACATATTTGCCCACAACTATTTACAAGAAACGCATAAGGGTATGTGTCCACGTTCAGGCTTGCTTCAGGATTTGGTCAGGATTTTATGCAGGTAAAATCCTGACCAAATCTGAACCTGAGGTCACTGGCAGGTCACCTGCGGTGTTCTTGCGTGTTTTGCTCATTGTAACAACATGCTGAGTTCTGAAAAAACGCGCCGCATGTGCGTTTTCGCTGCAATGACGCATGCGTTTTTTCCTGCATAGTGGAGACGGGATTTCATTAAATCCCCTCCACTATGCTGTAACATCTGGACGCTGCGGAAAAACGCTGCGTTTCCTGAACGTGGAAACAAACCCTAAGGCCGGTTTCACACGTCAGTGGCTCCGGTATGTGAGGTTACAGTTTCCTCACATACCGAAGACACTGACTCACGTAGACACATTAAAATCAATGTGTCTCTGCACATGTCAGTGTGTTTTCACGGACCGTGTGTCCGTTTGAAAAACACGGAGACATGTCAGTGTTCGTGGGAGCGCACGTATTACACGGACCCATTAAAGTCAATGGGTTCATGTAAAACACGTACCGCACACGGATGCTGTCCGTGTGAAGTCCGTGTGCCGTGCAGGAGACAGCGCTACAGTAAGCGCTGTCCCCCCAGCATGGTGCTGAAGCCGCCATTCATTTCTTCTCTCCAGCAGCGTTCGCTGGAGAGAAGATATGAAAAATCTTTTTTTTTTTTTTGGGGTGTTTAAAAAAAGATCCCTGTCCCCAACCCCCTCCCACCCCCTGTGCGCCCCCCCGCTGTTAATAAAATACTTACCCTGCTCCCTCGCTGCTTCCTCTCCTTGCCGCAGCTTCTCCTGTATGAGCGGTCACGTGGTGCCGCCCATTACAGTGATGAATATGCGGCTCCACCTCCCATAGGGAGGGAAGTGAGACCATTTTGGAAAGTAGACCCCCTAAGGAACTTATCTAGATGTGTGGTGAGCACTTTGACCCACCAAGTGTTTCACAGAAGTTTATAATGCAGAGCCGTAAAAATAAAAAATCATATTTTTTCACAAAAATGATCTTTTCGCCCCCAATTTTTTATTTTCCCGAGGGTAAGAGAAGAAATTAGACCACAAAAGTTGTTGTGCAATTTGTCCTGAGTACGCCGATACCCCATATATGGGGGTAAACCACTGTTTGGGCGCATAGCAGAGCTTAGAAAGGAAGGAGCGCCATTTGACTTTTCAATGCAAAATTGACTGGAATTAACATGGGACGCCATGTTGCGTTTGGAGAGCCCCTGATGTGCCTAAACATTGAAACCCCACACAAGTGACACCATTTTGGAAAGTAGACCCCCTAAGGAACTTATCTATATGTGTTTTGAGAGCTTTGAACCCCCAAGTGTTTCACTACAGTTTATAATGCAGAGCCGTGAAAATAAAAATTCTTTTTTTTTCTTCACAAAAATGATTTTTTTAGCCCCCAGTTTTGAATTTTCCCAAGGGTAACAGGATAAATTGGACCCCAAAAGTTGTTGTACAATTTGTCCTGAGTACGCTGATACCCCATATGTGGGGGGAACCATTGTTTGGGCGCATGGCAGAGCTCAGAAGGGAAGGAGCGCCATTTGGAATGCAGACTTAGATGGATTGGTCTGCAGGCGTCACATTGCATTTGCAGAGCCCCTGATGTACCCAAACAGTAGAAACCCCCACAAGTGACCCCATATTGGAAACTAGACCTCCCAAGGAACTTATTTAGATGTGTTGTGAGAACTTTGAACACCCAAGTGTTTCACTACAGTTTATAACGCAGAGCTGTGAAAATAAAAATTCTTTTTTTTTTTCACAAAAATGATATTTTAGCCCCCAGTTTTGTATTTTAACAAGGGTAACAGGATAAATTGGACCCCAAAAGTTGTTGTACAATTTGTCCTGGTGTACACTGATACCCCACATATGGGGGGAACCACTGTTTGGGTGCATTGCAGAGTTCGGAAGGGAAGGAGCGCCATTTGGAATGCAGACTTAGATGGATTGGTCTGCAGGCGTCACGTTGCATTTGCAGAGCCCCTGATGTACCCAAACAGTAGAAACCCCCTACAAGTGACCCTATATTGGAAACTAGACCTCCCAAGGAACTAATCTAGATGTGTTGTGAGAACTTTGAACCCCCAAGTGTTTCACTACAGTTTATAACGCAGAGCCGTGAAAATAAAATAAAACATTTTCACACAAAAATGATTTTTAGCCCACCCAAATTTTTATTTTCCCAAGGGTAACAAGAGAACTTGGACCCCAAAAGTTGTTGTCCAATTTGTCCCGAGTACGCTGATACCCCATATGTGGGGGTAAACCCATGTTTGGGCGCACGGGAGAGCTCGGAAGGGAAGGAGCACTGTTTTACTTTTTCAACGCAGAATTGACTGGAATTGAGATCAGACGCCATGCCGTGTTTGGGAAGCCTCAGATATGCCTAAACAGTGGAAACCCCCAATTCTAACTGAAACCCTAATCCAAACATACCCCTAACCATAATCCCAACAGTAACCCTAACCACACCCCTAACCCTGACACACCCCTAACTCTAATCCAAACCGTCATCCCAACCGTAAATGTAATCCAAACCCTAACCCTAACTTTAGCCCCAACCCTAACCCTAACTTTAGCCCCAACCCTAACTCTAATTTTAGCCCCAACCCTAACCCTAACATTAGCCCCAATGTTAACCCTGACTTTAGCTCCAACCCTAGCCCCAACCCTAACCCTAGCCCTAACCCTAACCCTAGCCCTAGCCCTAACCCTAACCCTAGCCATAGCCCTTACCCTAGCCCTAACCATAACCCTAGCCCTAACGGGAAAATGGAAATAAATACATTTTTTTTAATTTTATTATTTTTCCCTAACTAAGGAGGTGATGAAGGGGGGTTTAATTTACTTTTATAGCGTTTTTTATACCGGATTTGTATGATTGGCAGCTGTCACACACTAAAAGACGCTTTTTATAGCAAAAAGTTTTTGCGTCTCCACATTTTGAGACCTATAATTTTTCCATATTTTGGTCCATAGAGTCATGTGAGGTCTTGTTTTTTGCGGGATAAGTTGACATTTTTATTGGTAACATTTTCTGACACGTGACAGTTTTTGATCACTTTTTATTCCGATTTTTGTGAGGCAGAATAACCAAAAACCAGCTATTCATGAATTTCTTTTGGGGGAGGCGTTTATACCATTCCGCATTTGGTAAAATGGATAAAGCAGTTTTATTCTTCGGGTCAGTACGTTTACAGCGATACCCCATTTATATCATTTTTTTTATGTTTTGGCGCTTTTATACGATAAAAACTATTTTATAGAAAAAATAATTATTTTGGCATCGCTTTATTCTCAGGACTATAACTTTTTTATTTTTTGCTGATGATGCTGTATGGTGGCTCGTTTTTTGCGGGACAAAATGATGTTTTCAGTGGCATCATGGTTACTTATATCTGTCTTTTTGATCGCGTGTTATTCCAGTTTTTGTTCGGCGGTATGATAATAAAGCTTTGTTTTTTGCCTCGTTTTTTTTTTTTTTTCTTACGGTGTTCACTGAAGGGGTTAACTAGTGGGACAGTTTTATAGATTGGGTCGTTACGGACGCGGCGATACTAAATATGTGTAATTTTATTGTTTTGTTTTTTATTTAGATAAAGAAATATATTTATGGGAATAATATATATATATTTTTTTCATACATGTGGAATTTTTTTTTTTAACTTTTTGACTTTGCCCCAGGGAGGGACATCACAGATCACTGATCTGAAAGTTTGCACAGCACTCTGTCAGATCAGTGATCTGACTTACAGCGCTGCAGGCTTACCAAGGCTCACACAGACAGCTCTCTCCAGCGACCAACGATTAGGGGAACGACTTTGGCATTGTTGAAACTGTCTTCAACAATGCCGAAGTCCCCTTGCAGCACCCGGGTAACCAGGGTAAACATCGGGTTACTAAGTGCAGGGCCGCGCTTAGTAACCCGATATTTACCCTGGTTACCATTGTAAAAGTAAAAAAAAAACCACTACATACTCACATTCTGATGTCTGTCACGTCCCCCGCCGGTGTCCACAGGGTTAAAACTGCTTTCGGCAAGAGCGCTGCTAATGCACGCGCTGCTGCCGAGAGCTTCCCTGCACTGACTTGTCAGCGCCGGCAGTAACAGCGTGTGCTCTGCTTTACGGCCGGCGCTGACACAGAATGTGAGTATGCACTGTTTTTTGTTTTAACTTTTACAATGGTAACCAGGGTAAATATCGGGTTACTAAGCGCGGCTCTGCGCTTAGTAACCCGATATTTACCCTGGTTACAATTGAACACATCGCTGGATCGGCGTCACACACGTAGATCCAGCGATGACAGCGGGTGATCAGCGACCAAAAAATGGTCCTGATCATTCCCCAACGACCAACGATCTCCCAGCAGGGGCCTGATCGTTGGTCGCTGTCACACATAACGAGATCGTTAGCGGGATCGTTGCTGTCCCCAGCCCCAGTCTCAATTCATCACCATTTTGCTGTACCCTATCCCCCAGCCTCAATTAATCATTATTTGCTGTCCCCAACCACCAGTTTCAATTAATCGTCATTCACTGTACCCCACCCCCTAGTCTCAATTCATACTCATTTGCCTCCCCCTTCCCACACTCATTTAATTTATAGGATGTGCACAACCTATGGCGGCGCACCAGTACACAATACATTGTACCCGGGGGCTCGGTGAGCCAAAGCACAAGAGGGGGCCTGGACTGGGCCAGGGCCCCCCTTCTTTCCATGTGGAAATTGTGGAATTAATTGTGAAAGTTATTATAATTTCAAGATGTATTGACTAAAATAAACTTTTGTTTGTGGGAAAACCCCTTTAAACTACAAAATAAAAACAGATTTATCAACAGCAGCTTGTTGACAGCTTTCAGGCACCAAGGGTTTTTATTTATTTATTTAATGCAATGTGTAGTAAAAAAAATAATATGAATTAAAATATTACATAGATGCTAGACTGCATTTCTAACTGCATACCCAATATCATCCAAAGTTGGGGTTTCATTGTATTTATCCCCATGCAGTTAATGTAAAAATTAACATTTACAGAGTATTTGGTGAGTATCTAACATCAGTATTAATACACCAAAATCAGAAGAAAAACTGTAATGAAAAGGATTACCCTTGTTGTGTGTTTTGGAGCCATTCCCGATTTTGGCTTACTAACACAAAGGAAACGCCGAATAAAAATACTGACGTGAATACGGCCTTAGACCTGCAGTAACACTGACCTCCAAGGACTCCTGCAATGTAGACTAACCCAACTCGATGTCCTTTATGGACCATTTCCAACGGGATTCCAAGAAAAAGCTGGAGAAAGAGATTCCCGATAATATGTTGTACTCTTTGGGAAAACAAACATAGAAATATGGTTTAGAAAACGGTCAGCCAGGTTTTCTGTAATGTCAGACTGTCACACATAGAAGGTAGGTTCCTTCTGTATCTTTTATTTGTATTTATAAACCTGTGCAGATGAGATTGTGGGACTTCTTGCATAAATATGAAATGTGCTCACTATGAGCTTATTAGCTAGGCCTAAGGTTAGGGTTTAATTGTCCATGAAGAGCGTACTCATTTTTCTTCTTTTTTTTTTTTCAGATAGTTCCATAAGCACTTTCCCTACAGCATAATGGTACTTGCATTAACATGCCTCTGTATAGCAGTGGTCTGTATGAATTCCTGTCAGTATTCATAGTAATAGAAAGGAATTCACTACCAGTAACTATACGTCTGTTACTTCTTTACATTATATGTGAGAGACAAGATCCTGTATTCCAGCTTTCATTCTTACCCTGCATGAACCAACATGTAAGATGCAAACCTCCATGCTTCCTCTCGCTTATCTGGTCGGTATATAAATGGACTGTTATTTATACCACTATCCAGAGTGATCCATTGTTTCTGTGGCATCCATACTGCATAGTATATGAAAACACCCAGCTAGATAAATGGAAACAAATAGGGACATTAACTGGCATGATTTCATGAAGACCACATACATTTCCACTTCCATCCTCCAGTGCCAATCACACAGCACCATCTACACATGTGGTCAAAATTGTTGGTACCCCTCGTCTAATGACAGAAAAACCCACAAGGGTCACTGAAATAACTTGAATCTGATAAAAGTAATAATAAATAAAAAAAAATCTATGAAAACGAACAAATGAAAGTCAGACATTGGTTAGCCCTGTTGCTTTGCAGCGCCGGGGTCCTGGGTTCAAATCCCACCAAGGACAACACCTGCAAGGAGTTTGTATGTTCTCCCTGTGTTTATGTGGATGTTCTCCGATTTCCTCCTACACTCCAAAGACATGGTGATAGGGAAATTAGATTGTGAGCCCCAATGGGGACAGCAATGATATTGTCGCTGTGGAATATATTGGTAATATATAAGCAAATCATAATCAATAAAAAATAATTTACTATGCAGTATACATTTCCAGTGGGATTGAAATCTGTTAGTGTCCATCTTAGTTGAAGGAAAGAATTTCTTTATCCCATTTTTTTCACTCATTTCATAATGAAAATGGAAGAAGCATAATGTTAGCGCTATTATATTACGCTGCTAATCTATGATGCTTGATAACAAATATATCTTGAATGCAATCACATTGCAGACGTGCTGAGATGCTGGCAGATGTGTTCACTGCTTATTTACTATTTAACGTGTATCACTTTATAATTATGATCAAGTGTCACGGGGTTACCGTGACAGAGTGGAGCCAAAGGACCACAGCGTCTGATTGCTCCTACTGCGGCGCTGAGAAGAAGCACTTCTTCATCATATTAAATGTGTTTATTTCTTCTGGCAGAACAGGGGTTAATCGGTCATGTTTGGCATCACTGTGTTCAGCTGTGCTCGGTCAGCCACTCCTTTCACCTATATAATCTGGGCTCTGCTACTAATCCTCGTCAGGGATAGCTTATGCTGCATGGCTAATGGAGGGAAAGGAGTTGGTCTGAGGAGAGTTGCAGGAGTTATTTGCAATAGCCCTGGTATGGGGCTATTCCGTTCACTGCTATCCACCCGCACGCAGTGTCCACAGCCGATTGAATATCCACAGACAGCAAGTCTCGGGGATAACAGCTGCTTTACTTCAGCAGAACAGCGGGATATAACATGGAAATAGTAGTTTACAGTTCACGTGGGGATTCCATGGCCAATACAATTCAGGATTGGATTCTGACGCAGAATTGAGGTTCCGGAGCTTTTAAAACCTGTTTTAGTTAGAAGCAGTATTTGCAGGTAATTATAAGAGAGTTCAAAGTCTCTTGGTTGCATAAAGGCAGAAGAGGGAATATATTGCAATATGGACAGACCTGAAATCCCGTATTCATTTTCTCAGCTGGTCACGGTAAGTGCAGAAATATACTTGAAGCAACTAACGGATAATTTGCGGTGAGGCGGGGGACCCTCGATTTCCTCAACACGTGGAGCAATAGGTTCTTCTGCACTCATTTAGTGCGACCTAATGCTGGAGAAACACGCCTTAAACCAGACAGCGGGGATCCAGGGTTAAAAGGGTTAAAAGCCTTTAGCCATCTTGGCTGTAGAAGTCAGGGGAAGATCCAAGGCATTAGGCCTAGCTAGAAGTCTTGAGATGAAGAGAAGCATGAACATCCAGGCTCCATGGCTGGCGGGGTCAGGAGACCCCTCACCGGAGGTCTGTTCTGGGTCACATCTTTCCAGAACTCCATCTTGTCTGCCCAGAGACAGGAGGTAGCTCCTCCCATTGAACCATGATGACAGGGTCACTGACCAATAGGATAACTCTCAATTCTTGTGTCAGACTTCACATTGTGAGATTAATATATATAAAGCAACACAACAAATGAAAAGTGCACTTAATAGAACACTCAAACACATACCTGAGGAATATATGAGATTAGTGAGTTTTTGAATCATTTAAACCATATAACAGTAAGAGGATAACTTAGGAGTGAGTTGCAGTGTACAGAAGCTACTCACGGTTCAGGGTTACTTAAAGGGATGGACACACTCTGGATCGGGTCACTACATACAGTATTAGCAACTGTTGTTTGGTTTGTACATGTGGTAACTCCTTATCCCCTATTTTGTTTTTTGCCCCTTCCTGCACAACCCGGTGGATTCTTCTGTTATATCTGAGTGAATATTTTGTTTGTCTGAAGTTTTCAGATAACCCTTGTCTGTGTTGCCCTGTTTGTCTGGTTGGCATCCCTAGTATTAGAGCCAAGAAAGGAGCCCCTGGCCCTGGGTCATCCGACAGCTGTGTCATGACATCAAGGTTTGAACCTCTTATAAATAAATACTGACTAAAGGCCCCATCACACATAGCGACGCTAAAGCGATCCCAACAACGATACGATCTGTCAGGGATCGTTGCTGCGTCACTATGTGGTCACTGGTGAGATGTCAAACTGTGAGATCTCCCCAACGACGCAGCAGCGATGCGGCGACCTGTAGCGACCTGTACAACGATGTCACATGGCAGCTATTTCATGACGATTAACAGACCTCAATGAGGGACATCCTGTCATGAGGTCGTTGGTAAGGTGTCACAGAGATGTGTGCTACCCAGCGGGACCTCAACGACCAAAAAAAGGTCCAGGCCATTCCGACACGACCAGCGATCTCACAGCAGGGGCCTGGTCGCTGCTACGTGTCACACATAGCGGGATCGCTACTGAGGTCGCTGTTGCGTCACAAAACTTGTGACTCAGCAGCGATCTCGCTAGCGATCTCGCTGTGTGTGACGGGGGCTTTACGAACTTCCTTCAGAGTCATGTTGAAGTTTGATGTCTGTGTGCTCTCCACGTTTACCTACTAAGCCACATATGAAGAGATGACCCTTTGTGCCGTAGATCTGACTAATCTACTACTGTTTTTTTCTCTGTTTGCCATTGTAATCCTGATGTTTGCGACCAATTCATTATTTGAGACAAAAACAAAGGGCATTTTTTATTTCACACAAAATTTCTGACCCCCTGCACTATTTTGAAAAAAGTGGTAGCGAAAACAACAATGAATACCACAAGACTAAAAATAAAATTGACTTTAAAACAACTGCGAATGATAAATTGGTCCCATAGTGATCCATTATCGCTGGTGGGCTGTGTGTGGTATTGATGATCAACCCATTTTTTTCTGTTTAAACATTTCTAGTGTTAAAAATGTAGGATTGCTAAGATAATAAAAGATAATAAACTTTATTTTTATATAGCACTAACATATTCCACAGAGCTTTACAGATATTGTCATGCTGTATTAGGATGCTCACACACCATAGATACAGTATCTGCCAACCAAAACCTCCATTGGATAATAGATATCGCTTCCTATTTCCTGGTGTATATGCAATGCATGCTTGGTTCGGCAGATTGTAGCATCTTATCCTTATGTTAATTTTGATGACTTGCTATAAATGTATATTTGCACCTATAGGTTGTTCAAGGATAAGGATGAGGAGTCCACTCTTAAAGAAGCAATAGACCACTGTTTACTGTTTGGTTACATCTGTACTTGGGTGGGATTTTTTTATACATTTATTTTAAAGGCCCCCATCAAATTAGAAAAAATAAGAAAGAAGAGTCAGCTCACAACGTTGTGGGAATACAGGTGAGAAGTCCCGCCCGGATGGCCTGGAGCAAGGCAAAATCTTCAGCATTCAATATGAAAGGGATTGGAAATCCAGTGAGGCATTTGAGATAAAATTCAGAAAAAACTTTATAATGAATAATGAATAAAATTCAAAATCAGAGATGTAGTCAACAGCGACACACTGACCAATGTGTTTCGGTTAAGGAGCTACCATGAATAAAGCTCGTTAGCCGAAACACGTTGGTCAGTGTGCTGCTGGTGACTCCATCTCTGTTTTTGAATTTTATTCATTTTTGATAATAAAGTTTTTTCTGAATTTTGCCTCGATGGATTTCCAATCCCTTTCATAGTGCATACACATTAGAGTAATGTTGGCCAAGTCTGCCAATATCCTCAGGTATGGCTGACAGTTTAATGTATACATGTATCCTATGACTAAGAGGATCTCTTAGATATGGGTTCTGGGAAAATATTCAATAGAAAGAGGTGAGGATCTAGAGGGACATCTACTTCGAAAACTTGCTTAGTGAGGAGTTGTACTTTCAACCAAAAAAATTTAATCGGAGGGCAGTTCCAAAAAATATGAAAAATAGAACCTCTAGGCAGGGCACACCACCAGTAAAGGGGAGGAATAGATGGGTCAGTTTCATGTAAACATTCCGGCGTGTGGTACAAAAGATGAAGAATTTTGTACGGATTTTCATTGTATGAAATTCAAGATGCAGTCTTAGGTGCTCCGGTCCAAACAATTCTCCGCTTTACCACTGTTAGTGTTTTAGCCAGATATTCCTCCCATTTGAGCATATACTGTAAGAGTGTCCAATTAAGGAATATGTCTGGAGTTTGTAGAATATTGTAAATACTTGATATTAAACCTTTTGTTGATGAACTATTCTTGCACAGTCTCTCGAAGGAAGTAGGAATAGAGGCCTGTAGATCGTGGAACAATGGTGAGGCAAAGTGCCTAATCTTAATTTATTGAAATAATGTAAGAGTATGGAGAGAGAACTTTGTTTTCAGCTCCTCATTGGAATGTAAAATTTGCATTTTATAGTTGATAATGTCAGCAAAAGTTAAACAAGTCAGATTGAGGGGTGGCTTAGACTTTCAGGAAAATTCAGATGGAAAAGGAAAGAAGTAAGAGCGGAGTTTATTGATGGCAGATTGAATTTTTTAGAGCATACCCTCCATATATTTCTAGTATGTATTATTGGACCCAATAGGTCTATTGCAGGTGGATTGTAAGCACCATTCCAGATCAGAGAATTGGCGTGAGCTGGGGCTAACTGTAACTTTTCAATCTCCATCCATTTCATATAGGCAGGTTTAGAAGGCCACAATGGGATAGTGTGGAGGTGCGATACCCAATAATAATGATCAAAGTTAGGAGCCGCTAGCTCTCCCAGCCAACATAACTGACTTTAGAATTCTATGACGTTTTCCTGCCCATATGAAATTTAAAATGACTGCTTGAAAAGTATGTAAATCTCTGGGTAAAGTCTCAAAAAGTTCTACAAATTAGGGGAATTATATGGAGAATTTAAGACTTCACAGTCTTCATATATACTGTCATTGGCTCTGACACAATTTAGCTTACAACTCTGACACAGGTCGGGAATGACTGGTCTTATCATTGAGTAATACGGATATACTATATCTTTGTGCTCAGCTGTGTAAAATCAAGGTGCGGCTTAATATAAAAATCCTGGGCTCAATAAACACAGTTGCAGATTCTGAATCATGATTGTGTAGGTCTGGACTCCAAGGATGTATAAAAATGACAAAGCTCTAGTAGATTAATTGGGCTCATAATAGAGTCATCTTTTATTGGAATTGGCTGCACTTATTTCAGTGTTGATGCACAACGGTAATCTCATTTTATCTGTTTTCTCCTGTCTGTTGCATGTAGATAATCGTAGCAGGATTAATATAAAGTTAGTAGGAATCACTTTTAATGTAACAAGTAACTCAGACTTAAACATTAAATGGTGGCGGTGCTGTAAAAGGAACACGCATTGACTGTTAATCCACGGACACTAAACTTTAAATGGAGCAAAATAGATAAAATGCTAACAATAAAGAGCTATATTACAAGGCTCAGTTCACATTGTGTTCAGGCTTTCCTTCAGTGTTATGCATCAGGAGGATTTGCCAACATATAACATTGACTTATGTCACAGTACAAGCATAAAAAGATGCTGTATATGTCTCACCTACGCACAGTGTCTATTTATAAAAGTAAGCAGTAATAACCAAGGTGCACTAATAGTATTAGAAAATCAATTTTCACCTCTCTTGTATTCTCTCCTTCATACTAGATATTTCTTGCTGTGCCAAGGTTGATCGTTAAAAATGTCTGTGAACAACATTGCTTATTACTAACTACTGGCTATGTATGAACGAGTCGGAACTGGCGTTAGAGTCGGAGTGTGGAAAAATAGAGGCGTCAGAGTCGAAACTTTGATTTACCAACTTCACAGCTATGCATGTTAGGAAAGTAACCAAAGTGAAAGGTGCTGTAAGATCACATGCTAAAGGCTAGGGCTACACGCTAGTATGAGCTGGGAATTCCCTGAGGACTATCCCATTTATGGCAGGTGCTCCAGCTCTCAATGCTGAACTTCACCTAACAACGCGCCCTTAATTATTGATGGCTGCACTTATAATGTTATGTAATAGCTTAGATTCTCCACATACCTCAATAATGCTGATAGAAATAATAAAAATAGGAGGTGGTAAACAGTTTGCCCTCTCCATATATGTTATTCTGTGATCGGGTGGCAGCATCCAGTTTGAGATTGTGGTGTGGAATTTCTCCCAACAAGTCAATGGAGGAGGATCTTTTTCTGGTTCTTCAGTCTCATCTGCCCAATCAGCCATTCCTTCAAGTTCCATGTTGTTCATGATATCTACAGTATCAAATATGTGTAAGAGAATAAAAACAAGTCTTTATTTACGTTTTCCAAAGTCTGATATCAGGTTCTCAGTAAGGGGTGAAGTCTCCTATTCTAGGATGTTGGATTATTTTTATATGCTGAAACATGTATTATTACTTTCATTAAGACTTGTTTGAAGGGGTTGTCCACTAGTTTGATATCCATAACTTATCCTTAGGAGAGGTCATTAAATTAAAATTGGGTGCAGCTGCAGGGAGAATAGAACTTCATTTTATCTCTGCAGCCATGCTTCCAGTAAGTCAGCCAGACATGATTAAAACACTATATACCTGCAGATAACCACTACACTTGAGGGTTAATAGAGTTTTACCTTTCAGTAGTTTACAAAGTCAGAAAAAGTTGCTGTTTTTGCAAGATTAACTTTTTACACAGCACTGTCCAAAAACTGAATAAGTGAGTGTTGTGTGCCAGGAAGGGATGTGGACAATAGCCTTCAAGTAGGTTAAACGAATTGTCCATGGCTGACATATTGATGATCTGTCCACCAATGCACAGGCGCAACACTACTAACAACTTGTTCAGCTGAATGGGAGAAAAAATGAAATACTTGGCAGCTGTCACTAAGCAATGTAAGGGGTTGCTGTTTTCCACTCGTACACCACTTACATCTGCCTTCTGCTAGAGTGAATTTCATCCCTGAAGATGCTAGGTGTCCAACTCCCAAGGATCTCATATTGATAATTACAGTGAGTACGGAAAGTATTCAGACCCCTTTATAATTTTTCACTGTTTGTTTCATTGCAGCCATTTGGTAAATTCAAAGAAGTTCATTTTTTTCTCATTAATGTACACTCTGCACCCCATCTTCATGGAAAAAAACAGAAATGTAGACATTTTTGCAAGTTTAATAAAAAAGAAAAATTTAAATATTACATGGTCATAAGTATTCAGAACCTTTGCTCAGACACTTATATTTACGTTACATGATGGTTCTACTCCTTCATTGGAATCCAGTTGTATTTAATTAAACTGATAGGACTTGATTTGGAAAGGCAGACACCTGTCTATATAAGACCTCATTGCTCACAGTGCATGTCAGACCAAATGAGAATCATGAGGTCAAAGGAACTGGCCAAGGAGCTCAGAGACAGAATTGCGGCAAGGCACAGATCTGGCTATGGTTGCAACAGAATTTCTGAAGTACTCAAGGTTCCTAAAAGCACAGTTACCTCCAGACTATGAGAAATGAGATTCTCTGTTGTGATGAGATGAAGATAGACCTTTTTGGTCATACTTCTAAGTGGTGTGTGTGGAGAAAACCAGGCACTGCTCATCACCTGCCTCATAAAATCCCAACAGTGAAACATGGTGGTGGCAGCATCATGCTGTGGGGGTGTTTTTCAGCTGCAGGGACAGGATGACTGGTTGTCACTGAAGGAAACATGAATGCGGCCAAGTACAGAGATATCCTGGATGAAAACCTCTTCCAGAGTGCTCTGGTACTCAGACTTGGCCAAAGGTTCACCTTCCAAAAAGACAATGACCCTAAGCACACAGCTAAAATAACAAAGGAGTGGCTTCAGAACAACTCTGTGACCATTCTAAATACTCCACAAAGAACCACAGTCCATAAATCCCATAAAACATACCTTTATTAAACATACAAAATATATGAAAATAGAACAGTAGACAAGATACATCGGGACCAGAGGGGATTAGTGAGAAAACTGTACGGCAGTAAAAACAAGGCTACAGGGTACTCCCCACCGTGTCAGCACATCATGTCATAACGTATGTACTCCAATGAGTGATGGTCATAAATACACAGAGCAAGACACTGGTAGTTAGCACTAAGGCCAGAAATAATGCATCAATAATAAGGTGCAAGTGCACATATAGCAAGGAAATCTCGCTACATACCGGCCACAAACCAGCATATAATGTAGAGGTGTTTACCTGATGTTTACTGGCCGGTAGGGAACCTGAGCCAACTGGAAGAACAAATGGAGGTTATACAAGGCAGTCTCTACTCACCAGGTCAGGTGTCATAAATAATGAGTTCAAGACGCAGACTTTTGTGCATCATGAACTCACTATTTATGACACATGACCTTGTTGAGTATAGTTCTGCTTTGTATTACCGCCATTTTCTCTTCAGTCTGCGACACAGGTTAATCAGACTGAAGAGATTATGGAGAAAATACAAGTTATATTTATTTTTTGCCACCTCATAGCTCTATACCAAACACACGAAGCTGCAGTGTTGTACTTAATAACTACTGGAGCTATGGGTTGGCACAAAAATATAGTGTGCGCCGCAGTGTTTTATTAGGCGCACGGTGTGTGTTGCCGGTGGCGAAATATACAAATATCCAAACATTATTGGGGGCAAAAAACATTATTTATTTTTTAACCTAAAAAAATTAACTGCGCCTGCGTGGGGCAGAGTTACAGAACTGGGGGGTGTGTAGCTGTGAGGCCTGGCTAAGTGTGGACGACGCAGGGTGGCAGGAGAAGGGGCAATTAGAGAAGTAGGGTCTGGGAGTTCGGGGATGGGGCTTGACGCATGAGAGGGCTGAGACACACTGGAAGGGTGAGACAGACCTGACATTACAGACACATTGGGAGGTGAGGGGGAGGAATACAGATAGTCTGCTGCTTTTTATTTTTTTCCCTTTTTGGGATCTACGTGTAAGTCTGGGGAGCCTCGGTGGGTTCATTTGTTGCAGCCTGGTCGTGGTGGGCGACCTGTCAGGGTACGGCTGCTGCATTGTGCTCGTAGAGCGGACAGCCATGCCAGAGTCCTGCTGCTGCATGGTGGTGGGGAAGGACATGCCTGGGTCCTGCTGCATCGTGGTGGTGGTGGAGTGGATGGCCATGCCAGGGTCCTGCTGCTGCATGGTGGTGGGGAAGGCCATGCCTGGGTCCTGCTGCATCGTGGTGGTGGTGGAGCGGAAGGCCATGACAGGGTCCTGCTGCATCGTGGTGGTGGTGGAGCGGAAGGCCATGCCTGGGTCCTGCTGCTGCATGGTGGAAGCAGTGGAGGAGATACAAGAAGCAGGAGCAGCAGTTGTCATGGAGGGGGCAGTGGGCTGTCCAACAGCACTCGGCATGGTCGTGCTGTAGTGGTGTCCGACAGTGCTTGGAATGGAGGTTGGCCGTGCAGTGGTATGCAGCAGAGCTCAGCATTGAGGTCAAGCATGAAAGTGTTGGCACAGGTGGATATGCCGCCACTGTCTGCATAGCCTGCACGTAAGCAGCATTGCAGGCCTGCATGACACTAAGCTGGAGATCAGGAGTAAGGTGTTCCGACATACCCTGATCAATTTGATTAAAAAAATGATGTGCTGGCCTCTGGAGGTCAGCTTTCACTTGGTCAAAGCTTTTGGTGACCCCCTGGATAAGTGTATTCATATGGTTTATGGCACTATCCAGTCGGTCACCTATCGCCTTGAGTCCATCATGAAAGACCGGGCTCAAGTGCAAAAACTCGGGTATGAGTGACCTGTCCGAGGCCCTCTGCCGCTGCCGGGAAGAGCCCCCAAAAAAGAGGCAGAGGCAGGGGACTGGGACAGGGGAACACCTGATGGACCAGCTTCCTGGTCTCCAGTCTGTGTGGCAGGCAAACTTGCTGAAGCGATGTTGCAAGGCTGGGACGGGTCCGTGGCTGTTTGATGAAGGATCGCTCCAGAACCAGGGTCAAGAGTGCTGCTCCATGTGCTGTGAAAAAAGAAGAAAAACACACATTACTACCAAACATTTACAATAGTAATGCGTCAACTCCTGTGGAATAGAAAAATACAGCATAGGAAATTCAACACAACCCATTACACCTCAAAAAATACTTATGTTCTGTGGGCAAGAACCAGTCTCAAATGTAAGGACGTGGTGATACTTGTATTTGCGGATCCTTGCTCCAGAACCACTAGGAACCCGGCTCTCTTGACGAAGGTACTTGTTGAAGCGATCCTTCATCGAACGCCAACGGGTTTTGACTTTGAGCACTGTTGAAAAATATAAATAATGGTTAGACAATGGACTTTTGACCGTGATCACACAACTGTGTGTGATGAGAGAAACTCTTAAGAGTTTCTCTCATCACACACAGTTGTGTGATCCCGGCCAAGGTCACTGCTGCAGCACACCGCATTGCAATACTTACAAAATACATTTCGGACCCGAGTTGGGGCGTTGTCCCAGGCATCCCACATCGCTTGGGCCACCTCATTCCATAGCCGCCGGATCGTCACGTTGTCCGAGTGCTGCGGAACCCGGGTGTCCCACAACGGATCTCGCTCATGGACCAGGAAGATTAGGAGGTCATTTTCAATGAGGTCCACATCCCGTTCTGGAACCTAAAAAATAAATAAAGACATTAATGTTGGAGAGATTAACATAAGGGAAAGAAAGAAGACAGAGACAGAAAACTGGCATGAATATTGAAAGTCAAGGAAAAAAAAGGAGTCAAGAAGAAAAAGGTAAAGAAAGAGGAAAGTATAGAAATGAACATTCAAGAATAGTAAAATCAGGATACAATAAACAGTCAGCCAGGTATACTTACACGCTGCCGCCTTGCCACCTGAGCGTCTCCACGCTGCTCCTGCTCAGCCTCTGCCACAGTGGAAGAATTGCTCTAAATAAAGGAAAAAAAATGTGTAGATGTGACAGTGACTACTTACCAATCTGAAGAGGTGAGTACTCACTTCACTGACATTTTCCCCTTGTGCAGGCCCAAGCCGTTGCTCCTCAGAAGAAGATGACATTCTGATGCATGCAGAAAGAAAAAAATGACAGAAATTAGGACAAAGAGACAGAAAATAGAAAATACAGACATTGGCTTTGAAATACTCACATTGTTCAGAGTCTTGTTTCCTCCAAGTTGCTTTCCTCTGTGTGGTCTGCTTCCCAGTCAGCTGTATAAGGACCTGCTAATGCCCACTCCCTCCTTTTATCACCTTGTATGTGGGGGGTGGCTAATCAGTATCTAGACATGTTTTCCTGTGGTGCAACGCATGCGATCACAAACACATGTGCTTGCGAACGCATGCGTTCACATAGACCGTAATGCGTATTTTTGCCGCATTCCTTCCACTAACAACCGCATACGTTTCTAGGCGGCAAATTGATGCCTCTAAAATTACTACATGTAGCATTTACTACGCCAAACCGCAGACGACGAAACAACGCATGCGTCGTCAAACGCGGCAAAATGCAACCAATGGCAGACAACTGCGTCCCTAATGTTAAACATAGGAATATACGACGCATGCGGATAATTGCGGCACAAATTCTGCGGGCACAACCGCAAATGTGAAACCAGCCTTAATAGGATGCTTAATGTGAGCGTTTTTTGTGGTTTTATCGCATTTTTATAGCGAAAAAACGCGAGAAAAATCCGGAACGTGTGCACACAGCCTAAGGGTTCTAGTTTCCAAAGCAAATTTTACATTCAAAAAGTGAAATGGCGTTCCTTCCCTTCCGAGCCCTGCCGGGTGCCCAAACAGTTGTTTTCCTTCACATACGGGGTATGGGCATGCTCGGGAAACATTGCACAACAAATTGTATGATCCATTTTCTCCTGTTGCCCTTGCAAAAGTAAATAAAAATAGGTTTTAATGAAAATTTTCGTGAAAGAAAATGAAATGTTTATTTTTTTCCTTCCACATTTTAAAAATTCCTGTGAGGCACCTAAAGGGTTCATAATCTTCTTGAATGTGGTTGTGAGTACCTTGAGGGGTTCAGTTTTTAGAATGGAGTCACTTTTGGGTATTTTCTGTCATATAGGCCCCTCAAAGTCACTTCCAATGTGAGGTGGTCCCTAAAAAAATAGTTTTTCAAATTTTGTTGTAAAAATGAGAAATCAGTTGTCAACTTTTAACCCTTATAACTTCCTAGCAAACAAAAGATGTTTAAAAAATTCCGCTGATGTAAAGTAGACATGTGGGAAATGTTATTTATTAACTATTTTGTGCGATATGACTCACTGCTAAGGACATAAAAATTAAAATTTTGAGAATTGTGAAATATTCTAATTTTTTTCAAAATTTCAGTTTTTTCACAAATAAACACAAGTCATATTAACCCCTTAACGACCGCCGATACGCCTTTTAACGGCGGCCGCTAAGGGTACTTAAACCACAGCACCGTTAATTAACGGCGCTGTGGAAAAAGTAAATAGTGCCCCCCAGAGTCGGATTTTCTCCGGGGTCTCGGCTGCCGGGGGTAGCCGAGACCCCAGAGAACATGACTCGGGGTTTTTTTTACCGACCCCGCATTTGCGATTGCCGGTAATTAACCGTTTACCGACGATCGCAAAAAAAATCCAAAAAACGCAATTTCTTTTTAATTTCTCTGTCCTCCGATGTGATCGCACATCAGAGGACAGAGAAATGGGGTCCCAGGTAGCCCCCCAATACTTACCTGTCTCCCCCGGTGCTCCTCGTGGCTCCCGATGGGCGCCGCCATCTTCAAAATGGCGGGCGCATGCGCAGTGCGCCCGCCGGCTGGCACCGGGAGAATCTTTGGGGTCTCGGCTGCCGGGGGTAGCCGAGACCCCAAAGAACATGATCGGGGTCGGTTTTACCGACCCCTGTTTTGCGATCGCCGGTAATTAACTGTTTACCGGCGACCGCAAAAAAAAAAAAAAAAAGCAAAGTGTAATTCTCTGTCCTCTGATGTGATCGCACATCAGAGGACAGAGAAATAGGGGGATTCGGGGACCCTGCTATACTTACCGGTGTCCCTGGGTCCTCCTGCTGCTCCTCCTGGCCGCCGGCGTCTTCTTGGCAAAAGAAAATGGCGGGCGCATGCGCAGTGCGCCTGCCATCTGTCGCCATCTGCCGGCCGGCACGAGAAGAGCAGTTGGGGCTAAAATCAGGGTTAGGGCTAGGGTTAGAGTTAGGGCTAGGGTTAGGGCTAGGGTTAGGGCTAGGGTTAGGGTTAGGGCTAGGGTTAGGGCTAGGGTTAGGGCTAGATTTAGGGTTAGGGTTGGGGCTAAATTTAGGGTTAGGGCTAAATTTAGGGTTAGGCTTCTTTCACACTTACGTCGGTACGGGGCCGTCGCAATGCGTCGGCCCGACATACCGACGCACGTTGTGAAAATTGTGCACAATGTGGGCAGCGGATGTAGTTTTTCAACGCATCCGCTGCCCAATCTATGTCCTGGGGAGGAGGGGGCAGAGTTACGGCCCGCATGCGTGGTCAGAAATGGCGGACGCGACGTACAAAAAAACGTTACATTGAACGTTCTTTGTGCCGATGGTCCACCAAAACACAACTGATCCAGTGCACGACGGACGCGACGTGTGGCCATCCGTCACGATCCATCGGCAATACAAGTCTATGGGCAAAAAACGCATCCTGCGGGCACATTTGCAGGATCTGTTTTTTGTCCAAAACGACGGATTGCGACGGATGCCAAACGACGCAAGTGTGAAAGTAGCCTTAGGGCTAGGGTTAGGGTTGGGGCTAAAGTTAGGGCTAGGGTTGGGGCTAAAGTTAGGGTTAGAGTTGGGATTAGGGTTAGGGTTTGGATTAGGGTTGGTATTAGGGTTAGGGTTGGCATTAGTGTTACGCTTGGGATTAGGGTTAGGTTTGGGATTAGGGTTAATGTTAGGGTTGTGATTAGGGGTGTATTGGGATTAGGGTTAGGTTTGAGGTTAGGGTTGAGATTAGGATTAGGGGTGTGTTGGATTTAGGGTTTTGATTAGGGTTATGGTTAGGGTTGACATTAGGGTTGTTTTGGGGTAAGGGTTGTGATTATCGTTAGGGTTAGTGATTAGGATTATGGATCGGGTTGGCATTAGGGTTAGGGGTGTGTTGGGGTTAGGGTTGGAGCTAGAATTGGGGGGTTTCCACTGTTTAGGTACATCAGGGGGTCTCCAAACACGGCAGCCAATTTTGCGCTCAAAAAGTCAAATGGTGCTCCCTCCCTTCTGAGCTCTGCCGTGCGCCCAAACAGTGGGTTACCCCCACATATGGGGCATCAGCGTACTCAGGATAAATTGGACAACAACTTTTGGGGTCCAATTTCTCCTGTTACCCTTGTGAAAATAAAAACTTGGGGGCTACAAAATCTTTTTTGTGGAAAAAATTTTTTTTTTATTATCACGACTCTGCATTCTAAACTTCTGTGAAGCACTTGGGCATTCAAAGTTCTCACCACACATCTAGATAAGTTCCTTGTGGGGTCTTGTTTCCAAAACGGGGTCACTTGTGGGGGGTTACTACTGTTTAGGTACATCAGGGGCTCTGCAAATGCAACATAACACCCATAGACCATTCTATCTAAGTCTGCATTCCAAAACCGTGCTCCTTCCCTTCCGAGCTCTGCCGTGCATCCAAACAGTGGTTTACCCCCACATATGGCACATCAGTGTACTCAGGATAAATTGGACAACAACTATTACGGTCCAATTTCTCCTGTTACTCTTGTGAAAATAAAAACTTGGGGGCTACAATATCTTTTTTGTGGAAAAAAAAATATTTTTTATTTTCACGACTCTGCATTCTTAACTTCTGTGAAGCACTTGGGCATTCAAAGTTCTCGCCACACATCTAGATAAGTTCCTTGGAGGGTTTCTACTGTTTAGGTACATCAGGGGCTCTGCAAACGCAACATAATGCCCGCAGACCATTCTATCAAAGTCTGCAATCCAAAACGGCGCTCCTTCCTTCCGAGCTCTGCCGTGCGCCCAAACAGTGGTTTACCCCCACATATGGGGTACCAGCATACTCAGGACAAAATTGGACAACAACTTTTGGGGTCCGATTTCTCTTCTTACCCTTGTGAAAATAAAAACTTGGGGGCTAAAAATCTTTTTTGTGGAAAAAAAAATATTTTTTATTTTCACGACTCTGCATTCTAAACTTCTGTGAAGCACATGGGGGTTCAAAGTGCTCACCACCAGTTCCTTAAGGGGTCTAGTTTCCAAAATGGTGTCACTTGTGGGGGTTTCCACTGTTTAGGCACATCAGGGGCTCTCCAAATGCGACATGGCGTCCGATCTCAATTCCTGCCAATTCTACATTGAAAAAGTAAAACGGCGCTCCTTCACTTCCAAGCTCTGCGGTGCGCCCAAACAGTGGTTTACCCTCACATATGGGGTATCGACGTATTCAGGAGAAATCGCACAACAACTTTTGTGGTCTAATTTCTCCTGTTACCCTTGTGAAAATAAGAATTTGTGGGCGAAAAGATCATTTTTGTGTAAACAAATACGATTTTTTATTTTCACGGCTCTACGTTATAGACTTCTGTGAAGCTCTTGGGGGTTCAAAGTGCTCACCACACATCTAGATAAGTTCCTTAAGGGGTCTAGTTTACAAAATGGTGTCACTTGTGGGGGGTTTCCACTGTTTAGGCACATCAGGGGCTCTCTAAACGTGACATGGCGTCCGATCTCAATTCCAGCCAATTCTGCATTGAAAAAGTCAAACGGCGCTCTTTCACTTCCAAGCTCTGCGATGCGCCCAAACAGTGGTTTACCCCCACATATGGGGTATTGGCGTATTCAGGAGAAATTGCATAACAAAATTTATGGTTACATTTCTGTTCTTACACTTGTGAAAATAAAAAAAATGGTTCTGAATTAAAATGTTTGCAAAAAAAAGTTAAATGTTCATTTTTTCCTTCCACATTGTTTCAGTTCCTGTAAAGCACGTAAAGGGTTAATAAACTTCTTGAATGTGGTTTTGAGAACCTTGAGGGGTGCAGTTTTTAGAATGGTGTCACACTTCATTATTTTCTATCATATAGACCCCTCAAAATGACTTCAAATGTGATGTGGTCCCTAAAAAAAAAAGGTGTTGTAAAAATGAGAAATTGCTGGTCAACTTTTAACCCTTATAACTCCCTGACAAAAAAAAAATTTGTTTCCAAAATTGTGCTGATGTAAAGTAGACATGTGGGAAATGTTATTTATTAACTATTTTTCGTGACATATCTCTCTGATTTAAGGGCATAAAAATACAAAGTTTGAAAATTGCTACATTTTAATAATTTTCGCCATATTTCTGTTTTTTTTCATAAATAATCGCAAGTAATATCAAAGAAATGTTACCACTAACATGAAGTACAATATGTCACGAAAAAACAATCTCAGAATCAGCGGGATCCGTTGAAGCGTTTCAGAGTTATAACCTCATAAAGTGACAGTGGTCGGAATTGCAAAAATTGGCTCGGTCATTAAGTACCAAATTGGCTCTGTCACTAAGGGGTTAAATAAATTTTTACCACTATTATGAAGTATAATGCGTCACGAGAAAACATTCTCAGAATCAGTGGGATCTGTTGAAGCATTTCAGAGTTATGACCTCATAAAGCGACAGTGGTCAGAATTGTAAAAATTGGCCTGGTCAGGAAGGTGAAAACAGGCGAAGGGGTTAGCAGCCAGTAAAGAGTGGTGGACAGCTGTAAGCTGATAATAATAGAATGGGAAGCTCCATCTTTTAGACTATTAGGACCAACTCTCATCTGTCTGCTTTCCTTCAGCTGGTTAGAAAAAATAAGGTGGATTCCATGCCATTTTGTTCTTTTTTTAAATTTTCAGCTAAATACCTGTACTGTACACGACACATGGACTGCACTGATTACATATCTCACTGACCTTTTTCTATCTATTCTATTCTGACAGGTCACGCTGTTAATTTACTGCACTTGGCTGATAAAATGTTGGGTTTCTCTTGAGATGTTACAGCACATGCATGGTCTGTGTGCTTTCCGATTTTTTTTTTCTCACACCCATTGACTTGCATTGGTGTTTTAGGTGGCCATACGCAGCAAGCTGTAATTTTTTTCCTTACCCCAATTCCAAGTGAGGAAAAAGTCATAGATGAACACTGCCTAACTGAATAACATTGTTGTGAGTGCAATGCGATTTTTTTTCTCACATTGCACTTCCCGATTTTTTACGCAGATGTGAGTGCAGCTTTTGATACAAAAGGTTATCCTAAAGTAGCACTAGATGCCAAAGTGAGTTACTAAACTCACAAATGGACAGTCATTCACAGCTAACAATCAGCTTTCTATACACATTTTCCAAAGGCTATGGCTATGTTTACACAGCGTATTTTTTTTTCTACAGGCTAACCCTGCTTTCTTCACAGTAAAGAAGCTACTTGCAAAAAAGAGATTTTGATGCGTTTTTTGGTGCAGATTACATGTATCATATGTCTACAGTAAATGTTGAATAGCGTTAGTTTTATTCACTAAAAACGCAGGTTATTTTTTTTCCCAAAGTTTTCTCATTGCTTTCTGTGATGAAGAAACGCTGCAAAAACGTTGAAAGAATTGACATGCTGCAGATATTAAAAAAACTGTAGTTTTTCAATTCAGTCAGGAAAAAAAAGCACATGCGTGAGATTTCTGACATCTCAGAGATTTTGATTGTACTTTAAAAACAGCGTGAACATAGCCGTTGAATATTTATGATTTTTATGATTTAAGTCGTGCTGCTGTGATACCATAATTTCCCACGGGATCAATAAAGTGTATCGTATCGTATCGTATCGAATAGTGAAATCTAGTTGGTTGCTATCAGGAGCTCAGTACTCTCGTCCATGTCTGTCCATGCCATCGCTGCTGATGCCTCAGTGGCGATCATAGATGAAGGAGTCACTTTTCTGGGCCTGCTCTTAAAATCTTTAAGGCCCCCAATACTCATTAGATGAAAGTTGGACAAATGTGTTGATTCCACAGAACCAGACCATCACTTATTGTATATGAGGGTCATTACGACTATCCCCCCCGCAGATGATGTCTAAAATGAGAGATCAGGACTATCGGAATTTCAAAAGTTACTGGAAGCGGCTATCTCCTCTCTTCCTGTTGAAAATACATGAATGTTTAGCTGAGTGCTCATGTATAAGGGAAAATTAGGAAAGATAGCTGTCTGCCAGATGTTTTTGAGATGTATGGCTAGCTTTAGGTTTTCAAAAGTGGACAGCTGAATTATAGAAAGTCATAGATGACACTATTGGTATAAAAATGAATGATTGTTCTTTAGACATGATGGGTGTAGACGTGTATCACTGTACCCCCTTCTAATTTAGGTCTACTCAGCAGCGCCCCCAACAATCACCCTTCTGCTATATCATTAGAACCTACAGCTGAATTTACACTTCAAATATTCTTTGTGGAAATACTAAACAGTCTGAAGGTTCTGAAATGCAAGACCTGAACCACAGAAGGGAGGTTCTAACCTCTGAAATCAGCTTTAAATTTGAACTTTATTTTTAGCTTAGTGGTTGAGGAACGGCTTCCAACATAACCAGTGGAAAAAAGAAACTGGCAGACAGAAGAAATAACTACTGTGCTTACTGATCTGCATGTGCCAGATCTGCCTACACAGGAAGACTTAAAACTGTTGGCACACATTAGATAAATGTTGGTCGATCTTGCCATTCGTCTGGGAGTGGTCGGCCATCTACTGTATATAGTGGTGTTGCAATTCTCCCATGACTTTAATCATTTGTTCTCAGGGGGGATAAGCTCACTGTCAGATATTCTGTAACAGGTCTAAGTGCTAAATACATCAGTTACTGCACAAATATAGCTGATAGTTTGCTACTCTGTATCAGTCTGGGGTCCAGGCTCTAGGTCAGAGAGCATCACCTGAGCTGGGTACAGTTGTATTCACCACGTATGGTTGAGTGGAGACAAAAGTGGTCATATTCACGGACAGCAAATTAATATCTGGAGAAGGGCGAGGACGTTAAATATTAAGTATATTAAAAAAATGATATATCTTTTCATTATACAGTGATTAGTAATAGAAAGCTCTACATCTTTTCATTACGAAATGACGCTTTATTAGCACACAACCAGGAAACCAGTGACGTATAGTATCCACCTAGCAATTAGCATATATGAATCTAGGACTAGTTTCCTATAAAAACAAACATGCCCAACACTTATGTCTAGTAATATAGGCACATGATAATTACGTATACTGGCAACTGTATCAGAGCCAAAACGAGCAAAGCGTGAGAAGTGACAGCCAGGACTTGAGACAAATAAGGGACTATTCCTGGAAATAAGGAGATTTATGGAAGCCCCATCAGATATCTTATGACGAGGAGTGATCCTTAGCGCCCAATTGTGCAGAGTACAGAGTATGAATGTACCTTACCTTACTGAGGTCTTCCGCTCTCTCTGGAGTCTTTGACTGAACTTGTGGGTGTGCTACAAGTTCTTTCCTTTCACAGCCTGTGCCTCCTCCTCCTCCAGGCCACAATGATTTTGGAGAAGTCAAAGCTGGTTAGTCCACCTCCATCTCCGGTTACACATGCATACTAGGCCTATTATCATTGTAATGTCAACGTAGGACGATTCTGGTATCTGCAAGGAATGAAGGAGTCACTGGCCATAACATTTTTATTTCATTTGCTTAGTTAGCACCATTACTTTCTACAGCGTCTTATAGACATTACCATCGCTGTCCTCATTGGAGCTCACAATCTAAACTCCCTATCAGAGTGAAAGGAAACTAATGTATCCGGAGAGAAACCCACACAAACATGGGGAGAACATACAAACTTTATAACATAAATGACCAATGCAAAAAAAAATAGCGCAAGGAAAAGGGTTTTATCTGGTTTATAAACATCAGAAATTGTATTGATATATCCTGATCCAGGGTTGAAAGGCTGCTGCTGATCAATGAGTTATTTCACCAGAAGAGCAAATAAAAACATGGAAAGTTTGAGGTCCATATCCACGCTGCCAGCTTGTGAAGAAACGTTAGATGCCAGAAGTATTATAAAACAGCGGCTATTATGTGTTTTTTTTTTATTTCCTGAAGAAGAAGTGGGTTACACTTTGAAACACATACAAAAAATAAAAGAAATCTTTATTTTATAATACTGCTGGCGTCCGACATTTCTTCACAAGCTGGCAGCTTGGATATGGACTACAAACTTTCCATGTTATAATGACTAATGGCTCAAGGCACGGTCCAAAATACAGGACTACCATGAAAACCCCTTAAAAATATGATGTTAGATATGCATTAAAAATACTCAAAAAACAGACAAACACAACAAATAAATCACAAATAAAAAATCCAGACAAATTGGGGTTAAGTAAAAGAGCGCCTATAGATTAAGTAAAAAGCCCTAATCTGATGCCATTACTTACAGCCCTAAGTAATGATCTTGCCAAGGTGTGGAGGTTGGCACCCTAATTTACAGTTGATAATGGCGCCCCCCGCTCCTCGACCACTAGACTTGAACTGCACTGTAAGGTCATATACAATTGAGCTATACAATATTATATAATATACATCATAGGGAATAATCTATTAGTAATGACCTCAGGGAACTACCAATCCCATGATACATAATGGATCTTAAAATTAGGCAAATTAGTTCATAAAGAGAAAAGAAGAATGATACTTATCAGCTCATAGCTAATGCCAATCCCTCTAGACATTTCCCCAAACTGAGTGATTCATCAGGAGGTCAATATGACAAAAAAATCATCAGGAACACAAGACCAGCCTTATTTGCCTGGCGAGTGCACTGTCCACATTTTAACCCCCTCATGACCCAGCCTATTTTGACCTTAAAGACCTTGCCGTTTTTTGCAATTCTGACCAGTGTCCCTTTATGAGGTAATAACTCAGGAACGCTTCAACGGATCCTAGCGGTTCTAAGTTTGTTTTTTCGTGACATATTGGGCTTCATGTTAGTGGTAAATTTAGGTCAATAAAATCTGCGTTTATTTGTGATAAAAACGGAAATTTGGCGAAAGTTTTGAAAATTTCGCAATTTTCACATTCGCAATTTTCACATTTTGAATTTTTATTCTGTTAAACTAGAGAGTTATGTGACACAAAATAGTTAATAAATAACATTTCCCACATGTGTACTTTACATCAGCACAATTTTGGAAACAAAATTTTTTTTTGCTAGGAAGTTATAAGGGTTAAAATTTGACCAGCGATTTCTCATTTTTACAACGAAATTTACAAAACCATTTTTTTAGGGACCACCTCACATTTGAAGTCAGTTTGAGGGGTCTATATGGCTGAAAATACCCAAAAGTGACACCATTCTAAAAACTGCACCCCTCAAGGTACTCAAAACCACATTCAAGAAGTTTATTAACCCTTCAGGTGCTTCACAGCAGCAGAAGCAACATGGAAGGAAAAAATGAACATTTAACTTTTTAGTCACAAAAATTATCTTTTAGCAACAATTTTTTTATTTTCCCAATGGTAAAAGGAGAAACTGAACCACGAAAGTTGTTGTGCAATTTGTCCTGAGTACGCTGATACCTCATATGTGGGGGTAAACCACTGTTTGGGCGCACGGCAGGGCTTGGAAGGGAAGGAGCGCCATTTGACTTTTTGAATAAAAAATTGGCTCCACTCTTTAGCGGACACCATGTCACGTTTGGAGAGCCCCCGTGTGCCTAAAAATTGGAGCTCCCCCACAAGTGACCCCATTTTGGAAACTAGATGCCCAAAGGAACTTATCTAGATGCATAGTGAGCACTTTGAACCCCCAGGTGCTTCACAAATTGATCCGTAAAAATGAAAAAGTACTTTTTTTTCACAAAAAAAATTTTTAGCCTCAATTTTTTCATTTTCACATGGGTAACAGGATAAAATGGATCCTAAAATTTGTTGGGCAATTTCTCCTGAGTACACCAATACCTCACATGTGGGGGTAAACCACTGTTTGGGCACATGGTAAGGCTCGGAAGGGAAGGAGCACCATTTGACTTTTTGAATGAAAAATTATCTCCATCGTTAGCGGACACCATGTCGCGTTTGGAGAGACCCTGTGTGCCTAAACATTGGCGCTCCCCCACAAGTGATCCCATTTTGGAAACTAGACCCCCCAAGGAACTTATCTAGATGCCTAGTGAGCACTTTAAACCCTCAGGTGCTTCACAAATTGATCTGTAAAAATGAAAAAGTACTTTTTTTTCACACAAAAAATTCTTTTCGCCTCAATTTTTTCATTTTCACATGGGCAATAGGATAAAATGGATCATAAAATTTGTTGGGCAATTTCTCCCGAGTACGCCGATACCTCATATGTGGGGGTAAACCACTGTTTGGGCACACGGCAGGGCTCGGAAGGAAAGGTGTGCCATTTGACTTTTTGAATGGAAAATTAGCTCCAATTGTTAGCAGACACCATGTCGCGTTTGGAGAGCCCATGTGTGCCTAAACATTGGAGATCCCCCACAAGTGACCCCATTTTGGAAACTAGACCCCCCAAGGAACTTATCTAGATGCATATTGAGCACTTTAAACCCCCAGGTGCTTCACAGAAGTTTATGACGCAGAGCCATGAAAATAAAAAATAATTTTTCTTTCCTCAAAAATGATTTTTTAGCCTGGAATTTCCTATTTTGCCAAGGGTAATAGGAGAAATTGGACCCCAAATGTTGTTGTCCAGTTTGTCCTGAGTACGCTGATACCCCATATGTGGGGGTAAACCACTGTTTAGGCGCACGGCAGGGCTCGGAAGGGAAGGCACGCCATTTGGCTTTTTAAATGGAAAATTAGCTCCAATTGTTAGCAGACACCATGTCGCATTTGGAGAGCCCCTGTGTGCCTAAACATTGGAGATCCCCAGAAATGACCCCATTTTGGAAACTAGACCCCCAAAGGAACTAATCTAGATGTGTGGTGAGGACTTTGAACCCCCAAGTGCTTCACAGAAGTTTATAACGCAGAGCCATGAAAATAAAAATAAAAAATTATTTTCTCAAAAATGATCATTTAGCCTGCAATTTTTTATTTTCCCAAGGGTAACAGGAGAAATTTTACCCCAAAAGTTGTTTTCCAGTTTCTCCTGAGTACGCTGATACCCCATATGTGGGGGTAAACCACTGTTTGGGCACATGCCGGGGCTCGGAAGTGAAGTAGTGACGTTTTGAAATGCAGACTTTGATGGAATGCTCTGTGGGTGTCACGTTGCGTTTGCAGAGCCCCTGATGTGGCTTAACAGTAGAAACCCCCCACAAGTGACCCCATTTTGGAAACTAGACCCCGAAAGGAACTTATGTAGATGTGTGGTGAGCACTTTGAACCCCCAAGTGCTTCACAGAAGTTTATAATGCAGAGCCGTGAAAATAATAAATACGTTTTCTTTTCTCAAAATTAATTATTTAGTCCAGAATTTTTTAATTTTCCCAAGGGTAACAGGAGAAATTTGACCCCAATATTTGTTTTCCAGTTTCTCCTGAGTACGGTGATACCCCATATGTGGGGGTAAACTACTGTTTGGGCACATGCCGGGGCTCGGAATTGAAGTAGTGACGTTTTGAAATGCAGACTTTGATGGAATGCTCTGCGGGCGTCACGCTGCGTTTGCAGAGCCCCTGATGTGGCTAAACAGTAGAAACCCCCCACAAGTGACCCCATTTTAGAAACTAGACCCCGAAAGGAACTTATCTAGATGTGTGGTGAGCACTTTGAACCCCCAAGTGCTTCATAGAAGTTTATAATGCAGAACCGTGAAAATAATAAATACGTTTTCTTTCCTCAAAAATAATTATTTAGCCCAGAATTTTTTATTTTCCCAAGGGTTACAGGAGAAATTAGACCCCAAAAGTTGTTGTTCAGTTTCTCCCGAGTACGCTGATACCCCATGTGTGGGGGTAAACCACTGTTTGGGCACACGTCGGGGCTCAGAAGGGAAGTAGTGACTTTTGAAATCCAGAATTTGATGGAATGGTCTGCGGGCGTCACGTTGCGTTTGCAGAGCCCCTGGTGTTCCTAAATAGTAGAAACCCCCCACAAGTGACCCCATTTTAGAAACTAGACCCCCCAAGGAACTTATCTAGATATGTGGTGAGCACTTTGAACCCCCAAGTGCTTCACAGACGTTTACAACGCAGAGCCGTGAAAATAAAAAATCATTTTTCTTTCCTCAAAAATGATGTTTTAGCAAGCATTTTTTTATTTTCACAAGGGTAACAGGATAAATTGGACCCAAGTAATTGTTGCGCAGTTTGTCCTGAGTATGCTGGTACCCCATATGTGGGGGTAAACCACTGTTTGGGCACACGTCGGGGCTCGGAATTGAGGGAGCACCATTTGACTTTTTGAATACGAGATTGGCTGGAATCAATGGTGGCGCCATGTTGCGTTTGGAGACCCCTGATGTGCCTAAACAGTGGAAACCCCTCAATTCTACCTCCAACACTAACCCCAACACACCCCTAACCCTAATCCCAACTGTAGCTATAACCCTAATCACAACCCTAATTCCAACCCTAACCCTAAGGCTATGTGCCCACGTTGCGGATTCGTGTGAGATTTTTCAGCATCATTTTTTAAATTTCCAGTGTTTTTTGTGCGGATTTCACCTGCGGATTCCTATTGAGGAACAGGTGTAAAACGCTGCGGAATCCGCACAAAGAATTGACATGCTGCGGAAAATACAACGCAGCGGTTCAGCGCTGTATTTTCCGCACCATGGGCACAGCGGATTTGGTTTTCCATAGGTTTACATGGTACTGTAAACCTGATGGAACACTGCTGTGAATCCGCAGCGGCCAATCCGCAGTGTTGGCACATAGCCTAATTCTAAAGGTATGTGCACACGCTGTGGAAAACACTGCGGATCCGCAGCAGTTTCCCATGAGTTTACAGTTCAATGCAAACCCATGGGAAACAAAAATCACTGTACACATGCTGCGGAAAAACTGCATGAAACGCAGCGGTTTACATTCCGCAGCATGTCACTTCTTTGTGCGGATTCCGCAGCGGTTTTACAACTGCTCCAATAGAAAATCGCAATTGTAAAACCGCAGTGAAATGCGCAGAAAAAACACGGTAAATCCGCCATAAATCCGCAGCGGTTTAGCACTGCGGATTTATCAAATCCGCAGCGGAAAAATCCGCAGAGGATCAGAATACGTGTGCACATAACGAAACCCTAACCCTAGCCCTACCCCTAACCCTACCCCTAACCCTAACCCTACCCCTAACCCTAACCCTACCCCTAACCCTACCCCTACCCCTAACCCTACCCCTAACCCTACCCCTACCCCTAACCCTAACCCTAACCCTACCCCTAACCCTAGCCCTAACCCTACCCCTAACCCTAACCCTAGCCCTAACCCTACCCCTAGCCCTAACCCTAGCCCTAACCCTACCCCTAACCCTACCCCTAACCCTACCCCTAACCCTATTCTAACATTAGTGGAAAAAAAAAAATTCTTTATTTTTTTATTGTCCCTACGTATGGGAGTGACAAAGGGGGGGGGTCATTTATTATTTTGATCACTGAGATAGATTATATCTCAGTGATCAAAATGCACTTTGGAACGAATCTGCCGGCCGGCAGATTCGGCGGGCGCACTGCGCATGCGCCCGCCATTTTGGAAGATGGCGGTGCCCGGGGAGAAGACGGACGGACCCCGGCAGGATCGGTAAGTATGATGGGGTGGAGGGGGGAGCACGGGGGGGAGGATCGGAGCATGGGGGGGTGAATCGGAGCGCGGGAGGGGTGGAACGGAGCACGGGGAGGGTGGAACGGAGCACGGGGGGGTGGAACGGAGCACGGGGGGGTGGAACGGAGCACGGGGGGGTGGATCGGAGTGCAGGGGGGGTGATTGGAGCACAGGTGGGTGATTGGAGCACGGGGGTGAGCGGACAAGAGCACGGGGGGGAGCGGAGCACAGGACGGAGGGGAGCGGGGCAGTGTACCGGGCAGATCGGAGGGCTGGGGGGGCGATCGGTGGGGTGGGGGCACATTAGTATTTCCAGCCATGGCCGATGATATTTCAGCATCGGCCATGGCTGGATTGTAATATTTCACCAGTTATAATAGGTGAAATATTACAAATCGCTCTGATTGGCAGTTTCACTTTCAACAGCCAATCAGAGCGATCGTAGCCACGGGGGGGGGGGGGGGAAGCCACCCCCCCCTGGGCTAAACTACCACTCCCCCTGTCCCTGCAGATCGGGTGAAATGGGAGTTAACCCTTTCACCCGATCTGCAGGGACGCAATCTTTCCATGACGCCACATAGGCGTCATGGGTCGGATTGGCACCGACTTTCATGACGCCTACGTGGCGTCATGGGTCGGGAAGGGGTTAATAGCCCATAGAATCAGAATAACACCAATAACCTGAACCCCACATTGATAAGTGATGTTCCTCTAATACATTAAACTTGTTCACATGTAATAACAGCGCATGTGCTTGCTGATATATCCACTAGAGGTCCAGGATTGTTATTTGATAATGCGCCTGTGCCGTGATAGTGGGGTTCACCGCGCAGACATGTGAAGCACATGCGTGATGACGAGAGAGCCCATCAATAACCGGGCATGCTTTCCACAACAGAACACACTGTGTACTTGATGTCGGATGATAACAATCCAGGCACGTGCCTTGTAGATGTCATGCATCCCATAGTGGAATGCATCATGTACTTGATGCCAGATCATAACCATCCAAACATGCGCCAGTGGAACGCATGGCGTACTTACATCTTCTATATAATTGTCTAAGGGTCACTTACGTCTTTCTGTCTGTCTCTTTCTGTCTGTCTCGGAAATCCCAAGCCGCTGATTGGTCGTGGCAAAACGGCCACGACCAATCACGACGAGTGTTGTGAATTCTGTTGTCGGGCTCCCTCCTGTGGTCATGAATGGTACTTCGGCTGGTTCTGTCCATGGACTTCCTCTGGTGGGTGTTTCTGAGTTTCCTTCCACAGGTGACGAGGTTAATTCGTTAGCAGGCTGCTCTATTTAACTCCACTTAGATCTTTGCTCCATGCCACCTGTCAATGTTCCAGTATTGGTCTAGTTCACTCCTGGATCGTTCTTGTGACCTGTCTTCCCAGCAGAAGCTAAGTTCCAGCTTGTATTTCTTTGGTTTGCTATTTTTCTGTCCAGCTTGCTATTTTTATTGTTGTCTTGCTTGCTGGAAGCTCTGGGACGCAGAGGGAGCGCCTCCGCACCGTGAGTCGGTGCGGAGGGTCTTTTGCGCCCTCTGCGTGGTCTTTTTGTAGGTTTTTGTGCTGACCGCAAAGTAACCTTTCCTATCCTCGGTCTGTTCAGTAAGTCAGGCCTCACTTTGCTAAATCTATTTCATCTCTGTGTTTGTATTTTCATCTTTACTCACAGTCATTATATGTGGGGGGCTGCCTTTTCCTTTGGGGAATTTCTCTGAGGCAAGGTAGGCTTTATTTTTCTTTCTTCAGGGCTAGCTAGTTCCTTAGGCTGTGCCGAGTTGCATAGGGAGCGTTAGGCGCAATCCACGGCTATTTCTAGTGTGTTTGATAGGATTAGGGATTGCGGTCAGCAGAGTTCCCACGTCCCAGAGCTCGTCCTTTATTATCAGTAACTATCAGGTCATTCCGTGTGCTCTTAACCACCAGGTCCATTATTGTCCTGACCACCAGGTCATAACAGACGAGCACAGTCCGGCTGCAAAATGGCCACTTCTTTCTCCCCGCAGTCAGTGCCCGCTCCATAATCCCCTCCAGTCAGCGCTCACATAGGGTTAAGGGCAGCGTTAACGGAACGCATTATGCCGCGGTGTAACACACTCCGTTAACGCTGCTATTAACCCTGTGTGACAACTTTTTACTATTGATGCTGCCTACGCAGCATCAATAGTAAAAAAATCTAATGTTAAAAATAATAAAAAAAATAAAAAAATCATTATATACTCACCCTCCGTTGGCCCCCCCGGAAACAGCCCAGGCCTTTCCCACTCCTCGCGACGCTCCGGTGACCGGTCCATGCATTGTGGTCTTGTGAGATGATGACGTAGTGGTCTCACGAGACCACTACGTCATCATCTCGCGAGACCACAATGCACTCTTGGGACCGGAGCGTCGCAAAGAGCATCGGTAAACGCCTCGGCTGGATCCGGGGGTCGACGGAGGGTGAGTATACAACTATTTTTTATTTTAATACTTTTTTTTAACAGGGATATGGTGCCCACATTGCTATATACTACGTGGGCTGTGTTAGATACTGCTTGGGCTGTGTTATATATTACATCTCTGTGCTATATATTATATGGGCTGTGCTATATACTACGTGGCTGTGGTATATATTTCATGGCTGGGCAATATACTACATCGCTGTGCTCTATACTATGTGGCCTGTGTTATATACTGCGTGGGCTGTGTTATATACTACATCTCTGTGCTATATACTATGTGGGCTGTGCTATATACTACGTGGCCTGTGTTACATACTGCATGGGCAGTGTTATATAATACGTCTGTATGCTATATACTACGTGGCTGTGCTATACACTATGTGGCTGTGCAATATATTACGTGGATGTGCTATATACTACGTGGCTGTGGTATATATTACGTGGCTGGGCAATATACTACATTGCTGTGTTCTATACTACGTGGCCTGTGTTATATACTGCATGGGCAGTGTTATTTACTATGTCTCTGTGCTATATACAATGTGGCTGTGCTATATACTACGTGGCTGTGCAATATATTACGTGGCTGTGCAATATACTACGTGTCTGTGCTATATACTACGTGGCTGTCTGTGTTACGTGGGCTGTGCTATATACTATGTGGCTGCTATATACATACATACATACATATTCTAGAATACCCGATGCGTTAGAATTGGGCCACCATCTAGCACTTACATAGTTACATAGGTTGAAAAAAGACCTGGGTGCATCAAGTTCAACCTTTCTCAATCAATTGTACATTTCATCACTAATTTAACTATAACCCGCAATGTTATGTGTATCAAGGAAATCGTCCAGCCCCTTCTTAAGAGATGTTATAGTGTCTGCCAGTACTACCTCTTGTGGTAGGGCATTCCACAGTCTGACTGCTCTAACGGTAAAGAACCGTTTCCTGTTTAACTGCCGGAATCACCTTTCTTCTACCCGTAATGAGTGCCCCCTAGTCCTCAGTACTGGATCCCATATCCTAGATGTGGCCTCACCAATGATTTATAAAAGGGTATTAATACGATGGGATCACGGAATTTTCTCTGGTTTTATACATCTTAAAATCTTGTTTGCTTTTGCGCCTGCTGCTTTAATTGCATTGAATACTGCTACTCAGCTTACTTGTAACCAGAATACCCAAGTACTTCTCCTGTTCTGTAGTCCTGAGTATACTCCCATTTAATATATATGCAGAAATAGGATTACTCAGTCCTAGGTGCATTACTCTACATTTATCTACATTAAACCTAATTTGCCAAGTGTTTGCCCATTCAGTCATCCTATTCAGACTGTTTTTCAATAATGTAATGTCAAGGTCAGATTTTAATATCCTACATAGTTTGGTGTCATCAGCAAAGCCTGGCACGTTACTCTCAATCCAATCCACAAGGTCATTAATAAAGAGGTTAAAAAGAATTAATTCTAGCACAGATCCCTGCGGTACCCTACTGCTGATTATATCCCATTTAAAGAACATACCATTTATGACAACTCTTTGTTTCCTGTCATTTAGCCTGTTCCTTACCCATCTGCATATGGTTTCTCCCAGGCCCAGCTTCTGTAGCTTACGTATAAGGCTATTATGTGGAATTGTATCAAATGCCTTTGCAAAGTCCAGATAAATTACATCAGCTGCATTACCTACATCCAGATTTGCACTAACCTCCTCATAGAAACCCAACATGTTAGTTAGACATCACTTATTCTTCATGAATCCATGCTGGTTGTCAGTTATGATATTATTATCTACAATATATTTCTGCAGGTCATCTCTTCTAATGCCCTCAAAAATTTTGCACACTACTGATGTCAGGCTTACCGGACGGTAGTTGCCTGGATCCACCTTCTTACTTTTCTTAAACATCGATACCACATCAGCCATCCTCCAATCTTGTGGCACCACCCCTGTTACAAGAGAGTCTAAGAATATGAGATACAGTGGTCTGTCAATTATTGGGCTCAATTACCTCAGTATCTGTGGATGAATGCCATCTGGACCAGGGGATTTGTCAATGTTTAACTTGCTCAGAAATAGATGCACTTCTTTTTGTGCTAAACTGGCTATATCAGGTTGTAAATTTTGATTTTTGCCTTGGTGAATGATCCCTGTAACAGACAGTTCATTGGTGAACATGAATGAAAAGTGCCTGATTAACATCTCTGCCTTTTCTTTATCCTCTGTAATTATCTTGTTATTGTCATCTTTTAAGGGGCCGATACCATTTATTTTTTTCTTATTGTCATTGCTGTATTTATCAAAAAAAATGCGATTTATTTTAATGTCGTTGGCGATTTGTTTCTCTGTGCATAACTTTGCTAGTTTGATTTCTTTTTTACATTTCTTATTTAGATCTTTATACTCCTGAAATGCTATTTCATTATTCTCTACTTTCAAGATTTTGAATGCCCTTTGTTTTTGTCTTATTAAACTTTGTACTGTCTTATTCATCCATAATGGTTTCTTCCTTGACATTTTATGACCAGAGGGTATACTTGATGTCAGATACTTATTATAACTACTGCAGTGAACTCAAAACACAATGGGTGTCTAACGATATTATAGAAGACAAAAGGGGAATAATAATAGGAATTAATTCAGGTGCAGAGAAAATAAATAGGAGAATGGCAGTGTATAATAGTACTGGCACAGTATTATGATTATGGTATAATCATGGTTGAAACAATACTGATACCCATGAGTGTAGACATGATACCAGACCCATACAAAGAAAGACCCATATTAACAAGGCAAGTATGAATATAAAAACAAGACAAGGGACCAGATATAGAATAAGAGTACACATATTATTAGGGTACAACAACAAAAACATGCATATGACTGTTGTTCATTGATGCCTTTAGGGGTTAGTGAGTCTAGTCTGAAGATCCATTCACTCTCTTTTTCTAGTATGAATTTATTGTGGGCTGCCTTCCTTTTTTTTGGCCTAATCACCTCAATGGTGCAAAAAGAGATTCTTCTCTTCAAATAGGTACCTGTTTGAGATGGTTTTTAGTACAGACTATACCAGATAATTCCTTACGATCCATTCTGTCCTAAAAGTGATGTTTGGAACTGGTGAAATAACATGTTTCAAATCAGGGTCTGCCCACAGACTTCCCCAATGTTTTTTAAGAATGTAGTAAATGCATTCCATCTGATTATCAAAAGTCCCTATTATCCGGTTTATATCATTATCATGACCCCTTGGTTGTGCATGGAGAAGAGATTGTCGCATCTATCTGCAAAAGCAAGGGCTGAATCAAGAGCATTTTGCGGATACCCCCTCTCTCTGAATCTAGCTCTCATCTCCGAGACCTGCACCATAAAGTATGATACTTTTGAACTCCTTGCAGATGTTGTCCTTGGTGGTAATTTAATTGAGGACTCCAGCATTGCAAAGATACAGTGCTAATCACTGAACTTGTTTTAAGACTGTATTACATAGTAAACTGCACTGTGCCAGCTAGGTTAGTTAATAATATATACTAATGAGTCCCTTTGTTACTAGTCTGAAAAACTTATAATTGTATCCTTAGGTAAGATAACCATATGCATGTTGGTAATAATAACAATAAAGTGAATATTTGGCAATGTGGGTGGGAGGCCATGTAATCTCTTGAACCACTCCTTCCTTTTCATCATTGGAATTTCCCCACTTAGCAACAGGGTTGCTTTGATATTTGTAGGACAGTTATCTTTACCATCTAATGCCTTAGGCTATAGGAAAACGCAGATGTTGCAATCATTTCCTGGAGTCAGAGGGGGTCTTGGGGCACTGTTTGATAGCCATTCATAATAGTTCTCACACAGTATAATTCCTCCAAAGACGGCTAAAGACAGTATAAAGCCCCTCACACAGTATGATGGCCCCACAGACCTCCTACAAGTAAGATCAAAATAAAAAAATATGCATCATATACTCATGTTCTCCTGGATCCTGGCAAGTCCACATCAGACAGCAGCAATGCTTGGGAGGACCAATGCATTCATGCCATCACTCTGGGGCATTGATATCTTAACGTTGCTTTGGCCCGGCCCCGGTCTAAACAGAGCATAATGCCCCTTGCACTATATGATGCCCCCACAGCCCCCCTACAAAAAAGATTAAAATAAAAAATATGCATCATATTCTCTTGGATCCTGGCGAATCAGCCAACAGACAGCAGTAAGACATGGGCAGACCAATGCGTTGATGTCATCAATCTGGGCATTTACAGGATGTGATAGCATAATGATATCTTAACATTGCTCTGCCCTGGTCTGGAATTCATTCAGTGTGTCACTCTGCCATTCTGTAAGTCACAGGTGGACAACGAGCGGTAGTGCTGGGGGACCAGGTCTCCCTGCTCTACTTACAATTTAACTATCAGTTGTAGGGGTTCACTCTCTCTGGTAGGCATTAGGCCTTAGGTAGCGTTCACACAGGCAATGTAGTTTTGGTCCAAACACATGCAGTTTTTATTGCTTACCACAGGTTGCACACCTGCAGCTCCTAGGCAGGTTAGGAACAGTTACATCTTTGCTGGGCTAAGGTGGCTAATCTCCTTTAGTCACATGTTATGGGTAAGCCAGTAATGTCTGCTCTCCTACTATACATGCTGGCTTTGCTATGCAGGTGATGCCAGCTTTAGTTAGTCTATCATGGTCTAGAGAGGTGGACACATCCTTGTTTATTGGTGGTTATTCCAAAGTTGTCGCCAGTGTTGTTTGGGGAAGCCTTTCCTTTTCCCTTGGTATCTTTATGTTACTTTGTTGCCTCATGAGCTTTACACTTTTGTTCCTTAGTGTTTTTCCCTGTGAGAGTGTGCTTCTGTTTTGCCCTGTCTGTCTTGTTTATGTTCTCCCCATACACTTAACAGATTATTGCTACTCAGGAGCATAGTGGGGAACAAGACCCATGCGTCCTAACCATCAGAAGTAATCGTGGGGGACAGGGATAGCTAAGGACTAGTGATGAGCGAATATACTCGTTACTCGAGATTTCTCGAGCATGCTCGGGGGTCCTCCGAGTATTTTTTAGTACTCGGAGATTTAGTTTTTCTTGCCGCAGCAGGATGATTTACATCTGTTAGCCAGCATAAGTACATGTAGAGATTCCCTAGCAACCAGGAAACCCCCACATGTGCTTATGCTGGCTAACAGATGTAAATTATTCAGCTGCAGCAAGAAAAACTAAATGTCCGAGCACTTAAAAATACTCGGGAAAACCCCCGAGCATGCTCGAGAAATCTCCAGTAACGAGTATATTCGCTCATCACTACTAAGGACCCCTAGTCTAAGGATCATTATAGGAGCCCATTTGCTATTCCACTGTCACACCTTGGCAAGAACGGACCCTGGCTACACATACATGGCTGAGCAAGCCCCTGTTTGGTCAAACAAAACAGCTCTAGTCCCTAGCAACCACTGATACTTGTTGTTCTCTGCACGCAGCCTGTGTAGAGTATTCTTAGAGAGGGATTCTGTCCTGTCTCTGTCTTCATCTCCAATACACATTTAGTCTTGTCAGCTTACCTGAGCTGACTGACTAAGGAGAACAGCTAGTCTAGTTTTATACAAGGCTAGCCAGGTGATCTAATCAGAGCCTGTAAAGTTAGGATATAACCCTAGCCTATCTGACTTTACTACACAGTGTACTGTGCAAACCAATACAGTTAAGAGTGTGGCATTTGCTCTGGATGGGCCCCTCCAAGTGAGAGGCCCAGGGTGAAAGCACCTCTGCATCCCAAGTAGCTACTCAACTGGATCCAGCACACTGATGAAAAACTGATTGTAAATTCAATTAACCTTATTTAGATGGCATTACTATTAAAAAGACTCTGTCAGCACAGAATGACTGTTGAAGCCAAGAACAGGCTCTCAGTAGATCCTTGGTATGACCAAAAATGTAAGTGGACCTTCCCACCTACTTGTTTTCCTTTTATCTTCAGTCCTCCGTCTTCTTTGATTTGCAGCACTTACAGATCCAGTGAAGGGCAGAGATAGATGGAAAATAATTCGGTGGAAAGTTGCACTTACAGTTGTGCTCAAAAGTTTACATACCCCAGCAGAATTTTTGTTTTCTTGCCATTTTTTCAGAGAATATGAATGTTAACACCAAAACTTTTTCTGTACTCACGATTAGTGGTTGGGTGAAGCCATGTTTTGTCAAGCTATTGTGTTTTCTCTTTTTAAAATCCTAATGACAACCCAAAACATCCAAATGACCCTGATCAAAAATTCACATACCCTGGTGATTTTGGCCTGATAACATGCACAGAAGTTGACACAAATGGGTTTGAATGGCTGCTAAAGGTAACATCCTCACCTGTGACCTGTTTGCTTGTAATCAGTGTGTGTGCATAAAAGCTGAGTGAATTTCTGGGATCTAGACAGACTCTTGCTTCTTTCATCCAGCCACTGACGTTTCTGAATTGTGAGTTTTAGGGGTCGAGTTCCCGCCTCTGCACAGGGGGAGTCTCGAACTATCTCCGCTGCGGTCTCCCATGCTTCTCCAGCCGCAGTGGAGCCTGCTCAGCGGAGATATCGGTCTCAGCGTCTGGCTCAGCCTGATACTGTGCGGATGGTTACTGCTGCCTTTCCAGGCTCAGCCATTGTAGCCAGTACTGGTCGGCGGCGAGCAGACGTCTCTGGGACTAAGTCCTGCTTTTCCCCTTCTGAGCATGCTCAAGGTAAGACCTCTCATTGGAGGTCAGGGGTCACATGCTCGGGTACTGCAGCAGCTCCCATTGGTCCTCTAGGAAGGTCCTGAAGTTTCTCAGTTACTGTGGCAGCTCACATTGGTCCTCTAGGAAGGTCCTGAAGTTGCTGCAGCTACAAAAGGTTTGCATGGCTTATGTTATGAGCTTTAGCTACTCAGTGGTCTTGTCTGCTTGTGGTCATGGTCCAGCTGAAATAAGCCACTAGAATACTGGCACCTCCGGTGAGGAGTTTTGTATGGTGAAATCAGGGCTGGCGTAAAGCCATTAGAATTCCGGCTCCACCGGAGAGGAGGTGTTTGTGTGCTTGCTACTCCCTGACCACTGATTGCTTTTGCTCTGTTAGGCAGCTGTGTTCACCTGTGACGCTAACAGGGCACAGCGGTTTTCCTTCTGTGCGACTCTGTGAAGTAACAGAGTTCGCTTATATCGCCATATTGTGCCGCCATTTGCTAGCAGCAGGTTCGTCTCCTGCATGGTGGACACCAGGATGCAAATGCACCAATAATTATAGCTAAATATACTTGGTGCGTTCCGCCAGCCCTAACAGTGAGTCATGGGTAAAGCAAAATAATTGTCAGTGGATCTACGGGAAAATGTAGTTGAACTGTATAAAACAGGAAAGGGATGTTGGCAGATATGCAACAGATACAGACTTATTTGTGTCCAGGAGGAGTTGACACTTTTCTGACAGTAGATGGCGATGTTGTTACTGCTATATGCTTAGTTGAATGTAATGCATACACCTGTTGTACTTTGGTTTCAATTTCTCTCTGGTAAAAGGTCGTTTAGACTTTGTTATGCTGTATTAAGAAGCTGATGCATGGACCTCATGTTCTGTGTAGATAAAAGTTGAATTACCCCATATAATCTCCTCTCACAAATTTATTTTGCGACCAAACTATGCAACAGGTTATGAGCCCAGCATAGAAAACAAAAAGCACTTGGTGAATGCAAAATAATTAGTGTTGAGCGATACCGTCCGATACTTGAAAGTATCGGTATCGGATAGTATCGGCCGATACCCGAAAAATATCGGATATCGCCGATACCGATATCCGATACCAATACAAGTCAATGGGACATCAAGTATCGGAAGGTATTCTCATGGTTCCCAGGGTCTGAAGGAGAGGAAACTCTCCTTCAGGCCCTGGGATCCATAGGGATGTGTAAAATAAAGAATTAAAATAAAAAATATTGATATATTTACCTCTCCGGCGGCCCCTGAACTCAGCGCGGGTAACCGGCAGGCTTCTTTGTTCAAAATCAGCGCTTTTAGGACCTGAGAATCACGTCCCGGCTTCTGATTGGTCGCGGGCCGCCCATGTGACCGCCACGCGACCAATCACAAGCCGCGACGTCACCGCAAGCTATTAGCGCGCTCATTTTTGAAAAATGAGCGCGTTAATGACTTTCAAAGACGTAGCGGCTTGTGATTGGTCGCGGCCACGCGACCAATCACAAGCCGCGACGTCACCGCAAGCTATTAACGCGCTCATTTTTAAAAATGAGCGCGTTAATGGCTTTCAAAGACGTAGTGGCTTGTGATTGGTCGCGTGGCCGCGACCAATCACAAGCCGCGACGTCACCGCAAGCTATTAACGCGCTCATTTTTAAAAATGAGCGCGTTAATGGCTTTCAAAGACGTAGCGGCTTGTGATTGGTCGCGTGGCCGCGACCAATCACAAGCCGCGACGTCACCGCAAGCTATTAACGCGCTCATTTTTAAAAATGAGCGCGTTAATGACTTTCAAAGACGTAGCGGCTTGTGATTGGTCGCGTGGCCGCGACCAATCACAAGCCGCTACGTCTTTGAAAGCCATTAACGCGCTCATTTTTCAAAAATGAGCGCGTTAATAGCTTGCGGTGACGTCGCGGCTTGTGATTGGTCGTGTGGCGGTCACATGGGCGGCCCGCGACCAATCAGAAGCCGGGACGTGATTCTCAGGTCCTAAAAGCGCTGATTTTGAACAACGAAGCCTGCCGGTTACCCGCGGACTCACGAGGGGCCGCCGGAGAGGTAAATATATCAATATTTTTTATTTTAATTCTTTATTTTACACATCTCTATGTATCCGATACCGATACCCGATACCACAAAAGTATCGGATCTCGGTATCGGAATTCCAAAACCGCAAGTATCGGCCGATACCCGATACTTGCGGTATCGGAATGCTCAACACTAAAAATAATACTTCAGAACAATTCTCTCCAAACAAGTAAGACAAATAAGCTAAAGATGCGCAGCAGATCAGAGCTGAGACTCACAGTAGCTAAGATGAACAATGCGAACTATCAGTTATGGAAGTTCAGAGTGGAGATGTTATTGTCTAAAGATGATTTATGAGAGGTAATCACTACAGACAGACCCAATGATAATAATCAGACATGGCATAAGAAAAACAGACAAGTACATTGAGGCTATGTGCACACGTTCAGGATTTTTCGTGTTTTTTTGATTTTTTTCATCCGTTTTCTGTGGAAAAAACGCTAAAAAAAGGCTTACATTAACCCCTTCACCCCGAAGCCTGTTTTCAACTTCCTGACCAGGCCATTTTTTTCAATTCTAACCACTGTCACTTTATGAGGTCATAACTCTGAAACGCTTCAACAGATCCTGGTGATTCTGAGACTGTTTTCTCGTGACATATTGTACTTTATGATAGTGGTAAAATTTATTCGATTTGACTTGCGTATCTTTGTGGAAAAAAATGGAAATTTGGTGAAGATTTTGAAAATTTAGCAATTTTTGAACTTTGAATTTTTATGCCCTTAAATCAGAGAGATATGTCACAAAAATTAGTTCATAAATAACATTTCCCACATGTGTACTATGCATCAGCACAATTTTGGAACCAAAATATTTTTGGGTCAGGAAGTTATAAGGGTTAAAAATGACCTGCGATTTTTCATTTTTGCAATCAAATTTAGAAAACCATTTTTTTTAGGGACCACCTCACACTTGAAGTGACTTTGAGGGATCTATATGACAGAAAATGCCCAAAAGTGACACCATTCTAAAAACTGCACCCCTCAAGGTACTCAAAGCCACATTCAAAAAGTTTATTAACCCCTCAGGTGCTTCACAGGAATTTTTTTAATGGTTTTTAAAAAATTGAACATTTAGCTTTTTTCACAAAATGTTTACTTTAGATCCAATTTGCTTTATTTTACCAATTGTAACAAGAGAAATTGGACCACAAAAGTAGGTTGTACAATTTGTCCTGAGTACGCTGATACCCCATATGTGGGGAGGAACCACTGTTTGGGCGCACGGCAGAGCTCGGAAGGGAAGGAGCGCCATTTGAAATGCAGACTTTGATGGACTGGTTCTGCAGGCGTCAGTTTGCATTTGCAGAGCCCCTGATGTACCTAAACAGTAGAAACCCTCCACAAGTGACCCCCTATTGGAAACTAGACCCCCCAAGGAACTTATATAGATGTGTTGTGAGAACTTTGAACCCCCAAGTGTTTCGCTAAAGTTTATAACGCAGAGCCGTAAAAATAAAAAATCCTTTTTTTTCCACAAAAATTATATTTTAGACCCCGGTTTTGTATTTTCCCAAGGGTAACAGGAGAAACTGGACCCCAAAATTTGTTGTCCAATTTGTCCTGACTACGCTGATACTCCATATGTTGGGGTAAACCCCTGTTTGGGCGCACTGGAGAGCTCGGAAGGAAAGGAGCACTGTTTTAGTTTTTCAACGCAGAATTGGCTGGAATTGAGATCGGACGCTATGTTGCGTTTGGAGAGCCCCTGATGTGCCTAAACAGTGGAAACCCCCAATTCTAACTGAAACCCAAATGCCAAACACACCACTAACCCTAATCCCAACTATAACCCTAACCACACCCCTAACCCTAATCCCAACCCTAATCCCAACGGTGAATGTAATCCAAACCCTAACCCTAGCCCTAACCCTAGCCCTAACCATAACCCTAACCCCAACCCTAGCCCTAACCCTAGCCCCAACCCTAGCCCTAGCCCCAACCCTAGCCCTAACCCTAACCCTAGCCCTAACCCTAACTCTAACCCTAGCCCTAACCCTAACTCTAACCCTAGCCCTAACCCTAACTCTAACCCTAGCCCTAACCCTAGCCCTAAACCTAGCCCTAACCCTAATGGGAAAATGGAAATAAATATATTTTTTAAAATTGTATTATTTTTCCCTAACTAAGGGGGTGATGAAGGGGGATTTGATTTACTTTTATAGCTTTTTTTGGCAGATTTTTATGATTGCCAGCCGTCACACACTAAAAGACGCTTTTTGTTGCAAAATATAGTTTTTGCATCACCACATTTTGAGAGCTATAATTTATCCATATTTTGGCCCACTGAGTCATGTGAGGTCTTGTTTTTTGCGGAATGAGTTGACGTTTTTATTGGTACCATTTTCGAGCGCATTACATTTTTTGATCGCTTTTTATTCAGATTTTTGGGAGGCAGAATGAACAAAAACCAGTAATTCCTAAATTTCTTTTAGGGGGCGTTTATACCGTTCCACGTCTGGTAAAATTCATAAAGCACCTTTATTCTTCAGGTCAGTACGATTACAGTGATACCTCATTTATATCTTTTTTTTAAGTTTTGGCACTTTTACACAATAAAAACTATTTTATATAAAAAATAATTGTTTTTGAATCGCTTTATTCTGAGAGCTATAACTTTTTTATTTTTCTGCTGATGATACTGTATCGTGGCTTTCGTTTTCAGCGGTACCATGTTAATTTATATCCGTCTTTTTGATCGCGTGTTATTCAACTTTTTGTTTGCCGGTATGATAATAAAGCGTTGTTTTTTGCCTAGTTTTTTATTTATTTTTTTGCTGTGTTCACTGAAAGGGTTAACTAGTGGGATAGTTTTATAGAGCGGATCGTTACGGACGCGGCGATACCAAATATGTGTACTTTTATTGTTTTTTTTTTAATTTACATAAATATCTGGGCCCGGATGGGATACACCCCCGAGTACTGCAGGAATTAAGTACAGTCATTGATAGACCATTATTTTTAATCTTTAAAGAGTCCATAATAACAGGGTCTGTACCTCAGGACTGGCGTATAGCAAATGTGGTGCCAATATTCAAAAAGGGGGGAAAAAACTGAACGCTGAAATTATAGGCCAGTAAGCTTAACCTCTCCTGGAGGGCATTCTAAGGGATGCTATACTGGAGTATCTGAAGAGGAATAACCTTATGACCCAATACCAACATGGGTTTACTAGGAACCATTCCTGTCAGACTAATCTCATCAATTTCTATGAAGAGGTAAGTTACAGACTGGACCAAGGGAACCCAGTGGACGTAGTGTATATGGACTTTTCAAAAGCTTTTGATACGGTGCCACACAAAAGGTTGATACATAAAATGAGAATAATGGGGATAGGGGAAAATATGTGTAAGTGGGTTAAGAGCAGGCTCAGGGATAGGAAACAAAGGGTGATTATTAATGGAGCACACTCGGACTGGGTAGCGGTTAGCAGTGGGGTACCACAGGTGTCAGTATTGGGCCCTCTTCTTTTTAACATATTTATTAATGACCTTGTAGAGGGCATACAGAGTGGAATTTCAATATTTGCAGATGACACTAAACTCTGCAGGGTAATCAATACAGAGGAGGACAATTTTATATTACAGGATGATTTATGTAAACTAGAAGCTTGGGCTGATAAATGGCAAATGAGCTTTAATGGGGATAAATGTAAGGTCATGCACTTGGGTAGAAGTAATAAGATGTATACCTATGTGCTTAATTCTAAAACTCTGGGCAAAACCGTCAATGAAAAAGACCTAGGAGTATGGGTGGATGACAAACTCACATTTAATGGCCAGTGTCAGGCAGCAGCTACAAAGGCAAATAAAATAATGGGATGCATTAAAAGAGGCATAGATGCTCATGAGGAGAACATAATTTTTACCTCTATACAAGTCACTAGTTCGACCACACTTAGAATACTGTGCATAGTTCTGGTCTCCGGTGTATAAGAAAGACATAGCTGAACTGGAGCGGGTGCAGAGAAGAGCGACCAAGGTTATTAGAGGACTGGGGGGTCTGCAATACCAAGATAGGTTATTAAACTTGGGGCTATTTAGTTTGGAAAAACGAAGGCTAAGGGGTGATCTTATGTTAATGTATAAATATATGAGGGGACAGTACAAAGACCTTTCTGATGATCTTTTTAATCATAGACCTGAGACAGGGACAAGGGAGCATCCTCTACGTCTGGAGGAAAGAAGGTTTAAGCATAATAACAGACGTGGAGTCTTTACTGTAAGAGCAGTGAGACTATGGAACTCTCTGCCATATGATGTTGTAATGAGTGATTCATTACTTGAATTTTAAGAGGGGACTGGCTTTCTTGAAAAGTATAATGTTGCAGGGTATATATACCAGATTCCTTGTTAGGGTGTTGATCCAGGGAACTAGTCTGATTGCCGTATGTGGAGTCGGGAAGGAATTTTTTTCCCCAATGTGGAGCTTACTCTTTGCCACATGGTTTTTTTTGCCTTCCTTTGGATCAACATGTTAGGGCAAGTTAGGTTAGGCTATGGGTTGAACTAGATGGACTTAAAGTCTTCCTTCAACCTTAAAAACTATGTTACTATGTTACTATGTAAATGGATTTATTGGGAATTTTTTTTTCCCTTATTTGGGGATTTTTTTTTTAATACATTTTATTTTATTTTTTTACTTTCTAACATTGTCCCAGGGTGGGACATCACTATATTAGATCAGATCGCTGATCTGACACTTTGCATAGCACTGTGTCAGATCAGAGATCTGAAGGGCAGTACAGGAGGCTTTCCGGCGCTTGCTCTGAGCAGGCGCCAGCTAGCCATCTCACTTCATGACCCGGAAGGAGCCCTGCGGCCATTTTGGATCCGGGGACTCCTTCCAGGACACCGGAACAACGCGATCGCTTCGCGTTGTTCCGGTGGGAGAGCGCAGGGAGCCCCTGTCCCTGCGCGATGCCCTTCTGTGTCACTGTCACTACTGACAGCGGCATCAGAGGGGTTAAATGACCACGATCGGCAGTAGCGCCGATCGTGGGCATTGCTGCGGGGTGTCAGCTGTCAAATACAGCTGACACCTGCACGCAATCACCGCAGCGCTCAGCGTGAGGCCGCGCAATCGTGCCACTGTACTAGTACTGCGGTTTGCGGGAACTCAGTTCCAGCAGAGCAGTACTAGTACGGTGCATGTCAGGAAGGGGTTAAGCATCCCATCATTTCAATGCATTCCGCAATTTTTGTGCACATGCTGCGTTTTTTTCTGAGAAACACAGCATGTTCATTAATTTTGCAGATTTTTTTCGTTTTTGTCACTATATTATTGCATTGGGAAGCTCCGGAAAAAAACGCGAAAAATCCGCAAAAAAAAGTGCAAAAAACACTATAAAAATGCGAAAATTCAGGAAAATTCAGCAGACATTCCTGAACGTGTGCACATAGCCTTAAAGTAACTGATAAAGAGTGATCGTCAGGTCTGTTTATTGACTCAGGAGCAACAAGTCACATGACTAGTGATAAAAGCTTCTTTACTAAATTTGATGAAAATAAGAAGGAGGCAATTTATCTTGCAGATGGGAGTATAATAACTGCAGAAGGTATTCGACAAGGAATGCTAATCTGTCCGGATAGATTTGGGCATAATTCAAAATTACTTGTAAAGGATGTGTTATATTTTCCAGGACTAGAAGTAGTTTTGAAAAACAAAGGAATGAAGAGGAGATAGTGAAAACTTTGGATCAACACTTCGAGATCAAAGATCTGGGAAATGTGAAACCGTACCTAGGAATACAGATGGAAAGTGAAGACAGGAGTTTCCTTCTTAATCAAAATCACATGATTCAAGACATAATTGAAACATTTGGATTGAAAGATGCAAAACCAGTAAAGTCTCCAATGTAAACCAACTATCTGAAGGAAATAAATAGAGAACAGAATCTGTTACCGATTAATGAACAATACAGAAAGGCAATGGGAAAATTATTATATCTTGCGACTGTTAGGCCGGCGTCACACACAGCGTGTGAAAATACGGTCCGTATATTACGGCCGTAATACGCTGAAAAGTCCCGAAAATAGTGGTCCATAGCTCCTCCGTAGGCAGGGTGTGTCACTGTTTTTTGCGCATGGCATCCTCCGTATGTAATCCGTATGGCAGCCGTAATGGGTGTTTTTATCGCAGGCCTGCAAAACCGACATATGGCTATACAAGGGATCCATGTGTAAAAAAAAACCCCCATATATACTGTCTATATATATATATATATATATATATATATGTCAGTAGACACATATATGTATATATATTAATATTTCATCCAGCGCGATATAGCAGAAATGTTCATATGAGGACAACCAGCAGAGGGCGCCCTCTTATGATCTCGAGCCAGGGAGCTTTCTAGGAAAGTTCCCATGATCTAGGAACAGCCAGCAGAGGACGCCTCACCGCAAATGAAGCTAAATATAGGTCATTGACCTACTTTACCTTCATTCGCTGGGGTTTTGCAGGCAGGAGTAGCGCTGCATTAACAGAACTCCTGCCTACAAAATATTTTAACCCCTTCAGATGGATTTACATCGTTGGACATTACAGATCCTCGGAAGGTATGTATATTCTTGGTTTATTATTTTTTTTTGATTTACAGATCGAGGGTCTTCAGTGAGTGGATTGAGAGTAGAATAAATTAATACAACAACCTTTGTGTTTTTTTCATTAAATTAATTTTTAATAATGTGTGTGTTTTTTTTTAACCCTTTACTAGTATTGGATTAATAATGGATAGGTGTCATAATTGACGCCTCTCCATTATTAATTTGGCTTAATGTCACCTTACAATAGCAAGGTGACATTAACCCTTCATTACCCCATATCCCACCGCTACACGGGAATGGGAAGAGAGTGGCCAAGTGCCAGAATAGGCACATCTTCCAGATGTGCCTTTTCTGGGGTGGCTGGGGGCAGATGTTTTTAGCCAGGGGGGGGGGGGGGGGCAATAACCATGGACCCTCTCCAGGCTATTAATATCTGCCCTCAGTCACTGGCTTTACCACTCTGGCGGAGAAAATTGTGCGGGAGCCCACGCCAATTGTTTCCGCCATTTAACCCCTTAATTTACTAGCTAGAACGGCCAAATTTTGCATATACACACTACTAACATTAGTAGTGTGGAATATGCAAAAAAAATGGGGATATGAGATGGTTTACTGCATGTAAACCAGGTCTCATATCATGTCGGGTTTTAGGAAGGAGAAAGCAAAAGCCGGTAATTGAATTACTGGCTTTCTGCTATATCGCGCTGGATGAAATATCTATAAAATAACGCTGGGAGCGTCACTCTGTCCGAAGCCTTTATAGACTGCGCAGGCGCAAGCGCCGGCGAAGTCTGGCCCCCACAGAGTGACGCTCCCAGGAGATCGCGGTATGCGTAAGCACTGAACGCATACCGCGATCTCCACCGGAGAGTCAGGGACCGCCAGGAGGGTAAGTATATTCACCTTTCCCCGTTCCAGCGCTGCGTTCGGCTCCGTCTCCCGGCTCCTCTGCTGTGACAGTTCACAGGGCGCGATGACGCGCTTAATGCGCGCCGGCGCCGCCCTCTGACTTACCAGTCACAGGCAGAGGAGCCGGAGTGTGTCTTCAAGAAAATGGCGCCGGAAAGCGCGGACTGCGCAGGCGCCGATTCCTGCTGCCGGAATCGGCGCCTGCGCAGTCCGCGCTTTCCGGCGCCATTTTCTTGAAGACACACTCCGGCTCCACTGCAGGTGTGTCTTCAAGAAAATGGCGCCGGAAAGTGCGGACTGCGCAGGCGCCGATTCCTGCTGCCGGAATCGGCGCCTGCGCAGTCCGCGCTTTCCGGCGCCATTTTCTTGAAGACACACCTGCAGTGGAGCCGGACGATAGGTGAGTATGGCACCAGCATACGGGGGCATACACACTGGAGCGTCTTATGGGGGGCATATAATACAATGGTGGCGCAGGATGGGAGCAGCACATGACAGAACGGGGGCAGGATTGCAGCAGCACATGACAAAACGGGTGCAGGATGGCTGCAGCACATGGCAGAACGGGCGCAGGATGGCAGCAGCACATGACAGAACGGGCGCAGGATGGCAGCAGCACATGCCAGAACGGGCGCAGGATGGCAGCAGCACATGACAGAACGGGCGCAGGATGGCAGCAGCACATGACAGAACGGGCGCAGGATGGGAGCAGCACATGACAGAACGGGCGCAGGATGGCAGCAGCACATGACAGAACGGGAGCAGGATGGGAGCAGCACATGACAGAACAGGGGAGCAGGATGGGAGCAGCACATGACAGAACGGGCGCAGGATGGCAGCAGCACATGACAGAACGGGCGCAGGATGGGAGCAGCACATGACAGAACAGGGGAGCAGGATGGGAGCAGCACATGACAGAACGGGCGCAGGATGGCAGCAGCACATAACAGAACGGGCGCAGGATGGCAGCAGCACATGACAGAACGAGCGCAGGATGGGAGCAGCACATGACAGAACGGGCGCAGGATGGCAGCAGCACATGACAGAACGGGCGCAGGATGGGAGCAGCACATGACAGAACGGGGGCGCAGGATGGGAGCAGCACATGACAGAACGGGGGCGCAGGATGGGAGCAGCACATGACAGAATGGGGGCGCAGGATGGGAGCAGCACATGACAGAACGGGGGCGCAGGATGGGAGCAGCACATGACAGGATGGGGATGCAGGATGGAGCAGCACATAACAGAATGGGGGCGCAGGATGGAGCAGCACATGACAGAATGGGGATGCAGGGTGGAGCAGCACATGACAGGATGGGGACGCAGGATGGAGCAGCACATACCAGGATGGAGACCATATACCAATATAAATGCTCGCCACCCGGGCGTAGAACGGGTTCAATAGCTAGTTAATATATATACATATATGTGTCTCAATGACATATACAGTTAGGGCCAGAAATATTTGGACAGTGACACAAGTTTTGTTATTTTAGCTGTTTACAAAAACATGTTCAGAAATACAATTATATATATAATATGGGCTGAAAGTGCACACTCCCAGCTGCAATATGATAGTTTCCACATCCAAATCGATGAAAGGGTTTAGGAATCATAGCTGTGTAATGCATAGCGTCCTCTTTTTCAAGGGACCAAAAGTAATTGGACAATGGACTCTAAGGGGTGCAATTAACTCTGAAGGCGTCTCCCTCGTTAACCTGTAATCAATGAAGTAGTTAAAAGGTCAGGGGTGGATTCCAGGTGTGTGGTTTTGCATTTGGAAGCTGTTGCTGTGAGCAGACAACATGCGGTCAAAGGAACTCTCAATTGAGGTGAAGCAGAACATCCTGAGGCTGAAAAAAAAGAAAAAATCCATCAGAGAGATAGCAGACATGCTTGGAGTAGCAAAATCAACAGTTGGGTACATTCTGAGAAAAAAGGAATTGACTGGTGAGCTTGGGAACTCAAAAAGGCCTGGGCGTCCACGGATGACAACAGTGGTGGATGATCGCCGCATACTTAATTTGGTGAAGAAGAACCCGTTCACAACATCAACTGAAGTCCAGAACACTCTCAGTGAAGTAGGTGTATCTGTCTCTAAGTCAACAGTAAAGAGAAGACTCCATGACAGTAAATACAAAGGGTTCACATCTAGATGCAAACCATTCATCAATACCAAAAATAGACAGGCCAGAGTTAAATTTGCAGAAAAACACCTCAAGAAGCCAGCTCAGTTCTGGAAAAGTATTCTATGGACAGATGAGACAAAGATCAACCTGTACCAGAATGATGGGAAGAAAAAAGTTTGGAGAAGAAAGGGAACGGCACATGATCCAAGGCACACCACATCCTCTGTAAAACATGGTGGAGGCAACGTGATGGCATGGGCATGCATGGCTTTCAATGGCACTGGGTCACTTGTGTTTATTGATGACATAAGAGCAGACAAGAGTAGCCGGATGAATTCTGAAGTGTACCGGGATATACTTTCAGCCCAGATTCAGCCAAGTGCTGAAAAGTTGATTGGACGGCGCTTCATAGTACAGATGGACAATGACCCCAAGCATACAGCCAAAGCTACCCAGGAGTTCATGAGTGCCAAAAAGTGGAACATTCTGCAATGGCCAAGTCAATCTCCAGATCTAAACCCAATTGAGCATGCATTTCACTTGCTCAAATCCAGACTTAAGACGGAAAGACCCACAAACAAGCAAGACCTGAAGGCTGCGGCTGTAAAGGCCTGGCAAAGCATTAAGAAGGAGGAAACCCAGGGTTTGGTGATGTCCATGGGTTCCAGACTTAAGGCAGTGATTGCCTCCAAAGGATTTGCAACAAAATATTGAAAATAAAAATATTTTGTTTGGGTTATGTTTATTTGTCCAATTACTTTTGACCTCCTAAAATGTGGAGTGTTTGTAAAGAAATGTGTACAATTCCTACATTTTCTATCAGATATTTTTGTTCAACCCTTCAAATTAAACGTTACAATCTGCACTTGAATTCTGTTGTAGAGGTTTCATTTCAAATCCAATGTGGTGGCATGCAGAGCCCAACTCGCGAAAATTGTGTCACTGTCCAAATATTTCTGGCCCTAACTGTATATATATATATATATATATATATATATATATATATATATATATATACCTATTCTATGTGTACACATTTATTCGACCTATTCTATTGTAAGCTGTCAGTGTGATTTTACTGTACACCGCACTGAATTGCCGACTTTTCTCTCTAACAGCGCTGCGTATTCCTCGCAAGTCACACTGCTGGTCCGTGTGTAATCCGTATTTTTGGAGCTTCCATAGACTTTCATTGACGTTTTATTTGCGCAATACGGTGACAAACGCAGCATGCTGCGATTTTCTACGGTCGTAGAAAGCCGTATAATACTGATCAGTTTAATATGGCAGATAGGAGCAGGGGCATAGAGAATAATTGTGCCGTATTTTTTGCAAGTTTTACGGACGTAGTTTCTGCGCTCTTACGTCCGTAAAACTCGCAAATGTGACGCCGGCCTCACAAGGCCAGACATTGCAGCAGCAGTGGAAATTTTGAGCAGGAAGGGGTATCAAAGCCAAACAAAATAGATTGGAATGCAGTGATGAGAGTAAGATGTTATTTGAAAGGGACTAGCTGTGCTAAACTAAAACTACCTGCAAGTGAGAAAAGCATTTTAACCGGATACATTGATGCAGACTGGGCTGGAGATCCAATTGAGAGGAAATCTACCAGTGGCTCTCTTTTCTTGCTCTCAGGCGGATCAATTAGTTGGACTAGTAAGAAACAATCTATAGTAACACCGTCATCAACAGAAGCAGAATATGTTGCCACAGCACATGCCAGACAAGAAGTTCTATGGTTAAGACAACTGCTAACAGACTTAGGACAACAACAATTGGGACCAACAAAGATGTATGAGGACAATCAAGGATGTCTAGTTCTTGCTCAGATGGAAAGAGTTAATCCAAGAACTAAACACATTGATGTAAGGTTTCACTTCTTGAGAGATCATCAGGAACAAGGAATGCTAAATTTAGAGTACTGCCCAACTGAAGATATGACAGCATATTTTCACAAAGGTATTGAATGCTGAAAGACATCAGAGACCGATGAAGAAATTAGGCTTAACTGAATAAGTCCTTACTGTTGAGAAAGGGTGTTGGCAGATATGCAACAGATACAGACTTATTTGTGTGCAGGAGGAGTTTACACTTTTCTGACAGTAGATTGCGATGTTGTTACTGTTATATGCTTAGTTAAATGTAATGCATATACTTGTTATACTTTGGTTTCACTTTCTCTCTGGTAAAAGGTCCTTTAGACTTCTAGTTATACTGTGTTAAGAAGCTGATGCATATACCTCATATTCTGTGTAGATAAAAGTTGAATTACCTCCTATAATATACTCTCACAAGTTTCTTCTGTGACCAAACTATACAACAAGGGATACAAAAAGATATCCAAGGAATTGATAATGCCTGTCAGCAGCATTCAAACTGTGATTAACAAATGGAAAATCAGGGCTCTGTAAAAACAAAACCATGGTCAGGCAGACCAACAAAAATTTTGTCCAGGAAAATTGTTCGGGATGCAAAGAAACACCCACAAATAACATCAGCTGAAGTACTTGATTTTCTGAAAACTAGTGGTGTGGCTGTTTCAAGATGCACAATAAGGAGGCTCTTGAAGAAAAATGGGTTGCATGGTCGAGTTGCCAGAAGAAAGCCAGTACTGCACAAATGCCACAAAGTATCTCACCTATAATACTCAAAACAGCACAGAGACAAGTCTCAAAACTTCTGGAACAAGGTAATTTTGAGTGATGAGACCAAAATTTAACTTTTTGGCCACAACCACAAATGTTACATTGGCAGAGATGTCAACAAGCCCTATGATGAAAGGAATGCCATTCCTATTGTAAAGCATGGAGGTGGATTGTTATCCCCAATGTTTTGGAATGTGTGAGCTACAAAGGCACAGGAAACTTGGTCAAAGGTGAAGGAAAGATGAATGCAGCATGTAATACTGGAGCCAATTTCCAGTCATCAGCCCGAAAGCTGCACATGGGACGTACTTGGACGTTCCAACATCACAATGATCCAAAACACAAGGCCAAGTCGACCTGTCATTGGCTACAGCAGAACAAAGTGAAGGTTCTGGAATGGCCATCTCAGTCTCCTGTCCTCAATATCATTGAGCCACTATGGGGAGATCTCAAGCGTGCAGTTTAAGCTAGACAGCCCAGTAATTTACAGGAACTGGAGGCTTTTTGCCAAGAAGAGTGGGCAGCTTTACCATCTGAGAAAATAAAGAACCTCATCCACAACTACCACAAAAGACTTCAAGCTGTCATTGATGTTAGAGGGGGCAATACACGGTATTAACAAATGGGGTATGTCAATTTTTGATGTTTTGGGTTGTCATTATCTATATATATAATTGCCTAAGGGTTTTTCCGTCTGTCTGTCTGTCTGTCTGTCGGTCCTGGCGGCCTCGACCAATCAGAGACGGGCACAGTATCGACGTAGAAATCCCGCGCCTCTGATTGGTCGAGGCCGCCAGGCCTCGACCAATCAGTGACGGGCACAGCGACGATGATGTCATAAAGGACGTAGACATCCCGCGAGTCTGATTGGTCGAGGCCGCCAGGCCTCGACCAATCAGCAACGGGCACAGCGACGATGATGTCATAATGGTTGCCATGGCGACAAAGATGTCATAAAGGTTGCCTCGACCAATCAGCGACGGGCACAGCGACGATGATGTCATAATGGTTGCCATGGCGACGATGATGTCATAAAGGTTGCCTCGACCAATCAGCGACGGGCACAGTCTGCCGCGAATTCTGGAATCATCATTGTCCATATACTACGGGGACATGCATATTCTAGAATACCCGATGCGTTAGAATCGGGCCACAATCTAGTGATTTAAAAAGCACAGTAGTTTGGCAATAAATTGCTTCACCCAACAACTAACCATAAGTGGAGAAAAACTTTTGGTGTTATCATTCATATTCTCTGAAAAATGGCCAAGAAAGCAAAAATTCTGCAAGGGTATGTAAACTTTTGAGCACAACTGTAAATGTTTGGTGCACTGAGCTCCTTCACTTGGTTTGAACAGCAGTAATTATGTGCTGTCAGACTTCCTTTTAAAACTAATTGTTCAATGAATAATATACCTCTGGTGAAACAGTATCATACCACTGCCTCCAGAAACAGTATTATACTGTAGTATGCCCAACAAAATGGTATTGTTACCTGTCCAACCTATCAGTGCAGCCCTTTTGCAGCTTGTGGCTGGGGCAGGGGCAGACACTGACAGCTTGTGGCCCTTGTGCAAGAACTATGTCTGGGCCCCTCTCCCTGACCCGCATGGCGCTTATGATGAGGACAGTCTAGCCATGGGCCCCCAGAGAAGACCAGATTTCCCTCATTATCACCGTCCTCTAAGCAGGGGTGTACATAGAGTTCACAGGGCACCATAGCAAAATTTCTATTTGTGCCTCCCCACACCTCTAAAAATATATATATATATATATATATATATATACCGTATATATATTTTTGTACTGAGATGGAGATATATTTCTCCATTAGGATTCGGTTCTGCTGAGTTCAAGCATGTATATATTATATTAAATTATATGTCTGGTATCTATACCATCTGGTATCTGATAAAGGGTTATTCCCCAAATAAAAATCAAGTGATCCCCAATCTCGATGATAAGGGATAACTTACTGACTTTTGGGGGACTGACCACTGGGACCCCCAGCAATCCTGAGAACAGGACTCTACAGCTCAGCCATGAATGGGTTGGAGGGGCGGACGCATGCTTAACTTCTGCTCTATTCATTGTCTATGGAACTGATGTAAATAGCCGAGGGAGTCGAGCCAAGAATAGAGGCCGAGCATGCACAACTCTGTTCCATTCAGGACAAGACTGCAAACCCTTGTTCTCAGAATCTCTGGGGGATGGAGGGCAGTGGATGGATCCTATGTATCAGAGATAACTTGATTATTTGGTGAATAACTCTCATCTGTCACTTCCTTGGACACTTTTAAGCTATTACTATGCGCATAAAGGTAATAGAATGGTTAAACCAGTCTTACCGGTATGTCTCACAGATGCCGTCTAAATGTTAAGAAATGCACTTTTAATATTTTATGTTAATGATTTCTTCCATTTCAAAAGACTGACCGTCACATCCAAACATAGACTAAGTGTGAACAGGTGCTGAACCTAGAGTCGCCAACTCATATATAGTCAAGTAAATAAGGCAGCACACTACAGCGCTAAAACATGCAAACATGAAACACGAAAACTGAACTGCATTACTGCACTAGAAATATGAAAAATGAGAGCGTTTAGCGCATAAAAATGGCCAATTTTATGTGTACCTGGTAGCCACCTTACGGCATCTTTTCATATTTCTAGTGCAGTAATGAAGTTCAATTTTCATGTTTCATGTTTGCATGTTTTAGCGCTGCAGTGTGCTGCCTTATTTACTTGAATGATTTCTTCCAGGCTTCGTGGTGTGTGGTTCTACTGTGCAGTGACTCGCAAGCGCCTGCGCAGAAGCAGGATGAAAACACTGCCCATAGAAGGGCGGATAACGTATCCATAACCGCGTGAGTGCATGGCGCATGCGCGGGATTACGGCGCCGCAACTGTACATCACAGGGTAGTGTGACATGCATGGGAGGGCGATGTAATGAAGAGAGGAGGCAGGGATTTCTTTAATATTTTATTTTATGTTAATGATTTTGTCCAGGCTCTGGGTCGTGCGCTACCTGGCATTTCTCAACATCTAGACCGCAGCTATTAAGCATACAGGTAAGACTAGTTTAACCATTCTATTACCTGTATGCCCACAGTAATAGCTTAAAAGCGTTAAAGGGGATGACAGATTTTCATTGAAGAGCCAGGTTGATTTTCCTATTCTTTACAATTACAGTATCATACATGAACCAAAAACAAATATGTTCACACAAACATACATGCATGCACACACATGCATACACTCATATACACATATATACACATACACACATTTATATACATACGCATGCATAAATACACACATACACACATATACATACACACATATGCATACACAGACATTTATAAACACAAACGCACACATACATACACATTCATAAACATAGACATGCACTCAGAGACACACACATATACACATGCATAAAAAACACACACACACAAACATATACATACACACAGACACATGCATAAACGCATGTAGAATGTTAGCAGGTGCGTAGGATGCAGTGACACACAGGAAGCAGAGCAAGGGTTAACAGTTTCTTTATATCAAACAGTGATAGTACAAGCAGGGGGGTAAGGATGTGAACTTGCATATGGGAAAGTCAAATGCAGAAGAAAACAACAGGTTAACTTATCAGTCTCTGTGTGGCTGGAAGATCCGCAGTCGGCACGAGATGTCTCGGATACGTTCCTGCAGAAGGGCGATGCACTGTCTCCTTGCGATGATGAATCCTCTGGGTCCATTGGCATGTGAACTCCTGATCCGGGCACACGGTGGGGTAGAGATGAAGGTTGGCGGCACAGTAGAAGAAGCAGAAAGTTCAGTAGACAAGGATGCAGTAGAAGCACACAATCTAGCGGACACAGCCACAGGCACTGGCCAGTCCTTAGCAGGCACCGCAAGGATTGGACTAAGCGGTGCCTCCGCGGTGGTGAGTGGAGCCAAGGTATGCCCTCTATACTGGTCATTACCGAGTGCGGATGTCTCTCTGGGCTGAGGGTAGAACATGTCGACAGTCTTGCTAGCCGGGAATACAGGCACATCTAGCTGGCGTGGGTCCGTCGAGAGGGAGTCAACTGTCTCACTGCTCACAAGCTCGTTTCCCTCCAAGTATCCCGTCTTCCCGCTGACACTGCTATTTATCTCGGACCCACCTCCACCAGTCAGGTGTTCAGAACTGTCACAGTAAGGAACCTCGTCCTCCTGGAATATTGGTGACAGTCCCAATAGTTCCGGCCCATACACACAAGAGGGACCGTTGACTCGGTACACCTCCCTAAACTGCCCCACTCTTTTCGCTCACCAGTCCACAGGCGAGGCTCTTCGAGGAGAGCGTGACTGTTTCTTTTTCTCCCTTGTGATTTGTTGCCAGACGAAATTTTCTTGGTCATAGAGAATGGGGGTTTGCTGGCCGTTTTTCATTCGGAGCGTCTCAGATTTGGAGAAGTAATGGAGTTCTCCTGTGGGACATAATCCGGCTGTGAAGAGAGAGCCATGGGTGAGCCTGTACTCTCTGATTCCAATTTTTCGGAACTTAATCTTTCATCACTTTCTTCGTCCCCTTCTTCCATTGGTGTATGGTTCACCTCAAGGACCTCGGGTTCTTCATCTTTTCTAACCGGGTTTTTAGATAGGTAAGATCGGAGCATATTTCGGTGCAGAATTCGACTGGGAACATCCTCTTTTCCCTCAAGCTGTACTTTGTACACTGGCCCCTCAGGACTAATTCTTCTCTTCACCTGATACGAGTCTTTTTCCCAATGATTGTCCAGTTTGTCCCGAGGACACTTCTCCCGTACTAAGACACGGTCTCCAATTTGAAACTCTGTCGCTCTGGGAGGGATCTGTTCTGCATATTTCAACTCCTATAATCTAGTCTGGACCAACCGATGTAAAGTTTGCACATGAATCCAATGCTCCCCAGGAGGACACCCCCGTCCATGGGTAGTCCTCTTCTGGGTCCAATGCCAACTCGGTGATTCCTTTTCCTTCTCAGCCGAACTGAAGGGAGTAAGGTGTATATCCCGTGGTCCAATGTACTTGATTATTATATACTCACACCAGTTCAGAAATGTATTCTGGCCACAGGGCCTTCCGATCTTCCTCTAGAGTTCTTAGCATCTGAATCAGTGTACGGTTAAATCGTTCACATGCACCATTATCTTGAGGATGGTATTGTGTGGTGCAGGATTTGTCAATCCGGCACAGGCAATGCAATTCATTCATTACTCTTCCCAAGAAGCAAGCTCCCTGATCGGAGTGAATTATCTTCAGACACCCATAGGGTTGGAAGAAGTTCTTGCGTATGCAGCGGACTCTGCAGTCTGATCCCGGGTCAGAGTCACCACGGCAAATTTTGTGAAGTGATCCACCATTACCAGGCAGTGTTCATAGCCCTGATGGGCCAGGCCGATGGTTAGTCTATTGTCAAGAGTTCCAGAGGAGTGGAGGTTACAATGGACTGAATGGGAGCTTTATGCTCTGGCGGCTTAGCCAGTTCACATGTCCGGCACTTCCTACAGGACTCGTCCACTTTCCTCTTCAACTGGGGGTGGAAGATGAACCTTTGTAGCCATTGGAAGGTTTTTTCTGAACCAAAGTCGGCTCCTTGCTCGTGTGCAGTGACAGCAATTTCAGACAACGACGTTGTAGGAACGAGGACTTGCCAGGTCACATTCGGCTCAGTCCGCAGTTGCATTTTCTGACATAGTAAGCCGTTCTTCATCCGTAGTTGTTCAGATTGTTGTAGAATCCGCAACACCTGCGGGAACAAAGTACCACTTTCTGTCGAGCTAGGAAGTCTCTGGGAAGCCACACACTGTTTTAACAAAGCCAGTTCGCTATCTTACTGTTGCAGCTGAACCCACTCATCTCGAGTTCGTCCCAGTATGCCATCTTGGACTGAGGAATGTATCTGTCCCTGTGCTGCAACCACTGTCTTGGTGGACATCCAAAATCTAGGGACCTCTTCATCTTCTAGCTCTACATCTCTGTACCGTTCAGGTCTGGTGCTCTTCCTCCTGGACAGGGCATCGGCGTGGGTATTTTCTGCCCCCCTTTTGTGGGCAATCTTATAGCGGAATTTCGCCATTCTGGCTACCCATTGCTGTTCCAGGGCCCCCAGTCTCGCATTCTCCAGGTGCGCAAGCGGGTTGTTATCAGCATGCACCAATACTTCGGAACCAGACAAATATTCTGCGAATCTCTCTGTCATAGCCCACACCAACGCCAGCAGCTCCAACTTGAAAGAACTGTAATTGTCTGGATTGCTTTCGGAATCATGAAGGGACCGACTTTCATAAGCAATCACCCTTTCTCTTCCGTCCTGGATCTGTGACAACACAGCCCAAAGTCCCAACAGACTCCCGTCGGTGTGGAGAATGAACGGTTGCGAGAAATCCGCGTAAACCAGGATAGGAGCTACGGTGAGTGCCTTTTTGAGATCTTGAAAGGCCTCTTCTTGGGACTCCTTCCAGCAGATCTTCCAGTTCTTGGCACCCGAGGGTACGTTTCTCAACAGCTCCTGTAAGGGCTTTGCCCATTGAGCGAAGTTCTTCACAAACCGCCTGTAATAACCGGTCAGTCCCAGGAACACCCGCAGATCCTTCACGGTCTCTGGAGTGGGCCAGTCTTGAATCACGGCGACCTTCTCTCTGGAGGGTTCTATCCCTTTGGCAGAAAAGACATGGCTCAAGTATTCAATTTGCGTGAGGAACAAATGACACTACTGGGGCTTTACTTTTAGTTTGTGTCTCTGAAGACGGGCCAACACTTGTTCTAGGCTTTGCAGATGTTCCTTGAATGAAGCCGCAAAGACTATAATGTCATCTAGGTAGATGAGCGTCGATTCAAAGTTCAAATCCCCTAGGCACCTCTCCATGAGACGTTGAAAAGTTGCCGGAGTGCTGGCTAAGCCGATCGGCATACGATTGAACTCATACAGGCCCATGGGAAGAATGAAGGCAGTCTTTGCTCAATCTTGTTCAGTGTAGAGAAGAACTTAGCTTTCCCCAGAGCAGACAGGGAATCCTCAATGCGGGGTAACGGGTACGAGTCCCTCACAGTACAGGCGTTGAGTTTTTGGGTAATCCACACAAAAACGCGAATTGCTGTCTTTCTTCCGTACTAACACAATTGGAGCAGTGCACGAACTCTGGCTCTCCCTAATCACGCTGGCCTGCAACATCTGATTCAACATGCTCTTCACTTCCTGATATAACTGTGGGGGAATTTGCCGGTAACGCTCTCTTATGAGCGCGGTGCTCCAAGTTGGTATTTCATGCGTAATGGCTGTGGTTGTGACAATCTGACTGCACTCAGATGTCATCCGAGTGCAGTCCTATCGTGACCGTGAGGACGGAAGAAACGGACAGAGAGTGGACCCTCTGGGTCATGGCACTGAAGCTCCAATGGGCGAGCGAACCTGGGAGACCAACTCCTATAGAGGGATCGTGAGGAGCAGGCCCGAGGAGTCAGATACCGCAACTACTGGAAACCAAGAGGGACGGCTCAGAAGAATTTAGCGAGAGAAAATGGACTACAGAGAAATCCAGCAAAAAGGCAAGACAGAGAAATAAGGACGAGTCAGATACAGGGCCAGAAGCTTGCATGGAATGCACACGAAAATTAGGCGTCGCTGGTAGGGAGGAGACGCCAGATATACCTGAAGCCTAAATCTGATTGGAAGGCAAGGACTGCTGGGAACGATGGAGCGAGGAGGAGCCGGACGCACAGGAAGCTTGGGAACAGCAGCGACCGCAATGGAGGGAAGGATAGCGAGACGAGAAGAGCGGCGAGGAGGAAGAGAGGCGACGGACATTGCAGCAGAACCCGCAGCGGGAATGGGTGCGAGCGAAGAGGAGCCAGTACGACGCCTGGACAGGTAAGAAGAAGCGGCAGTTGTAACAGTGGTGCAGCCAAAATCATCCTCGTGGAGGGCGAAAACTTCTTTATACCTTCCCAGCATAGCTTCTACCTGTTGCACCTGGGTGGGTGTGAGTTCGGCCAGCTCAGCCCGCATTCATTCCAGTATAGGTCGGCCCTCCTTGATGTAATGAGGTTCTGGCACTGAAATGGAGTTTACTGACACAGTCCAGGGGTCTGCAGGTTGTACCTCCAGTTGTACTGTTTGGGGGGGCATTATTTCCTCAGGTAGGTTTATCATTCGGGCCACCACACTTCTGGGAACAACAGTAATGTCCTGATCTCCTAAGTTAATGCACCGCACTGGAGCGGTCCCTTCCCATACAAGGGCTAATGTATGCGCCACTAGAAGCCTTGTGGGTAATTGTTCAGAAGAGGATGGTTCGATTTGGACCTCAACCCCCTCCAAGGGGACACAAGCGTGAATGGGCAGAGACAGTACTGTTTTTCCTGGTGGAAGAACAATTTTGGTGGAGGCGGGGAGAATTACTTTTCCTTACACTCCTCCCTCAAAGTTAGACTCCTGTGCTTGTGCTACTCATGCTAATTGTTGAAAAATTCTTCTCTGTAGTATATGTGGACCCCACTGTTTTAGAGGGGTCTCTGATGAGAAGGCTTCCAAACTCCTTCAGCACATTCATTCCCAAGGTGACAGCGAGTCCATTACTCACTTCTCCCTGTGTCAGTACCACGCCTTTCTGCCCCATGTCTTTCCAACAGACGGACACTTGCATCCATACCACCCCTGCGATTGGGATGGGCAGTTGGTTGGCTGCCATCAATTTTATCTCAGAGCCCCATTTACGACAAATTGTTCAGTTAAAATGATGCCGGTAGTAAGCCTCTGGCATCGTTGTCACCTACGAGCCCGTGTCCACCAGGCATCGCACTGCACGTCCGTCCATTTCTGCCCATATCAGGGGGCATGTTGACACTAAACTTGCGGGACTTCCATTATTCTTCCTCACCTGTTCTGTCTCCGAGCGGCGTCCCCCCACCCCAGAGCCCTCTAGTTTAACAGGCAGCGAGATGTCACTCCTCCCAGCGAGTGCTCTCCCGTGCAATGTGCCCACTCTCTCCACAGTTGTAACAAGTGATGAGCCTCAATCAGCGAAGCATTCTGGAGTCACGGCAGGGCTCCGGGCTTTCCCTGCTCTCTGGCGAATTACTGGTAGCCTCCGTTTTCTTCTTTATGGCAGCCAGTTCTACTTTCACACTCAGGAGTTCTCTCCTCAGTTCTTTCATCCATAAAGGTTCAGCAATGGCGTTTACGGACACCCCAACGCTCTGGACCTTCCCCACTGGGACTGTCACCCCGTGCTCCTGTTCACACACGCGTGCCTCACTTCCTACTTCAGAGAAAGTAATTTGGGGGTTCACCCGTACATGTTCTCGCAGGGCTTGTTTTGTCAGCACGTCTCGCAAACCAGTCAATAGGAGGTCTCGTAACATTATGTCTGTGGGTCCTACTCCCCTGCCATCTTTTATAATAATTGCAGTGTGTAGCTCTTGCAATGCATTCAGATATTGGGTTACGGTCTCCCCCTCCCTCTGCATTCTACTAAAAAGATGTGTTCTCAGTTCCCCTACATCTGTGGGGTCTCCGTGATTCTCCTCCAAGATCTGCAACACTTTGTTAAAGGTATCCCGGTCTCGGGGGGTCCGTAACATTACTGAATCCCTGAATTCTTTGTCCAGTGCCATAATGGCCACCTCAGTGGAGCGCCCTACCAGGGCAGCGGGGTACTCTGTACCGGGTCCGGTAAGTCACGGGGAAGTCACGGTTGCTGTGACCCGGTCCATGGCCCTGGGCGCCCAATTAAAGGGAGCGGTCTTTCAAGGAAAAAAGGTCTATAAGTCTGTTGTGACGCCACCTGTGGTGTTCGGTCAATAGAGGAACTGATGCTGTGTTAAAGGGGTCCCCTGGGGGATGTTATTGCAGCACTGATGGTATGCTTCCCACAGGTGAAGCGAGGTCCCCAGGGTTCCTGAGATGTATGACGATGACATATGCCAGTAAATGAGTAAAGGACACAAGTTGGAAGTCTTTACCTGGTTTACTATAGTTGGCAAGCCACAGTCCAGGGTACCAGGCATGGGTGATGGTATGGCCCGGCCAACTCGGAGGCAATGGAGGATTCCCTTTTTCCAGTCGAGGTCCGTGAGCCTTTACAACTAGCACTTGCTGTATATGAAGTCCCTGCTGCCTGAAGCTTTCTGCAGCGTCCTCTTTTCCCCCTGTCCTGAGACAGTACCTGCATGACAGGCAGCTTGAGCCTTTTTATAGGGACTCTATCATGCCCTGGGCTCCTCAGGTGCTGCTGCGTCTGAGGGGTGGTGTGGGCCAATCACATAAAGTTCTCAGCCCTCCAGTTCTGCCAAGTGTCCTACAGTTCCACTAAGGCCTCGGGCTCCCAAATCCCGGTACTGCGCTTCGACTCTGAGGGTGCCCAGTCACAGTTCTCCTCTGAGCCCTGTGAGTCTCCTTTGCTCCTTTCCTGTCTGTAGCTACACCCCATACAACCCCTCGGGTTAACTGTCCTTTCAGAGGCTACAGCTCCCTCATGGCTGCCTTACCTGGTGAAGAGAACTCCATTGCCTCTGAGCATCATACTACCCTACCCAAAGGGAAACCAACATCACTGCAACAACCGGTTACCAGGGGTGTTGCATCAGCCTCCAGCGCAGGGGTCATGGGGTGCATTCTCATCATGCCTCTAAGGCGTTAAGTTCAGCTCCACAGCATAGTGTTGCTTCCCGTGAATTTGGGCAAATTGCTCAGCTTGGACCCCAGGGAAAGGCTAGTCCTGTGGCCACCCCCAACTGCTTGGTCTGCCGCCTGCATGCTATTGAACTGTATCCAGTCAGTAGACAAGGCCACAGTAGAAGCACACAGTCCAGCGCACACAGGCACAGGCATGTGCCAGTCCTTAGCAGGCACCACAAGGATGGGACTAAGCAGTGCCTCTGTGGTGGTGAGCGGAGCCAAGGTATGGACTCTATACTGGTCACTACCCAGTGCAGATGTCTCTCTGGGCTGAGTGTAGAACTTTTAAGAAAAAACACCAAAAAACAGGCAAAGATGCTTACCTGTCTAAATAGGCCTCAATACAAATGCACAAGCAGGGTGCAGCGGACCCAAACAAAATAGCAAATGCACAGGTGCAATACCTAATGAAACAGCCAGCCTTCAATAAGGGTTTGGCCGTGTGGTACACCAATGCACTAAGATAAAATACTCTGTATGTGGCGTGTTCACACAAGGAATACAAAGCATCTGGCTAGGTGGATCTCAAGTTACTCCCAGGCCGCATGGACCCTATCCACACTTGTGCCCCGGATTGCACCTACAATTCACCAGTAAAAGGTAAAGGAAATTGCAATACTTGTGTTCTCCAATTATTTCCTGTACCCTCAGTCCTGCACCCCACCATCTTTCATCCCTTACCAACTTCACCGGTAGCCCTTGCTATACCAATTCTGCTGCAACTCCTTCAGCCCCAGTGGTCCCCTTTAAGCAGCATCGGCTATCCCTGGCCGAGTACCACAGGTGGCATCACAAACATTTCTCCATAGACTTTATTTTCCACTATACTTAATCCCCTTTAATTGGATGCCCAGGTCCATGGAACGGGTCACCGCTTCTGTAACCACCCCTTTAAGTACCGCTGGACGCAGCCCAAGGACCCCACAGCCCTATGGGGTTCGCCATCCATATACATCTTCACTATATGTGAACCCACTATACTCAAAGACCACTAGGAGCCGAATATGGAATATGTGATAATTTTAGAGGAGCAAGTGAGGTTAATGCCAATGCACATTACTGGGGAAGGGGGGTTGTAAAAGGTGACAAAGTATAGTGAGTGTGCAGTGAGGGACACTGTAGGTGGAACATAACGGAAAGGGGCAGTTTGGGGGGATATTTTGGATAGGTAGTGTGTGGGCAGGGGGTGAAATGGAGAGGAGCAGTGTGGGGGCTTTATTATGGAGAGGGGCAGTGTGCGGAGATGTTATGGAGAGGCTCGGTATGGGGCGGGACCTTATGGGGAGGGGCTGCGTAGAAGGGAATATTATGGAGCGGGGCTATGTGTGGGGGGGACAGTATGGAGATGTGCAGTATATGTTAGGATTGCACTAAAAAAATTTAATAAAGAAGTACAATCGCAACCCGGGGTCCACCTTGCAGAGATGTAAAACTGCAGCTAATGTGTACAATGGCGGAACACACAGCGAGTGATTGCTAGCTCGCACTGAGTTTAACGTCACTTAGTGAATGGCACACAAAGCTGTGTCACTCACACACAGAAACAGAATAGATACTCTGCTATAAAGCTGTGTCACTCCACACAGTAATGAAGTAGATGCTATGCAATAGAGCTGTGTCACTCGCACACAGTAGATATGATGCTAGATACGATCCCTGTTAACCTCACAGGGAATCGAAGCCCACTAACGGGGTAAATAGCAAACAGTGGTCACACAGTCAGAAAAAGTACTCAACATCGCCTCTCTGGAGGTGCCGTAATACTAATGGCTAAACGCTAGCCCTGACTCCATACAGACAAACTCCTCTCCGGAGGTGCCAGAATTCTAACGGCTTACCGCCAACCCTGAGCACATGCTGACTAAAACCACACTGTTACAATGTCTTTATTCACACATGGAAAGAGGTTTGTCACTAGCGCGCCCGCGTGCGCCTCTGAGACCCTTTTATATGTTCAGTTCATGTCCAGTCGGACAGGACCTTGCACGTGAGCCAATCCGGAGCTGCCACATCACCAGAGCAGCTGACGACCGACCACCAATGAGATGTCACCACATCTTTTATTTAACCCCTTCAGATGGATTTACAGCGTGGGACGTGACAGATCATCGGAAGGTATGGGATATTGTTGTTTTTTTATTTTTCCTTTGTTACAGAGCAAGGGTCTTCAGGTGGATTAAGAGTCTAATAAAATATTAGAACAACCTGTGTCTTTATTTCATTAAAAGACTTTGTAATAATGTGTGTGTGTGTGTGTTTTTTAACAATTTCATACAATTGGATTAATAATGGATAGGTGTCATAATTGACGCCTCTCCATTATTAATCTGGCTTAATGTCACCTTACAATAGCAAGGTGACATTAACCCTTCATTACCCCATATCCCACCGCTACACGGGAATGGGAAGAGAGTGGCCAAGTGCCAGAATAGGCGCATCTTCCAGATGTGCCTTTTCTGGGGTGGCTGGGGGCAGATGTTTTTAGCCAGGGGGGCCAATAACCGTGGACCCTCTCTAGGCTATTAATATCTGCCCTCAGTCACTGGCTTTACTACTCTGGCGGAGAAAATTGCGCGGGAGCCCACGCCAATTTTTTCCGCGATTTAACCCTTAAATATAATAGCTAGAGCGCCCAATTAAGTCCAATTTCGGCTGAGAAAAAAATCGCAAATGGAATGTCACCTATTGAATAACATTGGTCCGAGTGCAATCCGATTTTTTATCGGATTGCACTCGTCCGTTTTCCTCGCAAGTGGAAAGGGGCCCTAACAGTGAGATCCGCAGCAGTCACAGAAGTCATACATTTCTCATGCTGGATGAGAGCCATAACTGGGCTGTTAACTTGCAGGGCTATAGCCTGTTCAGAAATGACCGTACAGATAAGCGAGGGGGTGGGGTGTGTCTATATGTAAAATCGTCCTTAAAACCCATCCTGCGTGATAATATAGGTGAATTTAATGAAAATGTAGAATCCCTGTGGGTGGAGATAAGGGGAAGGGGAAAAAATAATAAATTACTGATAGGGGTTTGTTATAAATCTCCAAAAATAATGGAAGCAATGAAGAATATCCTCGTAAAGCAAATAGATGAAGCTGCGACTCAAGGAGAAGTCATTATTATGGGGGACTTCAACTACCCTGAAATAGATTGGGGAACAGAAACATGCAGTTCCAGCAAAGGTAATCGGTTTTTGACAACTATGAGAGACAATTACCTTTCACAACTGGTTCAGGACCCAACAAGAAGGGGGGCAACTAGACCTAATATTAACCAACAGGCCAGACCGCATATCAAATATAAGGGTTGGGGGTCACTTGGGGAATAGGGATCACAAAATAATAAGTTTTCATGTATCCTTTAATAAGATGTATAGTAGAGGGGTTACAAGGACACTAAACTTCAGGAGGGCAAATTTCCAACGGATGAGAGAGGATCTTGGTGCAATTAACTGGGACGATATCCTGAGACACAAAAATACACAAAGAAAATGGGAGACATTTATTAGCATCCTGGATAGGACCTGTGCACAGTATATACCGTATAGGAATAAACATACTAGAAATAGGAGGAAACCAATATGGCTAAATAGAGCTGTAAGGGGCGCAATAAGTGACAAAAAGAAAGCATTTAGAGAATTAAAGGAAGTAGGTAGTGAGGAGGCATTAAATAAATACATAAAATTAAATAAATTCTGTAAAAAGCAAATCAAGGCAGCAAAGATTGAGACTGAGAGACTCATTGCCAGAGAGTAAAAAATAATCCTAAAATATTCTTTAACTACATAAATAGTAAGAAACTAAAAAATGATAGTGTTGGCCCCCTTAAAAATAGTCTGGGTGAGATGGTGGATGAGGATGAGGAAAAAGCCAATATGCTAAATGACTTTTTTTCAATCAGTATTTACACAAGAAAATCCCATGGCAGACAAAATGACTAGTGATATAAATTCCCAATTAAATGTCACCTGCTTAACCCAGCAGGAAGTGCGTCGGCGTCTAAAAATCACTACAATTGACAAATCTCCGGGCCCGGATGGGATACACCCCCGAGTACTGCAGGAATTAAGTACAGTCATTGATAGACCATTATTTTTCATCTTTAAAGACTCCATAATAACAGGGTCTGTACCACAGGACTGTCGTATAGCAAATGTGGTGCCAATATTCAAAAAGGGGACAAAAACTGAACTCGGAAATTATAGGCCAGTAAGCTTAACCTCTACTGTGGGTAAAATCCTGGAGGGCATTCTAAGGGATGCTATACTGGAGTATCTGAAGAGGAATAACCTCATGACCCAGTATCAGCACGGGTTTACTAGGGACCGTTCATGTCAGACTAATTTGATCAGCTACTATGAAGAGGTAAGTTCCGGACTGGACCAAGGGAACCCAGTAGATGTAGTGTATATGGACTTTTCAAAAGCTTTTGATACAGTGCCACACAAAAGGTTGATACATAAAATGAGAATAATGGGGATAGGGGAAAATATGTGCAAGTGGGTTGAGAGCTGGCTCAGGGATAGGAAACAAAGGGTGGTTATTAATGGAACACACTCGGACTGGGTAGCGGTTAGCAGTGGGGTACCACAGGGGTCAGTATTGGGCCCTCTTCTTTTTAACATATTTATTAATGACCTTGTAGGGTGCATTCAGAGTAGAATTTCAATATTTGCAGATGACACTAAACTCTGCAGGGTAATCAATACAGAGGAGGACAATTTTATATTACAGGATGATTTATGTAAACTAGAAGCTTGGGCTGATAAATGGCAAATGAGCTTTAATGGGGATAAATGTAAGGTCATGCACTTGGGTAGAAGTAATAAGATGTATTATAATTACAGTGCCTACAAGTAGTATTCAACCCCCTGCAGATTTAGCAGGTTTAATAAGATGCAAATAAGTTAGAGCCTTCAAACTTCAAACAAGAGCAGGATTTATTAACAGATGCATAAATCTTACAAACCAAAAAGTTTTGTTGCTCAGTTAAATTTTTATAAATTTTAAACATAAAAGTGTGGGTCAATTATTATTCAACCCCTAGGTTTAATATTTTGTGGAATAACCTTTGTTTGCAATTACAGCTAATAATCGTCTTTTATAAGACCTGATCAGGCCGGCACAGGTCTCTGGAGTTATCTTGGCCCACTCCTCCATGCAGATCTTCTCCAAGCTATCTAGGTTCTTTGGGTGTCTCATGTGGACTTTAATCTTGAGCTCCTTCCACAAGTTTTCAATTGGGTTAAGGTCAGGAGACTGACTAGGCCACTGCAACACCTTGATTTTTTGCCTCTTGAACCAGGCCTTGGTTTTACTTGGCTGTGTGCTTTGGGTCGTTGTCTTGTTGGAAGATGAAATGACGACCCATCTTAAGATCCTTGATGGAGGAGCGGAGGTTCTTGGCCAAAATCTCCAGGTAGGCCGTGCTATCCATCTTCCCATGGATGCAGACCAGATGGCCAGGCCCCTTGGCTGAGAAACAGCCCCACAGCATGATGCTGCCACCACCATGCTTGACTGTAGGGATGGTATTCTTGGGGTCGTATGCAGTGCCATCCAGTCTCCAAACATCACGTGTGTGTTTGGCACCAAAGATCTCGATCTTGGTCTCATCAGACCAGAGAACCTTGAACCAGTCAGTCTCAGAGTCCTGCAAGTGATCATGAGCAAACTGTAGATGAGCCATGACATGACGCTTTGAAAGTAATGGTACCTTACGGGCTCGTCTGGAACGGAGACTATTGCGGTGGAGTACGTTACTTATGGTATTGACTGAAACCAATGTCCCCACTGCCATGAGATCTTCCCGGAGCTCCTTCCTTGTTGTCCTTGGGTTAGCCTTGACTCTTCAGACAAGCCTGGCCTCGGCACGGGAGGAAACTTTCAAAGGCTGTCCAGGCCGTGGAAGGCTAACAGTAGTTCCATAAGCCTTCCACTTCTGGATGATGCTCCCAACAGTGGAGACAGGTAGGCCCAACTCCTTGGAAAGGGTTTTGTACCCCTTGCCAGCCTTGTGACCCTCCACGATCTTGTCTCTGATGGCCTTGGAATGCTCCTTTGTCTTTCCCATGTTGACCATGTATGAGTGCTGTTCACAAGTTTGGGGAGGGTCTTAAATAGTCAGAAAAGGCTGGAAAAAGAGATAATTAATCCAAACATGTGAAGCTCATTGTTCTTTGTGCCTGAAATACTTCTTAATACTTTAGGGGAACCAAACAGAATTCTGGTGGGTTGAGGGGTTGAATAATAAATGACCCTCTGAAAAGACTTTTCACAATTTAAAAAAAAATAAACAAAGAAATAACATTCTTTTTTGCTGCAGTGCATTTCACACTTCCAGGCTGATCTACAGTCCAAATGTCACAATGCCAAGTTAATTCCAAATGTGTAAACCTGCTAAATCTGCAGGGGGTTGAATACTACTTGTAGGCACTGTATATGTATTATAATATTAGAATTATGTGCTTAATTCTAAAACTCTGGGCAAAACCGTCAATGAAAAAGACCTGGGTGTATGGGTGGATGACAAACTCATATTCAGTGGCCAGTGTCAGGCAGCTGCTACAAAGGCAAATAAAATAATGGGATGCATTAAAAGAGGCATAGATGCTCATGAGGAGAACATAATTTTATCTCTATACAAGTCACTAGTTCGACCACACTTAGAATACTGTGCACAGTTCTGGTCTCCAGTGTATAAGAAAGACATAGCTGAACTAGAGCGGGTGCAGAGAAGAGCGACCAAGGTTATTAGAGGACTGGGGGGTCTGCAATACCAAGATAGGTTATTACACTTGGGGCTATTTAGTTTGGAAAAACGAAGACTAAGGGGTGATCTTATTTTAATGTATAAATATATGAGGGGACAGTACAAAGACCTTTCTGATGATCTTTTTAATCATAGACCTGAAACAGGGACAAGGGGGCATCCTCTGTGTTTGGAGGAAAAAAGGTTTAAGCATAATAACAGACGCGGATTCTTTACTGTAAGAGCAGTGAGACTATGGAACTCTCTGCCGTATGATGTTGTAATGAGTGATTCATTACTTAAATTTAAGAGGGGACTGGATACATTTCTTGAAAAGTATAATGTTACAGGGTATATATGCTAGATTCCTTGATAGGGCGTTGATCCAGGGAACTAGTCTAATTGCCGTATGTGGAGTCGGGAAGGAATTTTTTTCCCCAAAGTGGAGCTTACTCTTTGCCACATGGTTTTTTTTTGCCTTCCTCTGGATCAACATGTTAGGGCATGTTAGGTTAGGCTATGGGTTGAACTAGATGGACTTACAGTCTTCCTTCAACCTTAATAACTATGTAACTATGTAACTATGTAAAGGTGACAAATGCATTTTGAAACGAAAAATATATATATTTTCATTTTCAATTTTTTTTCCAAATTTGAACTGTAGATGGCAATGTTGTATTAACAATGATGCAGAAAATCAGATCGTGTTATTTTTCTTCCTTGAAATAAATATTTGAACTTTTATCTAGACTTTTATTTTTACCAATATCCTTTATTTGGTGGTTAATGTATGTAATGTTTTTCACAAAGATTTCTGTGGTAAATTCAGCATGACCCATAAGCAACTTTTTCATCCTTTCCATTTTTTGGCAACAAAAGCCTTGTACAGACAAAGGACCTGATTTATAGAGGAGTTTTCCAATTTCCTGTTACAAAATTTTTGCAAACTCGAAGTTGAGCAAAAATTATGTGATTTTTGCAATTTTACACCACTCCTAGGCAGCTCTGCTCAAAATGGGCGAAGATAGACTGGGACAGGGCGTAGTGGAGCCCAACCAACACTTCATCACAATTTATGCACCAAAAGTGCTATTAATTAAGCCATAAGTGTACGCCAGTCCCTAATTGGAGAATTATATCTGGTGGAAGTGCATGGCAGTTCTAAGATGTGTTAAATTGATTAACCCCTTCACGCTGCGGCCCTTTTTCATTTTTGCGTTTTTGTTTTTCGCTCCCCTCCTTCCCAGAGCCATAACTTTTTTATTTTTCCGTCAATATCATCATGTGAGGGCTTATTTTTTTGCGGGACGAGTTGTACTTTTGAACACGACACCATTGGTTTTACCATGTCTTGTACTAGAAAACGGGGAAAAAATTCCAAGTGCGGTGAAATTGCAAAAAAAAGCGCAATTCCACACTTGTTTTTTGTTTGGCTTTTTTACTAGGTTCACTAAATGCTAAAACTGACCTGCCATTATGATTCCCCAGGTCATTACAAGTTCATAGACTCCTAACATGTCTAGGTTATTTTTTATCTAAGTGGTGAAAAAAATTCAAAACTTTGCTTAAAAAAATTGCGCCATTTTCCGATACCCGTAGCGTCTCCATTTTTCATGATCTGGGGTTGCATGAGGGCTTATTTTTTGCTTGCCGAGCTGACGTTTTGTAATGATACCACTTTTGTGCAGATACGTTCTTTTGATCGCCCGTTATTGCATTTTAATGCAATGTTGTGGCAACCAAAAAAACGTAATTCTGGCATTTCTAATTTTTTTCTCGCTACGCTGTTTAGCAATCAGGTTAATGCTTTTTATATTGATAGATCGGGCGATTCTGAATGCGGCGATACCAAATATGTGTATGTTTGATTTTTTTTTAATTGTTTTATTTTGGATGGGGCGAAAAGGGAGTGATTTCAACTTTTATATTTTTTTTATTTTTTTCATATTTTTTAAAACATTTTTTTAAACTTTTGCCATGCTTCAATAGCATCCATGGGAGGCTAGAAGCTGGCACAACTGGATCAGCTCAGCTACATAGCAGCATTCGCTGCTATGTAGCTGAATTGCAGGCTTGCTATGAGCGCCGACCACAGGGTGGCGCTCACAACTAGCCAGTATCAGTAACCATAGAGTTACTGTGCCAACGCATCGCTGACCCCCGATCATGTGATGGGGGTTGGCTATGCGCTCACTTCCGGCCCCGCGGCCAGAAGCGGTAGTTAAATGCCGCTTTCAGCGAGTTTGACAGTGGCATTTAACTGGTTAATAGCGGCAGGTGGATCGCAATTCCATCTGCCGCTATTGCGCGCACATGTCAGCTGTACATAACAGCTGACATGGCGCGACTTTGATGTGGGCTCAGCGCCGGAGCCCACATCAAAGGGGGAGACACGACATGCCCCGTATTAGTACGGGGCATGTCGTGAAGGGGTTAAGAAGCAAATGCTTCTTAAGGAATTAGGTGAATTGTACTCCAGTGGTGATTTCATTAGGTCTGCCATGCAAATAGCCAATTTTTTGTGAATCATGGACAAACATTTTAGATGGACAGATTAAGACACCAAAAATCAAAGAAATGTAATGTAGAAAATGTATTTATTATGCTCATTTACACAGCTTCATCATATTGCACATGACTCTCCAGACATCACCATCACTGTCCCCATTGGGCCTTACAATCTAAATTCCCTATTAGTATGCTTTTGGAGTGCGGGAGAAAACCATGGGGAGAACATACAGACTCCGAATCGGACAAATTCAAAAATCGCCGACTTTCGGCAAAGTCGGGTTTCATGAAACCCGACTCGATCATACTGTGGGATCGGCCATGAGGTCGGCGATCTTCGCGCCAAAGTCGCGTTTCGTATGACGTGTTCAGCGCCATTTCTCAGCCAATGAAGGAGGACGCAGAGTGTGGGCAGCGTGATTACATAGGTCTCGGTCCCCACCATCTTAGGGAAGGGCATTACAGTGATTGGCTTGCTTTCTGCGGCGTCGCAGGGGCTATAAAGGGGCGTGCACGCCGACCGCCATCTTACTTCTGTGGATCTTAGCATAGGGAGAGGTTGCTGCAGCTTCATGAGAAGAAGGGATATAGTTAGGGAGGGAAGATTAAGCCCCGAAACTGCTTGTGCTGTAGCGATTTCCACTGTCCAACACCACCATTTCTTTGCAGGGACAGTGGAGGCTATATTTTTGTGTATCAGCTCTGTAGCTTATTAGGCTGCCTTATAAGGCTCCCTGATAGCTGCATTGCTGTTTGTATGCCGCTGTGCAAACCAACTGCTTTTTTAAAAGCAAAAATCCTGTTGCTCCTTTCTGCAGTTATCTTGTTTATTTGTCCACACTTTTGTGTGCAGCAGTCCTTTTTATTGCTGCCATACTTGTCCTGAGATCATTGTAGGGAGATTGAAATTGTACTACAGTCCTTGTATTTTTTCATATATCTTCCACTTTTTGCCACTTACATTGTGTTGTTTTATGCACAGGGCCTGAGGTTTGGTTTAGCCTCCTCCCCCCCCCCCAAAAAAAAAAAGTGTGATTCAAATTATCACAAAGTGGATATACTGCAGTCCTGTTAGTTTGTGGTATATCAGCCAGCCACTTTCTGCCACTTACATTGTGTTGTTTTATGCACAGGGCCTGAGGTTTGGTTTAGTCTCCCCCCAAAAAAAGAGATTCAAATTATCACAAAGTAAATATATTTCAGTCCTGTTAGTTTGTGGTATATCAGCCAGCCACTTTCTGCCACTTACATTGTGTTGTTTTATGCACAGGGCCTGAGTTTTGGTGCAGTCTCCCCCCCAAAAAAGTGAGATTCAAATTATCACAAAGTGGATATACTGCAGTCCTGTTAGTTTGTGGTATATCAGCGAGCCACTTTATGCCACTTACATTGTGTCACTTTATGCACAGGGCCTGAGGTTTGGTTTAGTCTCACTCCAAAAAAGTGAGATTCAAATTATCACAAAGTGGATATACTGCAGTCCTGTTAGTTTGTGGTATATCAGCCAGCCACTTTCTGCCACTTACAGTGTGTTGTTTTTTGCACAGGGCCTGATTTATTGTTCAGTCTCCCCCCCAAAAAAGGGAGATTTAAAATCTCAACACGTTTATATGCACCTTCTACCTTGTTTTACAGTACCATAAAACGGTTGTTATTTTGGTTAGATTTTCCAAAAAATGAGGAAGTCAGGTGGAAGAGGCCGTGGGCGGTGGTTGCGAGCTGGTACTGATGGTGGTGGTGGTGCATCTGGTGGTAGTGGCAAAAGCACAATAGCACCTAAAGCTGGAGGTGTTGAGCCAGCGTCATCGTCTGGCTACACAAGGCCTCGAAGGCTCCCTTATCTGGGAGTAGGAAAACGGCTTTTAAAGCTGGAGCAGCAGGAAAAAGTTTTGGCTTTCCTTGCTGACTCAGCCTCTAGCTCTTTTGCCTCCTCTTCAGAAAGTTCCAAATATAAAAGCAGCGAGTTGTCAGTGGATGCTCCCAGTCAGGAACAAGACGTTTCCTTGTGTCCTTCACCCAAACCAAAAGTGAAGGATGCGTCAGGCGACACTACAGGTTACTCCATGGAGCTCTTTACACATACCGTGCCTGGGTTAGAACGGGAAATTGTTAACTGCCCATTACAAGATGAATCGGACATGGAGTGCACTGATGCACAGCCACAGCTAGATTATAATGCTGTTCCATTGACTCAGATCACTACATTGCCCTCGCAGTGTACCGAGCCAGAATCTGACCGTGATGAGACTATGGTGCCCCATCCCGAACGCTATAGCACCTTACACGGTGACACAGAGGAAGGTGCACATGACATTGAAGAGGAGGTGATGACCCAGGTTGTTGACCCAGATTGGCAGCCATTGGAGGAAGAGGGTGCCGCTGACAGTAGCTCAGAAGCGGAGGAGGATGATCCGCAGCAGCCATCTACATCGCAATAGCTGTCATCTGGCAGGCCCGTATCAGGCCAAAAACATTTGTCAAAAACAAAAACAGTTTTAGGACAGCGTGGCCATCCGGTGGAAGTAGCACAACATGCAATGCCTGAAAAGGTATTCCATAGTAGGAAGAGTGCAGTGTGGCAATTTTTTAACCATGATTCGAATGATCAGTCAAAAGTTATCTGTAAAAAATGGTCAAAGACCTTTAGCAGAGGGAAGAATCTTCAAAATTTAAATACAACGTGCATGCTTAGACATTTAACCAGCATGCACTTGCAAGCCTGGACTAACTACCAAACGTCCCATACCGTTGGTGCACCTGCTCAGAATGAAGGTAGTCAGCAACGCTACATTGCTTCCCTCACTGTAAGCCCACCGGTTAGGGCACCACCAGCAGCAAATGTGGAGGTATCATCGCAAGGCCAAAGCAGTCAGGGAATCACAAGGTTATTGGTAGGAAACTCTGTATGTAGGCCAACATCGAGAATATCATCACCAACCCTCTCTCAATCCGCCATGTCCACCACCACCACCACCGCTAGTTCCACCATATGCACCTCTCCAGTCCAGCTCACCCTACAAGAGACTCTCGGTAGGAAAAGAAAGTACTCATCCTCTCATCCGCGTACACAGGGTTTGAACTCCCACATTGCTAGACTAATCTCGTTACAGATGATGCCTTACCGGTTGGTTGAAAGCGAAGCTTTCAAAGCCCTGATGGCCTACGCAGTACCACGCTATGACCTACCCAGTCGACACTTCTTTGTGAGAAAAGCCATCCCAGCCCTCCACCAGCAGATCAAAGACCGCATTGTCCATGTACTGAGGCAATCAGTCAGTAGAAAGGTGCACCTCACAACAGATGCATGGACCAGTAGGCATGGCCAGGGACGTTACGTGTCCATCACAGCACACTGGGTTAATGTGGTGGATGCAGGTTCCACAGGGGACAGCCATAGTGGGACAGTTCTGCCTAGCCCATGGTCTAGGAAACAGTTGGCTGTAGGCGTTTGCCACCCCTCCTCCTCCTCCAGAAGCGAAAGCTCGTCCACAGAGCGCAGTCGCACGACCACTCCATCCGCAGCTGCCAGTGTTGCACACGAGGTGTCCCATTATCGAACAGCTAGTGGTAAGTGTCAGCAGGCTGTGTTAGAAATGAAATGTTTGGGCGACAACAGACACACCATGGAAGTACTGGCTGAGTACTTGCAGCAACAAACTCAGTCATGGCTGGGCAGTGTACATCTTGAGGCACGCAAGGTAGTCAGTGATAATGGAAGGAATTTTATGGCTGCCATAGCCCTTTCAGAACTGAAACACATACCTTGTCTGGCTCACACCTTGAACCTGGTGGTGCAGTGCTTCCTCAAAAATTATCCTGAGTTACCAGCCCTGCTCCTGAAGGTGCGAAGACTTTGCTCGCACATCTGCCGGTCGCCCGTACACTCCAGCCGTATGCTGAACCATCAGCGATCGCTGAATCTTCCCCAGCACCGCCTAATAATCAACGTTGCAACAATGTGGAACTCCACACTGCACATGGTTCAGAGGCTGTGCGAACAGAGGCATGCTGTAATTAATTTATGGGAGGATACACATACACGGGCAGGCAGTTGGATGGCAGACATGGAGTTGTCTGGTGTGCAGTGGTCGAAGCTCCAAGACCTCTGTGAAGTCCTTCAGTGTTTTGAGGAATGCACACAGCTGGCAAGTGCAGACGACGCCATCATAAGCATGAGCATCCCACTTATGCATCTGCTGATGCAAAGTTTGACGCACATTAAGGAGCTGGCGTCTGCAGCCGAGGAGGAAGGAAGACTTGATGACAGTCAGTCATTGTCTGCTTAGGGAACTCTCCTGGACGAGGTGGCGGACGAAGAGGAGGAGGGTGATGGGGATGAATATTTATGGGAGGAGGATGCTTCACAGGGGGCAATAGAAACTGGTGGCGTTGCAAGGTCAGGCACAGGGTTTTTGTGGGACACAAGTGATGTTGATTTGCAAGAAAGTGCTCCTGAACCCAGCACAAGCAGTGAATTGACACCTGGAACATTGGCCCACATGGCTGAGTATGCCTTGCGTATCCTAAAAAGGGACCCCCGCATTATCAAAATGATGACCGATGACGATTACTGGTTGGCCTGCCTCCTGGATCCACGAATATGGATATAAAGAAAAATTACAAAATATCATGCCACATGAGAACCTTGAGCAAATATTGGCTACCTAACAAGCAACTCTTGTAGACCGTTTGGTTCAGGCATTCCTAGCACACAGCGGCGGTGGTGGTTCTCACACGAGCCGGAGGGGGCAACATGGCAGAGGTGTTAGAGGTGCACAAATCCGAAGTGGCGTTGGACAGAGGGGTTTTATGACCAGGTTGTGGAGTTATTTCGCAATGACCGCTGACACGACAGGTACTGCTGCATCGATTCAAAGTGACAGGAGACAGCATTTGTCCAGTATGGTTACGAATAGTGTTGAGCATTCCGATACCGCAAGTATCGGGTATCGGCCGATACTTGCGGTATCGGAATTCCGATACCGAGATCCGATACTTTTGTGGTATCGGGTATCGGTATCGGATCCATAGGGATGTGTAAAATAAAGAATTAAAATAAAAAATATTGATATATTCACCTCTCCGGCGGCCCCTGGACATCACGCTGGTAACCGGCAGGCTTCTTTGTTTAAAATGAGCACGTTTAGGACCTGCGAATGACGTCGCGGCTTCTGATTGGTCGCGTGCCGCTCATGTGACCGCCACGCGACCAATCAGAAGCCGCGACGTCATTCTCATTCACTAAACTCCTAATTCTAGAAATTTAGGACCTGCGAATGACGTCACGGCTTCTAATTGGTCACGTGGCGGTCACATGAGCGGCACGCGACCAATCAGAAGCCGCGACGTCATTCGCAGGTCCTAAACGCGCTCATTTTAAACAAAGAAGCCTGCCGCTTACCAGCGTGATGTCCAGCGTGATTACACATTAATATGGATCCCAGGGCCTGAAGGAGAGTTTCCTCTCCTTCAGACCCTGGGAACCATCAGGATACCTTCCGATACTTGGTGTCCCATTGACTTGTATTGGTATCGGTATCGGCGATATCCAATATTTTTCGGGTATCGGCCGATACTATCCGATACCGATACTTTCAAGTATCGGAAGGTATCGCTCAACACTAGTTACAAACTACTTTTCCTCCCTTATCAATGTTCTCCCTCACAGGTCATTCCCCTTTGATTACTGGGCATCTAAAGTAGACACCTGGCCTGAATTGGCAGAATACGCATTACAGGAGCTCGCTTGCCCTGCTTCTAGTGTGCTATCAGAAAGAGTCTTCAGTGCTGCTGGTTCAATACTGACCGAAAAAAGGACACTTCTGGCTACCTAGAATGTTGATGATATACCCTTCATTGAAATGAACCAATCATGGATTTCAAATTATTTTGCCCCACCTTCTCCTGCTGACACGTAGCTTGCCTGAAAAATGTCTTGCTTTTGGCCTCCTCTTACTGACTTCTCCAATTCCGCCATTTGCAGCTGCTGAATGTCCACCATAGGCCATTTTTATACCTCCCTAAATGGGCTGACTCACCCCTACAGGGCCGTGGTCACCACCTGGCGCAAGCACCCGTGCGAGAGCCGTTTGCCTGGACAAGTGGGTGCGCCCACTCTTGGGCGACGGCACTGGCACAGGGTCCCTCATAGTACAATGAAGTGTCTCTGACGGTGGTGGTGCGCAACCAATGTCAGACACACCATCATAATATGAGGGGCCCTGTGCCAGTAGCGCTGCCCATGAGAGAGTGTTCCCCCCCAGCTCGAACAGTGCTCTACCACTTGCAATACTTACCTCTCCCTGCTCCACCACTGTCTAGTTTGTGCTGTTAAATCCTTCAATGGCACTGCCAATACAAATTTATTGAAATGATAGATGATAGTTAAAATATACAGGGGCCCTGGCCTCCATTTAGACCAGTTAATACTTTGCGCCTACCACCACTGTCTGCTACTCAGCAGAGGAGCCTTCCCCAGTACTTAGCTATGCCGCCTGTTTAGTCCTGTTACCAATTTTGAACTGCATTTAGCCTACTTTATTATTTGGGCCTATTAACTGTGTCTGCGCCACTCATTACAGTTGTCCTCCACTAAACAAAGCTATGCCGCCTGTTTAGTCCTGTTACCAATTTTGAACTGCATTTAGCCTACTTTTGTATTTGGGCCTACTAACTGTGTCTGCGCCACTCATTACAGTTGTCCTTCATTGAACAAAGCTATGCCGCCTGTTTAGTCCTGTTACCAATTTTGAACTGCATTTAGCCTACTTTATTATTTGGGCCTATATATGTGTTTCCTCCTCATCCTGCCCATTGCCCAGCCACTGCAAGATGAGTCTGCAGGTACATTGACCCAGACCACTACATTCCCCTTGCACCGTACACAGCCAGAATCTGACCCTGCTGAAAGTCAGGTTCCCCTTCCCGCATACTATACCACCTTACACGGGGACAAAGAGGAAGGTGCAGATGAAAGTGCAGGTTCCTTTATCAGGTGGGGGGCATACTCGTTGGCGATGTCACTGGCACAGGGCCCCTCATAGTACGCAAAAGTGTCTCTGGCAGTGGGAGGCGCCACCTGCCGTCAAACACACCGCCGTACTATGAGGGGCCCTGTGCCAGTGACGAGTGGGCCCCCCTGCTTGCTCAGGATCACAGCACTTGCAAAGTTGAAATACTTACCTCTCCCTGCTCCATCGCCGTGACGTATTCCGCGTTTCCTGGGCCCACGAAAATCTTGAGCCAGCCCTACCCCCCCCACAACTTTAGCCAAATGACCCCGTTTTCAATGCCTAACTATTATTATAAAGTAAATTAAGATTGACAAGCTTAAGAAATAAGAGTTGATGTTTTTGGCATTAAAATGGACACTGTAGGTGTTTTCTTTGTCCTCCACTCACTGCCAACTTTGATTCCCCATTGACTTGCATTGGGTTTCGTGTTTTGGTCAGCCCCTGACTTTTCACAATAATCGGCCGATTTCACCTGACCCGACTTTTGACAAAGTCAGGTTTTGCGAAACCCGACTCGATCCTAAAAAAGTAAAAGTCGCTCAACTCTACCGAGGACCCCAGTGCTACAAACAGGCCCATATTTGCCACTAAGCACCCGAGGTCCGGTGCCTAGGGAGGTGGGTTGCAGGGGGCAGCATCGGGGTCAAAATAAAAATATTAAATTACACTCCCTCTTCCAGACTTGTTAACAACACCAGAGTCTTTCTGGAGGAGGGAGTGGGGATGGTGCATTAATTTGTATTTGCATCTGAAGATGCAAATAAAAATGAACATCTGTGCACGCCGGCACTTCCGGGGTTAGTGGATTCTCAATAAGCTCCCTCACCTCATGTGCTGCAGCGTGTGCTCGCTGATGATGTTAAAGTCTCTTCATCGCGCAGCTGATGTAAGGGGGAAGACCGGACTGTGGGTACCTGTACTAAACCAGGTCTTGTCGAGGCTGCGTTCCATGTTGTCCGGGGGAAAGGCAAAAAGGCTCGTATTGGTGCCCTGACCCTGGGGGCGCAGGTAAAAGTGAAAGCGTGTACATGTGCAGCGTGCCATCGTGACACATGGCCGACCCGACGCCAGACCACTGCCGGTGCCCACCGCAGTTATAGGGAAAGAGCTGAGAGCCCTGTACAGCTGATTGCTGCATGTAAGCCAGAGGGCCAGAGATGGGTGCAGGACTGTATGCTGCTGCTCTCGTTGCCAGACAGTGCCACAACGCTCTACCAGGACCCTGACAGTAATGCGGCCTTGTTTGTGAGTCGCCCCGCGGTTCACAGGGGATGTCATGGTGGCTGTGACCCGGTCCGTTGCCCAGGGCGCCCATGTAAAAGGTGGTCTTTTGCAATACACAGTCTTCAATAAATCACAGTTCAGGCACAGTTCTGGCACAGTCTCTAGGCGCACATGACCCGATTCATGGGGTTTAGTAGATCCTGTCCATGACGCCAAGTTGGATCGCTCCCCTCAGGGCCGTGGGGTACTCGGTACCGGGCCCTTCGGTTCACAGGGGATGTCACGGTGGCTGACCCGGTCCGTGGCCCAGGGATGTCCGTATAAAAGGGAAAGGTCTTTAAAGGGATAGAGTTTATGTTCGTGACTCCACCTGTGGTATTCAGTCAGGGTGACCGACACTGCTTTAAGGGGTCGGCTGGGGTGATGTTATGGCAGCTAGATGGTATACCTTCCCAGTGGTGAAGTATATCCCCAGGGCTTCCGGTTGTGTAGATGGTGGATGGTGTGAGGTGCAGAGAAGGAGGACACAAGGTTGCAGTCTCTTTACCTTTACTGAAGACTTCAGCATCCACAGTCCAGGGCACCAGACCACAGGACAGGCAGAGTCTGGCCAGTTTGGAGGCAAGTCCAGAGTCCCCTTGTCCAGGTGGAAATCAGTAGCCTTCCCTTGAGCTGCAGTGTTGTAGTTCCTTACTGCCTAAAGCTTCACATAAGGTCCTCACTAGTCTTGAGCTACCTCCCTAGTGTTCGGATTCGGTTCATCGAACAGGGACGTGTTCGACGAAATGTTCGTCGAACCCCATTGAAACCAATGGCAGGCAAACAGAAACACATTCAAACACATGGAAAACACATAGAAAACACCTTAAAAGGTGTCCAAAAGCTGACAAACTGCTCAGAAGACACAACAAACACATGGAAAAGTCAGAACTACATATAGTCATGGGAAAAGAAAAGAGGTGGAGGAGTAAAAGGAGGAGGAGACACAGATATAGGCATGTCATGCCCTTCTAAAATCAAGAAAGGCTGGAGTAAAAATCTAAATTCACTCTACCAACACCCAGACGTCTTGACAAAAAAAAAAAAAAATCTTTAGGTAGAATGGCGGCGGGTCCTTTCAGAACACTTTCCTTAAAAGACGTAGTGGTACCCCCATTGGAAGTTGTGCCAAAAAATGAACCCAATACATTCAGACTAATCCACCATTTGTCATATCCAAGGGGCAGGTCAGTAAACGACAACATTGACGCGGAACCAAGTACAGTACTATGTACTGTACCTCCTTTGACGAGGCAATCAGGCGGGTCAAGAAGTTGGTAAGGGGCACCCTAATGGCCAAAACAGACATTGAGGGGGCGTTCCGGTTACTACCTGTGCCTCCGAATAGTGTCCTCCCATTGGGCTGCTTCTGTGAAGGAGCATACTACATAGATCGCTGTTTGCCCATGGGGTGCTCCATATCCTGCTCACTATTTGAGGCGTTTAGTTGCTTCCTCAAATGTGTTGTCATGGACGTTTGTAAGGTGGCACATATTACCCATTACCTTGACGACTTCTTATGCCTGGGCCCAAAAGATTCACCACAGTGTGAAAACGCGCGGTAGTCCACCTGTGAGGAGAGAGCTGGAGGGAGAGTGGACACCCCAGAGCCGAGGGGTTAGATTGAAAAAGAAAGAAGGTGGTGTAGCTTGCTTCATTGGTGGGGTACTCTGCTGAGTAGCAGAAATTGCAACTGGGCCCAAAAGGATTTCCTGGGCCAAATGCCATTAAAAAATAGTACTTAGGTAAACAGGTGGTGTAACTTGCTTCATGGGTGGGGTACGCTGCTGAGTAGCACTAAATTCTACTAGGCCCAAAAGGATTTCCTGGGCTAGATGCTGTTACAAAATAGTAGTTAGGTAAACAGGCGGTGTAGTTTGCTTCATGGGTGGGATACGCTGCTGAGTAGCACCAAATTCTACTAGGCCCAAAAGGATTTCCTGGGCTAGATGCCGTTACAAAATAGTAGTTAGGTAAACAGGCGGTGTAGCTTGCTTCATGGGTGGGGTACTCTGCTGAGTAGCACAAAATGCTATTAGGTACAAAACGATTTCCTGGGCTAGATGCAGTTAAAAATTAGTAATTAGTTCAATAGGCGGTGTAGCTTGCTTCATGGGTGGGGTACGCTGCTGAGTAGCACTAAATTCTACTAGGCCCAAAAGGATTTCCTGGGCTAGATGCTGTTACAAAATAGTAGTTAGGTAAACAGGCGGTGTAGCTTGCTTCATGGGTGGGGTATGCTACTGAGTAGCACCAAATTCTACTAGGCCCAAAAGGATTTCCTGGGCCAGATGGCGTTAAAAATAGTACTTAGGTAAACAAGCAGTGGGTGGCTGGGCTATTCTGCTGACTAGCAGACACTGAAGCTTTGGACCAGACCTCTGAATCCCAGGCCATAGTATGAGTAAAGAACTCTGCAGACGACCCCACCCACCTGGAATTGACGATGGCAACGTCATGTAAAACTCAGCAAGGGGACTAAATAAAAGTCTCCATTTTTTCCCAAAATTCGGCCACAGACACCACTTAAGTGCCATCAATTTCGCCAGTTTTTTTTTTAAACGGTTGGTGAGGTGATTTTCAAAAATCATCAAGCTTTTAGTCTACCCAAGATGACACAGGGGTAGAAAAGTCCTTGCGGATCCAGGATTTATTCATCTTGATGAACGTTAGTCTGTCTACATTGTCACTGGACAGCCGCGTGCGCTTATCTGTCAGCACACCACCAGCAGCGCTGAACACATGTTAAGAGAGAACGCTGGCTGCGGGGCACGACAAGATCTCCAAGGCATGAGGGCGAGCTCAGGCCATTTTTCAAGATTGGAAGCCCAAAATGAGCAAGGGTCCAGTTCCACAGTCATGGCATCGATGTTAACTTGGAGATACTCTTGTACCATCCTCTCTAGGCGTTGGCTGTGCGTCAGACTTCTTGTCTCCTGTGGCCTTGCAAAGGATGGTCTAAAAAAATCTTGAAACAATTGGAAAAAATTGCTGTTACCACAAGATACAATGTTACTGTTACGGTTTAAGTGATGACTCGATAGTCCCACGGTTGGCAAGTTAGAACTCAGAGATTGACTACGTGCACCACTGGTGTTTTGTGGAAAAGCAGATGTTAGATTCTGTAACAGTCTCTGCTGATACTCCTGCATGCGTGAACCCCTTTGTATGGCAGGAATTATTTCGCCAAATTTGCTTTTGTACCGGGGATCTAAGAGTGTGGCAACCCAGTAGTCGGCATTACTTCGGATTCTGACAATCCGAGGGTCATGTTGCAGGTAGTGCAGCAAGAAGGCACCCATGTGTCTTGCGCATCCAGGAGGACCAGGTCCTTGTTGTCTTGGTGGTGGCGAGGTGAGAATCATGCTTCCTTCGTCTGCCCTCTCCCCCCAACCTCGCACAACAGAAATTTCATCAAGGTCTCCCTCATCTGATGAGTCTTCCATGCCCAGCGTCAGTTCGTCCTCCACTTCTTCCTCGCCTCCTGCACCTTCCTCAACAGTTTGGCTGCTACCATGCGCCCTCGGTAACACCTCTCTGCCAGCCTCCAATGCCAGCCGCCTTGGTGCTGCCAACCTTCTTGACCTTGGAGATATGATCCCTTCCACATACGACTCCTCCTGTTCCTCCTCCTCCTCCTCTTGTTCCACCACCTGACTCCGAACACTGTGTAAGGTGTGCTTCAGCATGTAAATCACCGGAATGGTCATGCTGATAATGGCATCGTCAGCACTAAACATCTTCGTTGCTATTTCAAAACTGTGCAGAATGGTACATAGGTCCCTGATCTGAGACCACTCTTGCAGCATGAGTTGCCCCACCTCTTGATCTTGTTGGCCCAGGCTATATGTCATAACGTATTGCACCAGGGCTCGTTGGTGCTGCCACAGTCGCTGCAACATGTGCAGAGTTGAATTCCACCGTGTGGGCACATCGCATTTCAGCCGGTGAACTGGCAGGCCCAACGACTTCTGTAGAGATGCAAGTCGTCGAGCTGCGGGATGCGAATGGCGGAAGTGAGCACACAGCGACCATGCCCTCTGCAGAAGCCCATCTAGTCCGGGATAGTGGGATAAAAATTGCTGGACAACCAGGTTCAAAACGTGAGCCATACAAGGCACGTGTGTGACATTGCCCCGGCGAAGGGCCGCACCCAGGTTTGCAGCAGTCGCACACAGCCTTCCCTGGCTGCAGGTTGAGTGGAGACAACCATTGATGGAACTCAGTCTCCAGAGCTGACCACAACTCCTCTGCTGTTTGACTCACATTTCCCAGACATTTCAATGTAAACAGTGCCTGATGCTGTTGAGCCCTGGTGACAGCATAGTGAGGTGTGCAGGATTCCTTCTGAGCAGTTACAACGCGGATGACATTACCAGACAGGCTTTGGGTGCAGGTGGAGGACCGAGAGGAGGTTGAGGAGGCAGAAGCAGTGGAGGAACTTCTAGATACAGAGGATCGATGAGCAACTCGTGGCGATGGCAAGACTTGGACAGCAGCCCCTTCTCCTGATGTTGCCGTAGTTACCCAGTGCCCAGTAACCGACATGTAACGCCCCTGTCCATGTCTACTCGTCCAAGTGTCTGTGGTGAAATGCACCCTGTCACACACAGAGTTTCTCAAGAAAGCAGTGATGTTGTGTGCGACATGCTGGTGTAGCGCAGGCACAGCTTTCTTTGAGAAGTAGTGGCGACTGGGCATCTGGTACTGGAGCACTGCGACTGACAGGTCTCGAAAATCCTCTGTGTCCAAAAGGTGGAAAGGCAGCATTTCTGTAGCCAACAGCTTGCAGATGGAGAAATTCAACCTCTTAGCTTTGTCATGGCTAGGAGGAAATGGTTTTTTTACTTGTCCACATCTGAGGGACTGAGGGCTGGCTGCCGTGCTTAGACGGAGTTGAGTAGGGTGTCCCCGGCAAACTGCTGGTCTGTGAGGAAGGTGCAGGCGGAGATGTTATGTTGCCTTGATCAAAATGTGGTGTCAATGTCGGAGAGCGCTCAACACCAGCAGGTGTTTCCACTAGCAAATGTCCTGACGACCTGCCAATCACACTGGCTGTTGCAGGTAAAGAGGTGGAAGGTCTGCATTCAAAACCATGTGCGACTGCTGTCCCCACAGTCACAGAAGATGAAGAGGACGCGGAAGCACTTGGTGGGGCAGACGGTGGTTGACCCGGCCCACTAGGCCGCATTGTAGCACAGTGAGCTTCCCACTGCAACTTATGCCTCATATCCATGTGACGGTTCATACATGAAGTACTCAAGCTAGTGATTTTTAGGCCTCTACTGAGATTTTCTTGACAAATCTTACAGACAACATGAGTTGGGTAATCCTTTGCGATGTCAAAAAATGCCCAGGCTATGCAAGGCTTAGAGCCCGTGCGATCTGAAGAGCCACCACAACTTCTGGTCTGAGGCACAGTTGGGGTTGAGGATGCAGTTGTTGATGTGCTTCCAGTACTCCGTCTCTGTCCAGGAAGGCGCACCGTTACCTCGTCGTCAAACTCGTCACTAGCATCCTCCTCCACCTCCTCTGCTGACCTCATGGACTGGCGGACTGGAGGTTGACAGTAAGTGGGGTCTACAACCTTGTCATCATCATCCTGTATGTTCTCACACCCGTCGTCCTCAGAGCCAACCTCTTCCTGCCCCGACCGAAAAGTCAAGTTTTCGTTCCAATCAGGTATCTCAGTCTTATCATCTTCCTCATTGTCTCCACCAACAGGAGTTACAGTTTGGGAATGAGGGTCTACATTATGCTCACAACCTTCTTCATCTGGGCCTGGATCCGTCTCACAAAGATTCTGGGAATCAGTGCAGATCATTTCCTCATCCGGATTCACAGAAGCTCTGGAGCAGACCTCTGATTCCCAGGCTATAGTATGCATAAACAGCTCTACAGACTCAACCATGTGTGTTATCCCATGCTCAGACGGGCAGCTGGAGACTTGGGAGCTGTGAGGAAGCAAGTGCGATTGGGGTGACAACTCTGAGGACTGGAGTAGTTGTGATATTGAAGTTGACATGGAGGAGAGCCCACTTGAACGAGCACTTGATATCCGTTCAAGCACCTGCTGTTTTTGCGCCTCATTTGGAATTTTTGGCGATGCTTGTAGCGATTGTCATAAGAAAGGGATCATATCAGATTGTCCACGAAAAGAAGTAGACATCTTACTTTGGCTGGAAGATGGTCTTTCTTCTGCAGATGTTACTGTTGCTTTACCACCTACCCCACGGACACAACCTCTTTTTCCCTTTCCAACACGCCTATTCCCCTTTCCCCCAGCAGCAGGCCTTTTGCCACTCATTTTAGTGTTTAACTAATTGGCAACTCTGTATCTGTAGTTGTTGGCACAACAAACGATGGATGAAAACCAAGCAGAACTGAGTGGCTAAACTATGGTACTAGGTCCAAAACTAATAACTGGATTAGATGCAGTGAAAATTGAGATACACAGGCGGTATAGTTTGTTTCACAGGCGGGCTACTCTGCTGACGTGCAGACACTGCTCCTAGGCCCTAAACTAATAACTGGATTAGATGCAGTGAAAATAGAGATTCACAGGCGGTATAGTTTGTTTCACAGGTGGGCTACTCTGCTGACGTGCAGACACTGCTCCTAGGCCCAAAACTAATAACTGGATTAGATGCAGTGGAAATAGAGATACACAGGCGGTATAGTTTGTTTCACAGGCGGGCTACTCTGCTGACATGCAGACACTGCTCCTAGGCTCTAAACTAATAACTAGATTAGATGCAGTGAAAATAGAGATACACAGGCGGTATAGTTTGTTACACAGGCGGTATAGTTTGTTTCACAGGCGGGCTACTCTGCTGACGTGAAGACACTGCTCCTAGGCCCTAAACTAATAACTGGATTAGATGCAGTGAAAATAGAGATACACAGGCGGTGTAGTTAGTTTCACAGGCGAGCTACTCAGATGACTATCAGACAATGCTACTAGCCCAAAAGGATTGGCTGAGCTAGATTACACCAAATGCTGTGACAAACACTTGCACAGCACTGGCACAGACCTGCCTGGCAAACAGTGCTATGAACTGCTGTAACCTACCCTGAAAAGGGCTGATATTACAACTAGAAAATAGAAAAATTTTCTACATTGAAATTAAGACTTGAGTGCGGCTGTTTTTCTTGTATATTTAACACTAAACTGCAACAGTGAGGAAATGGTGGCGACGGGGCAAATGGCTGGTTCTTATAGGGCAAGGACATGTGACATACACAGCCAACGACACATGCCCTTGCTTGTGTGCATCACGTGCACATTGCAGTGTGTGTGCGCACTGCTGATAGGCTGAGATTGCACCGCCCCACTGTAAATGCGGGAAAGAAAAAAAAAATGGAGATCGGCATTATTTCAGCACAGATCTATCCCCCGCCCACTATACACTGAAACAGTCTATTAACAATGATAAACAGTTTTAAAGTGCAAATCAAGCGAGGCTTATGCTGAACGAACAGTTGTTGAACAGAAACTCAAACAGCCGAATTTTAAGCAAATTGTTCGGGTTCGTCGAACGACTCGAACACCGCCCAAAACAGCTCAAATTTGAGATTGGCGAACAGTTCGACTCGAACACCGCTCATCTCTATTCCTGATATAAGGTCTTGACTTTTAGCTGAGATGAATCTGTGCTGCCGTTTATGTTCATGATAAGTAGTGAAGCTCCTCTTCTACAGATAAGGGGAAAAAAAATAAACACACAGGGAAGAAAAGCTTACATTCATCTAAAGGTACCTTCACACTGAGCAACTTTACAACGAGAACGACAACGATCCGTGACGTTGCAGCATCCTGGATAGCGATCTCGTGTTTGACACGCAGCAGCGATCAGGATCCTGCTGTGACATCGCTGGTCGTAGCTGAAAGCCCAGAACTTTATTTGGTCGTCAGGTCGGCGTGATTCGTCATGTTTGACAGCAAAATCAACGATGCCTGCAATGTTTTTTCACGGATGTAACAACCAGCGAGAACGATAAGTACGTCACTGGTTCGCTCCTGCATCGTTCTGGTGTTGCTGTGTTTGACATCTCTACAGCGACCTAAACAGCGACGCTGCAGCGATCTAGTTTAGATCGGATCGTTGTCTATATCGCTGGAGCGTCGCTAAAGGTACCTTCACACATAACGATATTGTTAACGATATCGTTGCTTTTTGTGACGTAGCAACGATATCGTTAATGAAATCGTTATGTGTGACAGCGACCAACGATCAGGCCCCTGCTGGGAGATCGTTGGTCGCTGAATAAAGTCCAGAACTTTATTTCGTCGCTGGACTCCTGCTGACATCGCTGGATCGGCGTGTGTGACACCGATTCAGTGATGTCTTCACCGGTAACCAGGGTAAACATCGGGTAACTAAGCGCAGGGCCGCGCTTAGTAACCCGATGTTTACCCTGGTTACCATCCTAAAAGTAAAAAAAAAACAAACAGTACATACTTACCTACAGCCGTCTGTCCTCCAGCGCTGTGCTCTGCACTCCTCCTGTACTGGCTGTGAGCGTCGGTCAGCCGGAAAGCAGAGCGGTGACGTCACCGCTCTGCTTTCCGGCCGCTGTGCTCACAGTCAGTGCAGGAGGAGTGCAGAGCACAGCGCTGGAGGACAGACAGCGGTAGGTAAGCGGCCCTGCGCTTAGTTACCCGATGTTTACCCTGGTTACCGGCATCGTTGGTCGCTGGAGAGCGGTCTGTGTGACAGCTCTCCAGCGACCAAACAGCGACGCTGCAGCGATCCGGATCGTTGTCGGTATCGCTGCAGCGTCGCTTAATGTGAAGGGGCCTTAACTGTGACGGTACCTTTAGAAGTTCTGGAGTGAACAGTGAGTGAGCAGGAAAGCAGGATTAAGGAAGATAAATACTTCTTAAAGCATATCTAATCTTTCAATAAACTGTGCATCTGGAATGTGATTCAGCACAAACATGCTCCCTCCCTGTTCATAGACTGAAGAAATATAATGTGAAGCATTTAGTGAGCTGTACCATGCTGAGACAAGCCTTGACATTGAAAGTTCAAAGTAAAGTTATTTAACATCACATTTTACAAACTTCATACTTATCTGTCCTATTGATTTATGCAATGATTGTTTTATTTCTATCCCAAATTATACACTGCACAATTACCTATTCTTGTAAGAATTACAATAACTTTTTTTTTTAAAGGACAAAATTATTTTTGATAGCGAATTTACATAATTACAAAATGTCTTAGAAGCATCTTATGAAGTAAGCTGTATTTGAGCATTTCACAGTGACTCAAGATAAAATATTTTGTGTGTCAGTGTATAAGTGACCCAGATGAAAACAAATGCTGTGATGCCAAAACCATACTCAGGCAGTGGTAAAAATGCTCCTTCAAGACCTTCCAATCTAAAAAGACATTTACAACGCTGCCACGCAGAAGTTTACAAAGCTGTGACTGAAAAAGATCACAGCAGCACCAAGAAACCAGCACTTCCATCAGGCAAAGGAAGAGGAAAGAGCGTCTCAAATGTTAGTCACAAGATATTTTGTAAGTGACAAAGTTATTGTAACAATGACAGCAGATGTGTTTAAAAGACAGCTTATCGAGCTTGTTGTGAAGGACAGTGTACCATTATTTGCACAACCAGTTTTTACAGCTCTTAACCCCTTTCTACCATTGGACGCACTATTCCGTCCATGTGGGGTGGGCCCTACTTCCCATGGACGGAATAGTAGGTCATAGGCGATCGGCTGCGCTCACGGGAAGAGCGCGGCCGATCGTTGCCGGGTGTCAGCTGATTATTACAGCTGACATCCAGCACTATGTGCCAGTAGCGGTCCGTGACCGTTCCTGGCACATTAACCCCCGGCACACTGCAATCAGATGATCGCAGCGTTCTGGCGGCATACAGAAGCATCGAGCAGGGTGCTTCCCTGAGACCCTCGGAGCAATGCGATCACATTGTGTTGCTCCGAGGGTCTCCTACCTCCTCCTCCCTGCAGGCCCCGGATCCAAAATGACCGCAGTGGGCCTTCCGTGTCCTGCAGGGAGGTGGCTTCCAAGTACCTGCTCAGCCTCCTTCAGTGCCTGTGTGATCGTTGATCTGACACAGTGCACTGCAAAGTGTCAGATCAGCAATCTGTCACTGTAACATGATGCCCCCCTTTGGGCAATGTTACAAAGTAACAATATATATATATATTTACACGTGTAAAAAAAACCCTAAAGAAAAAAATATATATACACACACACACGCACACTAGATGGTGGCCCGATTCTAACGCATCGGGTATTCTAGAATATGCATGTCCACGTAGTATATTGCCCAGCCACGTAGTATATTGCCCAGCCACGTACTATATTGCCCAGCCACGTACTATATTGCACAGCGACGGAGTATACAGCACAGAGCCACGTAATAAAGAGAATTAAAATAAAAAATAAACATATACTCACCTTCCGAAGGCCCATTGAAGTCCTGCTATACTCACGATCCGCCGCCTTTCCGGCGGTCACATGACCGTGACGTCATGGCAGGTCCTTGTCGCATACAATCCTTGCCACCGGAACCTGCCGCTTACATGGAGCGGTGACCGCAGCATCCCGAGGAGCGGGAAAGGTAGCGGATGGCGATTATAGCAGGTTTTTTTTTTTTTTTTAACATGGCATTTTTAGTATTGATGCTGCATAGGCAGCATCAATAGTAAATAGTTGGACACACACAGGGTTAATAGCAGTGGTAACGGAGTGCGTTACACCGCGGCCCGTTACCGCTGTCATTAAGCCTGTGTGAGCGGTGACTGGCGGGGATTCTGGAGCGGGCGCCGGGCACTGACTGCAGGGGAGGGACTAATCGGACTGTGCCCGTCGCTGATTGGTGGTGGCAGCCACGCATCGGGTATTCTAGAATATGCATGTCCCCGTAGTATATGGACAATGATGATTCCAGAATTCGCGGCAGACTGTGCCGGTCGCTGATTGGTCGAGGCAACCTTTATGACATCATCGTCGCCATGGCAACCATTATGACATCTACGTCGATACTGTGGCCGTCGTTGATTGGTCGAGGCGAATTCGCGGCAGACTGTGCCCGTCGCTGATTGGTCGAGGCAACCTTTATGACATCATCGTCGCCATGCTGTGCCTGTCGCTGATTGGTCGAGGCCTGGCGGCCTCGACCAATCAGAGACGCGGGATTTCCAAGACAGACAGACGGAAAAACCCTTAGACAATTATATATATACTAGATTGTGGCCCGATTCTAACGCATCAGGTATTCTAGAATATGCATGTCCCCGTAGTATATGGACAATGATGATTCCAGAATTCGCGGCAGACTGTGCCCGTCGCTGATTGGTCGAGGCAACCTTTATGACATCATCGTCGCCATGGCAACCATTATGACATCATCGTCGCTGTGCCCGTTGCTGATTGGTCGAGGCCTGGGGGCCTCGACCAATCAGACGCAGGATGTCTACGTCCTTTATGACATCATCGTCGCTGTGCCCGTTGCTGATTGGTCGAGGCCTGGCGGCCTCGACCAATCAGAGACACGGGATTTCTATGTCGATGCTGTGCCGGTCTCTGATTGGTTGAGGCCTGGCGGCCTCGACCAATCAGAGAGCCGGGATTTCCAGGACAGACAGACAGACAGACAGACGGAAAAACCCTTAGGCAATTATATATAGACTAGATTGTGGCCCGATTCTAACGCATCGGGTATTCTAGAATATGCATGTCCCTGTAATATATGGACAATGATGATTCCAGAATTCGCGGCAGACTGTGTCCGTCGCTGATTGGCCGAGGCAACCTTTATGACATCATCGTCACCATGGCAACCATTATGACATCTACGTCGATACTGTGCCCGTCGCTGAATCAGAAACGTGAGATGTCTACGTCCTTTATTACATCATCGTCGCTGTGCCCGTTGCTGATTGGCCTCGACCAATCAGACGCGGGATTTCTACGTCCTTTATGACATCATCGTCGCTGTGCCCGTTGCCTGGCGGCCTCGACCAATCAGAGACGCGGGATTTCTACGTCGATGCTGTGCCGGTCTCTGATTGGTCGAGGCCTGGTGGCCTCGACCAATCAGAGAGCCGGGATTTCCAGGACAGACAGACAGACAGAAAGACAGACAGACAGACGGAAAAACCCTTAGACAATTATATATATAGATATATATATATATTTGTACCAATAAATACATTTTTGCCTAAATAAAAAAAAAATAAAAGTACACATTTAGTATCGCCGCATCCTTAACGACCTGACCTATAAAACTGTCCCACTAGTTAACCCCTTCAGTGATCACCGAGGCAAAAAACAATGCTTTATTATCATACCGCCAAACAAAAAGTGGAATAACACGCGATCAAAATGACGGATATAAATAACCATGGTACTGCTGAAAACGTCATCTTGTCCAGCAAAAAAACGAGCTGCCATACAGCGTCATCAAAAAAAAAAAAGATATAGTCCTCAGAATAAAATGCAAAAATTATTATTTTTGATATAACAGATTTTATCGTATAAAAGTGCCAAAACATAAAACATGATATAAATGAGGTATCGCTGTAATCGTACTGACCCGACGAATAAAACTGCTTTATCAATTTTATCAAACGTAGAACAGTATAAACGCCCCACACACACACACACACCCAAAAGAAATTCACGAATTGCTGGTTTTTGTTCATTCTGCCTCACAAAAATCAGAATAAAAAGCGATCAAAAAATGGCACATTCCCAAAAATGGTACCAGTAAAAATGTCAACCCAACCCGCAAAAAAAACAAGACCTTGCATGACTCAGTGGACCAAAATATGGAAAAATTATAGCTCTCAAAATGTGGAGACACAAAAACTATTTTTTGCAATTAAAAGCATCTTTTAGTGTGTGACAGCTGCCAATCATAAAAATCCGCTAAAATACCCGCTATAAAAGTAAATCAAACCCCCCTTCATCACCCCCTTAGTTAGGGAAAAATAATAAAATTTAAAAAAGTATTACCATTTTCCCATTAGGGTTAGGGCTACAGTTAGGGTTGGGGCTACAGTTAGGGTTTGGATTACATTTACGGTTGGGATTAGGGGTGTCTCAGGGTTAGGGGTGTGGTTAGGGTTATGGTTGAGATTAGGGTTAGGGATGTGTTGGAGTTAGGGGTGTGGTTAGGGTTGGGATTAGGGTGTGTGTTGGGGTTAGGGGTGTGGTTAGGGTTGGGATTAGGGGCATGTTTGGGTTAGGGGTGTGGATAGGGTTGGGATTAGGGGCATGTTTGGGTTAGGGGTGTGGATAGGGTTGGGATTAGGGTTAGGGGTGTGTTTGGTATAGGGTTTCAGTTAGAATTGGGGGGTTTCCACTGTTTAGGCACATCAGGGCTCTCTAACGCGACATGGCGTCCGTTCTCAATTCCGGTCAATTTTGCATTGAAAAGTCAAATGGCGCTCCTTCCCTTCTGAGCTCTGCCAACAGTGGTTTACCCCCACATATGGGGTATCAGCATACTCAGAACAAATTGTACAACATCTTTTGGGGTCCAATTTCTCCTGTTACTCTGGGTAAAACAAAACAAATTGGAGCTAAAGTAATTTTTTAAAACATTCCAAAAATTCCTGTGAAACACCTGAAGGGTTAATTAAACTTATTGAATGTGGTTTTGAGCACCTTGAGGGGTGCAGTTTTTAGAATGGTGTCACACTTGGGTATTTTCTATCATATAGACCCCTCAAAGTGACTTCAAATGTAATGTGGTTCCTAAAAAAAAAAAAAAAAAAAAGGGATTTTTGGTTCTTACCGTAAAATCTCATTCTTGGAGCCTTCATTGGGGGACACAGGTAACCATGGGTGTATGCTGCTGTCTAGGAGGCTGACACTATGCAAATAAAGAAGCAGCTCCTCCCCGGCAGTATACACCCTCCGACAGGCACCAGGCAACTCAGTTGGTGCAAAAGCAGTAGTAGGAACAGGTAATATAAAACTCAACCTATGTACCACCCCAAAACAACGACCCGTTGGCCAACACGGTACAACTTCAAGGGAGGATGCTGTGTCCCCCAATGAAGGCTCCAAGAGAGAGATTTTACGGTAAGAACCAAAAATCCCTCTTTCTCGCCTCATTGGGGGACACAGGTAACCATGGGACGTCCAAAAGCAGTCCCTAGGGCGGGATATTCTGCAGAAAAAGAGGAGTTAGGTCAGCCGGTGAGAAACCGCCGCCTGCAGTCTAACACGAGGTTGAGATCCCAAGGCTCGACAGGAGAACGGTAAGGAGGAGCTATATGAGCGACCCCCTGGATGAAGGTCCTCACCTGAGGCAGGAAGGCCAGGTCTCTTTGAAAAAGAATGGATAGAGCGGAAATCTGACCCTTCAAAGTGCTAAGGGAAAGACCCGAATCTAGACCCGCTTGAAGGAAACTGAGAAGGGAAGGAAGGGAAAAGGTCATAGGAAACAGATTGTTGTCCTGACACCACCGGAAAAAGGCCTTCCAACATCTGTGGTAAATACGCGAGGAAGCCGGTTTTCTCGCTCTTATCATAGTCTGGATGACGCTATGAGAAAAACCCGCGTTCTTCAGGACCGCGGCCTCAACGGCCATACCGTTAAGTTCAGAGACCGAGAATTCGGGTGGAAGAGGGGCCCCTGCGAAAGAAGGTCCGAGAGATCTGGAAGCCTCCACGGAACATCCGATAGCATGTTCACCAGTTCCGCATACCAGGCCCTGCGAGGCCAATCTGGAGCTACCAAGAGCATGGGGACCCCTTCTGTCTTGATCTTTTTTACGACCCTTGGGATCAAGGGGAGAGGTGGGAACAGATAGGGCATCTGGAATTGGGCCCACGAGATCACGAGAGCGTCGCATCCGACTGCCATCAGATCCCGAGATCTGGAGACGTACTGGGGAACCTTGTGGTTTGCCCGGGAGGCCATCAAGTTCAACGTCTGGGACACCCCACCGCTGGCAAATCTGGCTGAAGATTGCGGGAAGAAGAGACAACTCGCCCGCCACGATGCCCTGGCGACTTAGAAAGTCGGCCTCGAAATTGTCCACCCCTGGGATGTGGACGGCTGACAGAGAGGGAACGTGACCCTCCGCCCAACGGAGAATTTTTGCCACTTCCGTCATGACTTAACTGCTGTGAGTCCCTCCCTGATGGTTTATGTAAGCCACGGCTGTGGCGTTGTCCGACTGAATGCGGACTAGCTTTCCTGAGAGGAGGGACTCCCAGCGGATGAGGGCTAGGAAGATGGCTCTGATCTCCAAGAGGTTGATAGCGAGGCACGCCTACTGAGCAGTCCAGCGGCCCTGGGCCGTAAGGTGGAGAAAAACCGCTCCCCAGCCTTGGAGGCTGGCGTCGGTGGTGATAACCTGCCAGCGGGGAGGAAGAAATGACCTCCCGCGCAGAATGGAGGTGGACAGTGTCCACCAAGAGAGAGACTGTTTCACTCTGGGAGAGAGGTGAAATGGGCGATCCAGGGAAAGAGGATTCCTGTCCCAGGCCGACAGAAGGGCCAGCTGGAGGGGACGAGAGTGGAACTGGGCATAGGGGACCGCTTCCATGGAAGCGACCATTTTCCCCAGAACCCTCATTGCGAGGCGGAGAGACAGAGGATCCGGGCTCTTTAGTGCTCTGACCCCCCGACAAAGAGAAAGGAACTTCTCCATGGGGAGAAAGACCTGAGCCTGAGAGGTGTCGAATTCCATGCCCAGGAACTCCAGACGCTGAGTTGGAATCAGGGAAGACTTCTGGTAATTGATTATCCAGCCGAGGCGAAAAAGCGTGTCCAGAGTAAGCTGGAGGCTCTGGCTGCAATCCCGAAGGGATGGACCCTTGATCAAGAGGTCATTGAGGCATGGGATTACCAGAATCCCCTTTGAACGTAGGATGGCCATGACCTTTGTAAAGACCCTGGGTGCAGACGCCAGACCAAAAGGGAGGGCCGTGAACTGATAATGATGATCTTGGATCACGAACCGGAGGAATCTCTGATGCCGTACGCAAATAGGAACCTGAAGGTACGCATGTCAGATGTCCACGGAACACAAACTCTCCCGGTTCCATGGACGCGACCACCGAGCATAGAGATTCCATCCTGAAGCGCCGAATCCGGAGATGGCGGTTCAACTGCTTGAGGTCCAAAATTGGACGGAGAGAGCCGTCCTTTTTTGGAACCACGAACAAGTTTGAGTAAAAACCCAAAAACCGCTCGCGATAAGGCACCGGAACTACGACTCCTGAGGTGAGGAGCGAATCGACGGACTGGAGAAGCCCTGGGAGATGAGAGGGCTGTTTGGGAGGACGAGAGAGCAGGAAACGACTTCCTGGGGGCGAAGAAAATTCTATTTTGTAGCCTGACATGACGATCTCCCTGACCCAGGGATTTCCAGGTGGGGGGCGACCGGTCATTTATTAGAAAACCTGTGGCCCCGAGATCCAGATGGTTTTGCGGGGTGGCTCTTAGCTCTCCAGCGTGGTGGAGGCCTGAAAGAAGGTTTTCTTCGGTCCCCCTGCGAGGAAGAACGGTCCTGGTTGGGGTTTCCTGAGGAGGCGAAGGACCAAAAGGGATGAAAAGACTGGGGGCCCCTCCTGTTAAAGGGACGTTTAGGCTTGGACTGGGGTAAGGAGGTACTCTTGCCACCCGCAGCATCCAAGACCATTTGATCCAGCTGCGTGCCGAAGAGTCTAGAACCCTGGAAGGGCAGACCAGTGAGAGATTTTTTTTTTAGAAGTGAGGTCAGCGTTCCATGCTTTTAGCCAGAGAATCCGGCTACCTGTGTCCCCCAATGATGCGAGAAAGAAATGGTGTTGCAAAAATGAGAAATTGCTGGTCAACTTTTAACCCTTATAACTCCGTAACAAAAAAAAATTTTGGTTTCAAAATTGTGCTGATGTAAAATAGAAATGTGGGAAATGTTACTTATTAAGTATTTTGTGTGACATATCTTTGATTTTAGGGCATAAAAATTCAAGGTTGGAAAATTGCGAAATTTAAACACAGGTAATATCAAACAAATTTTATCACTAACATGAAGTACAATATGTCAGGAGAAAATAATGTCAAAATCACTGGGATCCGTTGAAGCATTCCAGAGTTATCTACTATATAATTGTCTAAGGGGTACTTCCGTCTGTCTGTCCCGGATATTCATTGGTCGCGGCCTCTGTCCGTCATGGAAATCCAACTCGCTGATTGGTCATGACTGTTTTGCCGCGACCAATCAGCGATGGCCACAGTCCGGCAGCAAAATGGCCGCTCCTTCCTCCCCGCAGTCCGTGCCCGCTCCATTATCCCCTCCAGTCAGCGCTCACAGTTAATGGTAGCGCTAACGGACCGTGTTATGCCGCGATGTAACACACTCCATTAACGCTGCTATTAACCCTGTGTAACCAAATTTTTACTATTGATGCTGCCTATGCAGCATCAATAGTAAAAAGATATGTTAAAAATAAAAAAAAATGCTGGAAAAGGGGCAATTATGGATCAAGCCACCCGGTGGGGCAGCTTAATGATTTAGTGATTGCTTGAGCTGAAACCCTTCCTTGTAGATATGGCCAACCCTCAGGTAATACGACATGAAGGTCAATAGACACGTGGCTGAATTGAAGGAATTGCTTCAATCACCCATTTACAGTGACTAAAAAGTTACAAGCTGAGGATTTAACTTCTGGCATTTTTATAAAGAAGTGGGAGAACTTGTTGTTTTGCCTATCGCAAAGAGGAGGTTTAATCACAGGTGTCATTGCTGCTTCAATGAAACGGAAAGAGACACTGCTATTAGAAAATAAAGTTCTTCTGGCAGCGGTTTATGTGGACCCGAGTCATCGTATATTGCTGGATGATCAACAGCTTACTAAAGGAAAAGAAGCTGTGATTGAGGTAGCAGTTAGGATGAGCTACAGGACAGCCAAGAGCAAGAGGACTCGGGTCCTGCCAGTGCTGCTGCCATTCCTTCATCTTCATCAGATGGGGAGTTTGATTTCGACAAGTACTTGGACGACATGGAGCAGGCAAAGCATTGCTGCAGGGAAAAAGATTCCACTCCCAGAGAAAACAGATTGACCATATTTCAGCAAAATTTTTCACTTGCTCTCAAATAAGTAGAAGAGTTCAATCGTTCATCAAAACTGACTGTGCACGTGGCAATTCCTTTATACCATGAAATTGTTAGAGATGTTGCCCATGTGGCTACTGCTTTGCCACCAACCCAAGTTAGTGTAGAGAGGGTGTTCTCTAGCCTTAAAATAATTAGGTCAGACTTAGGTCATCTATAAAGGAGGATCTGATGGAGGCGATACCATTTCTCAGAACAAATTCATAGACTGCACAAATGCTATTTAGTAAGTTTTTGTTGAAAACTTTTTTCCACTTACAGCAGAGTGTATAATATATTGTAAACATACAAAAATAATTGTTCTAAAGTTGTATTCCAATAAATAAATTTTATGTTTTATCTAAATGGCTTGATTATTGTATCATTATAAGGCTACGTGCACACGTAGGAAATGTGGTGCAGAATTTTCTGCACTAAATCTGCATCTCCTGGCAGAATCCGCAGGTGCATTTTTTATGCGTTTTTTTGCAGATTTTACCACTGTGGATTTCTATAATGGAGGGGTGCAAACACTGCAGAATTGCACAAAAGAAGTGACATGCACTTTGAAATCTGCAGCGTTTCTGCACAGATTTTTCTGCACAGCTTTTTTTCACATTGATTTACATTGTACTGTAAATCACAGTGCAGTTCTGCAGCGTTTCTGCTGCAGAAAATGGGTATTATACCTACCGATAATTCGGTTTCCAGAAGTCCATCCTGACAGCACATTGGAGGACGTCCTCCTCCTCCTTGCAGGGACAGGAAATACAACACGAGAGGTTAAAAGGTCCCACTCCACCCCCTTTCCCTCAGTGTTTTGACAAGTACCACACCATGAATAGATCTACTTTGAATACTTTATTAACCAAACATATTACAGCATATGAACTGGCATGCATAGAGGGGGGGGGGGGAAATAACGGTGCTGTCAGGATGGACTCCTGGAAACCGAATTATCGGTAGGTATAATACCCATTTTCCAGGACGTCCCCCTGACAGCACATTGGAGAATACCAAAGAAAACCTCTTTTAGGGTGGGACAACTGCTTGGAGAACTTTTCTCCCATAAGACGTCTGCTGAGCTGCTACTACATCTAGCTTATAGTGCTTACAGAACGTGTTTACTCTGGCCCAAGTTGCGGCCTTGCAAATCTGATCTAGGGACGCTCCTGCTCGCTCAGCCCATGATGCTGAAACAGCCCTAGTAGAGTGTGCTCTAATCCCTGTTGGGCAGGCTACCCCTTCAGATCAGTAGGCTTTTGAAATTATAGTGGTGATCCATCTAGCTATTGAAGCCTTGGAAGCTTTTTTACCTTTATTCTTACCCCCAAATAGAATGAAAAGATTAGAATCTTTCCTCCAGGAGCTAGTGGCCTCCAGATAATTTAATACTGCCTGCCTAACATCAAGGGAGTGTAAAGCCTGTTCTTTTTCATTAGAAGGATTCTCACAAAAGGAAGGTAAAATTATTTCCTGGTCTCGATTTCTAGCTGAGGCTATTTTAGGGATAAAAGCTGGATCTAATTTTAGGATTATATGGTCCTCTCGGACCTGAAGATATGGATCCTTAATTGATAGGGCCTGAATTTCCCCTACGCGTTTAGCTGTTGTAATCGCTACTAGGAAGGCCGTCTTCCAGGTACGAATTGAAATAGGCATGTCCTCCTCAAGAGTATAGGGATTTTTACACAGAGCCCTGAGGACCAGATTTAAGTCCCATGTAGGAGCTAACTGTCTTAAGGTAGGCCGTAATCTCTGGATGGCCTTCACAAATCTGATTATCCAGGGGTGGGAGGCTAATGGATAATCTAAGAAAGTACTAAGGGTACCGTCACACAGTGCAATTTTCATCGCTACGACGGCACGATTCGTGACGTTCGAGCGATATAGTTACGAGATCGCAGTGTCTGACACGCTCCTGCGATCAGGGACCCCGCTGAGAATCGTACGTCGTAGCAGATCGTTTGAAACTTTCTTTCGTCGTCTAGTGTCCCGCCGTGGTGGCATGATCGCATGGTGTAACATATATCGTATACGATGTGCGCATAGTAACCAACGGCTTCTACATCGCACATACGTCATGAAATTATCGCTCCAGCGTCGTAGATTGCAAAGTGTGACAGCAGTCTACGACGCTGGAGCGATATTGTTACGATGCTGGAGCGTCACGGATCGTACCGTCGTAGCGATGAAAATTGCACTGTGTGACGGTACCCTAAGGGCAGAGATCTGGACTTTAATCGTACTTGGCCTGAGCCCCAAATTAAAGCCCGCCTGTAAAAAATTTAAGACTCTAGGAATATCTAAGGCTCCCGGAATCACGGCCGACCCGCCACTTTCCATACAAAATTTGCTCCAGATTTTGTGGTAGATGGCTGAGGTGACAGGCTTCCTACTAGCCTGGATGGTTGCAATTACTTCATCTGAAAGACCTCTGGATTTCAAGATGTCCCTCTCAGGATCCATGCTGATAGATGTAATCTCTCCGGGTCTTGGTGTAAAACGGGCCCTTGATGAATTATATCTTTCCATAACGGGAATTTGATAGGGTTTTCCGTTGTCATGGCTCCCAACAATGGGAACCAACTTCTCTTTGGCCAAAATGGTACAATCGTCAGTACTGTTGCCTGGTCTTCTTGAATCTTCCTGAGCACTACTGGGATAAGTGCTATTGGGGGAAACGCATAAGACAGAGGTTCGTTCCATGCTTGACTTAAGGCGTCGACTGCTTCCGGCATGTCTGAAGGGTTGAGGGAATAAAATCTGGGCACTTTCGCATTTTTTCTTGTGGCAAATAAGTCTATCCTGGGAGTTCCCCAACGGTGGCAAAGTATTTGGAACATTTCTTGATTTAGTTCCCATTCGGTTGGATAAACTTTCCTTCTGCTTAGATAGTTAGCTAGCACGTTTTGGGATCCTTCCAGATGCACTGCTGTTATCGATAGGACCACGTTTTCTGCCCAGGCAAAAATTCTTTGCGCTAGACCCTGAAGCGCCTTGTGTCTGGAACCTCCCTGATGTCTCAAGAAGGATACCGCTGTCATGTTGTCGGATAGGATTTTTACGTGCTTGTCCTTTAGGCGAGAATGGTTTCTTCTGAGAGCTTCCCAAACTGCGTATAGTTCTCTGTAATTTGACGACATCTGACTGATCTCTTCGGGCCACTTGTCTTGAAAGAATTTTCCTTCCAAGTGCGCTCCCCATCCCCACTGACTTGCGTCCGTGGTGATTACCACACAAGGGGTTGATATCCAAGGGACGCCCATTCTTAGATTGTAGTCCTGGGTCCACCATCGTAGCGATCTTCTTACCTTCATTGATAGCTGCAGTTTTCTGTCTAATGACGAACGACAACGATCCCATACCATGAGGACTTGTTCTTGTAATGTTCTTGAGTGAGCCTGAGCCCATCTGACACACGGGATGCAATCTGTCATCTTCCCCAAGACCTTCATAGCCGCTCTTATCGCAACTGGACTTCTTTGGAACTCTAAGATCATCTTTTTTATTGAGATTCGTTTGTCCCTTGGTAAGAAGGATTGTCTGATTGTAGAATCCAAGAGTACTCCTAGAAATATTTTTCGGGATTCTGGCCTTAGATGCGACTTTTCCCAGTTTACCACCCATCCTAGTTGTTCCAATACTGCTATGACCCGATCTTTGTGCTGCAGCAGAATGTCCCTTGTTCCTGCTACAACCAGAAAATCGTCCAAGTATGGAATTATTGTTATTCCTTGGTTTCTTAGGAAAGCCACCACTTCTGCTACCAATTTCGTGAAAATTCTTGGAGCAGATGCTAGACCGAATGGGAGGCATTGAAATTGGAAGTGGCAGGTCTGGTCCGGGAATCTTACAGAGAATCTCAGTAGCTCCTGAGATGAGGGGTGTATCGGAACCTGATAATACGCACTCTTCAGATCGAGAGTGCACATTACCGAATCCTTGTTTATAAGGTGAATGGTTGACCTGACTGATTCTATTCTGAATCGTTTGTATTTGACGAATACGTTCAGAGGTTTCAAATTTATTATTGTACGGGATTCCCCTGACGGTTTTGGAATTGAGAATAGAAAAGAGAAGAATAATGACCTCTGCATATTTCTGGAGAAGGAACCCGAACTATGACCCGAGAGATGAACAGATTTTGTAGGTCTGTGAACATAGGGGAATTTGTAGCTACCACTTTTGGTGCGATACACCTTTGTGGTACGCGGGAAATTAGCTCTATTCTGTAACCCTCTGAGATTATTTTGAGGACATAACTGTTGTCTGAGATCCGACTCCAGTATTTTAGAAAGAGGCTTAGTCTCCCGCCTATCCCTATGGCATCATTGTTTCCTTGGTCTATAGCTTGAACCGAACAAGGAATTTCTTCCCCTTCTGTTCTGAGCATAGGAACCTCTGAAGGTTCCTCTGCCTGATCTCCATTGTTCTCTATACTCCGGTTGCCTGCGGGGGGGAGGGGGGAAGAGGTCTTCTCCGAAAGGGCTGAAATTTCCTGGGTTTATTCTCGGGGAACCTTTTTTTACTGTCAGCTGTTGATTCTAAAATATCATCTAACGCCTGACCAAATATTCTGGAACCTGAGAATGGAATGGCACAATTTGTTTTTGGATGCATTATCCCCCGACCAAGATCTAAGCCAAATAGCCCTTCGGGTTGCATTGGACAAGGAGCTATTTCTAGCCTCAAATCTAACAGATTCAGCTGATGTGTCCGCCGTAAATGCCGTGGCTGACTTTATGATAGGCAGAGAGGCAATTATATCTGCCCGAGAAGTTTTATTAATTAAATGTTCCTCCAACTGTTCCATCCACAGGAACATGGATCTTGCTAGACGTAGCTGCGATGTTAGTCTTTATTAAGGCTGCGGAAGTCTCCCAGGCTCGACGTAAAAGGATATCCGCCTTGCGGTCCATTGCATCCTTAAGACTCGATGAATCCTCAAAAGGTATGGATGTTTTCTTTGCCACCTTGGCTATAGGGACATCCACTTTAGGAACTTCTTCCCAAATCTTGATCTCTTCTGGATCGAACGGGAGACGGCTTTTAAAATCTCTGGACATCACCAATCTTCGCTCCGCGTCTTTTCATTCTTGTGATATCATCTGACGAATATGCTCGCTCACAGGGAACAATGTCCGTTCCTGATGTGAGCCCTCCAAACATCTGGTCTTGTCTAGATCTCAGACGTGGATCTTCTTTCATCTGCATAGTACCTCTTTCCTTCCTGTTCTTCAATTGACAATTCTCCTTCTTGATCAGAACCTCTGTATTCTGATTCCGCTTCTGACGAACCATCCTGATCATCTTGTTCTGGATCCCTTCTTGGTCTCTTACGAGCCAGGCCCGGACTGTACACGTCCCGTTGAGACATTAAGGCCAAGGAATTATGGACCTCTTCACGGATTATACTCCTCATCTCAGATAACATCGATGGTTGTTCATCTCTAACAATCTTTTCAATACACGAGCTGCAGAGATCTTTCTTGTATGTTTCCGACAGCTTCACATTACATATAGAACACCTCTTAGATTTTGTTAACACCTTTCCAGACTTTTTTGTCTGAGGGAGGGGAGTCTGAGTGGCCTCTTTATCCTAAATATAAGAACGGCTCAGTGTGTGTGCAGGCGTATATATGTACTCTGCGCACTTACCCCCGTCTCCTCATTTCTGTTCTCCGTATACTCTGTGGAGAGATGCCCATTATAAACATGTGATCTCCCACACAAATAAGGGATATAGCAGCTTCTGCTGCACTCACCCTTAGGCTGCCATCACACTAGCAGTATTTGGTCAGTATTTTACATCAGTATTTGTAAGCCAAAACCAGGAGTGGGTGATAAATACAGAAGTGGTGCATATGTTTCTATTATACTTTTCCTCTGATTGTTCCACTCCTGGTTTTGGCTACAAATACTGAGGTAAAATACTGACCAAATACTGATGGTGTGATGGCAGCCTTAGTCTCCGGCATTTTTCAGTAGCCTGCTAGCACGGACCCACAAACTTCTGTGTCCTGCCGCCGACAATACTCTGCAGGGATTCAAATCCGGTGCTCTCTTACACCAGGAGCGCTGGATGACGATCTGCACGTGCCCTGAGATTTTGTGCGCCCTTAAGAATGCTTACTTCCGCGTTCCACAAGGTGGAACGCACACCGAGATGCCGCCTCCCCCGGATCTGACGTCATCTTACCTGCGCCGATACCAAAAGTACTGCCTGGTATAAGGATTTTACATCCGCGTTCCACAGTGTGGAACGCACGCTGCTCCTGCTGCCGACGCCGGATCCTCCTCCATGCGGCGCCTCTTCTCCTGGTGCCTGAACCGAGAGCCCCCCCCCCCGGGAGGAAGCGGTTCAACCCAGGAGCCCATCTGCTCGACTGGTCTCTAGGCAGAGGGGCTCAAGTTTCTGCCTCGGGCTTTTGTTGCGGGGGAAGGATATTGGCCCAGCCGCACAATCCCCCCGAGCCCTCTGGACCGGTATGCTTCCGCGCTGTGCTGCTCCTCTCGTGTGTCCCTCCATGCAGGGACAGGAAAAACACTGAGGGAAAGGGGGTGGAGTGAGACCTTTTAACCTCTCGTGTTGTATTTCCTGTCCCTGCAAGGAGGAGGACGACGTCCTCCAATGTGCTGTCAGGGGGACGTCCTGGAAAAATCTGCTGCAGTTCTGCACTAAATCTGCATACCCTTAAGATTAAAAGCCTGATGTTACCATTTTGCTACAGTAAAGTTTTCACTTAAACATGAGCCATGTAATGAGGGAGTCAGAATCATGGGAATTGAGGAGTCAGAGGTTTGGCTTACCAACTCCACAGCCCTGCTGGAGACACGCACCTGTAAATTAGGTGGGCTCTTTTCCCTACAGACATGCCAAACATGTGGGCGCTAAATGTTCTTTAGGCACACTGGGGGTAAGAAGGGGGGTGGGGCATTTGGATTTGGGAGTGGAGAATTTGCTGAATTTCTATTGGTGGGTGAGGAGCCATATCACTATAACATTTGGGATCACAGCTATCCGGTGCTCTACGCTGACCACTTTGCGGTTTCCATATAACTCTATGCCATGAATCAGATGAACCCCCCCGATAGATCCATTCACTATAGTGAGGCAGCAGAGTTACTCTGGACTCCGTCTGGCCTCTGTTCAATGGTTTTTTTTTTTTCAGAAGTGCACTAAACTGTGGCCAACCGCACTTCTATGCAATCCTAAAAAGATGGACATCGCCGGATTACAGGTCCTATGGCACCCACAGTGCCTCCATCTGCCTCATTATAGGGAATGTTCCGCCAGAGGTTTTGTCTGAATCACATTTCAGAGATTTACACAGAAACCCCAGTGTAAGAAGTAAGCGCAGGATAATTGTGCGCCAAGCCTTACTGCGATCTTTGGAAGGCAGAATGGGAAAAAAATAAATAAAATAAAATCAGTGTGTTAAGAATTGGTTTTAACCCCTTACCGGCATCGGACGTACTATACCGTCCGATGCCGGCTCCCCTGCTTTGATGCAGGGCTCCGCGGTGAGCCCGCACCAAAGCCGGGACATGTCAGCTGTTTTGAACAGCTGACATGTGCCCGTAATAGGTGCGGGCAGAATCGCGATCTGCCCGCACCTATTAACTAGTTAAATGCCGCTGTCAAACGCAGACAGCGGCATTTAATTACCGCTTCCGGCCGGGCGGCCGGAAATGACGTCATCGCCGACCCCCGTCACATGATCGGGGGTCGGCGATGCGTCTGGATGGTAACCATAGAGGTCCTAGAGACCTCTATGGTTACTGATCGCCCGTCGCTGTGAGCGCCACCCTGTGGTCGGCGCTCACAGCACACGTGCAATTCTGCTACATAGCAGCGATCAGCAGATCGCTGCTATGTAGCAGAGCCGATCGGGTTGTGCCTGCTTCTAGCCTCTCATGGAGGCTATTGAAGCATGGCAAAAGTTAAAAAAAAAAAAGTTTAAAAAAATGTGAAAAAAATAAAAAAAACAAAAGTTTAAATCACCCCCCTTTCGCCCCAATCAAAATAAATCAATAAAAAAAAAAAATCAAATCTACGCATATTTGGTATCGCCGCGCTCAGAATCGCCCGATCTATCAATTAAAAAAAAGTATTAACCTGATCGCTAAACAGCGTAGCGGGAAAAAAATTCGAAACGCCAGAATTACGTTTTTTTGGTCGCCACGACATTGCATTAAAATGCAATAACGGGCGATCAAAAGAACGTATCTGCACCGAAATGCTATCATTAAAAACGTCATCTCGGCACGCAAAAAATAAGCCCTCAACCGACCCCAGATGATGAAAAATGGAGACGCTACGAGTATCGGAAAATGGCACAATTTTTTTTTTTTTTAGCAAAGTTTGGAATTTTTTTTCACCACTTAGATAAAAAATAACCTAGTCATGTTTGGTGTCTATGAACTCGTAATGACCTGGAGAATCATAATGGCAGGTCATTTTTAGCATTTAGTGAACCTAGCAAAAAAGCCAAACAAAAAACAAGTGTGTGATTGCACTTTTTTTGCAATTTCACCGCACTTGGAATTTTTTTCCCGTTTTCTAGTACACGACATGCTAAAACCAATGATGTCGTTCAAAAGTACAACTCGTCCCGCAAAAAATAAGCCCTCACATGGCCAAATTGACAGAAAAATTAAAAAAGTTATGGCTCTGGGAAGGAGGGGAGCGAAAAATGAACACGGAAAAACGAAAAATCCCCCGGTCATGAAGGGGTTAAATTTTTTGCGCCGTTCCTCGTGCGGTATATGTGATAAGGCAGCTTTATTCTTTGGGTCAGTACGAATACAGCGATACCTCATTTATATCATTTTATATGTTTTGACACTTTTACACAAAAACTATTGTGTAGAAAAAAAATTAATTATTTTTGCTTTGCTTTATTATATTTATAACTTATTTTTCTGCTGATGGAGCTGCATGGCGGCTTGATTTTTGCAGGACTAAATGACATTCTCAGCGGTACAATTTTTATTTACATCAGTCTTATCACGTTTTATTGCACTTTTTGTTCGGTGGCATGATGATAAAGCATTGTTTTTTGCCTCTGTTTAACGGTGTTCACTGAAGGGGTTAACTAGTGGGACAGTTTTATAGAGTGGTTTGTTACGCGGCAATACCAAATGTGTACTTTATTTTTTAACAAATGTATTTATTAGCAAAATAGATTTTATTTTGGGATTTAAAAAAAAAAAATCATATTATATATATATTTTTTTTTTTACACAAAAAAATAAAATTGTAAACTTTTACATTGTCCCAGTATGGGACATCACTATATAGTGTCAGATCACTAATCTGACACTTTGCAGAGCAGACTGTCAGATCAGGATCTCACAGGCAGGGCAGGAGGAATGCTGGCGCCTGCTCTTAGCAGGCGCTCACAAGCCACCTCCCTGCAGGACCCTGCAGCCATCTTGATGCAGAGGTCTCCATGGAGACCATCAGAGCAACGCGATCACATCGCGTTGTTCTGAGGGAAGCGCGCAGGGAGCCCCCTCCATGCGCAATACTTTTCTATGCTGCTGTCACTACTGACAGCGGCATCAGAGAGGGGTTAAATGCCAACGATCGGTGCTAGCACTGATCGTGGGCGTTGCTGCAGGGTGTCTGCTGTCACCCGCACACAATCTCATGGAGCTCACCGTGAGGCCGTGGCGCCGTACTGGTACTGCTCTGGGCACAAATGCACCTCCCGCAGAGCAGTACTAGTACGGCGCATGTCTCGAAGGGGTTAACGATTATGGACATGTTTTAAATTTATCTTTCCTGCAATATTAAAGCGTACCAAAAAATGTGGTAATTATGTGATTTATATAATGCATGTTGATCCTATAAATTTCTAATAAAACATTATTAAAAAGAGGTTGCCTAGTGAAAATACGTCATCACCTATACTGAACATTTTGATCCATGGGGGTCAGACACCTATGACGGCAGCATGAGGACTCTGGGCAACACTGTCGTTCTATTGTACACATGGATAAAAGTGCCGTTGTGCCGATTGGTACAGTTCCCAGAGGTAGGCCCAACACTAAAGGTACCGTCACACTAGACGATATCGCTAGCGATCCGTGACGTTGCAGCGTCCTCGCTAGCGATATCGTCCAGTGTGACAGGCAGCAGCGATCAGGCCCCTGCTGTGCGGTCGCTGGTCGGGGAAGAAAGTCCAGAACTTTATTTGGTCGCTGGACTCCCCGTAGACATCGCTGAATCGGTGTGTGTGACACCGATTCAGCGATGTCTTCACTGGGAACCAGGGTAAACATCGGGTAACTAAGCGCAGGGCCGCGCTTAGTAACCCGATGTTTACCCTGGTTACCATCCTAAAAGTAAAAAAAAAACAAACACTACATACTTACCTACAGTCGTCTGTCCTCCAGCGCTGTGCTCTGCACTCCTCCTGCTCTGGCTGTGAGCGTCGGTCAGCCGGAAAGCAGAACGGTGACGTCACCGCTCTGCTTTCCGGCCGCTGTGCTCACAGCCAGTGCAGGAGGAGTGCAGAGAAGCAGAGCGCCGGGGACAGACAGCGGTAGGTAAGTATGTACGGTTTGTTTTTTTTACTTTTAGGATGGTAACCAGGGTAAACATCGGGTTACTAAGCGCGGCCCTGCGCTTAGTTACCCGATGTTTACCCTGGTTACCGGCATCGTTGGTCGCTGGAGAGCGGTCTGTGTGACAGCTCTCCAGCGACCAAACAGCGACGCTGCAGCGATCCGGATCGTTGTCGGTATCGCTGCAGCGTCGCTAAGTGTGACGGTACCTTAAGCAATAGGTTACTGCCTACTCTAACTTGTTTTCTACTGACAACTCCTTTAAGGCTATTAGAACTTGATAATGAAAAAGACAAGCGTAAACAGGACTTGCATAGTATTATATAGTAACATTTTATTGTTAAAGTTCAATCCTTTGCAGCTACAGTACACCATTGCAGAAATATGTAGACATTGCTTGCTTTTAGTATGCTCAGTGTTTTCTTCTCAACCATACTGGTTACCTAGAAGGGAATATCTATTGAGTACAGCCAAGCAGAAGGTTGTGCTCGGAAGGATTTCAACCTCATCTGGAAGATTTATTCGGTGTGGTGCTCAGTAGGGTCTGGAAGGGATCAATTTCCTGCTATTGTATTGTACTTAAAGGGAATCAGTCAGCAAGTTTTGCCATGTAATCTGAGGACAGCTTAATGTAGCAGCAGAGACAGATTTCAGAGCTGTATCACTTAGGGTACTGTCACACAGTGGCATTTTGATCGCTACGACGGCACGATTTGTGACGTTCCAGCGATATATCCGTGACGTTCCAGCGATCTCGCTGTGTGACACGCTCCTGCGATCAGAGACCCCGCTGAGAATCGTACGTCGTAGCAGATCGTTTGAAACTTTCTTTCGTCGTCTAGTGTCCCGCTGTGGCGGCATGATCGCATGGTGTAACAAAGGTGTGCACGATATTGTATACGATGTACGCATAGTAACTAACGGCTTCTACATCGCACATACGTCATGAAATTATCGCTCCAGCATCGTACATTGCAAAGTGTGACAGCAGTCTACAACGCTGGAGCGATATTGTTACGATGCTGGAGCGTCACGGATCGTGCCGTCGTAGCGATCAAAATGCGACTGTAACGGTACCCTTAGGCTGTGTGCTGTTTCCATACAATGAAGGTTTTATCACTAGGAGATCATTGCCTAGACTACAGGTCATGGGAGTCCTGGTCTGACCACGCCCCCTCCTCTGATAAGCAGCTCACTGTCAATAGACAATATAAATATGTGTTGTTGTCAGGGTCAGAGTTCCCAGCTCTGCTGCATGCTACAGCTAAGAACTCTCATTGTGTCACAACCGCTGCACACAAAACTACCTGGTGACATATTCCCCTTTAAAAACATCTGGTTATGGCGATTTTATTACTGAAACTAGTGGTATGGCTGCAAAACTAAAAACCCCTAACAATAACGGTTTTAGTAATCTGAGAGCAAACACTAGAAAATCCAATTAAAAGAGAATCTGTCACCCCAAACCCCCCCCACTTTCCAGGGCCTATTGAAGTAAAGGTAACTTCACACATAACGATATCGTTAACGATATCGTTGCTTTTGGTGACGTTGCAACGATATCGTTAAGGAAATCGCTATGTGTGACAGCGACCAACGATCAGGCCCCTGCTGGGAGATCGTTGGTCGCTGAACAAAGTCCAGAACTTTATTTCGTCGCTGGATCTCCCGTGGACATCGCTGGATCGGCGTGTGTGACACCGATCCAGCGATGTCTTCACTGGTAACCAGGGTAAACATCGGGTAACTAAGCGCAGGGCCGCGCTTAGTAACCCGATGTTTACCCTGGTTACCATCCTAAAAGTAAAAAAAAAAAAACAAACAGTACATACTTACCTACCACTGTCTGTCCCCGGCGCTGTGCTCTGCACTCCTCCTGCACTGGCTGTGAGCGTCGGTCAGCCGGAAAGCAGAGCGGTGACGTCACCGCTCTGCTTTCCGGCCGCTGTGCTCACAGCCAGTGCAGGAGGAGTGCAGAGAAGCAGAGCGCCGGGGACAGACAGCGGTAGGTAAGTATGTACGGTTTGTTTTTTTTACTTTTAGGATGGTAACCAGGGTAAACATCGGGTTACTAAGCGCGGCCCTGCGCTTAGTTACCCGATGTTTACCTTGGTTACCGGCATCGTTGGTCGCTGGAGAGCGGTCTGTGTGACAGCTCTCCAGCGACCAAACAGCGATCCGGATCGTTGTCGGTATCGCTGCAGCGTCGCTTAATGTGAAGGGGCCTTTAAAGTTCCACCTTCAACAGCACTAAGGCTGCATTGTGAAGGTGGCTCTTATGTTGATTATCCCTAGGAATGCTGAAACAGTGCCTAAGCCATTATCTTCAATGGAGCAGTGACCCACTCCACTGCACAGATGCCAGATTCCCAGCCCCGCAGTGTGAATACATCATAACACTGTGGGGCGGGATCTGGGGCTTCCGCTACACGAAGGTGCCGGTGACATCATGACAAAGAAAAGGCAGCGCCTGCAGGAGAAAGGGGCATGATGGACGGTTGCGATGTGGTTGAGTCAGGGGGAGAAAATATACCTCCTTGACTCCGATATGGTGGGAAATTTTATAAAAGTGATTATTTCGGCTTTCCTATGGATAAGAGACATAAGAACCACCTTTACAGAAAGCAGCCTTAGTGCTGCTGAAAGTGGCTATTTTACTTTATTAGGCCCTGGGGGGGAAGGAAGGGGGCTAGGTTCTCTGTAAATCAATTAGTGTGGAAGGGCATTGGGGAGCGTTGATGCCCTCCATGTGCACAGACATGGCCCCAAAGCACTTGTAGAGTCATTTGCATTTGACTTCAAAGCTTTATTTTTCAGAACATCATTTTTTCTTGTAGAACTAGAACCTTAAACAGCCACACCACTAGTTAATTCTGACAAATTCCCTTAAATCAACAGAAGCGAACTTTAGAAATGGGATCTTAACCATATCAGATTTGGGGACAAACATCGGAAGATAGGATAGATCCCTTCAAGGCCAACACGAACAGAGCTTTATCCAAATGGTAGAAATGGCAGGTCAGATTGCGTATGCAGTCCACCGACACAGACCTGTGAGGTTACAGATTCAGTTCTTGTGCTTTCATCTATCAACCACAACTCCTCATAAGAGACTAAACCCAGGAACCTTTATTCCATTTCATTCAAAATGACACTAGAGGCACAATATTATTATATAAAGGCTGTGTGTAACTTCCTTCTCAACAGATTAATTTGAAAGAATCGTTGTTAAAGTATAGTATGACAAAACACGCAATATATGATCATGCAAAAACCAGAAACACCCCTTAAACAATGTATACATCAACTTCCCAGCAGAAATTTTACTACAAACAGGAAATAAATTTTGTCTGTAGCAAACAAAACATAGGCAGTTAAATAAAAAATACATATATTTCAGAATAAACAGGTTGGGAACGGCATGGTTATGTATATAGCAATCGGGTTTAATGTCACTATTCACTAAATAAGCCACAGTTATAGTTTGTATGGTCCTTTTTTTTTTTTTTTAGATCCATATTTTAGGTGCCACTTCCACAAAAAAAAAAAACAAAAAAAAAACAAAACAAAACACAACAACTTGCAACTCAGCTGTAGTGCAGAAAAAAAATCCTCAATCTTCAGGGGTTAAAAGTAAAATGATCTCGCCATGAAAAAAAAAATGATATGGTTCTTATACAAAATGCCATGTTGGGCGTTTTTCATTGGATATAGATGGATTATCCAAAAAAAAAAAAAAACATTAGAATCTGGCAGACTACAGTCTTTTATTGGGCAATGCAGTAAGTATTACAAGGAACATTCGTGTAGCTTACAGAAACAGCTTAAAGAAAAAAAAAAGTGAATGTAGCCGACAATGACGTTAAAACTGTCAAGAGTGACAAGACATGAAGGAAGAAAAAAAAAAAAAAAAGATAATTGTGGCACCTCCCAGGTGGCAATAATGTGGAGCAGCTGTAAAAGTCAGGTTATAGATGTAAATTTCAAGACACATCTGTAAAAAGAGAGAAAGAAATTAGAAAAGCTTAGACAACAAGTAATTCACATTTTTTAATAAACTAGCTAGATGAAATTCTTACGTTGAGGCTAAATATACCGTATATATACTCGAGTATAAGCCGACCCGAGTATAAGCAGAGTCCTCTAATTTTGCCACAAAAAGCTGGGAAAACCTAATGACTCGAGTATAAGCCTAGGGTGGAAAATGCAGCAGCTACTGGTAAGTTTCAAAAATAAAAATAGATACCAATAAAGGTAAAATTAATTGAGACATCAGTAGGTTAAGTGTTTTTGAATATCCATATTGAATCAGGAGCCTCATATAATGCTCCATACAGTTCATGATGGGCCCCATAAGATGCTCCATATTAAAATATGCCCCATATAATGCTGTACAAAAGGTTAATGATGGCCCCATAAGATGCTCTATAGAATAATATGCCCATGAGTCGCATGCATATTCATTACTATAATATGCGGTACCACGTGACCGCTTAACACAGTAAGAGCTGCCGGCCAGAGAAAATATGAGAAGCAGGGAAGCCCCAGGAGGTGGTGAGTATGATGTGACAGCCACCGACTCCCTGGGACAATGACTCAAGTATAAGCCGGCTTATACTCTAGTATATACGGTATGTAAGTAATTGAATATGACCTTGAGGATACAGATGGGTACAGCCTCAATTCTTCCAGGTACACTTGCAGAAAATCAGGATTTTTGTAGAATTATGAATTGATGTATGAGTGACCAATTCGATTAAACATGTAATAATGATCATCATTTTCATATATAGATTGAAACAGTCATTAAAGGGAACCTGTCAGCAGGACTGTGCCCAGTACCTACAGTGTCAGGTCGGCGCCGTTATACTGAATAAAATACCTTGGCTGCTGAAAAACGTCTTGTGGTTGTTTCTTAATCTTTATTTTCAGTTTTGTGTTAATGAGATTCTCGTGCCCCAAGGTGGGGTTAGTGAATGTGGTGCTCTGATTAGGTATTCATAATGCAGACTGCTGACAGATCACTGATCCCTATACCATCACATACTGAATAAAATGGGGGAAAAAAGTGCTTCTGTAGGAACGTGTCAGCCGTGGCATCTGCGCTGCAGCATAACTGCATGGTTAATGTGCACTTAATCCCTTTTGCTTATTTACTTTAGCGAGGGGAAAAAAAGTCAATTTGAAAATGGCGCCTGACGCGCCTGCACAGTAGCAGCTCTCGGAGATTGCGGATAGCTGTAATTACGCAGGCACTTGGCAGTTCCATCTTTGAGGAGGAAATCTTTTTTTTCTTCTCCAGCAAGATGGCGCCACCGGTGCCTGTGCAATAACAGCTATTGGATCTCTATACACACACCGATAGCTGCTACTGTGCAGGCGCCATTTTCAAATTGACTTTTGGGTACCGTTGAGGACTGTAGATGCGGTGTTTGGGCCAAAAAAAAAACTTAGTGCAGGAGAAAAAAAAGACACATCATGCTTACTTGCCTTCATAAATCAGAAGATGTCAGGCAATGCCATCAGTTTAGAACTGGCAGTAACCAGTGGGACCCCGGTATACCCATATACTAAGCGGTCTTTTTAGGATTGGTGAAAAAAAAGTTATACCTGCAACATGAAATTTTTGCCAAGCAACTCATCTATGCATGAAAACTTAGCAAGTCCTGGAAGTGATGATATTGCTCCCTCGGGCTCCTGATCTCAATATTATCACGTCTCATAATGAGGAGACATAAGGATTTGAGAAAGCATACAACCACAAAAGATGTGTGGTTAGAATGTTTGTTTCGAATGACCACTTGGTCAAGCACCTTCAAAAACTGTGTGCACAAGTACTTACAAGAACTGATGTTTTGAAGGCAAATGGTGGTCATGCTTAAAATATTGACTTGATTTAGATTTCTCGTTTGTTCATCCACTTTGCATTTTGTTAATTGATACTTCTACACAGACAGTGCTATACATGTATGCATAGAATATGTACCGTACATAAAAATATTTACATGTAGTTTACGTAGGGGGACTTGGTTCTGTGATCATCTGGTCCTAAGCCAGCTACATAGTCACCCACTATAGTACAGATCATTAAATTTTATATCGGAAAGAAGTTACGTAGATAATGTTACACAAAATGTAACGTACTATGATGGAAAGAAGTTATATGAAACATTCAACTACATGAAAAGGGCAGGAATTTTACAATCAAGCTGTAAAATAAGACTTGGAAACGCTTGACAGAGATGCCAAACATTCCAGATTCAGCTGAAGATCAGTCTTTAAAGCTTGCTGCAATCATTATAAGGTCCAACATTGTGGTGCAATACACTTATTAGAAGTCAACAGAAATACATATAGGCATGCAACAGTAGGAAAACGCTGTGCTTCTGCTTCATAGAGTTGGGCAGTGGAAGCCATCAATAGTTGCATGACATTCAAGACACCATTTCCTTTTAGACTACATAAAAACATATGAACAAGCAATTTATTCTTGAAGACAGACAACAAGATCAAAGCTTGTGCAGTCTCCACCTGCAGCCATGGTTTACTCTCATGCCTCTGCGTCCTCTTCTACCCTCTGTAGGTTAACAAAAAGCAGCAGGAGATAGTAACTCAGGACTGCAGTATTGGGCTACGCATGGAAATACACAGGTCTGCATAGCAAATATGTACAAAATAGGAAGATTTATAATTGAGTTATGCATTGTGGTGACGGTTGGGCATGTTGGAAAATATACTCTTTTGTTCAAACCCAAGTCAACTTAGAAAATCACTGAAATACTTACAGCTGGCAGGTCTTGCTCCAAACCGTCGCATTATCTTATCATGTGTAAATTTCACAAATGATTCATATTGTTCTAGGAAAAAGGGAAAAAGCATAAGTACAAAGATGTGATCACACCAGTGTTTGAGAATAAATACATTACAAAGAACTACTTAAAACGGTGTATAGCTCTGTCATAACATATGCAACTATTCCATGGCAACCCGTAGTGAGAAATATATGTGCACAGCTTTCGTAAGATCCTGCTACCGTTTTGCTACAAATACTGGTAGGAAACACACATGCAACCCAAGTGGCAGCCACTATACAAAAAGTGTGTTCAGAGCCAATGACTTCCTGCAAAGGGCAAAATAAGCACTACATAGTGTGGCAAGGGAATTTAACGTCCTAGAAAGCCTTTTCCAAAGTAGATCTAGTTACAATTGCTAAAATCTGTCAGCACTCCATTTGCCATCTTGACATGGAGGCAGTTATAGGAGGTTGGCCTCTACTTTCCATGTCCCTTTCATGTGAACACTCTCCCGTAGAGGTCCTGCAGGGAGGTGGCTTGCAAGGGCCTACTCAGAGCAGGCGCTGGTAAGCCAGGAGCAGTGCCTGTTAGATCGCTGATCTGACACAGTGCACTGTAAAGTGTCAGATCAGATAGCCTCTACTTTCCATGTCCCTTTCATGTGAACTCTCTCCCGTAGAGCATTTCGCCAAATACCAGGTTTTGCTAAATCCTGCCGTATCCCGAGCTGATTTTAGCACCACATGACCTCTGGCTGAGAATCTCCTGCTTCCTGCGATATCCCGCCAGATTCTCCCTCACTTCCAGGCTCTGGAAACTGACAGGTGGGTCAGGATTGCCACAGAGATGAATTCAGCAGACCTCACCGTTTCTGTGAATGCTGCCAGCTCTTCCTGGAGACAGAGCTCTCCCCTACATCTGTATGTGCACCATTTATCGATCTATCCCATCATCCATGGAAGTGTGGGGGCGTAGGGGACAATCCTTATTGCCAGGGTGGGTGTAATGGTGGTTTATGCTTTACTTCTATAACCTGCAGTGTGCTATACAAGGGATTGTGTGGGACTCTGGTGGAGGAGTGAGAGGCATTAACCCCTTAATCCCATATGACGTACTATCCCATTGAGGTGACCTGGGACTTAATTCCCAGGGACGGGATAGTACATCATAGGCGATCGGCCGCGCTCATGGGGGAAGTGCGGCTGATCGCCGTGGGGTGTCAGCAGATTATTACAGCTGACATACGGCACTATGTGCTAGGAGCGGTCATGGACCGTTCCTGGCACATTAACCCCCGGAACACTGCGATCAAACATGATCGCAGTGTTCCGGCGGCATAGGGAAGCATCGCGCAGGGAGGGGGCTCCCTGCATGCTTCCGAGACACTCAGAACAACGCGATGTGATTGCGTTGTTTAGAGGGTCTCCTACGTCCTCCTCCCTGCAGGCCCCGGATCCAAAAAAGCCATGGGGCTTCTTCCGGGATGTGGCTTGCAAGCGCCTGCTCTGAGCTGGTAAGCCAGGAGCAGTGCCTGTCAGATCTGTCACTATACAGTTATGTCCCCCCCCCTGGGGCAATGCAAAAAAAAATATATATATATATTTACATTTGTAAAAAAAAAAAAAAAAATCACATCAGAGGACAGAGAAATTAAATTGCATGGTTTTTTTTTTTGCGGACACCGGTAAACGGTTAATTATCGGTGACCGCAACCCAGGGGTCGGTAAAAAAAACTACCCGAATCATGTTCTCTGGGGGGTCTCTGCTACCGGGGGGAAGGGGAGTTGCTATAACTTTTTTCACAGCGCTGTTCATTAACGGCGCTGTGGTTTAAGCACCCTAACTACAGTCGTTAAAAGGCGTATCTGCGATCGTTAAGGGGTTAAACTCATTTTAGTGTTACTATGCCCTGTGTTGGATTCTTAATCCTTGCTGCTCCACACAAATTAAAGGAAATGGGACGAACAAAAAAAAAAAAAATCACTGCGTGTCCTAAAAGCTGTATGCTGTGGGGCTGCATTGTCTTTGACTGCTTACATCTTCTATGACTGGATAACTAAAGATAGTTCTTAATAGCCTCCAGACCTTAGGAGTCCCTTAAACAATAGATGGCTGAACCATCGGCTGACCGCCATCTCTCCAAATGCTCATTTTATTTATGGAAGAGCTGCTGTCAAGTTTATCTAGAAGAGAACAAAAGCAACGGCTGTCCAAATTAGTACAGATTCGAGTTGGCTGTCGAATGAGCCCACAGATATAGGCAGATTCAGGCGGCGTCAGTCTAATGTGTAATGTGTGGGGAGATACAGTTCAGACAAAAACAAGAACACTCATGAATGTGAGCGCTACAGTACTGACCTTCTAGTTTTGTGTGAAGAATCTTCTCATATTCTTCCTTTATCTTATCTTCATGGTCTTTCAGAAGACGTTCACACAGAATTCCTACTTGTCGTAAGCTAAAGGATGGCTGGTCTTTCTTTGAAATAGACCCTTCGGGGAAACAAAATGACACACCAGTGCTTGTTAATGGCCCAAAAAAGGAATCGATACTGATGGCAAACTAAAAAGGCAAAGGGCAATCTTAATTAGTAAATTGTCATTACCTGGAGACGATGGGGCTGTAAGGGCTGAACTGGTCTGAACCTCACTAGGCTGGCCGACTTCAGTCTGGTTGAATGTTACTTCTAACTGCCTTCGTCTATGGTAACGTGTATACTCTTGTCTCAGGTTCTCAAAAATTTGCTCTGCAGAAGAAAAGAAAAAAATGTAAAATATAAATATGCTCTATCTATCCAAATTATACAGCTAACATTTCCACAGTGCTAGATAGAGACACAATCACAGCTATGTTCCCATACCCACAGAGCCAAATTCCCACCGGGAGAATAAGCAGATTTTCCTTGGCATATTTGTGAGAGGGAAATCTAGCGCATATTACAAGAGCAGTGGTGTGAGCGGGTCTCACAGAGGGCAGCGTGACTCTGCAACTGACTGGTAGATTTACTGACGTCACCACTGTCCAGAGCCGCAGGGTCTCAGAGCACAGAGGGTCCGCAGTGGCTGCTGCTACAGCCTATGGAGCTTGTACTACGTCGGACCTGCGAAGGAGGGACAGAGCCGTGTCTTTAGGTCTCTCCATGTTCTTCACGTTTCCATTTGTGGACCATGGCACAATTCCTGGACTACAGCAGAACACCATGGCATTTTTTTTTTTTTTTAAATAAATTGAGGAACCCCGGGAAGTGTGGGAGAATTTTTTTTTTTCAAATAAAGTATTTTTTTTTATTTTTGGATTAATAATGGGGGTGTCCAAGACCAATCACAGCTGGCACCAATCCCAAACTACCATTATCCCGATTGTCACTGCACCAGGGCGATTGGTAAAAGCAGGGTAAAGCGCCCGAATTGTGCATTTGTTGCGATGCGCCACTTGTGGGGCAGCTGCGGGCTGGTATTTTTAGGGCCCAATAACTATGGACCGTCCCAGCCTTATAGTATCAGCTTACAGCTGCCTGCGTTACCTTTGCTGGTTACCAAAATAAAGGGGACCACAGGTGTTTTTTTTTAATATTTATTGGGTTAAATACCCTTTAGTGCCACATGAAAGGTACTAAAGCGTGGGAAATTACGGTATATCTCTACAGGACATCTATTCTAATTTATATATCCATATATTCTATTTATAAATCTAATGTATTTCAATCATCGATATCTGTATAGAAGTTTGTTTCATTGGTGTTGTAAACTAGCTTTAGTATTATAGTATGCAAAAGATGGATGTTAACGCATTGCATATGGATGATAGGCAAGGGAAGAAAAAATAAAGTGAAAAAAAAAAAAATAATGTACATTCGCATGACACTCATCCTACTTTTCTGGATGAACATCAGAGCAATTTTTTTTTTTTACGCAGATGTGAGTGAGGCCTGACACTGACTGTTTTATTATCAGTTTCTGAAAAACAGGAAAATGCTGGGCAAAAAAAAACATCTTAAAAGAAAAAAGGCTTCATTAGAACATACAGCAATAGAGAAATGAAAGTGTGCTGTCTCAGCAACTTACATTGGTACTTCCAGCTGCCAAGGAACCGGCAAACAGTTGATTGGTGAGGGTCCCAGGTGTTGGACCTCCCACCAGTCTGATACTGTTGACCTATCATAAGGAATTACAAGGAATGGAGCCAATAGTAGGCAAAACATTTTTTATGTTAAGGTTTTATTTTTAATGGTGCAAATGGTGGGGTGATTTGAACTTTCATATATTTTTTTAAACTTTATTCTACTTTTGGCATGCGTCAATAGTCTCCATGGGAGACTAGAAGCTGCGACAACCCGATCGGCTCTGCTACATACAGGCGTTGATCAGATTGCCTGTGTGTAGCAGAAATGCTCACTTGCTATGAGCGCCGAAAGCTGGGTGGCGCTCATAGCAATCCGGCAATGACAACCACAGTGGTCGTCTGCAGACTCCTGGTTGTCATGCCAACCCATCGGTGAGTGACACGGGCGCAGATGGGATGCATTAGTGACGCGCTTCCGTTGCGATCATATTAAATGCTGCTGTCAGATTGACAGCGGCATTTAACGGGTTAACAGCCGCAGATGGACAGCGATTCCACCTGCGGCTCTTAGAGGCACATGTCAGCTGTTCAAAACAGCTGACACGTGCGGAGAAACATGTGGGCTCAGCACCGGAACCCACATCAAAAAGGGAGGGACACGACATGTTCAGCACATGTACAGCGCATGTTGTGAAGGGGTTAATTAAGAGGGGGTGGTGTCAACATGAACAGAAGTCTAAAGCCCCCGTCACACTAAGCGAGGTCGCTAGCGAGATCGCTGCTGAGTCACAAGTTTTGTGACGCAACAGCGACCTCAGTAGCGATCTCGCTATGTTTGACACGTAGCAGCGACCAGGCCCCTGCTGTGAGATCGCTGGTCGTGTCGGAATGGCCTGGACCTTTTTTTGATCGTTGAGGTCCTGCTGGGTAGCACACATCGCTGTGTTTGACACCTTACCAACGACCTCGTTGACGACTCAGACACCGACACATAGGCGTGCATTTGCATTGCCTTTTCCGCTCCGATCGGTGGTCGCTACTGCATTCTGATTGGCGGTCATGCCTTCAACAGAAGGCCCTCCCTCCAGAGCAATGATAGCAGATAATTAGTAGGTGCCCTATAAATTAAGGAAAAATGAAAACTCATTTAAGACCCCAAACGATACCTACCTACCGTGCACAAAGTATAGTTGTCTGAAGAACCGTTGAAGAATAGATAAATTGAAGAGGAGTCGCAGGCAGCCAATCAGAACGCAGTAGCGACCACCAATCGGAACTGAATGGGCGCGGAAAAGGCAACGCAAATGCACGCCTGTGTGACTACAACGTCACACAGGACGTCCCTCATCGAGGTCTGAATCGTCAAAATAGCTGCCATGTGACAGGGTCACAACGACATCGTTGTACAGGTTGCTACAGGTCCCCGCATCGCTGCTGCGTCGTTGGGAAGATCTCACTGTTTGACATCTCACCAGCGACCACATAGCGACGCAGCAACGATCCCTGCCAGGTCGTATCGTTGTCGGGATCGCTTTAGTGTCGCTTAGTTTGACGGGGCCTTAAGTCACCTCATGTCACAAGGTTGTGTACACATCTCAGATCCTTCACCTTTCCATGCGGTCTTATGCTCAGGCTGAATCTCTGCTACAGCCACAATCCTGGTCTTGTTTTAAAGGGAAGATCAACCCACCAAACCATATGTTGCAGGTTTTTAAAAAGCTAAATCTATGGAAACTGTTATATCTTCTGTCTATTGTTGCATTCCCAAGATAACAGAATTTGAATATTCAAGTGAGGAGTTAATTGCTCTGGGCGTGACAAAGTACTTTAAGGGGTTCTGTGAGAATGAGATAAAATGGCGTCCCTGGTGTAATTCAAACTGCAGCCTGTCCTAGTCACATGTCAGTACAGGCTGTAGACTGAAGGCATATAACTCCCAAGCCCTGTGGGAGCACTGCTGTCGTGAATGAAGAAATACATCTCTTCCTAGATGAGCTGGGGGTTATCTCCAGATTCAGCCTCCATGTTTATGCATTGGGTGCAGTCAGTCTCTGTGCACTGCTAGAAAGCTGGCAGACCGATGGACGAGAAGGATGAAGATGGATATCTCCTTGCAGAGAACATCATGGGTAAAATATTTCTTCACACTTGACAGAAGAGCTCCTGGCCACCAACTGCAGTGTGAGTGATACACCTGGTTTGGTGAGACACAGGTCTTGGGGAGCTGTATGTCTTCAGTCTGTAGCCCCTACTGACAGGTGACTAAGGTGGGCTGCAGTTTGAATTATATCAGGGCCTCCATTTTAGGTCATTTGTGCAGAAGCCATTAACTCCCGAGGTTGTTTCCTCACCCAGTTCCAGCCTCTAACTTAGCGAAAAAAAAAAACATCCTAGTGATAGTATAGCTTCATCATGCAACAGACAGGAACAAGAAACTGGCAGTGGCACACAACATTAAGATTTGCTACAGCATGACACTAGGTATAAAGTGTGCATTATTTACTACACTACGCCACCTGGAAACATGGCATGATATCTCCAAAGCCACAGTGCTCCCATTCTCACACAAGAAAGTGATAGTTCAGCCAATCTCTTGCTGATTTAGGCGATTGAAAGAGGACCCTGTAGCATCAGAAACCTCTATTGAGGTTCTCTATATTTGCCCTACATTACTTTTAATACTGTTATTACAGCGTACTAAATATGTTTATATTTGCTCCTGTTTGTTAATCTGCTGTATCCTTTATATCTCAAACTTGATGTGCTTTAAAAAAAAAAAAAAAAAAATGTATATATCTGATCAAACATTTAATTAAAGGGACTCTGTCACCTGAATTTGGAGGGAACAATCTTCAGCCATAGGGGCGGGGTTTTCAGGTGTTTGATTCACCCTTTCCTTACCCGCTGGCTGCATGCTGGCTGCAATATTGGATTGAAGTTCATTCTCTGTCCTCCGTAGTACACGCCTGCACAAGGTGCAATCTTGCCTTGCGCAGGCGTGTACTATGGAGGACAGAGAATGAACTTCAATCCAATATTGCAGCCAGCGGGTAAGGAAAGGGTGAATCAAACACCCAAAAACCCCACCCCTATGGCTGAAGATTGTTCCCTCCAAATTCAGGTGACAGAGTCCCTTTAACTCTCCTCTAATGGGAGACACATGGGCAGTCCGTGAATTGCAATCGGAGACTGGACAAATGATCAAGGACATTTGAAAGAGCCTTTAAGATTAATTAAAAGGCAGGGAAAACAGGACTGGTAGCCCAAGCTCTGCAGTCCCCGGGAGTCTGCCAAGGACCAGAATAAATGATATTGTGTGCAGTAAGGTTCCCCAACTGAGCCAGACAGAATCAGAAAAAGTCCAAACAAAATCTATGCTATGATTTTGGTCCTTTTGCCTAAGGCTAGGTTCACATTGCATTAGTGGGTGTCCGCTGACGGAATCCGTTACATAGCGCCACTAACGCAATGTAACGGATCCATTAGCACACCCATTGACCGCAATGTATGTAACGCATGCCAATTTTGGCATGAGTTAGCAATGGTCCGTTATTTTCTGACGGACCTCAAACGCTGTCTGCAGCGTTTTTTGGGTCAGTTCTCGCTAGCACAGATCGGGCATCTGCGCTAGCTAAACGCGATCCTTTTTAGGCTGTGTTCACACGTTGCGGTTTTTCCCGATAAAAACGCTATAAAACCACAAAAAAAACCGCATACAATAAGCATCCCATCATTTAGAATGAATTCTGCATGTTTTGTGCACATGATGCGTTTTTTTCCGCATAAAAAACGCATACCGCACAAAATCCGGACATGCTCTATCTTTTTGCGTTTTTTTTGCGGATTTCCCACTCCAAAATGCATTGGGAAGTGTCCGGAAAAAAACGCGTCAAAAACGCATCAAAAACGCGGCAAAAACGCATGCGGTTTTCTTGCAGATTTCATGCAAAAATGTCCGGAATTCTCAGGAATTTTCTGCATGAATTCCTGAACGTGTGCACATACCCTTAGACATTGCGTTAACGCAGTCCGTTAGCGTATGCGCTAGACGGACTGCACAATGCAAATATGAACCTAGCCTAACTGAAGTCAGTGACTGACGGGTTTATCCTTTATTGTAGTTTTGGGGGATTCAGGCAGAAGCCTCCTATGAAGTCAGAAACTGGCACAGGCATGGCCCAAAGCCTGTCTTAAAAGCGTAGTTATTCACCGATAACGGTGTTTCTCAGAGCCCATGACAGCTCTACCAGAGAGGGCATCCGCCCTTCAGGGACAGGAAACCTACGGGATAAAAGGGCGGTACCTCTCCCCTGCATCATTTTGTTCACAGAGCATCGGAGGTCCTCCAGGTTAGTCACAACAAAAAATATACAACTTAATCATATTGCTTAACAAGTGAACACCGTGTCTATATGGAAAAACACTTCACACAAAATAATGTGCTTACCGCACACGTGATGAGGGGGGAATAAGCAGGTGCTGTCATGGGCTCTGAGAAACACCATTATCGGTGAGTAACTATGCTTTTCTCAGTCGCCCATGACAGCACTGCCAGAGAGAATTGCAGAGATCATTGCTTAGGGAGGGACCACAGCCTGCAAGACCCTACTTCCGAAGGTTAGGTCAGATGAAGAGGCTAGGTCTAAGCGGTAGTGTCTAAAAAAAAAGGTTTAAGGTGATGACCAGGTGGCCGCCTTACAAATTTGATCTAATGGTACCTCCGACCTTTCGGCCCAGGAGGTCACCATAGCCCTTGTAGAGTGGGCCTTCAGTCCCTGCGGAATGGCGTTCCTGGTGGAAGAGTACGCCAAGGCTATTGCATCTGTTACCCATCGAGCTATAGTGCCCTTAGAGGCTCTGAGTCCTTTCCTGGGTCCCTGGAAGCAGATAAAAAGAGACCCTTCCTTCCTATGCTGCTGGGTGGTTTTAATGTATTGGACTAGACACCTTTTTACATCTAGTGTGTGGAATTTCTTTTCCTTCTTATTTCTAGGGTCTGGACAGAAGGAAGGAAGGATTATTTCCTGAGACCTATGGAATGTGGACGCAACTTTTGGTACATAGGCAGGGTCTGTTTTTAGTATAACCTTATCGTCCAGGATTTGTGTAAAGGGAGGGTTTGCAGACAGGGATTGGAGGTCACTTATCCTACGGGCCGATGTCAGGGCTATTAGGATTCTTTCACTTAAAAACGGCCCTCCTAAGGGGTACTGTTTCTATAGGCTGAAACAGGGATTCTGTTAAAGCTGACAAGACTAAGTTCAAATCCCAGGTTGGTAATCTACATATAGTTACAGGTTTAGACCTTGCAGCTGCTCTGACAAACCATATTACCCAAGGGTTGGCCGCTATGTTTTCACAGTATAATGCTCCTAGAGCTGCTATCTGTACCTTTAAAAGGTACTTAATGAAAGGCCTAGGTCTAACCCCTTTTATAGAAATTCTAATATTTCAGCAACTGGGACCCCGTCTTGCAACCTTACCCCGGAGGACAAAATTTTTTTTCCAGGTTTTGCCATATATTTTTGTGGTCACAGGTTTTCTATTTTTCATTAGTGTAGAGACTAGTTTGTCAGAAAACCCTCTTTCCTTCAATAGTGACCTCTCAAAATCCACGCTGTCAGGTGGAGGATTCTCTGACTGAGACAGGAGGTCCGGAAGAACCCAGGGATCGGAGATCGATAGCATCCTCAGCCATGAGAACCAGGCTCTTTTGGGCCAGAAGGGGGCTATTAGGATGAGTCTGGATCTGTCCTGCCTGATTTTCCGCAGGACTGCTGGAATGAGGATAGTGGGAGGAAATGCATATGCAAGAGTTTGTGTCCAGTGAATTGTGAACGCATCTACAGCCCGAGGGCTCCCCCTGGAATCTAGAGAGCAGAAAGTTTCCACTTTTCTGTTGTGCATATTGGCAAAGAGGTCTATTACAGGGATTCCCCACAGATCTGTAATTTTGTTGAAGATGCCCTGATTTAGAGACCATTCCCCTTGTTTTAGTTGGGTACGACTCAGTAAGTCCGCTTTCTGGTTCTCTACACCTTTTGTAGGTAGGGCCGATAGGGATAGAAAGTGATTTTGTACTATACTGAAAATTTCGGAGGTGGTTTTCATTAGTGTTTGAGACCTGGTCCCCCCCCTGGTGGTTCAAGTAGGCTACTACTACTCTGTTGTCCGAAAATACTCAGACATGATGCCCTTGTAGCTGGTCTAGGAAGAATAGTAATGCATGATTTACGGCACTCGGGTCTTTTTGATTTGAGGAACACCCGAGTTCCTGACTTGTCCATATCCCCTGAGCGACTCTGTTGTCCAGATGAGCCCCCCACCCTGTGGGACTTGCGTCTGTGGTAACTATCTGAGACATCTCTATCACCCAGGGAATCCCTTTTGACAGGTTGCTGGGATTTAACCACCAAGCTAGGGAATGAAAAGTAGGCAAACAGGGTTATGCGACCCTCTAACCGCCCCCTCAGTAGTTTCTGGTTCCTTAAAATGTCCCACTGGAGAGGTCTTGTGTGGAGCTGTGCCCACTGAACTGCTGGAAGGCAAGCAGAGAGGGACCCCAGTAATGACATCGCCTTTCTTAGAGTCATGGTAGGGTTTGCACGCGCTTCTGACACTAGATGTATTATCTTTTGTTTTTTCTGGACTGGAAGGTGACTAACTTGAGAACTTGAGTCCAAGGTGAGACCCAAAAATTCCTGAACCCTGGTTGGTTCTAGTTTTGACTTTTGGAGGTTCACCAGCCAGCCTAATTTTTTTAAAGTGTCTATCACAAACCAGGGATTCAAGCTTGAGGAGGCTAATTTGCATATTCCAGGTGCCTTCTGGGAAAAGCGAAGAGTCTCCCTAAGCTAGAAGATCGTTGGGTACAGCCGGGACCAGCTGCTTGGAAAGAATCACCAAACCAGGGATTCAAGCTTGCGGAGGCTAATTTGCATATTCCAGGTGCCTTCTGGGAAAAGCGAAGAGTCTCCCTAAGCTAGAAGATCGTTGGGTACAGCCGGGACCAGCTGCTTGGAAAGAATCACCAAACCAGGGATTCAAGCTTGAGGAGGCTAATTTGCATATTCCAGGTGCCTTCTGGGAAAAGCGAAGAGTCTCCCTAAGCTAGAAGATCGTTGGGTACAGCCGGGACCAGCTGCTTGGAAAGAATCACCAAACCAGGGATTCAAGCTTGAGGAGGCTAATTTGCATATTCCAGGTGCCTTCTGGGAAAAGCAAAGAGTCTCCTTAAGCTAGAAGATCGTTGGGTACAGCTGGGACCAGCTGCTTGGAAAGAATCACCAAACCAGGGATTCAAGCTTGAGGAGGCTAATTTGCATATTCCAGGTGCCTTCTTGGAAAAGCGAAGAGTCTCCCTAAGCTAGAAGATCGTTGGGTACAGCCGGGACCAGCTGCTTGGAAAGAATCACCAAACCAGGGATTCAAGCTTGAGGAGGCTAATTTGCATATTCCAGGTGCCTTCTTGGAAAAGCGAAGAGTCTCCCTAAGCTAGAAGATCGTTGGGTACAGCCGGGACCAGCTGCTTGGAAAGAATCACCAAACCAGGGATTCAAGCTTGAGGAGGCTAATTTGCATATTCCAGGTGCCTTCTGGGAAAATTTTTGCCTGTAGGACATTATTGCAAGAGAGCTTGGCTGAGTAGATTACACAAGAAGGAAAACACACAGCAAGTCAGCAGGATCTAGGAGCAACATGGCAGATGTGACAACCTACATGGTGAGCTGCAGCATGTGCTACATGTTCACAGATCGACCAGAAGAAGAATTAAATTTCACCTGTCAGAAGTGTAGACTAGTGGCCCTTTTAGAAGAAAAGGTGCGGGGTCTGGAAGAAAGAATAGCAACTTTGAAACTCAAAGAGAATGAAGACTTTCTAGACAGAACAGAAGCATCTCTACTGGTCACAGAAGGTGAAAAAAAGTGTCAGAGAACCTCCAAAAGCAGATGAGTGGAAGCATGTGACCAAAAGAAGCAAGAAGACCATGGAGAAATCACCAACCACACAACTGAAGAACCGATATCAAATCTTTGTAGAGGATGAAGATGGCACACCTAAGGATGAAGCAATACCAGCAAGCAAAAAAGAAAAGGGCACACAGCAACAAGTGACAGCAAAAAGTACAGCCAAGAAGCAACGAAGAGTGGTGGTGGTGGGAGACTCACTACTGAGAGGCACAGAAGCAGCCATCTGCAGACCGGACATAACTGCAAGAGAAGTATGCTGCCTTCCAGGTGCGATGATCAAGGATGTGACCGATAGGATACCAAAGCTCTTCAACTCCAAGGACGTCCACCCATTTCTTCTGATACATGTTGGCACCAATGAAACGGCAAGGAAGGACCTACCGACAATCTGCAAAGACTTTGAAGAGTTGGGGAAGAAAGTAAAAGGAACTGGATGCACAGGTAGTTTTTTCTTCTATCCTTCCAGTAGACGGGCATGGCACCAGGAGATGGAACAGGATCCTTGATGCAAACAACTGGCTAAGACGATGGTGCAGACAACAAGGATTCGGATTCCTGGACCACGGTGTGAATTACTTGTACGATGGACTCCTCGCCAGAGACGGACTACACCTCAACAAACCTGGGAAACACACATTCGCCAGAAGACTCGCTACACTCATCAGGAGGGCGTTAAACTAGAAGAAGAGGGGACGGGAAGAAAAACATTAGACTTGAACAAAGAAGATCCAGGAAAACATACTCAGAAGGGAGGTAAGAACATTTCTAAAACAATCCACAGCGAGGAGATTGGAACAAAACAAAATCCTCTAAACTGCATGCTCGCAAACGCCAGAAGCCTGACAAACAAGATGGAAGAACTAGAAGCAGAAATATCTACAGGTAACTTTGACATAGTGGGAATAACCGAGACATGGTTAGATGAAAGCTATGACTGGGCAGTTAACTTACAGGGTTACAGTCTGTTTAGAAAGGATCGTAAAAATCGGAGAGGAGGAGGGGTTTGTCTCTATGTAAAGTCTTGTCTAAAGTCCACTTTAAGGGAGGATATTAGCGAAGGAAATGAGGATGTCGAGTCCATATGGGTCGAAATTCATGGAGGGAAAAATGGTAACAAAATTCTCATTGGGGTCTGTTACAAACCCCCAAATATAACAGAAACCATGGAAAGTCTACTTCTAAAGCAGATAGATGAAGCTGCAACCCATAATGAGGTCCTGGTTATGGGGGACTTTAACTACCCGGATATTAACTGGGAAACAGAAACCTGTGAAACCCATAAAGGCAACAGGTTTCTGCTAATAACCAAGAAAAATTATCTTTCACAATTGGTGCAGAATCCAACCAGAGGAGCAGCACTTTTAGACCTAATACTATCTAATAGACCTGACAGAATAACAAATCTGCAGGTGGTCGGGCATCTAGGAAATAGCGACCACAATATTGTACAGTTTCACCTGTCTTTCACTAGGGGGACTTGTCAGGGAGTCACAAAAACACAACTTTAGGAAGGCAAAGTTTGACCAGCTTAGAGATGCCCTTAATCTGGTAGACTGGGACAATATCCTCAGAAATAAGAATACAGATAATAAATGGGAAATGTTTAAGAACATCCTAAATAGGCAGTGTAAGCGGTTTATACCTTGTGGGAATAAAAGGACTAGAAATAGGAAAAACCCAATGTGGCTAAACAAAGAAGTAAGACAGGCAATTAACAGTAAAAAGAAAGCATTTGCACTACTAAAGCAGGATGGCACCATTGAAGCTCTAAAAAACTATAGGGAGAAAAATACTTTATCTAAAAAACTAATTAAAGCTGCCAAAAAGGAAACAGAGAAGCACATTGCTAAGGAGAGTAAAACTAATCCCAAACTGTTCTTCAACTATATCAATAGTAAAAGAATAAAAACTGAAAATGTAGGCCCCTTAAAAAATAGTGAGGAAAGAATGGTTGTAGATGACGAGGAAAAAGCCAACATATTAAGCACCTTCTTCTCCACGGTATTCACGGTGGAAAATGAAATGCTAGGTGAAATCCCAAGAAACAATGAAAACCCTATATTAAGGGTCACCAATCTAACCCAAGAAGAGGTGCGAAACCGGCTAAATAAGATTAAAATAGATAAATCTCCGGGTCCGGATGGCATACACCCACGAGTACTAAGAGAACTAAGTAATGTAATAGATAAACCATTATTTCTTATTTTTAGGGACTCTATAGCGACAGGGTCTGTTCCGCAGGATTGGCGCATAGCAAATGTGGTGCCAATATTCAAAAAGGGCTCTAAAAGTGAACCTGGAAATTATAGGCCAGTAAGTCTAACCTCTATTGTTGGTAAAATATTTGAAGGGTTTCTGAGGGATGTTATTCTGGATTATCTCAATGAGAATAACTGTTTCAGCATGGGTTTATGAGAAATCGCTCCTGTCAAACCAATCTAATCAGTTTTTATGAAGAGGTAAGCTATAGGCTGGACCACGGTGAGTCATTGGACGTGGTATATCTCGATTTTTCCAAAGCGTTTGATACCGTGCCGCACAAGAGGTTGGTACACAAAATGAGAATGCTTGGTCTGGGGGAAATTGTGTGTAAATGGGTTAGTAACTGGCTTAGTGATAGAAAGCAGAGGGTGGTTATAAATGGTATAGTCTCTAACTGGGTCGCTGTGACCAGTGGGGTACCGCAGGGGTCAGTATTGGGACCTGTTCTCTTCAACATATTCATTAATGATCTGGTAGAAGGTTTACACAGTAAAATATCGATATTTGCAGATGATACAAAACTATGTAAAGCAGTTAATACAAGAGAAGATAGTATTCTGCTACAGATGGATCTGGATAAGTTGGAAACTTGGGCTGAAAGGTGGCAGATGAGGTTTAACAATGATAAATGTAAGGTTATACACATGGGAAGAAGGAATCAATGTCACCATTACACACTGAATGGGAAACCACTGGGTAAATCTGACAGGGAGAAGGACTTGGGGATCCTAGTTAATGATAAACTTACCTGGAGCAGCCAGTGACAGGCAGCAGCTGCCAAGGCAAACAGGATCATGGGGTGCATTAAAAGAGGTCTGGATACACATGATGAGAGCATTATACTGCCTCTGTACAAATCCCTAGTTAGACCGCACATGGAGTACTGTGTCCAGTTTTGGGCACCGGTGCTCAGGAAGGATATAATGGAACTAGAGAGAGTACAAAGGAGGGCAACAAAATTAATAAAGGGGATGGGAGAACTACAATACCCAGATAGATTAGCGAAATTAGGATTATTTAGTCTAGAAAAAAGACGACTGAGGGGCGATCTAATAACCATCTATAAGTATATAAGGGGACAATACAAATATCTCGCTGAGGATCTGTTTATACCAAGGAAGGTGACGGGCACAAGGGGGCATTCTTTGCGTCTGGAGGAGAGAAGGTTTTTCCACCAACATAGAAGAGGATTCTTTACTGTTAGGGCAGTGAGAATCTGGAATTGCTTGCCTGAGGAGGTGGTGATGGCGAACTCAGTCGAGGGGTTCAAGAGAGGCCTGGATGTCTTCCTGGAGCAGAACAATATTGTATCATACAATTAGGTTCTGTAGAAGGACGTAGATCTGGGGATTTATTATGATGGAATATAGGCTGAACTGGATGGACAAATGTCTTTTTTCGGCCTAACTATGTTACTATGTTACTATCGCATTCCTGACGGCAGAGTTCGGCCAATTTGCTCACAATCAGAAAGTAGTCTATTATTAAATATGGAATAATCAAGACGTCTTCCTCTCTCAGATGTGCCATCATTTCCGCTATCAGCTTGGTGAAAATGCGGGGTGCAATCGATATGCCAAAGGGAAGAGCTCTGTATTGGTACTGCCTTATCTGTAATTTTATGACTACTGCCAGTCTGAGGAATTTTTGAGAGTTCTTGTGGATGTAGGCGTGATAATACGCGTTGCTGAGATCTAGAACTATCATAAAACAGTTAGGAAACATTTTTTATTGTTGACTTTAATTGACTCCATTTTGAATCCCTGGTTCTTTACATAAGTATTCAACTTCCGTAAGTTTATTATAGTCCGGTTTGGGAACCAGGAATAATGGAGAATAAAATCCCTTCCCTCTCTCCAGACGGGGGACTTCCTGGATGACAGTTTTGTGTATCAGTTTTAAGATTTCTAGTTCTAGGGCTTCTTGCTGTTGAGGAGACGACCTCAGCGGTGTTACCACAGTTTTGGTTTGTTTGTTTGTTTTTGTTTTTTTTGGGGGGGATAAAAATTCTATTCGAAGCCCTGCTCCTATTAAATTTAATATTCAAGGGCTGGTCGAAATTTTCTCCCAGGCCAGGAGGAATTGAGACAATCTCCCTCCCACCCTGGGGGAGACGTCACTTGGGGGGAGGGGGGAGGGGGAAACGTCACTTCCTATCCCGTGGGGAATTACCGAAAAGGAACCCCCTGTCCTTTCTTTTCCCGTCATCCCATCGGTTTTGTTCCCTTGGTGGTCTTCTCCTGAAAAACTTCCTATTCCGAAAGGGCCGCTTATTAAACGTTGGGGCCAGGATGGGAAACCCTTTTTTGTCACCTTTTTGCAGGATATCGTCCAGAGTCTCTCCAAAAAGAAACTTGCCCTTACATGGGATTGAACAAAGTTTTTGCTTAGTTTGTAAATCCCCTGGCCAGCTCTTTAGCCATAAGGTTCTACGCGCTATATTCGAAAGAGCTGCAGATTTAGACGCTAATTTAAATTGAGTCGGCCGATGAATCTGCCAAAAATGCCACAGCTCCTCTAAAATTTTATTTCTCGGCACCCCATCCCTAAGCTGTTTCCAAGTTATCAACCCAGATCATTAAGGAGCGCGACTAGCAAGCAGCTGCTATGGCTGGTCTTAAGCATCCTCCTGCCGACTCCCAGGTCCCTTTAAGAAAAGTATCTGCTCTTTTATCAAGAGGATCTTTCAGGGTTCCCATATCCTCAAATGGTAATGCGAACTTTTTTGAGGCCTTAGCTACCGCAACGTCGAGTTTGGGGGTTTTATCCCACGAGACAGAAGCCTCCTCTTCAAAGGGGTATTTCCTTTTAATAGAGGGAACCGATGCATTTTTCCTTTCAGGTTTTTCCCACTCCTTTTTAATGAACGTTTGTATGTTTTCATTAAGGGGGAACACTTTATGTTTTTTTTGGCATAGCCCTCCAAACAGGATATCCTGTACAGTTTTATCAGGACGAGGGTCCAACACCCCCATTGTTGATCTAACTGCTTTTACGAGGCCGTCGACCTCATCTAGGGGGAAGCAATGATGCCCTCCACTCATTATCCGAAGAGGAGAAGGAGGAGTCCTGTGTATCTGGGTTTTTACTCTCAGAGCTGGAAGAGTCAGAATTCCTATAAGGAATAGGTTGTTTCCTACTAGGTTTCTTTTCACCTTTAAGGGAGTTAAACACAGTCTCGACCTCTGATTTAATTACGGACCGTAACTCAGAGGCGAAGTTTGGGGTCTCCTCACAGAGGACTCGTTCTATATAGGAGTCACATAGCTTCTTATCCCAAGATTGTGGTAGAGCTTTCCTGCATAAAAGGGGCAAGTTCTGTGTTTTGTCTTCCCCGCTTTCTTCCTTGCCCAAGATAAATGGAGAAGGGAACCCCAATTATAAAAAAAAAAAAGTGAGCTTTCACGAAGATCACTCACCAATCTGACGCAGCCACAGGTACCGGTTCTGGAGGAGGGGCAGGATCCTGAGGTGTGATCCGTGGGCGGTAGCTGGTTTACCATGCTAGAATTTTTGCTATGCTGCATGGAATGGCTACCAGACCGAGAACTCCGGTTGTCAGCAGAAGTTCATTTCTTCTGTGCGTCCGACTTCGGCCGCTGATGATGGCGCTGCTGCTGATCGCCGTCTTCCATGGTACTACCTTGGGACGGCATGCAGCAAGGAGCTTCCATGTGCACCTTCTTTTAAAAGACTGGCGCTTATTACCGGCCCCTCCCCCTGAGGCTGCATTATTGAGGAAGCGTCTGTTTTTTTCCCCCCCGCAACTCTACTGCGCATCCGCGCGGTCAGGGACCCGGAAATGAAGAATTCCGGTTCAGGGGCAGCGCCATCTTGGTGCACTCAGTCACTGCGCCGCCCCCGAACCGGAAGTTCTCTTACCACTTCCGGTGCGGCGCCATCTTGGAAGAACAGGCGTCCTGTGCGCGGCAGAATGCTGGAGCCCCCAACTCCTATCCGGAGTGGCGGCTGCGCTCCCCCCCGCTCACATCGGTCGTAGCGGCTTCGGACACCGCACCAGCCGTGGCAGGGGCCTCCCCGCTGCCAGAACTCGGACTGGCCGGCTCCGGATTCCTCGGTGATTTCCAGGTTCCGGTCTTCTTAGCAGGTACCGTCCTAGAAGGTTCCCCGTCAGGGACAGGAAACCAAACTGATGCAGGGGAGAGGTACCGCCCTTTTATCCCATAGATTTCCTGTCCCTGAAGGGCGGATCCCCTCTCTCTGGTAGTGGTGTCATGGGCAACTGAGAAAAAAAGCATTTCCATCAAAATTTGTATGGTCTTAAATGGAAAAACAGAAGTAATTGGGTAGAAAGGAAAAATGAGCAATTGTAAGTATACAATGCTTTATAATATCATGATTACAAAATATTAAGATAATAACTGATGGGAGTATTTCTTTAACCCCTTTCTGCTATTGGACGAAATAGTACGCCTGAGGACAGAATCCTGCATCAAAGCCAGAACATGTCAGCTGTTTTGCACAGCCGACATGTGCCCGCAATAGCGGCGTGTGGAATAGCGATCCACTCGCCTTTATTAACTAGTTAAATGCCACTGTCAAACGCTGACAGCAGCACTTAAGTGCTTCCGGTCAGAAACGTATGCACCAGTGACCCTCGTCACGTAGTCGGGGGTCATTGGTGCGTTGGCATAACAACCAGAGGTCTCCTGAAGACCTCTATGGTTGTTGATGCCAGATTGCTGCGAGTGCCACCCTGTAGTCGGCGCTCATAGCAATGCAGTAAATATGCTACATAGGAGCGTTCTGAGCATCGCCCCTATGTAGCAGAGCTGATTAGGCCATGCCAGCTTCTAGCCTCCCATGGAGGCTATTGAAGCATGGCAAGAGTAAAAACAATTTAAAAAAATAAAAAAATAAAAAAATATGAAAGTTCAAATCACCTCTTTTGTCTCCTTCAAAACAAAACAATAAAAAAAATGAAACCTACACGTTTGGTATCGCCGAGTTCAGAATCGCCTGATCAATAAAAAGGATTAACCTGATCGCTAAACGGCGTAGCGAGAAAAAAAATCCAAACACCAGAATTACTTTTTTTGTTGCCGCGACATTACATTAAAATGCAATAACGGGCGATCAAAGGAACATATCTGCACCAAAATGGTATAATTAAAAATGTCAACTCGGCACACAAAAAATAAGCCCTCACCCAGCCCCAGATCACGAAAAATGGAGATGCTACGGGTCTCGGAAAATTGCACACATTTTTTTTTAGCAAAGTTTGGAATTATTTTCCACCACTTACATAATAAATAAAATGTTTGGTGTCTATGAATTCATAATGACCTGGAGAATCATAATGGCAGGTCAGTTTTAGCAGTCAGTGAACCTAGCAAAAAAGCCAAACAAAAAACAACTGTGGGATTGGACTTTTTTTGCAATTTCACCGCACTTGGAATTTTTTTTCCCGTTTTCTAGTACACTACATGCTAAAACCAATGGTGTTGTTCAAAAGTACAACTAGTCACGCAAAAAAACAAGCCTTCACATGGCCATATTGACGGAAAAATTAAGAAAAAAAAAAAAAAAGTTATGGCTCTTGGAAGGAGGGGAGCGAAAAAAACTTCACGGCTTAAGTCAAGTTATGTAGACATGTCTGCCGTGAGCTTCTAAACAACATGAAAAAGTCTAGCACTCAACTTGAGCATTAAATAAATAGTTGATTTATTTGTAGCACTTGCTACAAATAAATCAACTATTTAATGCTTAAGTTGAGTGCTAGACTTTTTCATGTTGGACGGTTTGGGAACCTAGTCTCAGCACCACTCTGTAGCTGTCCACAGGGTGTTTGTATTCACATGCCATGAGCTTCTGACACATAAGCCAAATGTTCCCTAAAGTGTCCAGTGATCCTCTGTTGGGGTGGAATTTTTTTTGTAGTTGTGTAGGAAAGCACTGCAGCCTAAGCAGCAATAAAGTGGGTCACCAAAAAAAAAAAAAACTATACTGAATGACACTTTTTTGAAACTGTAAGCAGTGGACAACATATGCCAGTGTGTGTGAGACCCTATATGTTGCCGACATACTTCTGAGGACATGTATACAGAGGATAACCAATGCACTAATGTTAAAGGGAACCTGTTACCAGGATTGTGCACAGTAATTACACACAGTGACAGGTCGGCACCATTAGGCTAAGTGTACACGTTGCGGAATTGCCGTGGAAATTTCCGCGGCAATTCCGCAACTCCTGCAGCGGGTGTATTGCATGCGTATTCCAGCTAAACACTAGCGTTTAGCAAGTGTAATTAGCTTGCAGAATACTAGCGTTTTCCAAGCGATCTGTAGCATCGCTTGGAAAACTGATTGACAGGTTGGTCACGCTTGTCAAACATAGTGTTTGACAAGTGTGACCAACTTTTTACTAGTGATGCTGCCTAAGCAGCATCAATAGTAGAAAGGTAGAATGTTAAAAATTTTAAAAAATAGTTCTCACCTTCCGACGTCACCCGATCTCCTCAGCGGTGCACACGGCGGCTGGGATGCTGCTTGCAAAGGACCTGGGTTGACGTCATGGTCACACAACCGTGACATCATCGCAGGTCCTTCGCACACAGCATCCCAGCCGCCGCGTGCACCGCTGAGAGGCGGGAGGACTCCAGGGGCCATCGGAAGGCGAGAATATCACGATTTTTAATTTTAATTCTTATTTTTTTTTTTTTACAATTATATGGTGCCTAGTCCGTAGAGGAGAGTCACCTCTGCTCCACCCTGGGTACCATCCGCATAGCCAGATGCGGAAAGTAAGCGGATCAATGCATTCCCATCCCTGCGATTCTGCACAAAGAACGAACATGCTGCGTTTTTTTCTGGAATGCGTTTCCGCTCAGGAAAAAAACGCAACATGTGCATACAAAATGCGGATGGCATTTTTTTTTTTTTTTTTTTAAATAGGATGCTTAATGTGAGCATTTTTTTCGCATTTTTATTGCGAAAAACACGCGAAAAATCCAGAACGTGTGCACACAGGTTTATACTGATTACAATGATACCTGGTGATGAAATCCGTCTTGTGGTTGTTTAATCTTTTATTTGTAGTTTTCAGTCAACGATATGCCCGTGCTGCGGGGCGACCTGTGGGGGTGTTCATGTTGGGCTCTGCTTAGATATTCATAATGAACACTGCTAACAGGTCACTGATCCCTCACTGACCTGCCCCCTAGTTAACATAATGAATATTATTTTAACAGCCCTTTTAGCAGGCAGGTGCCAGAGCTGCAGCATGAACGCATGTAAAATGTGCATTTAATTATTTTATTTGTTGGTATGAGTTCAGAAAAATAAAATATTCAGTCCCAATATGGCGTCATTCGCCCCTGCGCGGCATTATCTATTGGAGATCCAATAGATGCTACTGCACAGGCAGCGCCATCTTGGTGGAGATTTTTTTTTTAAATATTTTTTCATTTCTCTACCAAGATGGCATCGGTGGCTCCTGCGCATGCGCAGTGGCATCTATAAGATTGCCGATAGATACTACTACGCAGGCGGCATCATTTTTTAAACAGAATTTTTTTTTCCAGAATTTATTTAGCAAATAAAATAATTAAATGCACATTATACATGCAGTCATGCTGCAGCACAGGCACCTGCCTGCTAAAGGTGATGTTTTTCTTCTTCAGTATATAGAATATTCAGTATGTAAACTAGGGGGCAGGTCAGGGAGGGATCAGTGACCTGTCAGAAGCCATAGACATGACTATCTATGAAGACCCTCCCCCCCCCCCCCCCCCCCACATCACGGGCATATCATTAACTCAAAACTGAAAATACACAAAAAAAAAACCACAAGACGGATTTCACCAACCAAGCTATCAGTGTAATCAGTATAACGGTGCTGACCTGACACTGTGTAGGTGACTGTACAAAATACTGCTGACAGGTTCCCTTTAGTGTAAATGTATATACAAAGAGTGGATACATTATTGAAAGGTGCCATCGTACCCTGGCACAGATGATGGGCTAAGTACACAGGGGCAGCATGCACGCAGCCTAAAACTAGCCATAAATGAAGAGGCTATGCGAATAGCTATTCCTTCCAATCCCCCTACACACAGGAACGCTCTCCCTGGCTGAATGTTCCCCTGTTTATGAGAGCCACTGCCAGAGGATTCTTACCACACTGCTACAAAACAGAAAAAAAAATAGGATATTGAATTCCAAAGCCCCAATGTTTGTGTCCTGGAACAATCTATGGTGGTGGGGGAGGATAACAGGACAGCAGTGGGCCCCCAAACCCATTAACGTATCTAATGTTTATGGGGGCCTTAAAGGGGTTAGCCGCTACTGGAGTCCAATCAAACTAACCCATCGTTCCCGCAGACGCACCAGGTGATGGCGGCTGATACCACTGTGTCATGTGCAGGTTTCAGCTGCTTGTAAGATTTGGTCAGTGCAGTCTGCACAGGACAGGTGGCACCACCGTTTTGAACAGCGGGGCCAACATCACAGGAACGGGGCCACTGCGAGCATTATATACTGGTTTTATTTTATAAAAGGACAGAACTAGATGAGGCTGGACTCGCCCAGTAGTGGACAGCCCCTCCAAGCCCAAACCAGCAATCTGCGCTAAAGGTACCGTCACATTAAGCGACGCTGCAGCGATCTAGACAACGATCCGGATCGCTGCAGCGTCGCTGTTTGGTCGCTGGAGAGCTGTCACACAGACAGCTCTCCAGCGACCAACGATCCCGAAGTCCCCGAGTAACCAGGGTAAACATCGGGTTACTAAGCGCAGGGCCGCGCTTAGTAACCCAATGTTTACCCTGGTTACCGTTGTAAATGTAAAAAAAAACAAACACTACATACTTACATTCCGGTGTGTGGTCACGTCCCTCGCCTTCAGCTTCCCGCACTGACTGAGCGCCGGCCGTAAAACACAGCAGTGACGTCACCGCTGTGCTTTGCGGCCGGCCGGCGCTCACAGTCAGTGCGGGAAGCTGAAGGCGAGGGACGTGACCACACACCGGAATGTAAGTATGTAGTGTTTTTTTTTTTTTTTTTTTTACATTTACAACGGTAACCAGGGTAAACATTGGGTTACCAAGCGCGGCCCTGCGCTTAGTAACCCGATGTTTACCCTGGTTACCAGTGAAGACATCGCTGAATCGGCGTCACATGCCGATTCAGCGATGTCAGCGGGAGATCCAGCGACAAAATAAAGTCCTGGACTTTCCCCAGCGACCAACGATCTCCCAGCAGGGGCCTGATCGTTGGTCGCTGTCACGCATAACGATTTCGTTAACGATATCGTTGCTACGTCACAAAAAGCAACGATATCGTTATGTGTGACGGTACCTTTACTATTTGGCAATTTCAGATTTGCAAAACCCAAACCAAACATCCCAACCCTGTCCCATCAGCTGCCACCAGGGATATGCAGTGCTACCCCACCAGTGACCCCTGCTGGCCCCTACAGGCACCCGCCGCCACAAATAACCCTGTCCCATCAGCTGACACCAGAGATATGCAGTGCTACCCCTCACGCCCCCGGTTACCCCTGCTGGCCCCTACAGGCAGCCACAAATAACCCTGTCCCATCAGCTGCCACCTGGGATATGCAGTGCTACCCCTCACGCCCCCGGTTACCCCACCAGTGACCCCTGCTGGCCCCTACAGGCAGCCACAAATATCCCTGTCCCATCAGCTGCCACCTGGGATATGCAGTGCTACCCCTCACGCCCCCGGTTACCCCACCAGTGACCCCTGCTGCCCCCTACAGGCAGCCACAAATAACCCTGTCCCATCAGCTGCCACCTGGGATATGCAGTGCTGCCCCTCACGCCCACGGTTACCCCGCCAGTGACCCCTGCTGCCCCCTACAGGCAGCCACAAATAACCCTGTCCCACCAGCTGCCACCTGGGATATGCAGTGCTGCCCCTCACGCCCCCGGTTACCCCGCCAGTGACCCCTGCTGCCCCCTACAGGCTGCCACAAATAACCCTGTCCCACCAGCTGCCACCTGGGATATGCAGTGCTGCCCCTCACGCCCACGGTTACCCCGCCAGTGACCCCTGCTGCCCCCTACAGGCAGCCACAAATAACCCTGTCCCACCAGCTGCCACCTGGGATATGCAGTGCTGCCCCTCACGCCCACGGTTACCCCGCCAGTGACCCCTGCTGCCCCCTACAGGCAGCCACAAATAACCCTGTCCCATCAGCTGCCACCTGGGATATGCAGTGCTACCCCTCACGCCCCCGGTTACCCCACCAGTGACCCCTGCTGCCCCCTACAGGCAGCCACAAATAACCCTGTCCCATCAGCTGCCACCTGGGATATGCAGTGCTGCCCCTCACGCCCACGGTTACTCCGCCAGTGACCCCTGCTGCCCCCTACAGGCAGCCACAAATAACCCTGTCCCACCAGCTGCCACCTGGGATATGCAGTGCTACCCCTCACGCCCACGGTTACCCCGCCAGTGACCCCTGCTGCCCCCTACAGGCAGCCACAAATAACCCTGTCCCACCAGCTGCCACCTGGGATATGCAGTGCTGCCCCTCACGCCCACGGTTACCCCGCCAGTGACCCCTGCTGCCCCCTACAGGCAGCCACAAATAACCCTGTCCCACCAGCTGCCACCTGGGATATGCAGTGCTGCCCCTCACGCCCACGGTTACCCCGCCAGTGACCCCTGCTGCCCCCTACAGGCAGCCACAAATAACCCTGTCCCACCAGCTGCCACCTGGGATATGCAGTGCTGCCCCTCACGCCCACGGTTACCCCGCCAGTGACCCCTGCTGCCCCCTACAGGCTGCCACAAATAACCCTGTCCCACCAGCTGCCACCTGGGATATGCAGTGCTGCCCCTCACGCCCCCGGTTACCCCGCCAGTGACCCCTGCTGCCCCCTACAGGCAGCCACAAATAACCCTGTCCCATCAGCTGCCACCTGGGATATGCAGTGCTGCCCCTCACGCCCCCGGTTACCCCTGCTGCCCCCTACAGGCAGCCGCCGCCACAAACAATGGATTGCGAATCCGTCCAGGCCTGGGGTCTGCGGGCAGCTATGGCCAGCCTCCATGTTGGCTCCCCACCCCCAGACAATCCTGCACACAATAAGCACACAGCCATGCCACCTACCCGGGGTGAGCCGGCGGTCTCCTCCCAGCGGGGGCAGTGGGGACGGCTGGCCCGCCTGACTCTCCTGCCGGAGGCCGCATCTCTGAGGGGAAGGGGTGGCCGGAGATCCGGGGAGCGGGGTGCACCGACGCCGCTTGGGAGACTGTGGGCTCAGCAAGGCCTCAAACTCCATCGAGCGTTTTAGCGTCGCTCCGCAAGCCATGTTCTCCTCTTCGTAGAAATCCGCCGAGTCCGGTGTATGGCCGCTGAGGGGGTAGACCAGGCGCAGAAGCTGGAGACCGCACACTGCTGCTTCCTCTCGGCTAACTTCACACCACAGCAATGGCCGCAAATGGCGACTCCTCCCGGCAACCGGCCAACTGCCTCGATTGTGACGTCACGAGAAGGACCACACCACTGCACGTGGGGAAGGGCGGCAGAAAGCTCTTCCCTCGTCTTCACACAGCGCAGGAGGCTTCGGGCAACGTACCTGGCTACCAGCTGTGTATTGGGGTATGGAGTCTCGTTGTGGCTTTGGCCTGAGGCCTCAGTATAATATCCCCCCCCCCTTTGCACACGTAATGGAACGCTCCAATACAAATGTGAACACTTCAGAGGCAGAGGTCAGAAGCTGGGTGGCTTCACACAGGGGAGGTGGAGCGCCTCTGTCCGGGCACCGGGAGGGGTGGGCGGCTAAGCACTCAGGTCTGAGGCAAGAAGGCTGCTGTGCTTAGTCCCAACGTTAGGGGTGTTTCACCTTCAATTATCCCCTGTTGTGTCACATGGCGGAAGGTGAGACCGGTGGGCTTATTATCCCCTGTCCTATGGACATGGCGGAAGGTGAGACTGGTGGGCTTATTATCCCCTGTCCTATGGACATGGCGGAAGGTGAGACTGGTGGGCTTATTATCCCCTGTCCTATGGACATGGCGGAAGGTGAGACCGGTGGGCTTATTATCCCCTGTCCTATGGACATGGCGGAAGGTGAGACTGGTGGGCTTATTATCCCCTGTCCTATGGACATGGCGGAAGGTGAGACTGGTGGGCTTATTATCCCCTGTCCTATGGACATGGCGGAAGGTGAGACTGGTGGGCTTATTATCCCCTGTCCTATGGACATGGCGGAAGGTGAGACCGGTGGGCTTATTATCCCCTGTCCTATGGACATGGCGGAAGGTGAGACCGGTGGGCTTATTATCCCCTGTCCTATGGACATGGCGGAAGGTGAGACTGGTGGGCTTATTATCCCCTGTCCTATGGACATGGCGGAAGGTGAGACAGGTGGGCCTATTATCTCCTGTCCTATGGACATGGTGGAAGGTGAGACCAGTGGGCTTATTATCCCCTGTCCTATGGACATGGCGGAAGGTGAGACCGGTGGCCTTATTATCCCCTGTCCTATGGACATGGCGGAAGGCGAGACAGGTGGGCTTATTATCCCCTGTCCTATGGACATGGCGGAAGGTGAGACTGGTGGGCTTATTATCCCCTGTCCTATGGACATGGCGGAAGGTGAGACTGGTGGGCTTATTATCCCCTGTCCTATGGACATGGCGGAAGGCGAGACAGGTGGGGTTATTATCCCCTGTCCTATGGACATGGCGGAAGGTGAGACAGGTGGGGTTATTAGCCCCTGTCCTATGGACATGGCGGAAGGCGAGACAGGTGGGGTTATTATCCCCTGTCCTATGGACATGGCGGAAGGTGAGACTGGTGGGCTTATTGTCCCCTGCCTATGGACATGGCGGAAGGTGAGACAGGTGGGCCTATTATCTCCTGTCCTATGGACATGGTGGAAGGTGAGACCAGTGGGCTTATTATCCCCTGCCTATGGACATGGCGGAAGGTGAGACCGGTGGGCCTATTATCTCCTGCCTATGGACGTGACAGGGCTTTGGCAACTTGATAGGCCAGAAGCTGAGGCTATCTGTCCATGGAGGTGGTCTGGATCCTTTCATAAGGTTATGTTTAAAAACAAAAAGGAATTTCATGTTTTTCCATCCTTCCTATACAAAAGCCAGAAACACATGAAAAACGCCATGAACATGCTGTTTTTTTTTTTTTGTTTGTTTTTAAAAGGCCAGCAAGGCAAACTGTGGCAGATTTACTAATCCTGTACAATAGTTCAGAGCGTAAACTAAGGCTACATTTACACTTGCGGTGTTTATTGCGGGCCGTATCTCCGCAATTTTCACGGCCTGCCGCAATAACGGACCCCAAAAAACTTGTGGATTGCCGTTTTTCGGGTTCCCAATACTATAGCAAAAGTATTGGGGAAAAAATGGCAGTTAGCAAAACCGGAAGTCACTGTGCACCGCAAAAACAACCTTTTGTTGTTTTTGCGGCCCAATTGATTTACAATGGGGGGCCGTGTCCGTAAGGCTAGGTTCACATTGCGTTAACAGCAGCCCATTCAACACATGCGTTAACAGCAGGGCTGTGGAGTCGGAGTTAGTTTTGGTTGGAGTCGGTAGAAATGTACCGACTCCGACTCCAGCTTTAAAAAAAATGTATTAATGTTTCATAATTGAACTTTCGCATGAATTTTATAAATGTTACTCAAATATATATGTTCTATCAAACTATGAACAGCAGTGATAAGCAGTTCTGCTGGAGATAGACATTTCTTACTTCTTGTGTGTCACTGTTCTCCACCGCCCTTATCTAATCTTATACTTGGTTAAAGGGAACCTGTCACCCCGTTTTTTGAGATTGAGCTATAAATACTGTTAAATAGGGCCTGCGCTGTGTGTTCCTATAGTGTATGTAGTGTACCCCGATGCAAACTCGGCTTTGGGAAAATGGCCGCCGCGATCTCTAATGCGCACGCGCGGCATCCCGCGGCCATTTTCCTGAAGCCCCGTGCAGCAGAGCACTCGATCTGCGCACGCGCGGCCCCAGGAAGATGGCCGCCCCCACCGATGAAAGGGATTACAGCGCAGATCGCGCGCTGTGTCTTCACCACTACGCCACCAACGTAAAGCTGAGGAAGAACCAGCGATGTCACCACGCCCTCCCGACCTGACCAGCCTGATTGACAGGCGAAAACGGCGACTTTGGTAAGTTATTTCTCAGCATACATGGGGAATCGAGGTACACTACATACACTATAGGAACACACAGCGCAGGCCCTATTTAACAGTATTTATAGCTCAATCTCAAAAAACGGGGGTGACAGGTTCCCTTTAACCTCATGCTGCCCCAACCCCCTACTTACAATGTATGAAACTGAAAGTGAAAATGTGTTGCAAATTCTTAGTAGTAAAGCTCCTCTAGACTAGATGTTTGGTGTGCATCTTCCAAGCATCTCACAGCTGCTACTCAGAAGAGGAAGACTGTAAAGGTACCGTCACACTAAGGCCTCTTTCACACTTCAGTTGTGTGGCGTCAGTTAGGTCCGACATCGTGACGGATCCGTCAAATTTGGTGCAAAAACGGTTCTAACGGATCCGTTTTTTTGACGGATCAGCTGCCTTGATCCGTTAAAAAAACGGATCCGTTAGAACCGTTGCTACCGTTTTTACATCCGTTGTAACCGTTTTTTGACGGATCCGTTTTTTAAAAGGGGAGGATTTCAATGTGATTGGCTACTGGAAACTACTGGAAAACTATATATAGCGTGTATTTACACCACATCTTTGAAAGGTTGTAGAGAAAGTGGCAGAAATGGAAGGAGTCCTGGCGAACATTGCAAAGATCTATGCGGATTTTACTTTTGAGGCAAATCAGTTGGCAGTCAGCGTTCGAGAGAGGGAGGAAGAAAGACTGCGCATCCTAAAGGATGAGAAGGCGGAAGAGAAGGCTGTGGATCCATCCCATCACAGCACAACGTATGACCCGTGGTGTTTATTCCACGCTTTACATCGAACTAAGGGAAAACCCTCAGAAGTTCTTCAATTACCGTATTTTCCGCTTTGTAAGACGCACTTTATTTCCCCCAAATTTGGGGGGGAAATGTGGGTGCGTCTAACAAAGCGGATATACCGCTTACCATTACAGGCTGGGAGGAGGGGGTGTCCGCCGCCGCTACCGCCTGCCGCCGCTGTCGTCCGCCGCCACTGCCGGGGTTGTCCGCTGCTGCCCCGGGTGATGCTGAAGGCTCCGGTGCTGCGGGGGGCTCTGGCGACATTTTGTGAAAGACCAGAGCCCCCCGGCAGTTCTTCCATGCGTTCCAGTATGACTAATTCCGGGAAAATGGCCGCCGGAATCTCGGGAGATGAGATTTCAGCGCTGAGATCTCATCTCTCGAGATTCCGGCGGCCATTTTCCCGGAGTTAGTTCCAGTATGACTGACTCCGGGAAAATGGCCGCCGGAATCTCGGGAGATGAGATTTCAGCGCTGAGATCTCATCTCTCGAGATTCCGGCGGCCATTTTCCCGGAATTAGTCATACTGGAACGCATGGAAGAACTGCCGGGGGGCTCTGGTCTTTCACAAAATGTCGCCAGAGCCCCCCGCAGCACCGGAGACAGCCCTACAGCACAGGAGCCCCCTGCAGACCCCTCATCCCAGCCTGCAGCAAAGGAGCCCCCTGCAGACCCCTCATCCCAGGCTGCAGCACAGGAGCCCCCCTGCAGCACAGGAGCCCCCTGCAGACCCCCTCATCCCAGCCTGCAGCAATGCTCCACTCCTGCCTCCGGCAACGAGCCTGGGACCCTGATCCACCACAACCACAACCCCTGGTAAGTAATAAGACGCATGGATTATAAGACGCCCCACCAATTTATTAAAAAATAGTTTTTTCCTATTTTTCTCCTCAAAATTTGGGGTGCGTCTTATAATCCGGAGCGTCTTACAAAGCGAAAAATACGGTATGTGAGGATGAGAGCTGAAAATTTCGAATTTTTATTGGGCTATGTGGAAGACTGTATACGGAGACGAGACACCCAGATGCGATTCTCCATATCACCAGCAGAGCGTCTCATGGTGACTATTCGGTAAGTAATTTTTTTTTTAAATGATTCTCATTCATCATACTTTTAACTGTAATGTTGTTTTTTGAATTTTTTTATTAATTATTGTCTTTTCGTTTTGTTAACAGATTTCTTGCAACTGGAGAGTCGTTCTCATCCCTCCATTTTCAATTTCGGCTTGGGATATCCACCATCTCGGGGATCATCAGAGATACCTGCCGGGCATTGTGGGAGTGCCTACAAGCGGAATACATCCCAGAGCCATCACAGGAGAGGTGGCTGGAGATTGCCCAAAATTTTCATCAAATTTGCCAGTTTCCAAATTGTGTTGGAGCAGTTGATGGAAAGCACATACGGATCGTCAAACCTTCAGGCTCTGGATCACAGTTTTATAACTATAAGAAGTACTTCTCTATTGTGTTAATGGCCATAGCCGATGCACAATGCAAGTTCATCGCTGTTGATATCGGTGCGTATGGACGCGCAAATGATTCACAAATCTTTAAAAATTCACCAATGGGGCGCCGTTTATATGGAGAGACATTTGAGTTTCCGCCCCCTAGACCTCTCCCTGGAACCACTGGTCCACTATTACCATTTGTTTGCGTTGGAGATGATGCGTTCCAGCTTTCCCCACATTTGCTGAAACCCTTTGGAAGTAGTGGACTGACCCAGAGGAAGAAAATTTACAATTACCGCTTAACCAGAGCACGAAGAGTAGTGGAATGTGCTTTTGGCATCTTAACTGCCAAATGGAGAGTCCTGCTAACTGCAATTAAACTGCAGACTGAAACTGTCGATGATGTGGTGAAAGCGTGCGTTGTCCTGCACAATTTTGTTTTATCAAAAGAACAAGTTTCCCTGGAGGATAATGTGTCAGAAAGCACCTTACGGGATTACCAAAACCCCACTTTTCGCAGTCCAGTAGCAGTCTCCAGAATGCGGGACAGTTTTGCAGACTACTTCATGTCTCCTGCAGGATCAGTTGACTGGCAGTATGAAATGGTGTAAAAAAAATTTTCTTTTTACACTTGTAAAAATACCATTTTTTGTTTGCTTACAAAATCTTTGTACTTTAATGCAGCATTGTATGTTTTGCAACGGTACCCTTTAAACACTGTTTGTTACTAATGCCATAACCTTGGTGATTTAAAAACTTTTTTTTAAAAAAGAGAAAGACAATAAAATTGTTTTTAAACCAAAAAACTGTTTATTTATTTACAGATTCTCATAGTTTGGGGTGGAGATAGTAGTGGAGGGGCTGACAGGGTGGACCACGTCGAGAGTGGGGGACAGGACATCACGGGGAGGAACAGAAGTAGAATGGGTGGTGAAAACATGAGGTTGTGTAGAGAGTTGAGGTGCAGATGTGGTGTGTGTGAGGTATGAAGGTGTTGGTGGGATTGGGAACGGAGAAGTTAAAGGGGAAGAATGGAAAGGGGACGGTAAAAACTGTGAAAGACTAAGGGGGAAGGAACAAATGACGAAGGAGTAGAATGGACGGACAGGAGGAGGACGGACGGGAGGATAGACGGTGGCTTGAGAGGGGAAAGGTGTTGAAACATGAAGGGTAGGTGGAGGGGCATGGGACATCGCCTGCGCTAGAGCAGTGTGGCAGCCTTGCATCACATGCATCTGCAGGTCAGGAGTTAGATTTTCCATGTGCCTGAGGACCAACTGAAAAAACAGTGCCTTGGTGACTGGTTTGCATCTGATTGCATCCTATCAAGACGACTGCTGAGTTCAAGTATGCTTTTGTTAAGCATATTGTACCCAGCAGACGTTTGCTCACTCAAAAGCTTGATGGCACTGTGAAAGGATGCATTCAGCTGCAAAAAGTCAGGCGCATAGCTCCTTTCCTGACCTCTCTGGCGCTGCCGTCCTGACCACAAAGTTGGTCTAGATGTTGCGGCAGTGGCAGAGGGGTGGGGTAAAGGGAACTCTAACTCATCACCTGCAGCTTCAAGTGACGAAGTCCGCCCTGCTGCTCCAGCGCTGGTGGATGAGGGTGAGGGATCAAACGAAAGGGAAGGTGCAGAAACAGAGGGGTCGACGTGGTCCCCGGTGGCGGACTCTTGAGGGATCGCTCCAGAGGGGTGCAACTCTGATGCAGGCTCCCGAGTGCTGCAGAAAGTGCTGTTAAGAAGAAAAAAAAATTAGTATTACAATTGCCCTTGCTGCAAAAAAAATTGAAGGTTACACATTTTTACAGTTTGACTGAAAATATGTGGTGTTGAATATTTACCTTCTGCTCAGCAGCGTCGACCGGAGGAACGACAGGGCTCTGGCATGTTTGTATCTGCTCCTGCGTCCTCTAGATCCACTCGGGGCCTGCATCTCCTTATTAAACTCCCTCTTGAAGCGATCCCTGAGTGACCGCCACCGCACGATAATCCTGTTACCTGGAAAGAGAAAGCAAAAATTGGTTACTATACACCACATTAAATCATGCTAACATAAGGTTATGAAGTGTGAATACTTACGCGCTAGATCCTGGGCCCCAGCATCGAGTTCCTCCCAGTTATCCATAACAGCACTGCACACTTCCTCCCATAGCCGTCGGGTGATTAACTGGTCAGCATGGCGGCGGTCCAACATGTTCCACAGCGGCTCCCGACTTTGTACTGCTTCGATGAGGGTGTTCACATCGATGCCCTCCTCTTCATCATCTTGTTCGGGAGCACGCTGTGAAGCCTAACAAAAAGATAAGAATAAAAAGGGAAAGATTACAACACATGAATTTTACTAAACACCAAAACAAAAAGGAACTTACTCTTCGGCGACCGCCGCGATTATCATTCCGACGACTATGGGAGGTGCTTTGAGGAACTCTACGTCGAGCCCCGGATTGTGAAGACTAATTTTAAAAAAAATAAAATTAATAATGTTCTTTGATCGAGGCATATGTATTGTGTGTGCTGTGCTGAATGTTTGTGTTGGGTGTAGTGCATTGTATGTGAGGATCGGTCTGTTCAAAACTTACACTATGCGCTCCCGCTCCTTGTATTTCTCCACCCTGTCCGTCTCCTTCTGTTAGCCCCTCTGCTTCATATTCCTGTGAATACAGAACACATAAAGGGTTAAAAAACAATTACCATAGTTGTACCCCAAAAAAATATTTTAGAAGGAAAAAAAAAAAGACACCTCAGTTTGCTGCTGATGTGCTGGGGGGCTCTCAGAAGAAGACATTATGGTCTTGCTTCAATCTTGGGTTGGTCAGTCCCTTGCGTCCCTCTTGGTCCCTAGGATCTGTAAGTATACAGAGAGTTCTAAGCTACTATACAAAAGGATAGATGCAGCTGTAGGGACTTTACACTTACATCTTTTTAAAAAACTTTTAGATTTCCTCCAACACAAAATGAAAAAAAAATTTTTAACCGTCATACTTTATATGGTAGATATGCTTGATGCACAAGTTGCCAAACCCTCTAGCCCCTGTTTCCCCACCAAAAAAAACCCCAAAAAAACCCTTTAAAGCAACACCAAAACTTAAATTGATATGCGCAATGCGCATGTTGGTAAAACCCACCTAAACAAAGTTTCACCTTATAAAAAATGTTCCTCATTCGAAATTAAAATACCAATTCCCAAAATTGTTAATTATGATTACCCTACAGTTTGTATTTTCTAAAACCAGATAACATTCTATAGCAAAGATTTGCATTACACATTTGTATATATAACCTTTACTGCATGTTTACCCAATATTACATTTATCTTGAAATGAGACTACTGACAGTTTTGTGAAATTTTTATTACTATATTTTTTAAAATTTAATTTTTTTTATGGTACAGTAGGAGCTACACTGCTCTTTATTTGAAATACAAGTACATTATGGAGAACAGCAAAAATGCAGAACACATCATTTATACACACACACAAAACACATTTTACACCTCAGCTATTCAAAATACCAGCATAGTATGAAAAACATATAAACAGGGCAGGCAGGCGCACGCACACACGCACGCACACAAGCATGCACGCACACATGCACGCACACAAGCACACGCACGCACGCTGGATGGCAGTACTCACATGGCTGTCTCAGGCAGGGTCTGGCTTGCAGGGCCTCTCTGGCTGGCTGGCAGGGCCTGGCTGGCAAGGTCTTGCTTGCAGGGTCTGGCAGGGTGTCTCTGGCTTGCAGGGCCTCTCTGGCTGGCTAGCAGGGCCTGGCTCGCAAGGTCTTGCTGGCAGGGTGTCTCTGGCTTGCAGGGCCTCTCTGGCTGGCTAGCAGGGCCTGGCTTGCAAGGTCTTGCTGGCAGGGTGTCTCTGGCTTGCAGGGCCTCTCTGGCTGGCTGGCAGGGCCTGGCTGGCAAGGTCTTGCTGGCAGGGTCTGGCTGGGTCTCTCTTGCATGGAAGGGTCTCTCTTGCTGGCTGGTACATTTGGGAATGACCTGTCCTCTTTATATAGTTTTTGGGTTGTCTGGGCAAAGTATCCACTTTTTGGAGCATGCTCAATCAAAAAAGCGGATTGAGGCGACGGATCCGCCAAAAAGCGGATCGCGACGAATCCGTCGCCCATAGGCGCCTATTCTAAAAAAAGGCGGACGCGACAGATCCGCCGCGGTCCGCCTTCTCGGCGGCGCCAAAAAAAGTTACAAAGTCCGTCAATGTCTAGACAACGTCCGCCAAATATCGACGGATCCGTCGCATGGCGGATGGAACGGACGACCATCCGCCACAATCCGTCTCTAATGCAAGTCAATGGGAAAATAGCGGATCCACCAAAAAAAAATGGCGGATCCGTCATTTGACGAAAATGGCGGTTTTTGACTGACGCCGAAAGACTGAAGTGTGAAAGAGGCCTAAGCGACGCTGCAGCGATACCGACAATGATGTCGATCGCTGCAGCGTCGCTGGAGAGCTCTCACACAGACCGCTCTCCAGCGACCAACGATCCCGAAGTCCCCGGGTAACCAGGGTAAACATCGGGTTACTAAAGGTACCTTCACACATAACGATATCGTTAACAATATCGTTGCTTTTTGTGACGTAGCAACGATATCGTTAAGGAAATCGTTATGTGTGACAGCGACCAACGATCAGGCCCCTGCTGGGAGATCGTTGGTCGCTGAGGAAAGTCCAGAACTTTATTTCGTCGCTGGACTTCCCACTGACATCGCTGGATCGGCGTGTGTGACACCGATACAGTGATGTCTTCACTGGTAACCAGGGTAAACATCGGGTTACTAGGCCGCGCTTAGTAACCCGATGTTTACCCTGGTTACCAGCGTAAACGTTAAAAAAACAAACACTACATACTTACCTGCTGCTGTCTGTCCCCGGCGCTCTGCTTCTCTGCACTCCTCCTGCACTGGCTGTGAGCGCCGGTCAGCCGGAAAGCACAGCGGTGACGTCACCGCTCTGCTTTCCGGCCGCTGTGCTCACAGTCAGTGCAGAGAAGCAGAGCTCCGGGGACAGACAGCTGAAGGTAAGTATGTAGTGTTTGTTTTTTTAACGTTTACGCTGGTAACCAGGGTAAACATCGGGTTACTAAGCGCGGCTCTGCGCTTAGTTCTAGATTGTGAGCCCCAACGGGGACAGCAATGATAATGTGTGTAAAGCGCTACGGAATATGTTAGCGCTATATAAAAATAAAGATTATTATTATTATTAGTAACCCGATGTTTACCCTGGTTACCGGGGACCTCGGGATCGTTGGTCGCTGGAGAGCTGTCTGTGTGACAGCTCTCCAGCGACCAAACAGTGACACTGCAGCGATCGACATCGTTGTCGGTATCGCTGCAGCGTCGCTTAGTGTGAAGGTACCTTAAGCGCAGGGCCGCGCTTAGTAACCTGATGTTTACCCTGGTTACCGTTGTAAATGTAAAAAAACAAACACTACATACTTACATTCCCGGTGTCTGGTCATGTCCCTCGCCTTCAGCTTCCCGCACTGACTGAGCGCGGCCCTGCGCTTAGTAACCCGATGTTTACCCTGGTTACCAGTGAAGACATCGCTGAATCGGCGTCACACACGCCGATTCAGCGATGTCAGCGGGAGATCCAGCGACAAAATAAAGTGCTGGACTTTCCCCAGCGACCAATGATCTCCCAGCAGGGGCCTGATCGTTGGTCGCTGTCACACATAACGATTTCGTTAACGATATCGTTATGTGTGACGGTACCTTAAGAAGTATTATCCTTTCAACAAACTTTGCATCAGTTAACTGAGTACATGAGGAATAACAGTATTACTGACCACTTTATCAGTTGTACGACCTGGCAATAATTTTGTACAATTGTTTTTAGGAAAAACAATTGTCATTTGGATTGTGAATGCAGAATTAAAAACCTGAGAATGTCAAAGAAGCGTCACATTAAATCAGCTGTATTTGAACATTTCACCATCACTCAATATAGAAAACATGTCTGTCAGTGTATGACAAATGATCCAGACGAAAACAAATGCTGTGAAGCCAAGATCAGTGCATATTCAGGCAAAGATAAAAATGCTCCTACCAGAGCTTCTAATCTAAAGAGACATTTACAGCACTTTCATCCAGAAGTACTGAAAGCAGTGGATGAGAAAGACTGCATCCAAACCAATGAACCAGTGCCCAGCTCTTCCAGCCAAACAAAGGAGCAGAGAACTTTGCAGCCATCAGTTGCAAGATATTTTGTCAGTGACAAAGTTACTGTGACAATGACAGTAGATACATTTAAAAAACAGATCATAGAGCTTGTTGTAAAGGATAGTGTGCCTATTTCATTATTTTCACGACCAGCTTTTATGTGTCTGAATGGGGAAATGGCCCCCAAGCTTGGTGTTTCTCTGGAGAGAGAGAATTAGAAAATTAGTAATCAAAGAAGCTTTTAAACAAAAGGAAGAACTTAAAAAACTCTCAAGGGACGCTTTCTGTTTCTTAAAATGGATGCCTGCACACGTCACAGAGTGAACTATTTTGCCATCAATGTCCGATTTGTTTGTGACAAAAATGAAATAGTTACCAAGACATTGGCAGTAAAAGACATCAAAGCTCATCACACCAGTGAGTTTCTCCAGGTCTTGGTGGAAAAGATTCTGCAAGACTATGAACTTAAAAAAGAGCAAGTTCTTTCTGTTGTAACTGACAATGCTTCAAATATGATAAGTACTATTACGATAATGAATGAGAGTAATGATGGTGACCAGCAGCTAGAAGAACATTCTGGGTCCACAGACACAGAAATGTTTGAAATAGAGGAACACAGTATTGTAACTGAGGAGCAAACTGAAGTTGTTTCAGATGAACAGCAACATGATAGTTTAGATCAGCGGTTCTCAACCTGGGGGTCGCGACCTCGAGGGGGGTCGAACGACCAAAACACAGGGGTCGCCACCTCCCTCACCTCCCTATCCACCTTCCCCCGTATGCCTGGACTGCTAGCTTTACTCCCGGCATAGCTTTGGGATCCCCGCAGGAAAATGAATCGATCGCGCATCGGATCTAGGGAGATACCAACTTCCGACGTCCCCCCTTCTTGTTTGGTGCAGCCAGGACAGATCCGGAATCTGTGACACGTATCTGGCAACGGAATCCAGGGATGCAGGAAGAACGCGACTGCCGGCATCGGTAATCGGCTTGAAGGGCTGCCGAAGAGCACGCCATAAAGGAGCCGTTCGGTACCCAGCAGTGATCCGCCGCCATCACTGTGTTACAGTGTGCCCCCGGACAGACACCTCCCCCATCCCCTCCGGAGTAACAAGTAAGACTCCGAGTCCCAGACATTGGGAACCTACCAGTTATTTTTGTGGCTCAATAACTGGTCATTTAAAGCAGAATGTCCTATTTTATACTTTTATGCACTGACTGTGGGCTAGGGGGGAACTGGATGAATCTGGAGTGGACTCTGGAGGGAGGCTTTCTATGAAAAATGTGCCCAGGAGCTGAGGGATGGAGCTTGCTGACCCAGCTATAGGAAACCTAAAAGAAGTGACAAATGGAGAATTATCCCTGTAATAAGGAAGGATGTCTAAGGGGGGGGACGCTCCACAATCCATAACATCGCATTACGTGTGTCCAGCGCCGGACACACGTAATGCGATGTTATGGATTGTGGAGCTGCCAAGAAGATTATAAAGATGAATTTCCGTTGCCCCATAGCTCTGCCATATAGCGCTCTGCACCATTGCCCCATAGATGCTCCACATAAATCTGTGCTGCTGCAATAAAAAAATAAAAAAACACATACTCACCTCTCTTGCTTGCAGCTCCTCGGCGCCATCTTCCCGGCGTCTCTCTGCACTGACTGATCAGGCAGAGGGCGGCGCGCACACTATATGCGTCATCGCGCCCTCTGACCTGCACAGTCAGTGCGGAGAGACGCCGGGAAGATGGAGCGGCGCCCGGCGTGTGGAACGAGGGAAGGTAAATATGACATACTTACCTGCTCCCGTCGTCCCGCTCCTTCCCCCGGACAGCTGATCTTCGGTGCCGCAGCCTCCTCGAGTATATACGGTAATTGTTTTTGTGATTATTTATCATGTTTGATTTGTAGCAATGAGAATACAATACATAATGCATATCAGATATTTACATTCCGAATCATAACTAATAAAATTACAGTTTTAAAGTAGCCACCAAAATTATTTTTTGGGTTGGGGGTCACCGCAACATGAGGAACTGTATTGCGGGGTCACGGCATTAGAAAGGTTGAGAACCACTGGTTTAGATGATCTTGTTGAAACTGTGTCAATACGTTCTTTCATTCATCACATGCGCTGTTGTGCATACGCTACAGCTGGCTATAAGAGACAGTCTGCAAGAAGGACATGCTGCTGCACTGAATGGCAAGGTGAGAAAATTGGCTACTGTTGCCAGAACCCCTAAAGTTGACTCAATTTTGAAGAGACGTGCTGGAAAAGGGGCAATTATTGATCAAGCCACACAATGGGGCAGTAGTTACTTAATGATTCAGCGCTTGGTTGAACTGAAAACCTTTCTTATAGACGTGGCTAACCCTCAACTGACGCTAAATGAAAGTCAGTGGAATCAGGTGACTGAGCTGGAAAAATTGCTAGAGCACCCATTTACAGTGACTAAAAAATTACAAGCAGAGGACTTAACTCCAGGTATTTTCTTAAAGGAGTGGAAGAACCTGATGTTTCGCCTGTCCCAAGGAGAACGGTTAATTGCAAATGGCATTGCTACATCAATGAAACGGAGAGAGGAGCTACTATTACAAAATATTCTTTTGGCAGCTGTTTATGTAGACCGAATGCATTGGATTCTTCTAGATGATCAACAGCTAACTAAAGGAAAAGAAGCTCTGTTTGAAATAGCAGTAAGGATGAAAGGGTTGCAGAACAGTCAGGAGGAACAAGAAGAATTTGGTCGTCCTGTCACATCTTCACCCTCATCAACTGATGAAGAATTTAATTTCGAAAAATATTTGGATCACAAGGACCGTGCAAAGCGTTCCCGCATAGAAGAGTCATCCCCATCAAAGAGCACAGCCAGTACATTTCAGCAGACTTTTTCATGTGCACTAAAAGAAATTGAGAAATTTGACCGTTCATCAAAAATAACAGTGCAACAAGCGATTCCTCTGTATCCTGACATTGTCAGAGATGTTGCCCGAGTGGTTATTGCTTTGCCACCAACCCAAGTTAGTGTAGAGAGGTTGTTCTCTGCTCTCAAAATAATTATATCAGATTTGAGGGCATCCATGAAGGAGGATCTGACAGAGGCAATACTTTTTTCCCTTCAGCATGACAGCACCGCATGTGAGAGATGGCATCCGCCCCCAGGAACAGGAAACCTGTAGCAGAGATAAAAGAATGGGGCGGTCCTTCTCTCCTCAGTTTGGTTTCCTGTTCCTGCAGGTGGACGCCTGTTGCAGAGCTCCTACCTCCAGAGGGATCTCCCTCTGATTCCGGTCCGGAGGCCGAGGTCCGCGGGGGGGCCAGCTATACTCGGCGGCATCACGTGCGGTGCTGTCCGGGTGAAGAGGCTGGCGTAGTCGCGCCTTCTTTCCCCCTTGCTGGACTCCCCGGCGACCGCTCTGTGCAGGAGGCTGGTCCGGGGTTTTGGGGGCGTGTCATTCACCGACGCTGGCGCCGAGGTGAAGGATGACGACTTCGGTCACAGGAAGGTGATGTCACACGCCGAGGGAGCCGGTGTGCTGGACACTTCCGGGCGGAAGTTGATCCAGAGGCGCGCACACCGCTCCTGATTTAAAATACAGCAACCAAGGAAATCGCTGGTCCTTCACAGCAAGCAATCTGCCTGCTAAGATGACCGAACCAGCGATGGATCCGGATACGCCATTGATGCCTGCGAGGATTTCCGAGAAGGCACAAGCCACTGCGGTATCCAGGGTCCTGGAGGGGTGAGTGCCTTTGTAAGGCAAAAACCACACATACTGATACACTATACACTACATGTTTTTTTAGGGGAGGAAAGCCACATCCAGGCAAAAAAATAGGGTCTGTGCCCTATGCAAAGACACACTCCCTAATTTATACAAGAAGAAAATCTGCCAGCCTTGTATTGACAAAACAGTTGCGGAAGAATCTTCTTCCCTATTACAGAATATCAAGTCAATAATACGAGAAGAAGTCAAATCAACAGTAAAGGAGCAGCTGAAACAACATACAGTAAAGGGAACCCCCCCTCCCCCAACAAGTGAACAAGGGTCGGCCGTAGAATCAGGGGATGAACCAGGAATATTAACCCCCTCTGATGCCTCAGACCTAGACTCCTCGGATGAGGAGTATGGCCACCCTTATTTCCAGTCGGAAGAGATTGGGAAATTACTCAAACTCGTTAGAGCGACTATGGGGGTAGAAACTCCTAAAGAGCCGCAGTCAATCCAGGACACAATGTTCAGTAACTTGGAGGGGAAGAAGCGTAAATTTTTTCCTTTCCATGAAAATATAGTAAATTTAATTAAAAGGGAGTGGAAAGAGCCCAACAAGAAAATTTCCATCCCTCAGGCCTTGAAACGCAAGTACCCCTTTGATGAGGAAATATGTGAAAAATGGGAAAAGGCTCCCAAACTAGATGTGGCCATCGCCAGCACCTCTAAAGGGGTAGCGTTACCATTTGAGGACATGGGAGCCTTAAAGGATCCCTTAGACAAGAAAGCAGATGCCTTTCCAAAATCGGCTTGGGAAGCGGCGACATGGTCATTTAAACCCGGCGTTGCTGCCACTTGCACGGCACGTGCTATGGTCAAGTGGTTAGAGGAGCTAAGTGACCAGATCAAAAACAAATGCCAGAGAGAGAGACTATTAGAAGCTTTACCCTCTCTACAGGGCGCCGCAAGATTCCTGGCAGACGCTTCAATTGATTCTGTCAGAGGTGCCGCACGTGCATGTGCTCTAACTCAGGTCGTAGAGCATTATGGCTAAAAAATTGGACGGCTGACTTCCAATCGAAGGTCAAACTTTGTGGGGTGCCCTGTGAAGGTCAATATCTTTTTGGTAAGGCTCTGGACGAGATCCTTGAAAAGGCGTCAGACAAAAAGAAGCGGTTTCCACCTCGTTCTTTTCCTAGGCGCCATTGGGAAACCTCTCGTCCGTCCTTTCGTGGATCTGGATATAGAGGGACCCGCGGCCGATCAGATGACAGGTCTAGTCATGGCAGACCCTGGAAAGATCGAAAAGAAAGGGGATTCCTTTTCAATAAACCTCCCCCCAAATCTGATCCCAAAAATCAATGACGCCAAAATCCCAGTGGGCGGAAGACTTTGATGGTTTGTCCACCACTGGGCAGAATTGCCGGCATCTCAATGGATAATCAACTTGTTGTCAGAAGGTTTAAAACTCAAGTTCTCCAGCCTCCCACCAAGTCATGTAAAAATGACCCAGGTGTCAGGAAAAAATCAGGCCACACTAGAAGAAGTTCACCTCCTCATACAAAAGGAAGTATTAATAAGAGTTCCTCATCAAGAGATAGGAAAAGGGTTCTACAGCACCCTGTTTCTAACACCAAAACCAGATGGCTCGCTGAGAGTAATATTCAATCTGAAAGCGCTAAACCAGTATATTCAGATAGAAAGATTCAAAATCGAGACCCTGAAGACAGCGGTAAAAGTACTCGACCCAAACTGTTACATGGCAGTGATCGATCTTACAGATGCGTACTTCCATGTACCAATCGCGGTCCAACACCAACAGTACCCGAGGCTACTGGTAAATCTTGCGAACACCCCCACTCATCTACAATATCAATGTCTCCCCTTCGGGGTGGCCATAGCGCCCCGTGTATTTACAAAAATCATCTCCGAAGTGGCGTCCTTCATCAGGAAAGAAGACATAATGCTGGTACCTTATTTGGACGATTTTTTGGTGATAGCAAACAACAAAGAAAATTGCGAGAAAACAGTTGCAAGAGTACTAGAGGTGCTAACCAGGTTAGGATGGATTATGAATTTGAAAAAGTCAAGACTTGTCCCAACACAAACTCAAGAGTTCCTCGGGATCCTATTGGATTCGGTCAAACAGGAGTGTGTCCTCCCACAGAGGAAAATTCAAATTATTCAACAGAAAATACAATGCAATGTCGCTCTTAGGAACTCTAACGGCAACAATTCCAGCAACACGGTGGGCACAAAGCCATACACGGGAGTTATAATGGCAGATACTGACCGAACAAATGAGGAATCCATACAATCTGAACCGAAAAATCTGTCTATCTCCAAAGGTTAAGAACTCGCTAGAATGGTGGCTAAAAGTAAAAAATTTAAGCAACGCAGTGCCATGGTCAGTGCAGAACCCAGTAGTCCTTACTACCGATGCAAGTCCGTGGGGATGGGGAGCACATTTGGAGGATCAGGTCCTACAGGGACAATGGGAGGCCTCAATGACAGCAGCGTCCTCCAATCTAAAGGAATTGTCGGCAGTAAGACAAGCACTTTTTCACATAGGAGAAGGGATTCGGGGGAGACATGTAGTGGTGTTGTCCGACAACACAACGATAGCCTATATCAATCATCAAGGGGGCACAAGATCCCCATTCCTTAACCGGAACGTACTTAAAGGGATCAGAAAATCAAGTAGCCGACTTCTTAAGTCGTCACATATTGCATCAGGGAGAATGGTCCCTGAACCAGGGAATATTTGGGAAAATCTGTGCCTGTTGGGGCGTTCCAGAAATAGACTTATTTGCCACAAGAGAAAATTGAAAGGTGGCGAAGTTTTATTCTCTGAACCCGAGAGAACACCCGGAGGGAGTGGATGCGCTTCTATACAAATGGAACTTCCATCTAACGTACGCATTTCCCCCGATACCATTAATCCCGACACTCCTCAAGAAAATTCAGAAAGACAAGGCACGAGTTATCCTCATAGCTCCCTTTTGGCCAAAAAGGGCATGGTTCACACGACTCAGACACATGTCTATCTCGGACCCGTGGATCCTCCCAGATGCTTGGGACCTCCTACACCAGGGGCCAGTTCAACATCCCCAAAGACACGGGCTACACCTCACTGCCTGGAACTTGAGAGGGGGCTTCTGTTAGCAAAGGGATTCTCAAACCGTTTAGTGACCACGTTGCTCTCTAGCAGAAAGAAGGTCACCTCAGAAAAATATCAAATTTGGCAGAAATTCCTGGAATTCTCAGGGCGTCAGTTGTCCGAGACAAGCCAAAAAGTCCCGGTAAGAGAAATTCTAGAATTTCTCCAAAAAGGGTTAGAGAGGGGGCTATCTACTAGCACCTTAAAGGTGCAAGTCTCTGCCCTGGGTGCTCTGTTTGATCAAAAACTTGCCGACCACCCTTGGGTCTATAGGTTCATCCGAGCCTCCTTTACATCTAGACCCTCAAAATTATTACCTAAGGTGGCTCCCTGGGATCTAAATTTAGTTTTAAATGCTCTAACCGTGTCCCCCTTTGAGCCTCTTGATTCGATTTCAATAAAATCCTTAACCCGGTCCTCCTGGTTGCCCTAACTTCAGCCCGTCGTACTTGCGAGTTGCAAGCTATGTTGGTAAATCCCCCTTACACTACCTTCCAGGATGACAAAGTGGGTATCAAAACCGACCCGGCCTTCCTTCCAAAGGTCAACTCAAAATTTCATAGGGACCAGGAAATTATTCTACCCTCATTCTGTCCTCAACCGAAATCCCAGGGAGAAAAAACCTTCCATTGTCTCGATGTCAGACACTGCCTTCTTCAATACATAGAAGCCACAAAATCTTGGCATCAGTCATCAGCCCTTTTTGTCGCCTTCCAGGGGACAAACAAGGGAAAAAAGGCCTCAAAGGCAACTATTGCATGGTGGTTACGTATGGCTATCTCACTTTCTTATTCCTCTTCTGGTCAAGTTCCCCCACTGGGTGTTATGGCCCACTCCACGCGCGCTATTGCCACATCCTGGGCGGAAAGGGCGAACGCCTCGGTGGAACATATTTGTAAAGCGGCAGTATGGTCTTCACCCTCTACCTTTTTCCGACATTATAGACTAGACTTAGGTCTATCAGACTTGTCTTTTGGGAGAAAAGTATTATCTGCTGTTGTCCCACCCTAGGAGTCTTCTATTTCTTCCTCTCACATGCGGTGCTGTCATGGTGAAGGGAAAAAATGATAATTACTTACGGGTAATTTGATTTTCCAGAACCATGACAGCACCGCGTTAATTCCCGCCCTATCTTGGTGATGGTTGTGTGATTCACAAAAAAAAAGAAAAAAAAAAGGGATATATATATATAAGTAAACGTATATATGTAGACAAAGAAATATATGTATAGATAAAAACTAATAAAGAGCTATACAATGTAAATATAATACATGAGTGTATACTAACAAAGCGGTCATCTTCCATACTCTGAAACAAACTGAGGAGAGAAGGGCCGCCCCATTCTTTTATCTCTGCTACAGGTTTCCTGTTTCTGGGGGCGGATGCCATCTCTCACATGCGGTGCTGTCATGGTTCTGGAAAATCAAATTACCCGTAAGTAATTATCATTTTTCTGAGGACAAATTTATAGATTTCTTCTTATTAACTGCATAATAGTGTTTATTGCATATTTACTTACAAGAGTTTATAAAAGTTATTTGCTATATTCTAATTGTATTCTAATAAATATAGTTTTTGCTCTAAGTGGTCTAATTACTTATATGATGGTGAGAAACTGAATAAGCACAATATTAATATTTGACAACAGTAAATTTATTGTTACGAATTGGCCATTTATGAAGGAGTCGGAACCTGATAAAATCCAGAAGTCGGAGTCGCAACTGTGGCTTACCGACTCCACAGCCCTGGTTAACAGGCTGCTGTTAACGCAAGTGCCGATATGTCATCGCGCTAGCGCAGATAGAGCTAGCAGATGCTCTATCTGCACTAGCGGTGACGGACCTGGAAACGCTGCAGCTCGTGTCCCCAGGTCCGTCACTCAATGACTAAAGGAAAGAACCTGGCACTCAACTGAAGAGGGGGGGATTCCGCTTCTGGACACCAGCACAGCACATACCAGCTAAACGAGTCCACTCTGTGTGCCTAATTACTCTCTGCGCAGTACCAGACGCAGATTATGCTGTGCCCTGTATCACACTGTTGTCACCTCCAATTATCCTACTACTAGTATGTAACTGATGAAGGTCCGGACATAGGACCGAAACGTTTTGGCTACTATGATTAAATTCTCACGAGCATTAAGTTGAGTGCCAGGTTCTTTCTTTTAGTTTCATATGGTGTGGGAACCTACCTGGGCACCATCAATTGTAGTGCACACGCCTCTATCTCCCACGTCACTCAGTGACGGCACATCGCTAGTGCATGCCCATTGTGGGTGTGCGCTAGTGATGAGTCCGACATAGGACTTAATGATGGCGTTAACGGACTACGTTACACCACGTTATGCCGCGGTGTAACGTAGTCCGTCTAACGGACGCCCATAACATAATGTGAACCCAGCCTAAGTCGTGAAAAAGATCGAGCAGGCATGATCTTTTTTTCACCGCCTTAAATACGGCCCTCACTGCGCACTGTGAATTATTTCGGCCCGTTCTTGCGCCCCCATAGAAATTTATTGGGGCTGCAAAAACGGGCCGCAAAATCACGGCAAGTGTAAAAGAAGCCTTAGGCTATGTGCACACATTGCGGATTTTGATTAGTTTCCGCTGCGTTTTTGGCCACATGGATTTGCATCAAATCCACAGTGTAGTGCACAGCCAATGTTAGTCAATGTGAAATTGACATTTGCTGTGCACATGCTGCGGAAAAAACTCGCTGAATCGCAACTTTTTTGTTTCCGCAGCATGTCAATTCTTTTGGTGGATCTGCAGCGTTTCTGCACCCATTGACTTCCATTCGGTCAGGCAGATCCGCAGATGTAAAAAAAATCTGTGGTTTAGCTGCAGATAAAACGCTGCAGATTGGGAGGAGAGAAGTGTGTGGGCGGAGCTATGTGCGTGTATAGTGTGTGTGTGTGGGCATCCATTGTCTGATGGGATTACTGCTCCCACCTGCCAATGAATGTTCACAGTGACCTCATTGCCGATGATGGGAAAGTAGTCCCGTCAGACATTGGCTGTGTTCAGTAGTAAAAAAAAAAACCCAAAACATACAGAACATACAACTTATAATGTAAAGTACATACACATAACAGAGTACATACTTGCCAAACACCTGCTTCCCAAAGCCCTCAATTCTCCTGTAATAAAAATAACATAATAAACCAACCTATACTTACCTTTCCGCCGTAGTCCAGTTAATATCGAGTGTTCCACGACTATCTCCCGTGTAGAACACTGACATCGGGTGATGTCAGTGCTCTACAGGGGCCCTGAGATGAACTGAAATGGGGGGTAATTCTCCGCGATGTACATCCCTCCGCCACTTCCGGGAGCAAGGTCATAACTTCATTTTCATGCCGGCAATGCGGTGTGAGAAAATTCCCATGCAGCATTGCCGTAAAGCGAGAGAAAACTCGGGTAACCTCTTCAGTGATGCACTGGAGGAGCCATTGTCTCCTGTGAGTGTGTCACTGGATTCCCTGTAGAGCACTGACATCGCCCGATGTCACTGTTCTATAGAGGAGATCGTCTTGGGACACTCGTTAAGAATTGGACTACGTCAGACAGAGAGTATACGGTTGGTTTATTATTTTTTGCAGGTGATCGATGGTGTTAGGGTTGGCGGAACACCTATTAGAAGTAATAGGTGCGTTCGCAACCCGGGATCCACCATGCAGGAAATAACCTGCTGCTAAGTAAGGCGGTGAAGTATATTGGTATAAACAAACTCTGTTACTTCACAGAGTCCGTTAGCAAAGAGAACTCTGTGCCCTGTTTAGCTCACAGGGGAACAGAGCTACTTGGTAGAGCTGACAGTGATCATGCAGTCAAATGCAAACACGCAGCTCCTCTCCGGTGGAGCTGGAATTCTAATGGCTATTAGCCAGCCCTGAATCCACACACATGAAACTCCTCACTGGAGGTGCCAGCATTCTAGGGGCTTATTTCAGCCGGGTCCCTGAACGCACACACAAGAAACTCCTCGCCGGAAGTGCCAGCATTCTAGGGGCTTATTTCAGCCGGGTCCCTGACTGCGCACACACGACCACACTGGTGCTGAGCACATACATAATTTACACTAGCGCATGGCCGTGCGGACCTGTGAACGTTTTATAGTTGCAGCTCTACAGGACCTTCCTGGAGGACCAATGGGAACTGCTACAGGGCCTGAGCGTGTGACCCTCGACCTCCAATGAGAGGTCCTCCCGTGGGCGTGCTCAGTTTTTGCAAAGCAGGACTTAGTCCCAGAAAAGCCTGCTTGCTGCAGACCAGTAAAAGGTACAATAGCAGGGCCTGAAAAGACAGCAGTAACCCTTTGCACAATACCAGACTGAGTGAGACGCTGGGATCGATGTCTCCGCTAAGCAGGCTCCACTGCGGCTGATGCAGAATGGGAGCGGACATGGTTCGAGATTCCCCCTGAGCAGCGACGGGAACTCGACTCCCAACAGATGGCCTCGGGGAATTAGGCGTGGTTGTAAGTATGGTGAAATTAAGAATATTAAAATACTTTTTTTCTGGCTGTCTTTTTTTTAACTCTTTCACTACTATATGATTAGTAATGGATAGGTGACTTATTGACGCTGTGCTGATATTCATAGCCTGGGAAGGTCCATGGGTATTAACCTCTTCCCAGGCATCCATCTATCTATCGGACTGGGGTGTCCGGGGCCCACCCTACAACTATATGCAGATATCTGTAAGTAGTTATCGCCATTATAGTGGAGCATTGACTGTGAAACACGGGGCTCCCGCACATCTACTGTGCGCCCCCATAACTGGGATGTACAATTACGGTAGTTTACATTAAAGGTTGTTTGGTTAAAACAAGTTATCACCGATCCATGGGCTCCACAGGATAGGTGATTGCTTAGGTCCGACCATTAGAAACTGCACCGATCGGAAGAATGGGGACGTTTTATCCCTGACTGGACACTTATCCCCATTTTAAAATGCAGCAGCAGTTGAGATGTCTGACCGCAGCTCTATTCGTTCTCTTTCGGGGCTTCCAGAAAAAAACAAGAGCAGCCACTGAGGGAATGAATGGATTAGTGGTCAAGTCAGATATACCGCTCCAGTCTTATGTGTATAAAAGTTCCACATTCTGTCGACTGGGTCCCAGCAGTCAGACCCCCCACCACCACCAATCAATACGTTATCACTAATCCTGTGTAGAGGTGATTACTTTTTGTCACAGGAGAACCCTTGTAAAGGTACCTTCACACTAAGCGAGGTCGCTAGCAAGATTGCTGCTGAGTCACAAGTTTTGTGACGCAACAACGACCTCAGTAGCGATCTCGCTATGTTTGACACGTAGCAGCGACCAGGCCCCTGCTGTGAGATCGCTGGTCGTGTCAGAATGGCCTGGACCTTTTTTTGATCGTTGAGGTCCCGCTGGGTAGCACACATCGCTGTGTTTGACACCTTACCAACGACCTCGATGACGACTCAGACACCGACACATATAGGCGTGCATTTGCGTTGCCTTTTCCGCACCCCTCCGCTCCGATTGGTGGTCGCTACTGCGTTCTGATTGGCGGTCATGCCTTCAGCAGAAGGCAACATAGTAGCGCTTCCATCCTTTGTTCCTGACCGCGTGGTGATTTGCAGATCGTTGTAGAGTTCTCCGGCCTGCGACTCCTCTTCGATTTATCTATTCTTCAACGGTTCTTCTGACACCTTTTGTGCACGGTAGGTATCGTTTGGGGTCTCAAATGCGTTCCCACCGAAGGGCTATTGTGTCGCCTCATAAGGCAAGGCTGCCACCAATCAGAACGCAGTAGCGACCACCAATCGGAACTGAATGGGCGCGGAAAAGGCAACGCAAATGCACGCCTGTGTGACTACAACGTCACACAGGACGTCCCTCATCGAGGTCTGAATCGGCATAATAGCTGCTATGTGACAGGGTCACAACGACATCGTTGTACAGGTCACTACAGGTCGCCGCATCGCTGCTGCGTCGTTGGGAAGATCTCACTGTTTGACATCTTACCAGCGACCACATAGCGACGCAGCAACGATCCCTGACAGGTCGTATAGTTGTCGGGATCGCTTTAGCGTCGCTAAGTGTGACGGGGCCTTAAGTCCATCTCTGAGGCTGACGTCACACTAGCAGTATTTGGTCAGTATTTTACATCAGTATTTGTCAGCCAAAACCAGGAGTGGAACAATTAGAGGGAAAGTATAATAGAAATATATGCACCACTTCTGCATTTATCACCCACCCCTGGTTTTGGCTTACAAATACTGATGTAAAATACTGACCAAATACTGCAAGTGTGACGGCAGCCTGAAGCTGTGATCCAAATATCTCATCTCTAACGGAAATAAAGAATCTTCTCCTAATTAATATCATGCCAAGACCAATACCACCACATACAGGAAGAAATACCACCGCACCGTGGACAGATCACATAGTGACGGAATAACACCACATATTACCAGGATATAGGGACCAAATAATACCACATACAAGGAGAAATACCGCCACACCATAACTAGACTACATATTCCACCACATAGTGACCGAATATTACCATATACAGGGGATAAATACCGCCATGCCGTGACCAGACCAGAAATTACCACCACATAGTGACCGAATAATACCACATACAGGGGATAAATACCGCTATACCGTGACCAGACCAGAAATTACCACAACATAGTGACCGAATAATACCACACATAGGGGATAAATACCACCACACCATGACCAGACCACATATGACCATCAGATAGTGACTGAATACTACAATACTGATCAAGAATACAAACCACAATGCTAACAAAACTGTTATTACCACCAGTGACATTATACACAAGAGCTCTGTATATACTGTCAGTGTACAGGTAATACAGGGATCACCAGTGACATACACAGGAGCTCTGTATATAGTGTCAGTGTACAAGTAATACAGTGATCACCAGTGACACTATACACAGGAGGTCTGTATATAGTGTCCGTGGACAGGTAATATGAAGATCACCAGTGACATTATACACAGGAGCTCTGTATATAGTGTCAGTGTTCAGGTAATACAGTAATCACCAGTAACATTATACACAGGAGCTTTGTATATAGTGTATAGCATACAGGTAATACAGTGATCACCAGTGACATTATACACAGGAGCTCTGTATATAGTGTACAGGTAATACAGTGATCACCAGCAACATTATACACAGGAGCTCTGTATATAGTGTATAGTGCACAGGCAGTAGTGATCACCATTGACATTATACACAGGAGCTCTGTATATAGTGCACAGGTAATACAGTGATCACCAGTGACATTATACACAGTAGCTCTGAATATAGTGTACAGGTAATACAGTGATCACCAGTGACATTATACACAGGAGCTCTGTATACAGTATATAGTAAACACAATAATCAAAAAGCACACAATTATATAATTGTCCGAAAGCATGTCCAATAGACTTTTGCTCTCCCAAAAAGAGTCAGAAAATAGTATATACCTTTGAATAGGTGAACTACTCCAAATATAACATTAGAAAACCAGCGAAAAGGAGTATACACACCAGCAGAATATAATACAATACAAACTTTTATTAAGATAAACAGCATAAAACAAGATCACACATTAGAGAATTCTGACATGCAAAATAAGAAAAACCAACCGATACACTAAAAATAGGGCACCAGTCCGCAATATGACCACGGTGAGCATAACAGGGTATTTAAGTTTTTTTTTTTTGATAATCACAAACAAGTGCTATCCATCCATTAAACCCTCTTATCCCATGGTACACTTTTGTTTAACGCATCTAGTGACCACAAGTGTTAATAGGATAAAATATATTCTCACCCATAATTAGTCCGGACTCCCAGGTGACCTTCCCACGGCCCCTGACGCGCATTTTGCGTAATCACTTTTTCAAAGGGGAAGGGATAGCGTTGTCTTGTCCCCACTGCACTATCTATAGACCCAAAACACGCCAATGTAATTGGCGCATGCACCCGTGAGACCCCATATATGAAAAGTGTGCACTCTGTCGGCATCATCATGCCGCGTGTGTGCGGGTGGTATAACGCCCATTGGTACCAATAATCACGCGCGCCGCATGATTAGTAGACGCCAGCCAGAGACTGCACAGTGTCGGGTACATCACAGTGCGCACGCGCACCACCGGCGGCCATATTTGTGGAGAACAGCTGCAATACTAACTGAGTAGATTACAATGCGCATGCGCATCACAGGCGGCCATATTTCCAAGGACCCAACATATGTATCCAGTATAAAATGTAACCCCAAGTAATTACATATTTCTCAATCATCACCCATAGATAGGGCTTCCATAGATCCAACGTAGATACCCTATTGAAATAGGCCAATCAATCCTGTGTGTAGATAACAAAAGGAAAAGAGAAAAGAAAGGAGGGAAAAGAACAAAGGTAAAAAAAACACAAGTAGAAGAGGGGAAGTGTTGTAAATTCTGCTCTTGGGTTCCCTCCAGTGGTTGTAGGTGGGAATGCAGTTGTCTCTGAGTCGCAGTCCTGGCCAGGTGTATCTGCTGATTGCAGTTCTGACTGGGATATTTAGGTGTGCAGGATTCATTAGTCCTTGGCAGTTGTCAATGTTGCATGATGCTATCGTGCTGGGTTTTCCGTGGTTGCAGGTACATAATCCTGTGGTGGATTGGAAGTCCATGTCTGTGACTAGTTGGGGTTGTCAGGGGGTTCATAATGATGTTCCTTTGATGTCAATCTCCTCTTCTTCCTCTTCTAAAATTCCAGAGTTTTTGTCTGATTCTCAGGATGTATTCGATGAGCCCAAGTCCAGTTTCCTTCCACCGCACAGGGACTGCGATTGTGCTATTGACTTAATTCCAGGCTATAAGTTTCCTAAGGGTTGACTTTTCAACCTGTCTATGCGGAGCTATATTAAGGAGTCTTTGGAGAAAGGGCATATTCGACCATCTTCTTCACCGTTGGGAGCGGGGTTCTTTTTTGTTGCTATAAAAGATGGTTCCTTGAGACCCTGTATTGATTATCGCCTCTTGAATCACGGTCAAGTTTCAATACCCTTTACCTTTGCTTTCCGATTTGTTTGCTAGGATTAAGGGAGCTAGTTGGTTTACTAAGATTGACCTTCGGGGGGCATATACAGTGGGGCAAAAAAGTATTTAGTCAGTCAGCAATAGTGCAAGTTCCACCACTTAAAAAGATGAGAGGCGTCTGTAATTTACATCATAGGTAGACCTCAACTATGGGAGACAAACTGAGAAAAAAAAATCCAGAAAATCATATTGTCTGTTTTTTTAACATTTTATTTGCATATTATGGTGGAAAATAAGTATTTGGTTAGAAACAAACAATCAAGATTTCTGGCTCTCACAGACCTGTAACTTCTTCTTTAAGAGTCTCCTCTTTCCTCCACTCATTACCTGTAGTAATGGCACCTGTTTAAACTTGTTATCAGTATAAAAAGACACCTGTGCACACCCTCAAACAGTCTGACTCCAAACTCCACTATGGTGAAGACCAGAGCTGTCAAAGGACACCAGAAACAAAATTGTAGCCCTGCACCAGGCTGGGAAGACTGAATCTGCAATAGCCAACCAGCTTGGAGTGAAGAAATCAACAGTGGGAGCAATAATTAGAAAATGGAAGACATACAAGACCACTGATAATCTCCCTCGATCTGGGGCTCCACGCAAAATCCCACTCCGTGGGGGTCAGAATGATCACAAGAACGGTGAGGAAAAATCCCAGAACCACGCGGGTGGACCTAGTGAATGAACTGCAGAGAGCTGGGACCAATGTAACAAGGCCTACCATAAGTAACACACTACGCCACCATGGACTCAGATCCTGCAGTGCCAGACGTGTCCCACTGCTTAAGCCAGTACATGTCCGGGCCCATGTGAAGTTTGCTGGAGAGCATTTGGATGATCCAGAGGAGTTTTGGGAGAATGTCCTATAATCTGATGAAACCAAACTGGAACTGTTTAGTAGAAACACAACTTGTCGTGTTTGGAGGAAAAAGAATACTGAGTTGCATCCATCAAACACCATACTTACTGTAAAGCATGGTGGTGAAAACATCATGCTTTGGGGCTGTTTCTCTGCAAAGGGGCCAGGACGACTGATCCGGGTACATGAAAGAATGAATGGGACCATGTGTCGTGAGATTTTGAGTGCAAACCTCCTTCCATCAGCAAGGGCATTGAAGATGAAACGTGGCTGGGTCTTTCAACATGACAATGATCCAAAGCACACCGCCAGGGCAACGAAGGAGTGGCTTCGTAAGAAGCATTTCAAGGTCCTGGAGTGGCCTAGCCAGTCTCCAGATCTCAACCCTATAGAAAACCTTTGGAGGGAGTTGAAAGTCCGTGTTGCCAAGCGAAAAGCCAAAAACATCACTGCTCTAGAGGAGATCTGCATGGAGGAATGGGCCAACATACCAACAACAGTGTGTGGCAACCTTGTGAAGACTTACAGAAAACGTTTGACCTCTGTCATTGCCAACAAAGGATATATTACAAAGTATTGAGATGAAATTTTGTTTCTGACCAAATACTTATTTTCCACCATAATATGCAAATAAAATGTTAAAAAAAAACAGACAATGTGATTTTCTGGATTTTTTTTTCTCAGTTTGTCTCCCATAGTTGAAGTCTACCTATGATGTAAATTACAGACGCCTCTCATCTTTTTAAGTGGTGGAACTTGCACTATTGCTGACTGACTAAATACTTTTTTGCCCTACTGTAATCTTGTTCGTATTAAGCAGGGTGATGAATGGAAAACTGCGTTTAACACGCCCGAAGGCCATTTTGAATACCTTGTGATGCCATTCGGACTCTCTAATGCTCCATCTGTTTTTCAGTCCTTCATGCATGATATCGTCCGGACTTATCTTGATAAATTCTTGATTGTATATTTGGACGATATTTTGATTTTTTCCGATGATTGGGAGGCTCATGTGCAACAGGTCAGGATGGTGTGACAATGCTTTGTTTGTGAAAGGGTCTAAGTGTCTCTTTGGGGTGCAGAAGGTTTCTTTTTTGGGCTTTATTTTTTCTCCCTCGTCTATAGAGATGGATCCGGTTAAGGTTCAGACCATTCATGATTGGATTCAGCCCACATCCGTGAAGAGCCTTCAGAAATGTTGGGGTTTTGCAAATTTTTATCGCCGTTTCATTGCTAATTTTTCCAGCGTGGTTAAACCCTTGACCGATTTGACAAAGAAAGGCACTGATGTGGCGAATTGGTCCTCTGCGGCTGTCTCTGCCTTTCAGGAGCTTAAACGTCGATTTACTTCTGCTCCGGTGTTGCGCCAACTGGATGTTTCTCTTCCGTTTCAGGTTGAGGTTGACACTTCTGAGATTGGGGCAGGGGCCGTTTTGTCTCAGAGGGATCCTGTTGGTTCCTTGATGAAACCGTGTGCTTTCTTTTCCCATAAGTTTTCGCCTGCTGAACGCAATTATGATGTCGGCAATCGAGAGTTGTTGGCTATGAAGTGGGCGTTTGAGGAGTGGTGACATTGGCTTGAGGGAGCTAAGCACCTTATTGTGGTCTTGACCGATCATAAGAATCTGATTGACCTCGAGTCTGCCAAACGGCTGAATCCTAGACAGGCTCGATGGTCCTTGTTTTTTTCCCGTTTTGATTTTGTGGTCTCGTATCTTCCGGGTTCTAAGAATATTAAGGCTGATGCCCTCTCTAGGAGTTTTTTGCCTGATTCTCCTGAGGTCTTAGAACCGGTCGGTATTCTGAAAGAAGGGGTGGTCCTTTCTGCCATTTCCCCTGATTTACGACGGGTTCTTCAGGAATTTCAGGCTGACAAACCTGACTGCTATCCTGTGGGGAAACTGTTTGTTCCTGACAGATGGACTAGTAGAGTGATTTCTGAGGTTCACTGTTCCGTGTTGGCTGATCATCCTGGCATTTTTGGTACCAGAGACTTGGTTGGTAGATCCTTTTGGTGGCCTTCTTTGTCGCGTGATGTGCGTTTTTTTTGTGCAGTCCTGTGGGACTTGTGCGCGGGCCAAGCCTTGTTGTTCCCGTGCTAGTGGGTTGCTTTTGCCATTGCCAGTCCCTGAGAGGCCCTGGACGCATATTTCGATGGATTTTATTTCTGATCTTCCGGTCTCCCAGAAGATGTCTGTTATCTGGGTTGTTTGTGACCGGTTCTCTAAGATGGTTCATTTGGTGCCTTTGCCTAAATTGCCTTCCTCTTCAGATTTGGTTCCGTTGTTTTTTCAGCATGTGGTTCGTTTGCATGGTATTCCGGAGAATATTGTGTCCGACAGAGGTTCCCAGTTTGTTTCTAGGTTTTGGCGGGCCTTTTGTGCTAGGCTGGGCATTGATTTGTCTTTTTCTTCTGCATTTCATCCTCAGACAAATGGCCAGACTGAGCGAACTAATCAGACTTTGGAGACTTATTTGAGATGCTTTGTGTCTGCTGATCAGGATGATTGGGTGGCTTTCCTGCCATTGGCCGAGTTTGCCCTTAATAATCGGGCTAGTTCGGCTACCATGGTTTCGCCTTTCTTTTGTAATTTTGTTTTTTCTTCTGGGCAGGTTGAGCCTTCTGACTGTCCTGGTGTGGATTCTGTGGTTGACAGGTTGCAGCAGATTTGGGCTTATGTGGTGGACAATTTGGTGTTGTCTCAGGAGGAGGCTCAACGTTTTGCTAACCGTCGTCGGTGTGTTGGTTCCCGGCTTCGGGTTGGGGATCTGGTCTGGTTGTCTTTCCGTCATGTTCCTATGAAGGTTTCTTCCCCTAAGTTTAAGCCTCGGTTTATTGGTCCTGATAAGATTTCTGAGATTATTAATCCGGTGTCTTTTCGTTTGGCGCTTCTGGCCTCTTTTGCTATCCATAATGTCTTCCATAGATCTTTATTGCGGAAATATGTGGTGCCCGATGTTCCCTCTGTTGATCCTCCGGCCCTGTGTTGGTTGATGGAGAGTTGGAGTATGTGGTTGAGAAGATTTTGGATTCTTGTTTTTCGAGGCGGAGGCTTCAGTACCTTGTCAAATGGAAGGGTTATGGCCAGGAGGATAATTCTTGGGTTTTTGCCTCTGATGCCCATGCTGCTGATTTGGTCCGTGCCTTTCATCTGGCTCATCCTGATCGTCCTGGGGGCCCTGGTGAGGGTTCGGTGACCCCTCCTCAAAGGGGGGGTACTGTTGTGAATTCTGCTCTTGGGTTCCCTCCAGTGGTTGTAGGTGGTTGTAGGTGGGAATGCAGCTGTCTCTGAGTCGCAGTCCTGGCCAGGTGTAACTGCTGATTGCAGTTCTGACTGGGATATTTAGGTGTGCAGGATTCATTAGTCCTTGCCAGTTGTCAATGTTTCTTGTGAAGTGTTGGATCACTTTCTGGCTTCTCCTGCTTAGCTGCCAATTCAGCAAAGATAAGTGTCTGGTTTTTGTTTCTGTGGCACACATGCAGTGTGCTTTTATGCTGTGCTATTCATTTGTTTATCTCTTGTCCAGCTTAGACTGTGTCAGTGTTTTCTCAGTCTTGTTGGATTCTCTGGAGTTGCAGATATACGCTCCACATCTTTAGTTAGATGGTTGAGTTTTTGTATTTTCTGCTGTGGATATTTTTGGAAGGATTTTTAATACTGACCGCTTAGTATCCTGTCCTATCCTTTCCTATTTAGCTAGTGTGTGCCTCATTTGCTAAATCCTGTTTCCTGCCTGTGTGTGTCTTTTCCTCTACTACTCACAGTCAATATTTGTAGGGGGCTGCCTATCCTTTGGGGTTCTGCTCTGAGGCAAGGTAGAAATTCCTATTTCCATCTATAGGGGTATTTAGTCCTCCGGCTGTGTCGAGGTGTCTAGGTTTTGTTAGGTACACCCCACGGCTACTTCTAGTTGCGGTGTTAAGATCAGGGTTTGCGGTCAGTATAGTTACCACCTACTCCAGTGAAAGTTATTCATGCTGCTCCAAGGTCACCTGATCATAACAGGGAAGGTAAATAACACAGATGTTATATACAAGTGAAGACAAGAAAGAAAAAAGAATAAGTGAAAAATGAATCAATATACGTGTAAAAAGAAAAATACATATAAATATATACAATCATACATAATGTATGATCCTAGATAAAACAATTGAGAACATTATAATCCTAAAATTGTATTATATTAGAGTGAAAAAAATCAATAAATATATCAGTGAACACAGTGCAGCCATATAGAATGGTAATAAAGGGCATTCTTAGAAGAGCATATAATATTCAATAAACAAACCACTGAAAATTCCCCCCTCCCCATACTCCATTCCAATATATGTAAAAAAGTCCACATTTTGATAGAATGTTATCATAATTCTCCGACATCATATACGGCCATGGCGGCTGGGATCCAAAATAGGCAGGATGGATTCATCAGCAAGTCGCATACAGCACATTATAGCACACTAATACTAAATATAAAAGACAAAGACAAACATATTTAAAATAGAATAAAAGAAGAACCAGGAATCCATAATATAACCAACGTTTACTATATATAATCAAAAAACGCAAAAACGAAGCTGTGGGGACAAACCACCCCCCCCCCCCCTCCTTTTTATTATGAGGGGCCACAAAGTCTGTATCAATGAATTATAAATAAGGGAGTCACAGGAAGGGTACGAAAGTTAATTTTTCATTCAAGCCCTTGGGGGACATAGTATAAAGGGTGATAATCCACCTGCGCTCCCGCTGGGCAAGGATCTTTTTCAAGTTGCCACCCCTGATGCCCCCCATGGACACAGTCGATACCTCTCACTCTCAAGCCGCCAGGATCAGATCCGTGATGTTCTCTAAAGTGTCTCGGTAGAGTTTTCAGCATTGAGATATCCAATGCCTCTTTTGCAGCCCTGATATCTCGGACATGTTCCCAAGTTCTAATTTTTAATTCTCTTGATGTAAGTCCAAAATATATCATGGAGCAGTGACAAGTGGCATAATATACCACATATGATGTATGACATGAAATGTGCTCACTAATTCCGTCAGATGATTTAAAGGTCTCACATCTTACTATATTGGGACATGCCACGCATGATCCACATGGAAAGCAGCCATTTTTTGGGCCACCCAGATTGAATATCCTCGGCTGTTTCGCAACATAGTGGCTGTTCGCAAGGTGATCCCTCAAATTTCTGCTCCTTCTCTGTGTCATATGTGGAAATTCTTGTAAATGGGCTGCCAAAACATTGTCAGTACGTAGTACAGACCAATGTTTCCTCAGAATCTCGCGGATCTGATCCCAATTACAATTGGACGTAGAAATATAACTCAACTTGTATTCACCTCCACATTTAGTTTTTTTGGAGGCTTTTAACAAGTCAACCTTCCCTGTTGCCCTAGCTCGTCTATACCCAGATTTGATACAACGGGCACTGTATCCCCTGACTTTAAACCTATCGGTTAAAAGTATAGATTGTTTCTCAAATCAGGTCTCCGTGGAACAGACTCTCCAACTGGGATGGCCTTAATAATGGAATAGTTGTGAGCGGGGGAGGCATGTAGGAGAGAATTCACAGATGTTTCTTTTCTGTATAGATCAGTTTCTATCCGTCCATCCTCCCCCACACACAACCTAATATCCAAAAAATCAATCTGTTTTCTGTGCCACTGATAAGTAAATTTCAAATTAAATAAATTATTATTCAATTGTCGCATAAAGTTGTGCAGGCCGGTCTCGCTACCCTCCCAAATCATCAAAACATCATCAATGTAGCGAAACCAGCCTATCACTGGCTCCGCGGCATGTGCTCTGTCGCCCTGAGCATATATTTTATCCTATTAACATTTGTGGTCACTAGATGCATTAGACAAAAGTGTACCATGGGATAAGAGGGTTTAATGGATGGATAGCACTTGTTTGTGATTATCCAGAAAAAAAAAAAAAAACTTAACCCCTTAAGCCCCGAGGGTGGTTTGCACGTTAATGACCGGGCCAATTTTTACAATTCTGACCACTGTCCCTTTATGAGGTTATAACTCTGGAACGCTTCAACGGATCTTGGCGATTCTGACATTGTTTTCTCGTGACATATTGTACTTCATTTTAGTGGTAACATTTATTCGATATAACTTGCGTTTATTTGTGAAAAAAATGGAAATTTGGCGAAAATTTAGAAAATTTCACAATTTTCCAACTTTAAATTTTTATGCCCTTAAATCACAGAGATATGTCACGCAAAATACTTAATAAGTAACATTTCCCACATGTCTACTTTACATCAGCACAATTTTGGAACCAAAATTTTTTTTGTTAGGGAGTTATAAGGGTTAAAAGTTGACCAGCAATTTCTCATTTTTACAACACCATTTTTTTTTAGGGACCACATCTCATTTGAAGTCATTTTGAGGGATCTATATGATAGAAAATACCCAAGTGTGACACCATTCTAAAAACTGCACCCCTCAAGGTGCTCAAAACCACATTCAAGAAGTTTATTAACCCTTCAGGGGTTTCACAGAAATTTTTGGAATGTTTAAATAAAAATGAATATTTAAATTTTTTTCACACAAAATTTATTTCAGCTCCAATTTGTTTTATTTTACCAAGGGTAACAGGATAAAATGGATGCCAAACGTTGTTGTACAATCTGTACTGAGTACGCTGATACCCCATATATGGGGGTAAACCACTGTTTGGGCGCATGGCAGAGCTCGGAAGGAAAGGAGCGCCATTTGACTTTTCAATGCAAAATTGACAGGAATTGAGATGGGACGCCATGTTGCGTTTGGAGAGCCCCTCATGTGCCTAAACATTGAAACCCCCCACAAGTGACACCAATTTGGAAAGTAGACACCCTAAGGAACTTATCTAGATGTGTGGTGACCACTTTGACCCACCAATTGCTTCACAGAAGTTTATAATGCAGAGCCGTAAAAATAAAAAATCATATTTTTTCACAAAAATGATCTTTTCACCACCAATTTTTATTTTCCCAAGGGTAAGAGAAGAAATTAGACCACAAAAGTTGTGCAATTTGTCCTGAGTGCGACGATATCCCATATGTGGGGGTAAACCACTGTTTGGGCGCATGGCAGAGCTCGGAAGGAAAGGAGCGCCATTTGACTTTTCAATGCAAAATTGACTGGAATTGAGATGGGACGCCATGTTGCGTTTGGAGAGCCCCTGATGTGCCTAAACATTGGAACCCTTCACAAGTGACACCATTTTGAAAAGTAGACCCCTTAAGGAACTTATCTAGATGTGTGGTGAGCACTTTGACCCAACAAGTGCTTCACAGAAGTTTATAATGCAGAGCCGTAAAAATAAAAAATCTTATTTTTTCACAAAAATGATCTTTTAGCCCCCAATTTTTCATTTTCCCAAGGGTAAGAGAAGAAATTAGACCACAAAAGTTGTTGTGCAATTTGTCCTGAGTGCGACGATACCCCATATGTGGGGGTAAACCACTTTTTGGGCGCATAGCAGAGCTCGGAAGGGAAGGAGCGCCATTTGACTTTTCAATGCAAAATTGACTGGAATTAAGATGGGACGCCATGTTGGTTTGGAGAGCCCCTGATGTGCCTAAACATTAAAACCCCCCACAAGTGACACCATTTTGGAAACTAGACCCCCTAAGGAACTTATCTAGATGTGTTTTGAGAGCTTTGAACATCCAAGTGTTTCACTACAGTTTATAACGCAGAGCCGTTAAAATAATTTTTTTTTTTTTCGCAAAAATTATTTTTTAGCCCCCAGTTTTGTATTTTCACAAGGGTAACAGAATAAATTGGACCCCAAAAGTTGTTGTCCAATTTGTCCTGAGTACGCTGATACCCAATATGTGGGGGGAACCACTGTTTGGGCGCATGGCAGAGCTCGGAAGGGAAGGAGCGCCATTTGGAATGCAGACTTAGATGGATTGGTCTGCAGGAGTCACGTTGCATTTGCAGAGCCCCTGATGTACCCAAACAGTACAAACCCCCCACAAGTGACCCCATATTAGAAACTAGACCTCCCAAGGAACTTATCTAGATGTGTTGTGAGAACTTTGAACCCCTAAGTGTTTCACTACAGTTTATAACGCAGAGCCGTGAAAATAAAAATTCTTTTTATTTCTCAAAAATGATTTTTTAGCCCCCAGCTTTGTATGTTTACAAGGGTAACTGAATAAATTGGACCCCTAAAGTTGTTGTCCAATTTGTCCTGAGTACGCTGATACCCCATATGTGGGGGGGAACCACTGTTTGGGCGCATGGCAGAGCTCGGAAGGGAAGGAGCGCCATTTGGAATGCAGACTTAGATGGATTGGTCTGCAGGTGTCACGTTGCATTTGCAGAGCCCCTGATGTACCCAAACAGTACAAACCCCCCACAAGTGACCTCATATTGGAAACTAGACCTCCCACGGAACTTATCTAGATGTGTTGTGAAAACTTTGAACCCCCAAGTGTTTCACTACAGTTTACAACGCAGAGCCGTGAAAATAAAAAATCCTTTTTTTTTCCCACAAAAATGATTTTTAGCCCCCCAAATTTTTATTTTCCCAAGGATAACAAGAGAACTTGGACCCAAAAAGTTGTTGTCCAATTTGTCTCGAGTACGATGATACCCCATATGTTGGGGTAAACCCCTGTTTGGGCGCACGGGAGAGCTCGGAAGTGAAGGAGCACTGTTTTACTTTTTCAATGCAGAATTGGCTGGAATTGAGATCGGACGCCATGTCGCGTTTGGAGAGCCCCTGATGTGCCTAAACAGTGGAAACCCCCCAATTATAAATGAAACCCTAATCCAAACGCACCCCTAACCCTAATCCCAACTGTAACCCTAACCACACACCTAACCCTGACACACCCCTAATTCTAATCCCAACCCTAATCCCAACCGTAAATGTAATCCAAACCCTAGCCCTAACCCTAGCCCTAACCCTAACCCTAATGGGAAAATGGAAATAAATACATTTTTTTTAATTTTATTATTTTTCCCTAAGGCTAGGTTCACATTGCGTTAGGGAAATCCGTTTAGCGCCAGCGGATTGCGCTAACGCAATGTCTTTTTAGGTGTCGTGTTTAGTGGTCGCATTAACGTCCCCGCTCTGGAAGATCGGGGATCGGACCTCGGGCGCACCGCGGACGCTGCAAGCAGCGTCCGAGGCGCGCCACAAAAGAACGGCACCTTGCTAGCGGGAGCCGAAAATGGCACGCTCTAGCGATGCGCTACACCCAAAAATCACATTGCTGTCAATGGGTGTGCTAACGGACCCGTTGCACGGTGTAATTGTGACATTTTCGCCGTGCAACGCTGTCCGTTAGCGTTAACCCATTAACGCAATGTGAACCTAGCCTAACTAAGGGGGTGATGAAGGGGGGTTTGATTTACTTTTATAGCGTTTTTTATATCGGATTTTTATGATTGGCAGCCATCACACACTAAAAGACGTTTATAGCAAAAAAGTTTTTGCGTCTCCACATTTTGAGACCTATAATTTTTCCATATTTTGGTCCACAGAGTCATGTGAGGTCTTGTTTTTTGCGGGACGAGTTGACGTTTTTATCGGTTACATTTTCGGACACGTGACAGTTTTTGATCGCTTTTTATTCCGATTTTTTGTGAGGCAGAATGACCAAAAACCAGCTATTCATGAATTTCTTTTGGGGGAGGCGTTTATACCGTTCCGCGTTTGGTAAAATTGATGAAGCAGTTTTATTCTTCGGGTCAGTACGATTACAGCGATACCTCATTTATATCATTTTTTTATGTTTTGGCGCTTTTATACGATAAAAGCTATTTTATAGAAAAAATAATTATTTTGGCATCGCTTTATTCTGAGGACTATAACTTTTTTATTTTTTTGGTTATGATGCTATATGGTGGCTCGTTTTTTGCGGGACAAGATGACGCTTTCAGCGGTACCATGGTTATTTATATCCGTCTTTTTGATCGCGTGTTATTCCACTTTTTGTTCAGCGTTATGATAAAGTGTTGTTTTTTGGCTCGTTTTTTTTTTTTTTTTCTTACGGTGTTCACTGAAGGGGTTAACTAGTGGGCCAGTTTTATAGGTCGGGTCGTTACGGACGCGGCGATACTAAATATGTGTACTTTTATTGGTTTTTTGGTTTTTTTTTTAGATAAAGAAATGTATTTATGTGAATAATATTTTTTTTTCTTCTTTATTTAGGATTTTTTTTTTTTTTTTTTTTTTTACACGTGTGGAAATTTTTTTTTTTACTTTTTCACTTTGTCCCGGGGGGGACATCACAGATCACCGATCTGACAGTGTGCACAGCACTCTGTTAGATCGGTGATCTGACATACAGCCGGGCAGGATTAGAGCTGCAGCTGCAGCCTGATCCTGACCCGGAAGTACTCCCTGCAGGACCCGGATGCAGCCCGGCGGCCATTTTGGATCCGGGGACTGCAGGGAGAAGACGCTCGGTACACGGTGAGTACATCACCGTGTACCGATCGTCTCAGGGAAGCCCGCAGGGAGCCCCCTCCCTGCGCGATGCTTCCCTGCACCGCCGGCACACCGCGATCATCTTTGATCGCGGTGTGCCGGGGGTTAATGTGCCGGGAGCGGTCCGTGACCGCTCCTGGCACATAGTGCTGGATGTCAGCTGCGATAGGCAGCTGACACCCGGCCGCGATCGGCCGCGCTCCCCCCGTGAGCGCAGCCGATCGCATATGACGTACTATCCCGTCACTGGGAATTAAGTCCCAGGTCACCTGGACGGGATAGTACGTCATATGGGATTAAGGGGTTAAATACCCTGTTATGCTCACCCTGGTCATATTGCGGACTGGTGCCCTATTTTTAGTGTATCTTTTGGTTTTTCTCCTCATTTTGCATGTCGGAATTTTGTACTACTTCTGTCAAGTGTGATCTTGTTTTATGCTATTTATCTTAATAAAAGTTTGTATTGTATTATATTCTGCTGGTGTGTATACTCCTTTTCGCTGGTTTCCCATACAGTATATAGTGTATAGTTTGCATGTACATGTAATACACTGACTCACCGGTGATGTCTTTAGTTGAAGTCCTTCTTCGCCAACACTTCTTCCAGCCAGGACTCATCTCTGCAAAAAATAACAGTCATCAATAGCTGATCGCTTCCAGAGCACTTTCCCCACTTTTTCCCTGACTTCTACACTGCGTCAGATGAAGAAAAAAAAGTGACGTAGTGCCGCCCTGCACACAGGGCCGGCATTAGGGGCAGGCAGACTAGGCAGCTGCGTAGGTCCCCCGCTGCCCTAGGGGCCCCCAGCCAGGGGCGGACATACCGCTGGTGTCACTGCTCTGGGGCCAAGAGGTGGAGGGTGGTCTCTGCGGGCAGGCCCCGTATCATGTAGCATCGGGCCCCTCTCACTCCCTCCTGTAATCATGCTAACACCCAGTGCCGGGGAGAGAGCGGAGTGCAGGAGTTCAAAAGGGGGCGTGTCATGCAGGGAGAGACGCTGGCCAATGAACGCTTTCCTCACCAGACTGAGGAGAGCGCTCATTGGCTGCTGTCTCTCTGTTCTCCTGCATGGCGCGTCCCAATGGAGACTGATGAGTACTCACCTACAGTCAGGGGCCCCGCCGCACAGCACACAAGGAGACAGGAACAGCAGTGGAGGAAGAGCAGGACTTAGGGCTCATACTCACCTGCGAGAAACTCGGATGAGTCTCGCATGTTAATACCCGGCGCTGCTGCCAGCATTCAGGAGTGGAGCGTGCGGCCGCACACTCCGCTCCTGAGTGCCGGGTGCAGTTCCGGGTATTAACATGCTAGACTCATCCGAGTTTCTCGCAGGTGAGTATGAGCCCTAAAGTTGTATATTTGCTCCCTCCGCTGTTCTGTTCCCAGCAGGCTGCGGCATCTCCTCACTGTGAAGAGATGGTGGAGGAGGCTCACTGCACGGGACAACACGGCAGCACCAGGGGGCTGATATCAGTCCTGTCTGCTCTGTGCCCCATCCCCCACAGTGGGTTCTGCTCCCTCTCCAACTGAACTGACCTCCTCCAGGGCTCATCTGATCACCCAATATACAAGATTAGTATGTGTGTATGTATATGCTTGTAGATGTATGTATGTGCATCTGTGTATGTACAGTGTGTGTGTGTATCTATGTGTATGCATGTACAGTATATGTGTATGTCTGTGTGTATAATGTGTGTATATGCGATATATTTGTATGTAAATATGGTATATATGTATGTTTATGTGCATATATGTACAGTATATGTGCATGTATATACGGTATATGTGTGTGTATGTACGGTATGTGTGTATGTATGTACGGTATGAGTGTGTATCTGTATGTTTGTACAGTATATGTGTGTATGCATGTACGGTATATGTATGTATATCTGTGTATGTACGGTATATGTGTGTATGTACAGTATATGTATGTATGACGGTATATGTATGTGTATCTGTGTGTATAGTATATGTGTGTGTTTGTATATACGGTATATGTATGTACAGTATGTCTGTGTATGTACGATATATGCGTGTGTATGTATAGTATGTGTATGTATGACGGTATATGTATGTGTATCTGTGTGTATGTATAGTATATGTGTGTGTTTGTATATACGGTATATGTGTGTGTATGTTCAGTATATGCATGTGTGTATGTACAGTATGTGTATGTATGACGGTATGTGTATCTGTGTGTATGTATGGTATATGTGTGTGTTTGCATGTACGGTATATGTTTGCGTATCTGTGTGTATGTATGTACGGTATATGTATGTGTATCTGTGTGTATATATGTACAGTATGTGTGTATGTATGTACGGTATATGTATGTGTATTTGTGTGTATGTATGTACAGTATGTGTGTATGTATGTACATACGGTATATGTATGTGTATCTGTGTGTATGTATGTACAGTATGTGTGTGTTTGCATGTACAGTATATGTATGTGTATCTATGTATGTACAGTGTAACGCATATATATGTTTATTACAAACACACAGTATTATATTCTGTTGGGGACTACATTATATTCTATGGGTGGGTGCATTATATGCTATGGGGGGTTGTGTTATACTATATGAGGTCAGAATTATATTCTATATGGGGACTGCATTATACTCTATGGAGGACTATGGGAGTGTATTATACTCTATGGAGGACTATGGGGATATATTATACTATATGGAGGACTATGGGGAGTCTATTATACTATATGGAGGACTATGGGGAATGTGTTATACTATATGGAGGACTAGAGGGAGTACAATATACTATACGAAGGACTAGGGGGAGTACATTATACTATATGGAGGACTATGGAAGTGTATTATACTATATGGAGAACTAGGGGGAGTGCAAAATGCAAGATATTCATCGAGTGATTGGATTGGTTATGCCGCAACAAAAATCATTGTTCTCAGCAGCACATCGCCCGGTGAAAACTACAGATATGCTGCAAAGATGGTACTGTATGTGGACAGATTCATCTATTAGTGATTATTCTGTCCCCATCATTATTCCTCAGCCAGTGTAAAGTGGCCGGAAACAAGCGGCGAATGACTTCAATATTGCTAATCACACTCGTTTAGTGGCCTGAAATCGGCGCATGTAACTACAACCGAAATGTTTCTGTGTGATAGTGCAATTTGGTAGCATTTGGGGCCCCATTTTAAACTTTTGCCTAGGGCCCCACTTTGCCTAAAACCGGCCCTGCCTGCACAGTATCTGGATTCCCCTTTTGTTCCCTCCATGGAAAACAGTTTCCTAAAAAGTAAATTATATTACAGAAGTAATAATATCCCTAATTGGACCCTAAAGAAATTATGCTCCCCACTTGTCACCATAAGCTAATATAGCATGTTCCTCATTCTGGCCCCCAAACAGTAATTAAGTCCCTCATCCTGGCCCTCTTTATTTAATAATCTCACCCAGCCTGTCCCCCTTTATTTTATAATATGTCCCTGCCTGTCCCCCTATGTCCCTTGTGCAGCCTGGCCCCCAGATATCCATCCTACCCCCAGCTATCCATACAGGCCCCTATATGTCCCTTGTCCTGCCCACCCCCCATATATCTCTCCTGGACCCCCATATATCCATCCTGGTCCATTGTCCAGGCCTCCCCCCCATAAATCCATCCTGATCCCACTTATATATGCATCCTGGCTCCCCCATATAGCCATCCTGGCCCCCCATATATATTGCATCCTGGCTCCCCCCATATAGCCATCCTGGCCCCCCATATATATGCATCCTGGCTCCCCCATATTTATCCATCCTAGCTCCCCCATATATGCATCCTAGACCCCCCATATATATATGCATCCTGGTCCCTTGTCCTGCCCCCCATTAATCCATCCTGTCCCCCTATTTATATGCATCTTGGCTCTACAATATATCCATCCTGGACCCCCATATATATGCATCCTGGCTCCATCATATATATCCATCCGGGCTCCCCCATATATCCATCCTGGCTCCCCCATATATCCATCCTTGTCTTGCCCCCCATTATATCTTCCTGGCCCCCCACATATATCCATTCTGGCCCCCCATATATATGCATCCTGTTCTCTTGCCCACATACATGTACACACACTCAGGCATGCATGAACACTTACACATAGGCATTCATGCACACACATTTGCTGAACACTTACCCAGAAAAAAATGTATTGTACTTGAGAAGCAAGCAGCAGTCCAAGCAGGGAGAGAGAGCTGTTGCCGGGGCTTCCAGGGAGGGTGTCACACCACACAGCCGGCGTTACAGGGCAAGACAGCATGGAGAGCACAGTGCGACCACTCCTATATTAGCCAGCAACAGAGAAAGCAGGAATTTGGGAAAGCTGAGCGCGGTGCGTGTCACCGCCCACAAAGAACATCAACATCCTGAATCCTGAGACAGTGGGAGCGTCGCAGCGGTCATAGTCCAAGCTGAAGGCACATGCGCGTAGCCCTGCATTAACTTCGGACGCGCTTTAAAAGGGCTGGCGCTTTTAAACGGCCCCCTGACCTATTCTCTCTCATCGGGGTGCACCGGACATTTCCCCGTTATCCCGCCAGGCCAGTCCGACCCTCTATCTATCTATCTATCTATCTATCTATCTATCTATCTATCTATCTATCTATCTATCTTTTGGATGCTGCCCTCCTCGTGATGGTGTCTCCGCGGTGTTGGATGTTTTGATCTCCCCGAGGTCATTCATCCTTATGTTTATAGTCCTTTTACTAGGCACTGCTCCTAATAGCCAGTTTCCTACTTCACACTGATGAGGGGCAAATACCCCGAAACAGCGGTCTGTGGATGGATACCATGTTTTGGCATAGGTGGTTTTCCTTTTGGATGCTGCCCTTCCCGTGGTTGTTCCTTCCCGGTGAAAGACCTGGCTATTTATTACTTGCGTTTAGAAACACGTGATGGTGTCTCCGCGGCTTTCCTACATGCATAATAATAATTTAACATCTGTCCTGAGGGCTGCAGGTCTCACCCAGGTGTTAATATGTATTTTCTTGAGACAGCAGACTTCTGTCTCCAATCTCACCAGGGGGTCATGCTGGGAACCAAGAAGAAAGGGAATATTTGACACCTCCTAGCTCTTTGAAGAGAGATGTCAATTACAGCCTGACACTATCTATCAGTGGGAAGCTTTAGGTCATGTGCACACGTTCAGGATTGCATCAGGATTTGGTCAGGATTTTTCATCAGTATTTGTAGCCAAAACCAGGAGTGGGTGATAAATGCAGAAGTGGTGCATATGTTTCTATTATACTTTTCCTCTAATTGTTCCACTCCTGGTTTTGGCTACAAATACTGATGAAAAATCCTGACCAAATCCTGATGCAATCCTGAACGTGTGCACATACCCTTACACAAAGGATCTCAGAGAAAATAATATATTCATTGGGGGAGCGGCCGTGGGCCAATCAAAAACAAGCAATTAGAATATCAACATGATGGGCTGGTCTGGAAATCTGACCTCCATGGTGATGCTATAAATTTGGCTTGTATACATTCAAAATTGTTCACATGTGAAGGCAGCCTGGGAAGCTGATGTGATTCACTCCCCCTCAGGGAGCAGAAGCAGACTACAAGTTAGCTATTTCTGTAGGTTTTCTCTTGTTTATTTTATACTGTTTTGCATAGTTGTATGTCTTTTTATTACCATATTTTTATACCTTTTTCTTTACTGTAAGCAATGAACCTTTTTGTATTAAAGCATAAAACTTTAACAGTTGAACCTTGTATGTTCTAAAGAATCCATAGCCTAATGTGTGTGAGCCTTATGAGTGGTAGACAGTATTAGTAATATTTCCAGGACTCAGAGCCCATGTATTCGGTGAGTGGTGGCATCGTGTATGAGTGGGTATGTGGCCTGGGTCAGTGTGTAACTTATGCTCCCATTACAGCATAGGACAGAGGTTGAATGCTGGACTGAGAGAGGGGAGATAGATTAACCCTTGCAGGCACAACCCAAAGTCACGTGCTGAGAGTGGATATGTGACAAATTAGTGACAGAACGGAGAGGGCTCCGTGACAATTGGTGGCAGAGCGGTGGGATAGAATTATTTCTATTTGAGCATTAGTGCATGGTTTAAGCAATTATTCCCTGTATTAAAGAATTGGTATCCTTGCGAGGAGTACACCAGTTCTACAAGGTTCAAGTCAGTGCTTACTTAGATATACTTGCAGTTTCCCCTCCCCGTTTTTCTTTTCTATCTTTTATTTGGCAAAGGCTGTTCATCGATATGGCAGCCAAGTACAAGAAGCAGAGCAAAGAGGCTCTAACCGACCTCTGTGAGCAGAGAGGAATAGAGAGGGCCGACAGATCCAAGGAGCTGCTGATACGCGCCTTGGTCAAGCAGGACAAGGGCAAAGTGCTGGAACATCTGGGCAAGTAGAGAGTCCACCTCAGAGAGACCTAGCAATGCCAGCTCTTGCACCGGATATGCCTGATGGAAGTGGCAGCAATACCAGTGCTGAGGAGCCTATGGACTGTACTCTACAAATGGACTTACAACAGCTGAGAACAAGTGATCCCAATCTGCGCATACAGCTTATTCTACAGTACCGACAGGCTGCAAAATGCCAGGCTGAGAGAGAGGCTGCAGAACGCTGGGAGGACAGAGCTTTCCAGCTTCAGATGGCTCAAATAGAGAGGGATATCAGTCCTCAGTTAACCCCCTCCCAGGACATAAATCCAAGGAGACCACATCTGGGAAACTTCCCTGTGATGGAGAAGGATACAGACTTAGATACTTTCCTTCGGGGGTTTGAAAAAACCTGCAGGCAATACCATCTACCCCGTGAGCAGTGGGCGCAGTATCTAACCCCAGAGTTGAGAGGCAAAACCCTGGAAGTTTTTGCTGGCCTTCCACCAGAACTAGATGGGAACTATGAGACCATAAAGGAGGCCCTGATCAAGAAATACAACCTAACACCAGAAGAGTGTCGGAGGAAGTTCCGGAACCTACAATGTGGATCAACTGATGGCTATGCAGATGATGTGAGCACCTTGAGGACCACGTTCCATCAATGGATAAGGGGACTTTCTGTTAACAGTTTTGAGGACTTAACGGATCTTATGGTCAAGGATCAATTTCTTCACATGTGCCCCACGGATGTACGACAATTTGTGTGTGATCGGGAGCCACAAACGGCGAATCAGGTTGCAAAGATTGCAGACTGCTATGTGGCTAACAGGATGCCTGAGGTGCGGAAGCCATCGGGATTCAGCTGGAAGGGAAGTAAGCCAAACAGGGACCCTTCATCCTCTGGCAGCTGATCACCAGTGCTGTCCAAGCCCACCTCCTATGTGATCCCGGGGACTAGACAATCTTTAGGTGATGCACGCCGGTGCTTCTCTTACAACAAAGTGGGACATGTTAGTGCTGTCTGCCCTGATAGGGAGGAATTCCCAACTACAACCACAAAGCCGTCTGTGTCCCCACCGTCTGTTCTCTTTGTGGCCGGCTCTGATGCAAGGGCTAATGAGAACTGTCAATCTGTCACTGTTGATATAATAAAGTCACCATTGGTCTCAGAGACACTAGGGCAGAGGTGACCCTGGTGTGTCCAGTAATGGTAAACCCTGCCAATATCATATCAGGAAAGACTATGTCTATAACCGGGATTGGAGGGGTCAGCCCTGCCATGCCCATAGCCTGTGTGTACCAGGACTGGAGAGCAGGGAAAGGATTGAGGGAAGTGTGAGTATCAGAGGCTATTCCCACCAATGTGTTGCTAGGCACGGACCTGGGAAGGATGGTGTCCCACTATGTTTCTCCCTTGCAAGTAAATGCTACAGAGAAGGTGGAAGCAAGTGACCCACCTGAGATCCCATGCGAGGAGGGAAAATGTCCCAATGCACAGGACTGTACATATGTGGCAGCTGTGACCCGGAGTCAGACTGCAGCTCAGACTCAGGCCCAGAGATTAGAGGATGAGTCTCAGAACTGCCAGAGCAGGAGGCCCATGCAGTGGCCCCGGAGCCTCCTCACATGGCAGACCCAACAAGGTCCCTGATAACAGACACTGAAGACTCAGCTTCTGACCAGGGCCTGCAGACTGACAGAGCTTCCAGGAGGCCCTGCGGAGAGATGTCAGTCTGGAGGAGCTCAGATGTCTTGCAGACTGACCCCCTGCTGCTTCTGACAAAGAGAGACTATACTGGGACCAGGGCAGACTGTATAAAGAGACACTCCCCACGGATACTACAGAATCTTGGGACTGTGAAAAGCGGCTGGTTGTTCCATATCCATTTAGGGAACAATTATTGAGAATTGCTCATGAAATTCCTCCTGCTGGACACCTTGGAATACAAAAGACTAAAGCTCGCCTGACACATAACTTCTATTGGCCCAAGATGGGGACAGATATTGCCAATTACTGTCGATCATGTGTAGTTTGTCAGAGAGTTGGAAAGTCTGGGAATATACAGAAAGCTCCATTGATACCACTGCCTGTGATCGATGAGCCTTTTCAGCAAGTGGCAGTGGATATCATAGGGCCACTTGCAATCCCTAGCAGCTCTGGCAAAAAGTACATCCTCACAGTGGTGGACTATGCTACACGATACCCGGAAGCTGTGGTACAGTCCTCCATCCGAGCAGACAAAATGGCGGATGCTTTACTGACTATTTTCTCTCGTGTGGGTTTCCCCAGGGAAATGTTAACTGATCAGTGAACCTAGTTCATGAACGATCTGATGGAAAGCCTCTGCGAGAAAATACAAGTGCAGCAGGTTGTGGCCAGCGCCTATCTCCCCAAACCAACGGACTCTGTGAGCATTTTAACGGAACATTAAAGAAAATGCTCAAAATGCTGGTGGAGGCTCAAGGGAGAGACTGGGAGCAGTACCTACCTCATCTGTTGTTTGCCTACAGAGAGGTACCCCTGGCGTCTACAGGATTCTCCTCCTATGAACTGGTTTATGGGAGGAGGGTCAGGGGGCCACTTGATTTAATGAAGGACTGTTGGGAGGACGATGCCAAAACCTGGCCCATTAGAACGTGACCCAGACCCAAATCAACCAGAAAGTCTGGTACGACCGTAATGCCAGACTGAGGGCCTACGAGTAGGGTTGAGCGACCTTGACCTTTTTAGAGTCGAGTCGTGTTTCGCGAAACCCGACTATCTTAGAAGTCGAGTCGAGTGGAATCGGCCGATTATGGCGAAAAGTCGGGTTTCGCCCGAAACACGAAACCCAATGCAAGTCAATGGGGGAGCATAGTCGGCAGTGAGTGGAGACCAGGAAAACACCTACACTGCCCATTTTAATGGCAAAAACATCCATTCTTGTTACAGAAGCTTGTCAATCGTAATTTAGCTTATAATAATTGGAAGGCATTTGAAATTGGGGGTCATTTGGCTAAAGTTGTGGGGGGTAGGGCTGGTTCAAGTAATTAGTGGGCCCAGTAAATCTGGACCACGTCACGGCAGTGGAGCAGGGAGAGGTAAGTATTTCAACTTTGCAAGTGCTGTGATCCTAAGCAAGCAGGGGGGGCCCACTTGTTGGCATTGGCACTGGCACAGAAGCTTGTCAATCGTAATTTAGCTTAGAATAATTGGAAGGCATTTGAAATTGGGGGTCATTTGGCTAAAGTTGTGGGGGGTAGGGCTGGTTCAAGTAATTAGTGGGCCCAGTAAATCTGGACCACGTCACGGCAGTGGAGCAGGGAGAGGTAAGTATTTCAACTTTGCAAGTGCTGTGATCCTGAGCAAGCAGGGGGGGCCCACTCGTTGGCATTGGCACTGGCACAGGGCCCCTCAAAGTACAGCGGTGTGTTTGCACGGCGGGGGCGCCTCCCACCGGCAGCAACACTTTTGCGTACTATGAGAGGCCCTGTGCCAGTGACGTCGCCAACTAGTATTCCTCCCCCCACCTGATGAAGGAACCTGCACTTTCATCTGCACCTTCCTCTTTGTCCCCGTGTAAGGTGGTATGGTATGCGGGAAGAGGAACCTGACTTTCAGCAGGGTCACAATCTTGCTGTGTAGCGTGCACGGGGAATTTTGCGTTATGGGTCAATGTACCAGCAGACTCATCTATCACTGGCTGGGCAATGGGCAGGATGAGGAGGAAACACAGATATAGGCCCAAAGAATAAAGTTGGCTAAATGCAGTTCAAAATTGGTAACACAGGACTAACCAGGGGGCATTGCAGTGGAGGACAACTGGAATGAGAGGCTGACACAGAGAGTAGGCCCAAATCAGTAAGTAGTCGAAATGCAGTTCAAAATTGGCAACCGTAGTAAACAGGCGGCACAGCTTTGTTCAGTGGAGGAGAACTGTTGTGAAAGGCAATTCCATATCACAATGGACATGGAGGTCAGAGCACATACAGTGATCTGACAATAACCCAAAAAAATAGAACGAGCTCTGAGACGTGGGAACTCTGCAGACCGCAATCCCTGATCCTCTCCAAACACAACTAGAGGCAGCCGTGGATTGCGCCTAACGCTACCTATGCAACTCGGCACAGCCTGAGAAACTAACTAGCCTGAAGATAGAAAAAATAAGCCTACCTTGCCTCAGAGAAATACCCCAAAGGAAAAGGCAGCCCCCCACATATAATGACTGTGAGTAAGATGAAAAGACAAACGTAGGGATGAAATAGATTCAGCAAAGTGAGGCCCGATATTCTAGGCAGAACGAGGATAGGAAAGATAACTTTGCGGTCTACACAAAACCCTAAAGAAAACCACGCAAAAGGGCAAAAAAGACCCTCCGTACCGAACTAACGGCATGGAGGTACACCCTTTGCGTCCCAGAGCTTCCAGCAAAACAAATAGCAACAAATAGCAAAGAAGCACTTAGCTATGCAGAGCAGCAGGCCACAGGAATGATCCAGAGAAACACAAGTCCAACACTGGAACATTGACAGGAAGCATGAATCAAAGCATTAGGTGGGGTTAAGTAGAGAAGCACCTAACGACCTCACCAGATCACCTGAGGGAGGAAACTCAGAAGCAGCAGTACCAGTTTCCTCCACAAACGGAAGCTCCCAGAGAGAATCAGCCGAAGTGACCACAGGAGGGAGCTCTGCCACAGAATTCACAACAGAGAACAGCAAGGAGTGGCAGACACCGATAGTAGGCCCCAACCCAACTAGTAGGCCAAATGCAGTCTAACATTAACAACTACTTAACGAGAGCCTGAAAATGGAATTTCAGGACAGGAAACCAGGAGAACAGCAAGGAGTGGCAGACACCGATAGTAGGCCCCAAACCAACTAGTACGCCAAATGCAGTTGTTCCATTTAACCACAATTTAATGAGAGCCTGAAGATAGAAGCTCATGAAAGGCAACCTGGAGAACACCTTGGAGTGTAACACACCATCTCTCTACACCCCATACCCAATTTGTAGGCCTAATGCAGTGTAGTTTCCAACAACTACTAAACGAGAGCATGAAGATCGAAGCAATGGAGAGGAAACCTGGGGAACACCTTGGAGTGGAACACACCATCTCTCTACACCCCATACCCAATTTGTAGGCCTAATGCAGCGTAGTTTCCAACAACTACTAAACGAGAGCCAGAAGATCGAAGCTCAGGAAAGGCAACCTGGAGAACACCTTGGAGTGGAACACACCATCTCTCTACACCCCATACCCAATTTGTAGGCCTAATGCAGTGTAGTTTTCTACAACTACTAAACGAGAGTCGGAAGACCGAAGCAATGGAGAGGAAACCTGGGGAACACCTTGGAGTGGAACACACCATCTCTCTACACCCCATACCCAATTTGTAGGCCTAATGCAGCGTAGTTTCCAACAACTACTAAACGAGAGCATGAAGATCGAAGCAATGGAGAGGAAACCTGGGGAACACCTTGGAGTGGAACACACCATCTCTCTACACCCCATACCCAATTTGTAGGCCTAATGCAGCGTAGTTTCCAACAACTACTAAACGAGAGCCAGAAGATCGAAGCTCAGGAAAGGCAACCTGGAGAACACCTTGGAGTGGAACACACCATCTCTCTACACCCCATACCCAATTTGTAGGCCTAATGCAGTGTAGTTTTCTACAACTAATAAACGAGAGTCGGAAGACCGAAGCAATGGAGAGGAAACCTGGTGAACACCTTGGAGTGGAACACACCATCTCTCTACACCCCATACCCAATTTGTAGGCCTAATGCAGCGTAGTTTCCAACAACTACTAAACGAGAGCATGAAGATCGAAGCAATGGAGAGGAAACCTGGGGAACACCTTGGAGTGGAACACACCATCTCTCTACACCCCATACCCAATTTGTAGGCCTAATGCAGTGTAGTTTTCTACAACTACTAAACGAGAGTCGGAAGACCGAAGCAATGTGGACGAAACCTGGGGAACACCTTGGAGTGGAACACACCATCTCTCTACACCCCATACCCAATTTGTAAGCCTAATGCAGTGTAGTTTCCAACAACTACTAAACGAGAGCATGAAGATCGAAGCAATGGAGAGGAAACCTGGGGAACACCTTGGAGTGGAACACACCATCTCTCTACACCCCATACCCAATTTGTAGGCCTAATGCAGTGTAGTTTCCAACAACTACTAAACGAGAGCATGAAGATCGAAGCAATGGAGAGGAAACCTGGGGAACACCTTGGAGTGGAACACACCATCTCTCTACACCCCATACCCAATTTGTAGGCCTAATGCAGCGTAGTTTCCAACAACTACTAAACGAGAGCCAGAAGATCGAACCTCAGGAAAGGCAACCTGGAGAACACCTTGGAGTGGAACACACCATCTCTCTACACCCCATACCCAATTTGTAGGCCTAATGCAGTGTAGTTTTCTACAACTACTAAACGAGAGTTGGAAGACCGAAGCAATGGAGAGGAAACCTGGGGAACACCTTGGAGTGGAACACACCATCTCTCTACACCCCATACCCAATTTGTAGGCCTAATGCAGCGTAGTTTCCAACAACTACTAAACGAGAGCATGAAGATCGAAGCAATGGAGAGGAAACCTGGGGAATACCTTGGAGTGGAACACACCATCTCTCTACACCCCATACCCAATTTGTAGGCCTAATGCAGTGTAGTTTCCAAGAACTACTAAACGAGAGCATGAAGATCGAAGCAATGGAGAGGAAACCTGGGGAACACCTTGGAGTGGAACACACCATCTCTCTACACCCCATACCCAATTTGTAGGCCTAATGCAGCGTAGTTTCCAACAACTACTAAACGAGAGCATTAAGATCGAAGCAATGGCGAGGAAACCTGGGGCACACCTTGGGGAGGCAGACACCGTTAGTAGGCCCTACCAAAGTTGTACCCCCAATGCAGTTTTAAAATTCCTAGAGGCTGAAAACAAGACTATTGACGCTCAGCTTTTTTCAAAGGAACACAGCAGAATTGAGTGGCGCAGACAGACACAGGTAGTAGGACTTAAACCAAAAATGTGGCTCACTGCAGCTTAAAAAAGTTACAGGGGTACACAAGCAGTAGTGCTCTGGGCAGTGGAGGACAATTTCAATAGTGGACCGCAGACAGACTTTGTACGCCTACTATTAAAAAAAGGATGCTCTATGCAATTAAAAATAGGTTCCAGGGGTCCACGGGCAGCAGTGGTGTGGTCAGTGGACGAGTATTGGAAGGAGGGACCGCAGACAGGCGTAGTAGGCCTAACATAACAAAATTAGGCTGTAGACACTGTAAAATTGGTTCCAGGGGTACACGGGCAGCAGTGGTGTGGTCAGCGGAGGAAAATTGGAATTAGGGACTGCAGACAGACTTTGTAGGCTGTCCCCTGTGGACCATGCATCCAACACATTAACCCAGTGCGCCGTAATGGACACGTAACTTTTTGTGGACATGCCTACTGGTCCATGCGTCTCTTGTCAGGTGCACCTTTCTACTGTTTGATTGCCTGAGTGCTATGACAATGCAGACTTTTTCATGCCGCTGGAGGGCTGGGATGGCTTTTTTCGCAAAAGAAATGTCGACTGGGTAGCTTGAACCGTTGCACAGCGTAGTTCATCTGGGCTTTCTAAATATAAAACAAAGAAAAAAAGGAGGCTACATGCACTTTCAGCTGGGTTCCAGGGGTACACGGCCAGCATTGGTCTGGTCAGTGGAGAACTATTGGAAGGAAGGACCGCAGACAGGCTTCGAAGGCCTAACATAATAACAGATGGCTGTAGGCAATTTTAAATTGGTTCCAGGGGTACACGGGCAGCAGTGGTGTGGTCAGTGGAGGCCTAGTGGAAGGAGTGACCGCAGACAGGCATCGAAGGCCTAACATAATAACACATGGCTGTAGGCAATTTTAAATTGGTTCCATTGGTACACGGGCAGCAGTGGTGTGGTCAGTGGAGGCCTAGAGGAAGGAGTGACCGCAAACAGGCATCGAAGGCCTAACATAATAACAGATGGCTGAAGGCAATTTTAAATTGGTTCCAGGGGAACACGGGCAGCAGTGGCCTGGTCAGTGTAGTAGTAGTAGAAAGAATGGATCGCAGACAGGCATCGAAGGCCTAAAATAAAAAAATTGGGCTGGCTGTAGGCAATTTTAAATTGGTTCCAGGGGTACACGGGCAGCAGTGGTGTGGTCAGTGGAGGCCTAGTGGAAGGAGTGACCGCAGACAGGCATCGAAGGCCTAACATAATAACACATGGCTGTAGGCAATTTTAAATTGGTTCCAGGGGAACACGGGCAGCAGTGGCCTGGTCAGTGTAGTAGTAGTAGAAAGAACGGACCGCAGACAGGCTTCGAAGGCCTAACATAAAAAAATTGGGCTGGCTGTAGGCAATTTTAAATTGGTTCCAGGGGTACACGGGCAGCAGTGGTGTGGTCAGTGGAGGCCTAGTGGAAGGAGGGACCGCAGACAGGCTTCGAAGGCCTAACATAACAAAAATGTCAATACAATGGTATTGTCAGTGCCAGGCATTGAAGGATGTCAGCGCGTAGACTAAACATTGGTGGAGCTGTGAGAGATAATTTTGCAAGTGGTAGAGCACTGTTTGAGCTGGGGGGGGGAACTGTCTTGTGGCCGGCGGTACAGGCCCAGGGCCCCTCATATTACAACGGTGTGTCTGACGTTGGGTGCGCACCACCACCGCCAGAGACACTTTATTGTACTAGGAGGGACCCAGTGGCAGTGCCGTCGACCAAAAGCGGGCACACCCACCTCTTCAGACAAACAGCACTCTCACGGGTGCTGTCGCCAAGTGTCGATACCACGGCCCCGTGTGGGGAGTTTGGCCATTTAGTGAGGTGTAAACATGTCGTATGCTGGACAATCAGGTGCAGAAAATTACGAGATTGGAAAAGTCATTCAGAACAGTCCACAGGCAAGACCTTTTCATAGGAAAGCTAGGTGTCAGCCGGGCAAGGTGGGGCAAAAGATTTCGAAATCCAGTTGTGGTTCATTTTAATGAAGGTTAGATCATCTACATTTTGGGTAGCCAGACGAGTCCTTTTTTCTGTTAGTATTGAACCTGCAGCACTGAATACTCTTTCTGATAGGACACTAGCTGCCGGGCAAGCAAGCTCCTGCAATGCATATTCTGCCAATTCTGGCCAGTTGTCTAATTTTGATGCCCAGTAATCAAATGGGAATGACGGTTGAGGGAGAACATCGATAAGGGATGAAAAATAGTTTGTAACCATACTGGACAAATGTTGTCTCCTGTCACTTTGAATTGATGCTGCAGTACCTGTCCTGTCTGCGGTCATAGCAAAATCACTCCACAACCTGGTCAGAAAACCCCTCTGGCCAACGCCACTTCTGATTTCTGCCCCTCTAACTCCTCTGGTCTGCTGGCCCCTGCAGCTCGTGTGAGAACGATCACGGGCGCTGTGTGCAGGGAATGCCAGAAGCAAACGGTCAACAAGGGTTGATTGTTTGGTTGCTAATATTAGTTCCAAGTTCTCATGTGGCATTATATTTTGCAATTTGCCTTTATAGCGAGGATCAAGGAGGCAGGCCAACCAGTAATCGTCATCATTCATCATTTTAGTTATGCGTGTGTCCCTTTTGAGGATACGTAAGGCATAATCCGCCATGTGGGCCAAAGTTCCAGTTCTCAAATCTGCGGTTGTGCTTGGTTGAGGGGCAGTTTCAGGCAAATCCACGTCACTTGTGTCCCTCAAAAAACCAGAACCCGGCCTTGCCACGCCACCAATTTCCAGTGGCCCCGGAAAAGCTTCCTCATTAAAAATATAATCATCCCCATCATCCTCCTCGTCCTCCTCCTCCTCTTCGCCCGCTACCTCGTCCTGTACACTGCCCTGGCCAGACAATGGCTGACTGTCATCAAGGCTTTCCTCTTCCTCAGCTGCAGACGCCTGATCCTTTATGTGCGTCAAACTTTGCATCAGCAGACGCATTAGGGGGATGCTCATGCTTATTATGGCGTTGTCTGCACTAACCAGCCGTGTGCATTCCTCAAAACACTGAAGGACTTGACACATGTCTTGAATCTTCGACCACTGCACACCTGACAACTCCATGTCTGCCATCCTACTGCCTGCCCGTGTATGTGTATCCTCCCACAAAAACATAACAGCCCGCCTCTGTTCGCACAGTCTCTGAAGCATGTGCAGTATGGAGTTCCACCTTGTTGCAACGTCTATGATTAGGCGATGCTGGGGAAGGTTCAAAGAACGCTGATAGGTCTGCATACGGCTGGAGTGTTCGGGCGAACGGCGGATATGTGAGCAAAGTCCACGCACTTTGAGGAGCAGGTCGGATAACCCCGGATAACTTTTCAGGAAGCACTGCACCACCAGGTTTAAGGTGTGAGCCAGGCAAGGAATGTGTTTCAGTTGGGAAAGGGAGATGGCAGCCATGAAATTCCTTCCGTTATCACTCACTACCTTGCCTGCCTCAAGATCTACAGTGCCCAGCCACGACTGCGTTTCTTTCTGCAAGAACTCGGACAGAACTTCCGCGGTGTGTCTGTTGTCGCCCAAACACTTCATAGCCAATACAGCCTGCTGACGTTTGCCAGTAGCTGCCCCATAATGGGAGACCTGGTGTGCAACAGTGGCAGCTGCGGATGGAGTGGTTGTGCGACTGCGGTCTGTGGACGAGCTCTCGCTTCTGCAGGAGGACAAGGAGGAGGAGGAGGGGGTGCGAACGGCTACAGCCAACTGTTTCCTAGACCGTGGGCTAGGCAGAACTGTCCCAAAATTGCTGTCCCCTGTGGACCCTGCATCCACAACATTTACCCAGTGTGCCGTGATGGACACGTAACGTCCCTGGCCATGCCTACTGGTCCATGCATCTGTTGTCAGGTGCACCTTTGTGCTCACAGATTGCCTGAGTGCATGGACGATGCGCTCTTTAACATGCTGGTGGAGGGCTGGGATGGCTTTTCTGGAAAAAAAGTGTCGTAGCGTGGTACAGCGTAGTCCATCAGGGCTTTGAAAGCTTTGCTTTCAACTAACCGGTAGGGCATCATCTCTAACGAGATTAGTCTAGCTATGTGGGCGTTCAAACCCTGTGTACGCGGATGCGAGGCTAAGTACTTCCTTTTTCTAACCATAGTCTCATGTAGGGTGAGCTGGACTGGAGAGCTGGAGATCGTGGAACTAGCGGGGGTGCCGGTGGACATGGCAGACTGAGAGACGGTGGGAGATGGTATTGTTGCCGCCGGTGCCCTAGATGCAGTGTTTCCTACTACGAAACTGGTGATTCCCTGACCCTGACTGCTTTGGCCTGGCAAATAAACCTGCACAGATACTGCAGGTGGTGCGGAAAATGGTGGCCCTACACTGCCGGAAGGGATGTTGCGTTGATGACTAGCTTCATTGGCCGAGGGTGCTACAACCTTAAGGGACGTTTGGTAGTTAGTCCAAGCTTGCAAATGCATGGTGGTTAAATGTCTATGCATGCAACTTGTATTGAGACTTTTCAGATTCTGCCCTCTGCTTAAGGTAGTTGAACATTTTTGACAGATGACTTTGCGCTGATCAATTGGATGTTGTTTAAAAAAATGCCAGACTGCACTCTTTCTAGCATCGGATACCTTTTCAGGCATTGCAGACTGAGCTTTAACCGGATGGCCACGCTGTCCTCCAACAGGTTTTGGCTTTGCCAAGCGTTTTGGGCAAGATACGGGCCCGGCAGATGGAACATGTTGCGATGTTGATGCCTGCTGCGGCCCCTCCTCCGCTCCAGAACTGCTGCCGCCTGCACCCTGTTCCCCCAATGGCTGCCAATCGGGGTCAAGAACTGGGTCATCTATTACCTCTTCTTGTAGCTCGTGTGCAACTTCGTCTGTGTCACCGTGTCGGTCGGTGGTATAGCGTTCGTGATGGGGCAACATAGTCTCATCAGGGTCTGATTCTTGATCATTACCCTGCGAGGGCAATGTTGTGGTCTGAGTCAAAGGACCAGCATAGTAGTCTGGCTGTGGCTGTGCATCAGTGCACTCCATGTCAGATTCAACTTGTAATGGGCATGGAATGTTAACTGCTTCACTTTCTAAGCCAGGGACAGTATGTGTAAAGAGCTCCATGGAGTAACCCGTTGTGTCGCCTGCAGCATTCTTCTCTGTTGTTGTTTTTGCTGAAGAGGACAAGGAAGCGACTTGTCCCTGACCGTGAACATCCACTAACGATGCGCTGCTTTTACATTTACCAGTTTCACGAGAGGAGGCAAAAGAGCTAGAGGCTGAGTCAGCAAGATAAGCCAAAACTTGCTCTTGCTGCTCCGGCTTTAAAAGCGGTTTTCCTACTCCCAGAAAAGGGAGCGTTCGAGGCCTTGTGTAGCCAGACGACGAACCTGGCTCCACAGCTCCAGACTTAGGTGCAATATTTTTTTTCCCACGACCACCTGATGCTCCACCACTACCACTACCCTCATTACCAGCTGACAATGAACGCCCCCGGCCACGACCTCTTCCACCAGACTTCCTCATTGTTTTAAAAATGTAACCAAACTAACGGTATTTGTTGCTGTCACACAACTTACACAGTGAGCTATAACTTCAGTATGATTTAGCTACCCCTTTACAGGTGGGTGAGACCACAACGAAAATCAGGCACAATGTTACACACTCTGTTTTTGGTGGCACCAAATGAGAGAGATGCCACACACGCAGGACTGTCACTGAAGCACAAATGTAAATATTAATCTCCCACTGTTTTTTTTTATTTTATTTTTTTTTTTTCAGGGAGACTTTAGAAACAAAATAAAATAAAATTAATTTTTCAGGAAGAATTTAGAAACCAAATAACATAAAATGGTTTTTCCAATGACAATTTAGAAACCAAATAAAAAAAAAAAAAAAAAAGGCTTTCTATGCCCCACTGAGTGAGAGATGCCACACACAGGAGTCAGGAGTGGCACACAAGCCCAGAGGCCAATATTTTTCTCCCAATGATTGATGTAGTGATTTTTTCAGGTAGATTTTGGAACCCAAATCAAGCAAAAAAAATAATAGGCTTTCTATGGCCCACAATTGGAGAGAGAGAGAGAGAGAGATGGCACACCCAGGAGTCAAGACTGGCACACAAGCAGAAAGGGCAATATTAATCTCCCACTGTTTTTTTTTTTTTTTTTCAGGGAGACTTTAGAAAAAAAAAATAATAGACTAAAATGATTTTTTCAGGAAGAATTTAGAAACCAAATAAAATAAAATGATTTCTTCAGGGAGAATTTAGAAAACAAATAAAACAAAAAATAGGCTTTATATGGCCCACTGAGTGAGAGATGACGCACACAGGAGTCAGGAGTGGCACACAAGCCCAGAGGCCAATATTTATCTCCCACTGATTGATTTAGTGATTCTTTCATGTAGATTTTGGAACCCAAATCAAGCAAAAAAAAAAAATAGGCTTTCTATGGCCCACAATTGGAGAGAGAGAGAGAGAGAGATGGCACACCCAGGAGTCAAGACTGGCACACAAGCAGAAAGGGCAATATTAATCTCCCACTGATTTTTTTTTTTTTTTCAGGGAGACTTTAGAAAAAAAAAAATAGAATAAAATGATTTTTTCAGGAAGAATTTAGAAACCAAATAAAATAAAATGATTTCTTCAGGGAGAATTTAGAAAACAAATAAAACAAAAAATAGGCTTTCTATGGCCCACTGAGTGAGAGATGACGCACACAGGAGTCAGGAGTGGCACACAAGCCCAGAGGCCAATATTTATCTCCCACTGATTGATTTATTGATTTTTTCAGGTAGAATTTAGAACCCAAATCAACCAAAAAAACAAATAGGCTTTCTATGGCCCACTATTTGTGAGAGAGATGGCACGCTCAGGACTGGCACACAAGCCCAAAGGCCAATATTAATCTCCCTTTTTTTTTTCAGGGAGAATTTATAAAACCAAAAAAAAAAAAAAAATAGGCTTTCTATGGCCCACTATTTGTGAGAGAGATGGCACGCTCAGGACTGGCACACAAGCCCAGAGGCCAATATTAATCTCCCACTTTTTTTTTTTTTTTTTCAGGGAAAATTTATAAACCCAATAAAAAAAATAATAAATAGGCTTTCTATGGCCCACTATCTGAGAGAGAGAGATGGCACGCTTAGGACTGGCACACAAGCCCAAAGGCCAATATTAATCTCCCACTGATTGATTTATTGATTTTTTCTGGTAGAATTTAGAACCCAAATAAAGCAAAAAGAAAAAAAGGCTTTCTATGGCCCACTGAGTGAGTGATGATGCACACAGGAGTCAGGAGTGGCACACAAGCCCTGAGGCCAATATTTTTCTCCCACTGATTGATGTAGTGATTTTTTCAGGTAGATTTTGGAACCCAAATCAAGCAAAAAAATAAATAGGCTTTCTATGGCCCACTGACTGAGAGATGGCACACACAGGAGTCAGGAGTGGCACACAAGCCCTGAGGCCAATATTTTTCTCCCACTGATTGATGTAGTGATTTTTTCAGGTAGATTTTAGAACCCAAATCAAGCAAAAAAATAAATAGGCTTTCTATGGCCCACTGAGTGAGAGATGGCACATACAGGGATGGCACTCTAGCAGAAATGCCAATCTTAATCTCCCACAAAAAAAAAAAAAAAAGGAACTGTCCTTCAATTACTATCTCCCTGCAGTAATCTCAGCCAGGTATGGCAGGCAGCAATAAGGAGTGGACTGATGCACAAATTAAATAAAAAGTGTGGACAAACAAACAAGATAGCTGTGCAGAAAGGAAGGAACAAGAGGATTTGTGCTTTGAAAAAAGCAGTTGGTTTGCACAGCGGCGTACACACAGCAATGCAGCTATCAGGGAGCCTTCTAGGGCAGCCCAATGAGCTACAGCGCTGAGGAAAAAAAAAAAAATGTAGCTTCCACTGTCCCTGCACACCGAAGGTGGTGTTGGACAGTGCAAATCGCTACAGCACAAGCGGTTTGGTGGTTAATGGACCCTGCCTAACGCTATCCCTGCTTCTGACGAAGCGGCAGCAACCTCTCCCTAAGCTCAGATCAGCAGCAGTAAGATGGCGGTCGGCGGGAACGCCCCTTTATAGCCCCTGTGACGCCGCAGACAGCAAGCCAATCACTGAAATGCCCTTCTCTAAGATGGTGGGGACCAGGACCTATGTCATCACGCTGCCCACACTCTGCGTTTACCTTCATTGGCTGAGAAATGGCGCTTTTCACGTAATTGAAACGCGACTTTGGCGCGAAAGTCGCGTACCGCATGGCCGACCCCGCACAGGGGTCGGATCGGGTTTCATGAAACCCGACTTTGCCAAAAGTGGGCGACTTTTGAAAATGAACGATCCGTTTCGCTCAACCCTACCTACGAGGAGGCGCAGAAGGTTTGGGTGTTGGTCCCTGTGTTACAGAATAAATTACAGGCCGCATGGGAGGGACCATACACTCTACACAAGCGGCTAAATGATGTTAATTATGTGGTGACACTAGATGAGCATGCAAAGCGTCAGAAAGTATTTCATGTGAATATGCTGAAGGCTCATGATGACAAGGAGACCTGTGTCTTACCTGTCTGTAGCCTGCCTGAAGAGGGAGAGGCTGATCTGTTACTAGATGTGGGGGCTGGGACTCAGTAAATGGAGTCCTTGGAGTCAGCAGAGTTTAACCCAATTCTGTACCTAAGCAGGAAACTTCTGCCTAGAGAAGTGGCTTATGCCACAATTGAGAAGGAATGTTGGCAATTGTGTGGGCTCTGCAGAAGCTGCAACCATACCTCTATGGGTGCAACTTCACCATGATAACAGATCATAACCCATTGAGTAGGCTCAACAGAGTAGTTGGGGACAACGGGAAATTGCTTAGATGCAGTCTGATGTTACGACAACATGATTTCACAATTCAGCATAAGAAAGGAATCGATCATGGTAATGCTGATGGCCTGTCTCGCCAAGGTGGGGCAGCACCAGATACGTGCTCAGGATCTGACCTGTAAGTCAACCACCATGCACGTTCCATAAGGAGGGAGGTGTAGTGAAATATGTATAAATATATGTGTGTGCAGTGAACTATGTATAGGTTTAATGTGTGACTAGTAATAATTTAACATCTGTCCTGAAAGCTGCAGGGTGACGCTATAAGTTTGGCTTGTATACTTTCAAAATTGTTCACATGTGAGGGCAGCCTGGGAAGCTGATTTGATCCAATCCATATTCACCCCCCCCCCCTCAGGGAGCAGAAACAGACTACAAGTTAGCTATTTCTGTAAGTTTTCTCCTGTTTATTTTACACTGTTTTGCATAGTTGTATGTCTTTTTATTACCATATTTTATACCTTTTTCTTTACTGTAAGCACTGAACCATTTTGTATTAAAGCATAAAACTTTAACAGTTGAACCTTGTATGTTCTAAAGAATCCATAGCCTAATGTGTGTGAGCCTTATGAGTGGTAGACAGTATTAGTAATATTTTCGGGACTCATCGCCCGTGTATTCTGTGGGTGGTGGCAGCATGTATGAGTGGGTGTGTGGCCTGGGTCGGTGTGTGATTTATGCTCCCATTACAGCATAGGCAGGGGCGGACCTACCGCCGGTTCAACCGGTGCAGCCGCACCAGGGCCCGGAAGTGGAGGGGGGCCCTTGCAGGAAAGGGCATACATGGGCCTGGCTTTCTGCTGCTGCAGTAGATTGGTGCAGGCCCCGCACTGTATTAGCAGTGTACAAGTGCCGGCCGGCATCCCCCTATTGCAGACACAGCAGGCTGTGTGTCTGCTGATCTGATGTCACCTGCGCATCTGTTTCACTCTGCCAGAGGCCTGGAGAAGAGAGATGAAGTTAGCAGAGAGCCAGGGGGTCGGGGCAGGAGGTATGTGACAGGCTTCATCTGATTCCTTATCTGCTTTCTGTAGAGGATCTATCTGTACTGTGAGATTTATTGCACCATCTTAAACTTACATACAGATAAGGTCCCAGCTCCAGCATCACCCAATCTGCATGTAAGCTGAAGCTGCAGCAATAAGTCACAGTGATCCTCACCCTGCACTGTGTGACCCTGAGCCCGGTTCCAGGACATCCCGCATTATATATCAGATATATATTATAATGTGAGTTCCTGCAGCCTGGATTTCATAAAATCCCCTCCACTATGTTGTAATATCTGGACGCTGCAGATTGAATGCTGCGTTTGTACGCAGCGTTCAATCCGCAGCTAATCCGGATGTAATCCGGATGGTAAACACACACCCCAACTCTCCCATCAGGCTGCACGCCATTCCATCAGTCTGTGCTCTTGCTGAGGACGGGGATGGCACGTGATCTGAGGAGAGTGGTGGCGGCACTATTGCCGAGATGGTGCGCATGCCCACAGGTAGGACTGATATATGAAGAGACTAGATCAGTGTTGGAACGGACAGAGGTGAGTTTTTTTAATGCAAGGCCATTACACAGTATAGAGCAGTTTATGGGGCCATTATACTGTATGTAGCATCATGTGGGGCCATTATATTGTATGCAGCATCATGTGGGGCCATTATACTGTATGCAGCATCATGTGGGGCCATTATACTGTGTGCAGCATCATGTGGGGCCAATATACTGTAAGCAGCGTCATATGTGGCCATTATAATGTATGCAGCATCATATTTGGCCATTATACTGTATGCATCATCATGTGGGGCTATTATATTGTATGCATCATCAAGTGGGGCCATTATATTGGATGCATCATCACGTGGGGCCATTATACTGCATGTATCATCACGTGGGGCCATTATATTGTATGCATCATCACGTGGGGCCATTGTACTGTATGCATTATAACGTGGGACCATTATATTGTATGTATCATCATGCGGGGCCATTATACAGTATGGAGCATCATGTGGGGCCATTATACTGTATAAATCATCATTTGGGGGCCATTATAATGTATGCATCATCATGTGGGGCCATTATACTGTATGCATCATCATGTGGGGCCATTTTACGGTATGCATCATCGTGTGGGGCCATTATACTATATGCATCATCATGTGGGGCAATTATACAGTTTTGAGTATCATCATGTGGGGCCATTATTCAGTATGGAGCATCATATGTGGCCATTATACAGTAGGCAGTGTCATGTGGGGCCATTATACAGTAGGCAGCATCATATGTGGCCATTATACAGTATTGAGCATTGTGTGACCATTACACAGTAGGCAGCATCATATATGGCCATTATACATTATGGAGCATGATGTGTGGCCATAATACAGTATGGAGCATTGTCATGTGGGCCATTATACAATATGCATCATCATGTGTGGCCATTATACAGTAGGCAGCATCATGTGGAGCCACTATACAGTATGGAGCATCATATGTAGCCATTATACAGTATGGAGCATCGTGTGGCCATTATACAGTAGGCAGCATCGTATATGGTCATTATACAGTAGGCAGCATCATGTGTGGCCATTATACAGTATGGAGCATCATGTATGGCCTTTGCACAGTAGGCAGCATCATATATGGTCATTATACAGTAGGCCCATCATGTGGGGCAATTATACAGTATGGAACACTATGTGAGGCCCATTTCAATGTATGGAGGAATATGTGAATTTAGTTTGACATCCCTGGCTTAAAGGGTTATTCTCACCATGATAAAGGGTTACAATTGCAAAGAGGTTGTAAAAAACAAACAACTTGGCAATTTTACTTTGGAATAAAATCCTCTTCATTCTCAAGAACAGACCTCCACTGCAATCGGTGCCTAGTATCTTTGGCTTGGAGTGCAGTGCTTACAAGCTCTTTGCTATAGATGCTATAGCATGCTAATGTAGGAGATTTTCTAATCTAAAACCACAGTATTCGGGTTAAATTGCACTTTGCGATAAATAAGTGGATTTTAGATTGCAGTTTGGGCACTCGGTCTCTAAAAAGTTCGCCATCAGTGGTATAGTACATAACACCCAGTACACAGATTAGTATATGGCTCATATATAACAGACCTGGGCAAAATGTGGAAATCGGACCGGGCTATCTGTGATAACAAAACATCCGGAAACACTGGTCCACAGGTCGCAATATACAGCTGACCTTCATCCACATGTCATCGGGGACTCTGTGAGGGCTCCTGCTCTATATAGGGGCTTTGTGAGGGCACAAATTGTATATAGGGAGAGCTGTGTGGGGGCTCCCTGTAGTACGTCTTTTACATGATACTGTTGTATGGAATAATGCAGTCTACTACACGATTCCATACTTTTATTTGTAGTATACTATCAGATACAAGATATATAATGTAATATATAGGTACATGATCAGGCTCTGCCGGTTCCCACAGTAATCACATAACCAAGAGGATGCACTTCGCACACTTGCTGTCATGTGCCAACTAGAGAGTCTGCAGTGTTCTATTCACTGACAGCGAACACTAGTTGTCACCTGACTGCAAGTTTGACTGCGCTAGAGCCCGCAGAACCAAATCTTAACCTTTAATAATGAGGGCAATCTGGTTTGTTGGTCGGAGCCAGATTGCTCTCATCATAAGCAGCATGCTGAGCAGGAAGGGGGGCCCAGAAACATTTCTTGCACAGGGGCCCAA